>NW_028123959.1:505000-1105000 GCF_965194805.1 Balaenoptera borealis
CCCTAACCCTAACAACCCTAACCCTAACCCTAACAACCCTAACCCTAACCCTAACCCTAACAACCCTAACCCTAACCCTAACCCTAACCCTAACCCTAACAACCCTAACCTTAACCCTAACAACCCTAACCCTAACCCTAACAACCCTAACCCTAACCCTAACCCTAACCCTAACCCTAAAAATTAATTATAAAAAGAGAAAGACAGTGAGAGAGAGAGGAATTCTTACAAAATTCAATCAGGGGCTGTGAGGCAACTGGACTGACCACATCTACACTCACAGCTGAATGGGACGTAAGGCTGGACACCCTAACCCTAAACCCTAACCCTAACCCAACCCTAACCCTACCTTAACCCTAACCCTAACTCAACACTAACCCTAACCCTAAACCTAAACCCTAACCCTAACCCCTAACCCTAACCCAACCCTAAGCCTAACCCTAACCCCTAGCCCTAGCCCTAGCCCTAACCCTAACCCTGACCCTGACCCTAACCCCTAACCCTTAACCCCTAACCCCTAACCCTAACCAAGTTCACAAGTAAACTTCTCGCCCACCTGGAGAGAGTGATTTAATTTTAAAGAGTAAAGACACAATCAGCTCAGTAATTGGCCACGGGGGCTGGAGGGGCCAAGGCTAACCTGAGCTGGAGGAACGTGGGTGCCTGCCTGGATGCTCAGAGGCCAAGGGCTGTCCTGAGACCTGCTTGGACACCCGTGCAGATGGAACAAAGGATCCGTCCAGTCCCAAGAGGGCCCCACCAGCCCTCACGAACGCAACACCAGACTTCCCTGGTGGCACAGTGACTAAGAATCCACCTGCCCATGCACGGGACACGGGTTTGAGCCCTGGTCCGGGAAGATCCCACATGCTGTGGAGCAACTAAGCCCGTGCACCACAACTACTGAGCCTGCGCTCTAGAACCCGCGAGCCACAACTGCTAAAGCCCACGTGCTTAGAGCCTGTGCTCTGCAACAAGAGAAGCCACTGCAATGAGAAGCCCTCAAATTATGAAAAATGTTGTTAAGAGGATGGATGGGAAAGGTGGTATCTTTGGAGCAACAGAATCATATTTTTTTCCGGTATATTCTGAAAAATAATTCTATTGATATCCACAGTTTTTAGTACCCAGAAATGGATTTAGCCCTATATATTACATAAGTACATGTCTATGCAATGTAATAAAACGCCTACAAACGTACTGAAAAACTTCAAATGGAATTTGGCGACTTGAGAATTTTCAGAAATTTCCTTGAGGCCCAGTCACGTCAAGAGCCAGGAGTTCGAATTCCCTCGCCACTTCCGGCTTCACACCCTCCCACCACACGCACAGTTAAGCTCTGGAATCGTGGAGCTGAGGAGAAACGCCTGCCTCTCTCACAAACTCCAAACGTACACTCACCGGCCAGGGTCCCTCACAGTCTCCAGGCTGGTCCCAACCCTGGTGGAATCACTTCCAGCCTTTCTTTCCCCGGTGGCGCACTCCTCCCATGATGCCCTGGGGCGCACCCCTCCCATGATGCCCCGGGGCACACCCCTCCCATGATGCCCCGGGGCCCACCGGAAGCAACTCCTCACCTCTCTGGGAAATTGAAACCGCCTTTCTTCTCGGTAGTTACCGGCTGTTTCCTTGGAAGTCCATGGCTGCTGATTTTTTCACGTGTTTTCAATACTGTGATCCACCCACCCTCCCCGAACTAGATGGTAAGCTGTTTGAGAGAACCAACTTATAATCCCCAATGCCTGGAACAGTGTCTTTATAAGCCATTTGCTAAATGAAGAGCAGCTAAACATTTTGTTTGACAGAGTGAAGCAAACCTGAGTAGAAAAACAGCAGATAACAGAGCCAACGCTCAGCAGAGAGTATGGAAGAATAGCGTTACCTTTATAATAACAGCTGGCATTTAAAACCCTAAATCCTTACCTTAGTTTGCAAGGCTCTAAGCATCTGGCCCCTAGCCGCTTCTGCCACTTCATTCCTTGCTACTGTATCCCTGGCTCCTTTCATCCCTGCCCTACTGGCCTTTATTCTGTTCCTGTGCAGGCAAGTTCCCCTCCCAGAGCCTTTGCATTTGTTTCCTCTGCCTGGAATACTGTGCCCCGTTGATATTCGCCTGGCTTGCTCTTCCTCTAAGTGCTCAAATATCATCTCTTTAGAGAAACTTATCCTGATTGATCCATTTCAAACCCACACAGCCACTGTTTCCTTATCCTAATTTTCCTTTCCTTCAGAGAATTTATCACTAATTGACATTTGATATCTGTTTGTTTGTTGTCTGTCCCCACATACACACACACTAGAATAGAGTTTCCATGAGGGCAGAGACTTTGCCTGTTCTGTTCCCTAGTGCTTAAAATCTTCCCAGCATGTAGTAAGCCCTCAATGAATGTTTGATGAATAAACAATTGAATACGTGCATGCTCCCTGTTACCGGCTCTGTGCATTACAGCTTCAAAATTAGCAATTCCACATGTGAATTTCATCACCATCCTGGTTTTGTGAGAGATCTCAAGCTGGTTCCATCTAGCCCCATCTTGGTCAAGTTTGAGGATTTTGCCATCATACCCCCAACCACCTTTTGGGTAGGGTGATAAATTTATCTGGGTTTGCCCAGGATTGTCCTGATTTTAAAACTGAAGTCTCAGGAATCTCTTCAATTCCAAGCAAATTAGGAAGGTTGGTCACCCTGCTTTGAGGTATCTAGGCTCCATCTTCCTCGTCTTGTTTTATTGTTGTGAGTGTGTGGAATGAGGGGGTGGGGGGTGGGGGGTGGCGGTGACTTAAGAGTGTTCTGGGCCATCTGGAGAGGAAATTGGCTATATGTAGTGGGTAGAATGGGAGGGCTGGATGGCCAGTAGTGAGGCTGTGGTCAGCTGATGGGCCTTACCAAACAGCAACAAAAAAGAGATGAAAGAACAACATAGAAGATGCTGTCCTGGCTTCCAGAGCCCTCTGGCACAGGCAATGGTTGGTACATTCTCTAGAGAAAGTTCCTGGCTTCTAAGTCTCAGGCTCTGCTGTTGACATGGCCTCACCCACTCCATGTCACTTTCAAAAAGTAGCCTATCATGCATTTATTAACTCAGTTGTCACAAGAACCCCATGAGTTAAGTATTGTTATTATCCCCATTTTACAGATGAAGAAACTGAGGCTCAGAAAAGTAGAATAAGTTGCGCAAATTCAAATAGTTTAAATAGTGAAGTCAGGATTTGAACCTCAGTATTCTGACTCTCAAAGTCCACTCTTAGTCACTACATTATCATGCAGCTCTTAACAATGTAAATATGCATTTGGGCTATGCCTAGCCAAGGGCATAAAATCTTTTTTTTTTTTTTAGGCTATGTTGTTTCATACCCCAACAGTTGAAATTAAAAGTAACTGATCACGCGTTTCTTAGTTCTGATGAGGCTTTAAGCACTGAAGAAACCAACAAAAAAAATACAACTACTAGACAAAAAAGGGCAAATGACATGGACCCTAAGTCTCACAGGCATCAGTCAAGATTATGAGGCCAGATAAGAAAGTCCCCAGTTTACTGGACAGACCTAACTGGTAGAATTTCTTCTCTGAACACAATGTTCCCAGGCCATGCACACACTCTCTCCATGATATTTTCAGAGAAGGATGCCTCGTTTGCGTGTAATTCTGAGAAGCATGTATAATTCTGAGAGCGTTAATGTCTTAACAGGATCTTGCAAAGCCAGAAACAGCTGTCTTGTAGTGAAAGCACAAACTGGACTTGGATTCAAACCAGACTTGTTCTAGCTCCCATTCTGCCACTTACTAGCTGTATGACTAGTCACTTAATCTTGCCAAGCCTCAGTTTTCCAACCTGTAAAACTGATAAATCTATGTCCTCACTGATTGAAGGAAAATCAGTTTAAATATTTCTCTGGATAATCCCCCATCAACTTTTTGCTTTGCAAAATTGTAGTGTAGAAATGCCAGCAGTGGGCTTCCCTGGTGGCGCAGTGGTTGAGAGTCTGCCTGCCAATGCAGGGGACACGGGTTCGAGCCCTGGTCTGGGAAGATCCCACATGCCGCAGAGCAACTGGGCCCGTGAGCTACAACTACTGAGCCTGCGCGTCTGGAGCCTGTGCTCCGCAACAAGAGAGGCCTGCGCACCGCGATGAAGAGTGGCCCCCGCTCGCCGTGACTAGAGAAAGCCCTCGCACAGAAACGAAGACCCAACACAGACAAAAATAAATAAAGTAATTAGTTTAATAAATAAATAAATACATTTATTAAAAAAAAAAAAAAGAAATGCCAGCAGTATAGAAGTTTATGTATTGCACTTGAAAGAGTTCTGAACTAGCGCTCTTGGATCTGAGAGTAGAATGGGAAGGGGGTCTGTCTAATTAATTAGCATTAATTAGGTAACCTGTCCAGAATCTCAGTTTCTGATTCTGTAACATCAGGGTTAGATTAGGTAATATTCAAGGTTGCCCTCTAGTTCTGGATCTAATATTCTCACTCAATATTTTTAATTAGGCGATTCAATATAAATTTGTATCATTCACTAATATACCTGTCCTGTGACTTTTGCCCAGAAATTTCTGTTTCTGGCGGGGGAACTTCTTGCTGCTTTTGGAAATTTCATCTGTTACATAGCTCTTAGATAGTTGTAACGGGTAAGGGATGATCCTCCTATCAGCACAATTAACTGCCCTTTCTTCTCAAGTAGCCCTCTGCGGAATGAACTTGATTACACTTGTTTCCTGGGCCTCTCTATTTGGCCCTGCTGCTGCTTTCTCCATCCAAATCTGCATTTCCTCTGAATGTGCCTTATATAGTGATTGGTGGAGAGATTTGCTCCCAGGGAGATCAGGAAAACGTTTTCCTCCTCCTTAACACCTGCTCACTCCTTAATCCTTGGCTTCAAAGCTTCCACCCCCACCATCCTGCTGATATTAATGTCAGGATCACCTCTCTGACTGACCCAATGCCCTTTTCATGGTCCTCCTTTTCTCCATCTTCTCTGTAGAGCTTTTTACTATATCCTCTCTCTTGAAAATACCACCCTCTCGAAGATACCACCTCCCTTGACTTCTTCTGACAGTAATAATGAAGTTCCCATCACTTTGGAGTTGACAAAATGATTTTGTAACAAGACTGGAGAAAACCCTCATTGACAGAACTCCTCTCAGGTTTGGGAGAGATGGAATGATGGTGTGGGGTGTGAGCTGGGGACTACAGGGTATAGTGGTGGGATAAAGATGAAGCTCCCAAAGGGAATATGTGAGTAAAAATAGGTGATCACCAAAATTGCTAAGGATAAAAGTGGTGTTCTTTACTTGAGGACTTTTATTTTGTTGAGTAACCAGATGAGTAGGCATGCAGGTCAATGGCAGAGCTAAAGGGCCCCATGTAACAGAGGAACAACTGAGTACCCGCAGGGGTCGGGCAGACACCTCAGGGGAAGAAAGGAAATCAACCACCTGCATCAGTGTGACGGAAAATGGACTTCGTGGAAGTCATTGCTGATGGAAACTGAATACTTTAGGGGATGTAATATAATCCTCTTCTAGTCTGCTCTACAAAATCTTCAGTAAAGCCTGCATTGCTCACTTATGTTTTTTGTGCTAGTGGATTATTTGCCAAGGTCTGTGTCAAGGTTGATACAGATTGAAGCATACTGTTTGGCACTGGCTGGAAAGAGACTGCCTGCGGAGACAGCCACGTCTTGACAGTATCTCATTTGACCCCCACACTATCCTCATGACTTGGGCAGAAACAGAATTATGTTTCTGATTTTGCAGCGGAAGGAGAAAACATCACAGCTGCGAAGAGAGGTGATGGGACTTGCCATTTATGGCAGTAAATGACAGAAGTAAAATATGGATCCACGTGGCTCTTTTGACTCCAGCAAGATCTCACTCAGGTATTTGTTTACCTGAAGAATAACCTTTTATTTTTCCACTCTTTTTGTCTTCATTTCCGCCTCTCACCTCCTCAACATGCAGGCTTTCTCTGAGAACCCGGCTTTCTCTGAGAACCCAACTTCCTTAATAAGTTCAACTATCAACTGCATACAGGTGACACCCTCATACTCACAGACCTACATCTTCAGTCTTAATGTCTCCTGTATGTAAACTTTGAATCCTTATCTCTACCTACTTAGCTGGATATCACCATCATCTCAATCTCAATCTGTCCAAAATCGAAATTCCTATTTCCCCCCTTCACTATTTCTCCTGGGCAGGTATCATGCCCCTAGATTTCTAGGCTGCAATGAGGGCTGGATGAAAGGTAGGATCCTCTGATTCCTTTTTCCTCCTCAAACTCAGCATCATCAAAGTCTTGTGGATCCTGCCTTCAGGGTAACCCTTGGGTTTTCTCTTTCCTTTTACATCTCATTTCTGTACTGCTTAATCAAGGCCCTCTTCATTTTACACCATGATTATTTTTATATTCAATGCAAATAGATATTACTTGCATGTTTAATATTATGTTGAGAGGATTGTAATATATTAATGTGGGATAGGGCCTCGAAAAATAAGTCTAGAGGACTTCCCAGTGGTCCAGTGGGTAAGACTCCGCGCTCCCAATGCAGGGGGCCCAGGTTCGATCCCTGGTCGGGGAACTAGATCCCACGTGCATGCCACAACTAAAGATCCCGCATGCCACAAAGAGGATCTCACATGCTGCAACTAAGACCTGGAGCAGCCTAAATAAATAAATAAATGTTAAAAATAATAATAATAAGTCTAGAGCTCAGAGAGGTCTTAAATGAGAGAAACATATTCCTTTCACCTCCTGGGGTTCTCTTTTTGCCAGGCCTAAACGGGACAGTGAGGCAGACAACTTCAAGCCCACACAATACTCTTCTTGAACCTACGGGATGGACCCGGAGATACCAGGGGACAATCACTGGGAAAGCCAGCCCTCTGGTGCTATGGAGAATTTTAACACACATCTGAATTTATAGGGCCATCCAGGGGTTAATTCTAACTGCCCACCTACTCCCATAAATCATATCAGAGCCTGTATAATCATCTTGGCAAGTTGTACACCAAGATTTTCTAAATAGTTGCTAAGTGGTTCTAGGACCTCAGGTTCTCCCTCTCCATTATATCCTACCATCAGTTCTATACTAATCTTCAGATATATGTGTGTGTCTACACACACACACACACACACACGTTCACTCTTCTGCTTAAAACCTTGAAAGGTTCCCCAATGATCTCAGAATAATGTCCTGACTACTTCCATGGGCATTGGGAGCCCATCACGGACAAGCCCAGCCCACTTCTCCAGCCTCACCTCCGTGTTACCCCCAACCGTTCCATCCAGGCTTGCCCATTCCACCTTCCTGAAACACACCCTGGGAGGTCTTGTTTCTAACCACAATCCCTACGTTCCCTAAGCCTGGAACCTCCTCCCTGTACTCTTAAAATCTGCCTCCTTTAAGAGATAGTAGAGGATAGAGGAAAAGACGAGGCTTTGGAATCAGCAACCTGGGGTTCCAATTCTGGCTCCATTGCCTACTAGCTGTGGGGCCTTTTGGTCAATCACTTAACTCCCTTAGGCCTCAGTTCCCCATATGGACAATGGGAATAATAAGAATATAAACAGTATAACCCCCTAAGGCTTGCAGAGAAAAATAAACATAATAAAATATACAAAAGTGCTATGTAAACAGGAAAGAACTATAAAAAGCATTATTATTATTATTTTTTATTATTATTATTATCTCCACCGTCACATCCCCTTCAGATCTCTTCTCTCCTCCAAAGCAGTATCATTATCATTAATAACAATTCTGAGAATATTTTACATAAACAACATACCTTACGGGTTTTAAATACCTTGTCCATACATCTAGTCCACTGTGCATCTCACTCATCTTGGCACTTAACCTTGGAAAAGTAATTTATCTTTTCGTGTCTATGTACTCTCTTCCCATGTCCATTATCTCCTCCTTTGGAGCAATGTCCCTATTTCATATCTCCTTTCCCCATTGCCAGCACTCAAAAGTGATGGGCTTGCAAAAGTGAAAGGTTATAGGCATTGGCTCTAGAGCCAGAGAGGATTTGAATCCCATTTCTGCCACTTACTAGTTGTGTGGCCTTAGGCAGTTTATTTAAACTCTCACTGGCCCAAATTTCTTCAGCCATAAAATGGGAATGAAGTTAGCACCTACCCCACAAAACTATTATGATGCTTAAGTGAGTCAATATGGATAAAGCCTGGCACGTAGTGAGTTCGTAATAAATATAAACTATTACTATTAAGTGAGACTGAGTCTGATTCCATTCTTTTCTGCCTTATCACTTCAGCCCTCTTTCAACACAGATTCCCCATGAATCGTCCTTATTCATTTATACACAGGAACAAAATCTACTGAGCATCTGTTACATACAAAAGACTGTCCCTTGGATAAAAGCAGCTGTGTTTATGCCTGATCACTTTCTGTTGCTTTCTCCTGGGCCAAATGGTACTAAGAATGAGACAAGTTCTCTGTGGATTGCAGCCTTCAGCTTTCTCCTCTTGTTTTCTCAAGCAGGGAGTAAGATGGTGTTCCAACATCAGATCACCAGGTACTAAAAAGTTCTTCATATTTTTTTACTGAAAGGCTTCTCAGGCCCCTTAACATGCTAGTATTTATGGTGAATCTCCAGCAACAGGGAATAGAGTTGGCCACATTTCCTGAACTCATTTAGCCACGGAACCTTTTATTTCACAGTTTCTCTCAGAATCAGCATTCTGTCAAATCTACTTTGGAAAATGCTACGTGGAAGTCCTATTCTTATCTGTTTCTCCTTTGTCCACAATTTCATTTTGACTAATGCAAACTGTCCTTGGAAATGCCTAACTATATGAGACTACCCACTGGAAGACTAGAGAATCTTTTTTTCTTTTTAATTGAAGTATAGTTGATTTACAATATTGTGTTAGCTTCAGGTGTACGGAAAAGTGACTCAGTTATATTGTTTTCAGATTATATTCCATTATAGGTTATTACAAAATATTGAGTATAATTCAGTACACATTGATCATATACAACATAAACAAGTCAGGCTGTATTGCTGTAAATGGCTCTAACTTCTAAAATGTATGGTAATTCCTACATAGTCAAACATTACTTATGTTTCAGCCAAAAAACAACCCCGAGCAACCATAAGAGTTGTCACAAAGACCATGTATTTCCATTAGAACTTCTAGAACTTCCCATGGAACTTATGACTCCTTTTTTTTGTTTGTTTTTTCCTTTAGCTTGCTCATCTGTTTCCCATTCTATAGCAGATTAGAAAAAGGAAGATTGGGCTCACAGAGGCAAACACACTAACCACAGACAGAATACAGCTGAGTACCTTGCCGTGAAGGTGTAGATATAAAAACTAGAAAGGTGACACAAAAATTCATTGCAACCTAGGAACAATTAGTGCAGGGTAAAATCCGCGAAGAAACTATAATATCCCTGACGACTTTATTACATCACCTCCCAGGCCCCTGAGTGATCAAGGAAAAGTTGAAGTCTATTCAAGATACTAGATTAAATAAATCAAGATAATATATAATACATTTTAGAAAGTTTTCCATCTACAATGGATTTTTTAAAAAAATAAATTAATGGATAAGAATAGATGGGTTAGATGGACCTAGAGATTATCACACTAAGTGAAGTAAGCCAGACAAAGACAAATACACGATATCGCTTATATGTGGAATCTAAAAAAAAACATGATAGAAATGAACTTATTTACAAAACAGAAGTAGACCTACAGATATAGAAAACAAATTTATGGTTACCTAAGGGGAAAGGGAGGTGGGGGATAAATTAGGAGTTTGGGATTAACACATACACACTACTATATATAAAATAGAAAAACAACAAGGACCTACTGTATAGCACAGGGAACTATATACTCAGTATTTTGTAATAACCTATAAGGGAAATGAATCTGAAAAAGAATATATAGATATATATGTGTGTGTGTGTGTGTGTGTGTGTGTGTGTGTGTGTGTATATATATATATATATATATATACACACACACATACATGAATCTCTTTGCTGTACACCTGAAACTAACACAACATTGTAAATCAAATATACTTCAATTAAAAAATAACGTTTTAAAAAAAAGAATGGATGTGTTAAATGGCCAATCTTATGTTTTCCGGAGATTTCTGAGAAGAGGCGCACACCACCTCATGTTTACGATGCTGGGTAAAGGAGACGTACTTAGTATCCATGCTATTGATCATCCATCGCTTGACAATTCACCCTGTGGCTCTGCCCTTCACTGACCTTCTTAGCACACTCTGCCCCAGTTCTGCTCAGCCTCTAGAACTCTCTAAGTCTCAAAGATCTGTGTCCAACGTCAAAATCCCTACGCAGCTGACTTGGCATTATACAGCCTCCGCTGGTCATTTATCCAAGTAACTTAACAAGAGTGAAAGATCAGGGCTACGATGCATTTACATCTAAGGAGTAAATGGTGATCCCCCAATACAGCCACGTTAGAGTGCTGGGCTTGCGCATTTGGGAGTATAAAGGGAGTTGGGGGGCCACACTTTCGAAACTGCTTCGACCACAGCACCGCAAGGTAAGTGCTCACAAGTGCCCGCTTTTTTGCTCCATGTAGCTGTGATTATACCTGATCAGGTTACCTGGAGAGGAGAGAAGGCAACACAGCAGCCTTTGCTGAGGGCCTACTAAGCGTAAGGAACTGTGTTAAGGGCAATATGGGAGACAAGATGGCGAGGCCTTTCAAGAAGCTTCTACAAAGAGTAAAAAGACAAGAATATAAGCAATTATGACACCAAAAAAAAAAAAAAAAACTAACCTGCAGGATATAAAGCTGAATATAATACGTGCTTACCCCTCTAATTGTTTAGGTCAGTATTATAATTGCAGTTAGCAAATAAACGTGCTAATTTGTGATATCTCTTCTGTGATTGCCTTGAAGTATTATTTGAAATTTTTGTGGTTGGTTATGTAAATTTTTTTCTTATGTCAGGATTTCTGGGAGATGATTGCGGGAAGAAATTCTCCCATGCATTTGATCCATCTCAGAATGCATCCTAGTTTGCTTATTAATGACCAGTGTCCAGACTGCTCATTCATGGCATGCCTTGTGGACTTCGGGCTGGGTCGTGTCTGACTCTGCAGGAGCACCCCTCAGAGGGATTCTATAGCTCTAGGAGCTTGCGATGCTTCGATTTCTGGCCACCATCTTCACCAGAATACCTTCTGTCAGACATTCACAGGGTTAAGAGAAACCTTGGGGATTTTCTGGTCCATCTGTCTCATTTACAGAAGGAAACCAAAGCTAAAGGAAATTACAACAGCTACTTTACAGAGCTGGCATTAGAAAACCGAGGTTCTGCCTCCAAGTGTGATTTCGTTTGAACCAAGGATTCAGAATATGACACTTAATCATTTAATCTTTTCCTGAGAAAGTTGTGAGAAATTTAGGATATAGCTGGAGATTATTAGAGACTCATAAAAGGAAGAGACCAAGAGTATGCGACCAAAGTAGGAAAGCAAGTGTTGAAATGTCTCTTCCTGCCTAAATGGTATTTCACGACATGTTCCCCAGGTTCCATAAAAGTACTGTGTGGTAAATGGGAAGTTTAAGTTAAATTTGATATTGAAAATTATTCAGACTCTTATGGTATCCTGAGATCTTCATGTAGGTTATCAACTTCTGGACTGAGATTCCTTAGTCCCAAATAAGTTATCAGCTACCCTACCTTCACCTTCTCCAAGAGAATATAGGATATTTAAGAGAGTGCCCTTCCTGTACCTCTTAAAGAAGTCTTGCCCATAATTCACAACTTTTCTCTCATTGCCAAAGAATTCAACTTCTGGTCTAAAAGCATCCAAGTTACAATCCGGATCATTCCCCTCCCTCCTTCCTTTCTTTTTTGACCCCTCACGGCCCCCTACCCTCAGCCAGAAGCATCATCTCTCTAAGTCCCCATAACACTTCATTTAGCCGCTTACAGAATTTGTATTATTCTTCCTTGTTCAAAGATTTATTTGAGCATTTCTCTTAACTGTTCCTAAATTTTGCATTCCTTTAGGGTAGAGACTGTCTTTATCCTTTTTTATACCCCCTTAAGGAGCTGACATGGTACTTTTCACACACAGAAGATACTCAAAAAAAAATGTTAATCAGTGCTGTAATTACCCAATTATTTAAAGAATGATGACTTAACCGAAGGGAAAAATGGAAAATGTATTTCCATTCCCACACCATCCACTGTGTACTATTTAAATGTAGCAAAACTTAGAAAAGTACAAATTCTAGATTTATTTAAACTCTTCATAGTTCATTTGTTCTTTGTTTTGTTTAGTTTTGATTTCTGGAATCACTCTCTCAGAAGCCACTTCATTCCTGAAGGACACTAACCATTGCTTTGGAAACCAAGAAGGTAAGAGTCACTTTCATCTTGATTGGGAATACAATAATTGAAATTAGCAAACAGTGTTTTACACATTCTCATTCTTGCCACACTCATAGGAATCTGAAACTGATGAAATTAAAATCCATTACTTAAGTATTTCTAAAGGCAGATTACAAAATATGCAGCTAAGGAAGCAGGTCTTCCCAAATTTGCTCATCACACTAACAGGAATAAAACACACTGCAGAACTTTGACACACAAGCTCCAGGTCAATATACTTAGGTTGGCCCCAAACATGATGTTCGTAGGCTCAAGATTCAGTCTTCACACAAGTCTAACTTTGCTGTTTTTTGAGCAGAGGCCGCACCCATGAATCCCCTCAGCTGTGTCTTTACTCACAAATGATACTGAGAGAATAAGGAGAAATGGATTCAAACCTATGTCCACTGTAGTAATAAAAAAAAATTACTCCCCCACCTCAAAATTTGTGTTTATTGGAAGTAATTCTAGATGAATTAGGACCAAGGAAACCAAAGTATAATTAAGTCATGACCACACCATTGCTGACAAGATGCAGTAGCTGAGAAATTCCCAGGAGAGGGCTGAAAGTTGAGAGCAGTGTCATAGCACACTGACAGCAGTAAGAGGGGTTGGGGAACACTCAGAAGGTGGTGCTGGAGGTCAGGGAGACTGGGATGGCCATCCCCATTGGAAGACCCCTAAAGACAGGAACAGAGGGGATGGTTGGAGGGACACAGCTGTGTAGGGCTGGAAGCAGGTCAAGCTCTCAAAACCAAGAAGCAGATAATTAGGGGACTTTCTGGGGGTAGAGTTTCCAGGGACACCATGAGTCATGCCAAGAGAGTTGGATGAGACCTAACAAGGGAAAGTTTTATCAGCCAAGAATACATGGTTTTAGCCCTGGGTCCCAGAGTACAGTTGTATAAATATGGGGACAAGATCTGACTTAGCAACCGGACGCACACAGCGTGCGTTGAGGGGCTTTGCTTGACAGTGAGTGGTGAGCCATCGGTGTGAGGAGGCTGCCAGAGGGCAGTCACCACCTCGGGCATGACACCTAGGTCAGGAGAGGTGAGGGCACATGCTGATGGAGGACAACATGTGGTCTGGATGTCACACTTAAGAGATTAACAGGAGTGAGCTCACTGTGATGGTAAAGGAGATGCAGAAGCACATCACGGAAGAAACAGATGAAGACAGCACTGGGGCTACTTAGCCTGGAAAAGAAAAAGCTAAGGAGGGACTTCCCTGGAGGTCCAGTGGTTAAGACTTCGCCTTCCAGGCTCAATCCCTGGTCAGGGAGCTAAGATCCTACATGCCTTGCAGCCAAAAAACCAAAACATAAAACAGAAGCAATACTGTAACAAATTCAATAAAGACTTGAAAAATGGTCCACATTAAAAAAAAAAAAAAAAAGCTAAGGAGAACCCAGAGCAGCCATCAAATGGGTGAAGAGTTGTCTTGTGGGGAGAAGGTTTGAACTCTTTCTGTTGTTACCAAGAGCCGAAAGGAGGATCAAACATCCTGAAGTCACAGAGAGCCAGATTTCAGTTTAAAGCAAGAAGTATCTTTGGCCTGCAGAAACTACCCCAAATGATTTTCCAAAATTTTCAAAAGGGAAAAAAGTCATCTTGAAGGCATTTGAGTAGGCTGGACAACACATTTGCAAGAATATCGCTGAGACAACTCATGCATCATCTAGGCAGTAAAAGTAGGAGATACTGGATTCTGAGTCATGGTTAGAGCTGTGGGTGGAAGAAGAAAAATCTTCCCCTCAACACACGCAGTGACTTGAATCCCAGACGGAAAGTCTTGTTTTTCTAAGAGACCTAAAGGTATAGTTTGACCATGAGTCATTGTAGTCTTTCCCCAACTTCAGACTTCATTCTTATACTACTATCACAAATTTTGCAATACCCATTTAAGACCAGTACTGCTAATTCACTTAATATTTTGATTTACCTTGATTCCTTTTTCTTCTTAGATGTGTTTTTCAAAGTTAGCCTATATGCTTGCTATGAAAGTCTGGACCGTCTATCTCAGCATCAGCTGAGACATTTAGATATTCAAAATCTCAAACTCTACTCCAGCTCTGCTGAATCAGAATATCTATTTCAACAAGATTCCCAGTTGGATTCCTATGCCCACCAAAGTTTGAGAAACACTGCTTTATATCACTACTATAAACAGATATTTCACTGTCTCTAAGTCGTTAGCACATATTATTCTATTTTATTCTAACTTTCTTCACATTTTCACAAAATATTATCTCTAAACTTGGGATGCATCTTATAATCAATGAAAGGAGTACTGTAATTAGCAGGGTGTTTTCCTTTATTAGTGGGACACAAAATAGGTTATCTTACAATCGATGGCATCTTACATTTTGCTAAAATAAGGTAATAGACTTTAATATAACTATTAAAATTAAGAAATAGTTGCCTAAAATCATTTTGTATTGGACCATTGGGACTATACCATGGTTTTGGAAAGAGTGGCTTTATAAAAGCAAAATAATGCTCCCAAACATCACTGTTTTTGAGGCCCTTGAGAACAATTCAGTTTCCTCAGTCCCAACCACAGAGATTCTGTTGCAGATGATTTTGATGTGGATCAACTTTCGACACTTTGGGTAGCAGGCTGAACACTGAGTCAAGCTAAATGACATCAGATCATACACTTGCAGCCTGATGGGATTCCCTCACACTATAGTGCAACCATTCTCAAACTGTGGCCCATGGATCCTTGGAGATTCCTAAGAACTTTTCAAGAGGTACATGAGGTCAAAACAATTTTCATAATACCCAGATGCCATGTGCTTTCTTCACTGTGTTGACTTAATGATGCAAAAGCAAGGATGGATAGACGATCTGACACTTTATTACAAATCAAGATATGGCACCAAGCTGTACTAATAGTCATAGTATTCTTCACAGCCATACACTGACAGTGAAAAAGAATTTTTTTTTAATTTAAAAAGCCAGCTTCAGGACTTCCCTGGTGGCACAGTGGCTAAGAATCCGCCTGCCAATGCAGGGGACACGGGTTCGAGCCCTGGTCTGGGAAGATCCCACATGCTGTGGAGCAACTAAGCCCGTGAGCCACAACCACTGAGCCCGTGTGCCACAACTACCGAAGCCCACACACCTAGAGCCCATGCTCTGCAACAAGAGAAGCCACCGCAATTAGAAGCCCGCGCACCGCAACGAAGAGTAGCGCTCGCCGCAACTAGAGAAAGCCTGCACGCAGCAACAAAGACCCAACGCAGCCAAAAATAAATATAAATAAATAAATAATTTTTTTAAAAAGCCAGCTTCATTGAAAAATAACCTAAAATTTGCAGCAGTGGAGAGTATTAATTTGATTACATCTCAATTTTATCCACATCTTTATAATATTCTACATGATCAAACAGGAAGTCCATGAAAAGCACTCCTTTTGCACACTGGACTTTGACATTTGTCTCAAGGAAAAACACATGTGCAGTTGTCTGAGTTGCAAGATGAACCAGCCACTTGATTCATGAAGCACCATTTTTACTTGAAAGAATGACTAGAGGACAAACTATTGTTTCTCAGACTTGTATATCTGGCACACAGTTTCTCAAAAAGCAGTGAAGTGTGTTTATCCTTTCAAGGAAAACTACTGACAGTATTTTTTACTAATGATATAGTTGAGTTTTCAAGCAAAAATTAAAACTTTGGAAGACTTGTATCTACTATCATTAGCTTGACAACGTCCTAATATTTGAATTTTCTAATGAGATCAGTACTGATATTAATGATTGTGATTTTTTATACTGTATAATGAAACGTGCCAATATTTGGAAGTTCTGTATAATTCAGTGAACAATATTTTCCAAATGATCAATGTATGATGTTTACACATGGGTAAAAGTTTCATTCAAAGTTCAACACAGACCAACAGATCATAATGTTTGTTGATATGGTTTCAGATTCCACATTGCAACTAGCCTTTAAGGAACTACCACAGAAACTACCACGTGTCAAGTTTTGGTATAGTATCTAAAAAGAATATCCGCAATTATTTGAAAGGCTAATTAAAATACTCTTTCCTTTTCCAAATTATATATCTGTGAAAGATTTTCTATATCTACTTTAACCAATAAACAAACAAAAAAAAAAAACAAAAAACCATACAGCAACAGACAGAATACAGAAGCAGGCATGAAAATCCATCCATCTTCTACTCAGCAGACATTAAAGTGAGTTGCAAAAATGAAAAACAATGGTACTCTTGCCACTAATTTTTTTGTTTTGGAAAATATAGTCATTTTCATAAAAATATGTCATTAATGTTAACATGCAATGAATTTGATAGGAACTTTAAATGAATTAGATTTTCTCAATTTTGACTTCTAATACCATAAATATTGGTAGATATGACCTGCATAAACCAAACTCACTGGGTTCTCAATGGTTTTTAAGAGTGTGAAGGGGTTCTGAGAAAACAAAGCTTGAGAACTGCTGCTGTCGTAAAACTCACTTAAGCCACAAAAGTAGGGACTATCTTCACAGATGAGGAAACAATATGGATGAATTCTTCCTCTCCACCAGGCAGTAACTGAGAAAATTTAAACCGCATGAAGCCTGCAAGCCAGAGGTCCTCTTTGTAGTGCTATATTGAGTTCCAATCTCTTAACTATGAAAACTTAACCACGAGCACACAGATGGTTCAGCAGAGCCTCTGGCCAAAGTAAAATCGAAATGAAACTTATCCTGAATAAGATCCAGAGGGAAGCAGTTGCTCCTCTTTCTGTAGGACTAGATCCCTCCAGAATCTCAAGGAGGGATATTGAAACAACAGTCAGTTACCAATGAAGAGTAATTTCATAAAGTGTAAGATTGAGGGCGGGGGAAGTTCCAAGGGACAACCATAAAATGTTCAATTTTCCCACTTTTAATAGGAAACATAAAAGGCTTTATTCAAAACATATGACCTATTTCTTAAGAGAGATATGGGGATACATGTGTGTAATTGAACTCCATTTTATGGTCACTTACAGAAGAATGTATGGAAAAGAAAAAGCAGAGAAAGAAAGGGAGAAGGGGAAGAGTTGTGGGGAAAAGAAGTAGAGGGTCAGGAAGGATACGGGAAGAGGTCCAGAGGGAACAGGAAAAGCAAATGCAGATGAGGAAAAGGAACCAGAAAAGTCACACAATCTGCAGGGGCCTTAGAAATGAGCTAGGCTTGCTTCTTCATTTTAAGTGAGATTAGTGGCCCAAAGAAGTTAAGTGGTTTGACCAAGTTCAGTGCCGGGACTTTAAGCCAAATTTTCTAGCTTCTAAGCAAGGAAAACACATAAAGAGAAGGTCTGTGAAAGGGGATGGTTTGGAAAGAAGTGACGGGGGGGGATGAGCGGGAGGGTGGACAGAGAAAGAGAGGCAGAAAGATACATAAACACACCATACACGCACATGCACACACACACACACGCTAAGCAGTGAGTTCTAAAGCAGGTATTTAATTAAACACTGTTTGTCACACCCCGACACTGCTACACATAACTAAAGTTTGGAGACCCCTGCCTTAAGCCCAGTACTTCTCAACTCTACTATGCCTAGAAATCACCTGGAGATCTTGTTAAAGTGCAGATTCTGGTTTTGTAATGCGGGGTGGTTCTGAGATTCTGAATGTCTAACAACTCCTCGGTGATGCTGATGCAACATGTTCAAGGACCACTCTTGGAGTCAGAAGGCCCTACACCAGCAGTTCTCAGAGTGTGGTCCCTGGACCACAATGATGAATTCACCATCAGCTGATGAATGCACCACCAGCATTGCCTAAGAACTTGCTAGAAATGCATATTCTCAGGCCCCATCCCATACCTACTGAATCAGAAGCTCTGGGGGTGAGGCCCAGAAATCTGTGTTTTAACAAGCTCTCCAGGTAATTCTGGTGCATATTAAAGTTTGGAACCATTGCACTAGGCCATAATGTCTCCTATCACCTTGTTGCCTGTAATTGGCTAAACAAGTGTGGCAGTACTTTATGTTCAAGTCATTACTTTTCACTGGGCTATCTGAACTTTCTACTAGGAATTATCAACACTCACCAAGAGGAACATCTCAATCTTGCCAACTATTCAGTTGGATTTCATGTCTGATGTCTAAAGGAAAAGATTCTCCTTGGATACAGAGAGTCTAAATTATACTCCCAGTTAAATGCCACCCATATCCCACCCCACTCCGTTCCCACAATGATAAAAATCAGTGTTCCCAAATCTGAGTAGTTTAGAGGAATTTTAAGAATCATGATACGGAAATGAACAAACCAAAAAACCTCAGCTCTCCTATGTCAAAAGAAAACCAAACTTTCACTTCAGGGTTTGGAGGAAGCGGTTTAGAAAGGCCACCACTGACAAAACGGTGCACTGTTAGTGGAGATGTAAATTTGTGCAGCCACTACAGAAAACAGTATAGAGATTCCTTTAAAAATTAAAAATAGAACTACCATATGATCCAGCAATTCCACTTCTGGGTATATACCCAAAGGAAATGAAATTACTATCCCAAAGAGATACTCCCACGTTCATTGTGGCATTATTTAGAATAGCCAAGACATGGAAACGATCTAAGTGTCCACTGATGGATAACTGGATAAAGAAAAGGTCATATATAATGGAATATTATTCAGCCATAGAAAAGAATGAAATCTTGCCATTGGCAACAGTGGACCTTGAGGGCATTATGCTATGTGAAATAAGTCAGACACAGAAAGACAGATCCTGTATAATCTCACGTATATGTGGAATCTTAAAAAACCAAACTCATAGCAACAGAGATCAGATCAGTGGTTGCCAGAGGTGGCGGGTGAGAGGTGGAAGAACTGGTTGAAAGGGGTTAAAAGGTACAAACTTCCAATTATGACATAAATAAGTTCCGTGGTTGTTAAGTACAGCATCGTAACTGTAGTTAATTACACTGTGTTGTATATTTGAAAGTTGCTAAGAGAGTAGAGCTTAAAAGCTCTCATCACAAGGGCTTCCCTGGTGGTGCAGTGGTTGAGAGTCTGCCTGCCAATGCAGGGGACACGGGTTCGAGCCCTGGTCTGGGAGGATCCCACAGGCCGTGGAGCAACTAGGCCCGTGAGCCACAACTCCTGAGCCTGCGCGTCTGGAGCCTGTGCTCCACAACAAGAGAGGCCGCGATAATGAGACGCCCGCGTGCCGCGATGAAGAGTGGCCCCCACTTGCCGCAACTAGAGAAAGCCCTCGCACAGAAATGAAGACCCAACACAGCCATATAAAAAAAAAATCTCATCACAAGAAAAAGAAACTGTAAGTGAAGGGATAGATGTTAAGTAGACCTAATGCTGTGATCATTTTGCAATATATACATATATCAAATCATTATGTTGTACACCTTAAACATATACAGTGTTATATGTCAGTTACATCTCAATAAAACTGGTGGGGCAGGTGGGTAGGAAAGGCCACCACTGTGTCCTCAGGACTCACTGGACACATCCTCTTGTGTCTGTCTCCAGGCGACGCCGGGGTGAGCAAGAAGGGCGGGAAGAAGAAGGGCTCCTCTTTCCAGACCGTGTCCGCTGTGTTCAGGGTTTGTTTTTTGGCAGCTTCCACATTCGGTTGTATTTCTGCCCAGTGCAACGGCATTTGCTAAGGTTAATGTGCTTCTTCTGGTTTGTGTCTCAGGAAAATTTAAACAAATTGATGGCCAATTCAAGGAGCACTCATCCTCACTTTGTGCGATGTCTGATTCCCAATGAGACCAAGACTCCTGGTGAGTAAGAATCCATCAGAACAGGACTCCCTGAAACGTATGCAAAATTCTGTGGGTGTGGGTGTGGGTGCACACGTGAGTATGTACATGTGTCTGTGTGCACGTGCATGTGTGTTTCCCTGAGGACAGGCTCATGAGAGCCTTTATCACTTCTCAGTCTATGAAATAGGGCTGCCAGATTTGGCAAATTAAAACCACGAGACGCCCCATTAAATTCGAATTTCAGATGAGACAATGAAAAATTTCTTAGTATAAATATGACCCATGCAATATTTGGGATATACTTATACTAAAAAAAAAAAATAGGATTTACTGTTTCTCTGAAATTCAAATTCAACTGGGCATCCTGGGCATATTTTATCTGGCATCCCTACTATGAAATTATATCCAAAATATTATGTACATATATACGTACATTAAATCCATACCTTTCATAAAATTCTTAAAAATCTTTCCCCCCAAAGTGAAGAGCCACTATATTTGGCAAATAATCAGCTTAGGTGTTCCATAATAAAAACAGCATCAATAACAACTGTTTTCTGAGCCTAATGCAGTCCCATTATTATGTTATCTCTACTGTTTACAACACTTCACTGCAAGATAAGCATAATCATCACCATTTTATAAATGAGAAAACTGAGAGTCAGAGACCAGATATATAGACATAGAACACCATGTGGTACAGTAGACGTTTAACCATCACCAATCCTGGATTCACAAATATGGCTGAGTTTCAGGGCCATTTGTCACAAAGGAAAGAACAAACCATCACACAGACTGTGGCTATGAGGCAGCTCTCTCACCAGCCAAGCTGTTGAATCCCAAAGGCTGGGCTTCTGGCATCAAGGTCCTGCTTCAGCAATGTTACAGGAGAGCAGAGGAATTAGATGATCAAGGAAAAGATCCCAGCTCCACCTATTACTGCCCAAGGGACCGCAGATGAGTCCTTTAGCTTTCTGGTCTATAAAAGGAGGATAAAAATGGCATTTTCTTTATGCATTCACTTAGTTATTAATTCATTTATTTATTGAGTGAGCGCTTATAAAGTGTTGACTCATTTTGTAAATATTAACTCATTTAACCCGCCTTAGAGGGCTGTTGTGAGAATTAAATAAGCCAGTACACGTAAAGCATTTGAAACAGGTCCCATCACAAGAACAAAAAAATTGTAACTATGTATGTTGACGGAGGTTAACCAGACTTACTGTGGTGATCATCTCAAAATATATACAAATATCGAATCAATATGTTGTACACCTGAAACTAGTAAAATGTTATATGCCAATTACACCTCAGTTTTTTTTTCACACACACACACTGTATTTTATTTTTACAAGAGATAAATAGACTGACACCAAGCATCGTACATGGATGACCACAACAAAAGCAACAATGATTGCAATTACCAAACATGAAACACACTCATACTATGTCATAATATTGACATTCAGTCCAGTAATCCTCCAATGTAACAGCTCCTTTACTTTGCAGTGAAAATTGATTTGTATATTCTTTGCCTCTGAGACCTTTTGGGATTTTTTTTTTTAATTCAGACAGAAAGTCACAAAAAATTATACTCATCCTCATCAGTTCACTCAGTCCCATGTAATTAATTTTTTTGTTCATGTTGATCTTTGTTAGCACTTTTATGAGTTCATCAGTTTTTCATTAGAGTTCTGAAAATGCTTATTCATTCAGTTCAGCTGTACAGTCAGTTACCAGAAACCTGTACTTGTCAGAGTCTTTTCCATGAATTTCTTGAAGATGAAACCCTTTTATAGGAACATATTTGCAAAAGCATCAGAGTACACCCAGAACTGTCTGTAAATGACAAAAGACTTAAAAATGACCACAGTTAAAGATCTGATGAAAGTTCATAATAATGCAGTTGACAAGAAAATTAGTTATTTCTGAGATATACATTTTAAAGTAATAACTAGGATTATGACTTATAACATTATACCAGAACATATAAGATTTTCAGAAATTTCATGTAATATCTGAAACATTTATATTAACATATTTCCATACAAATAACCCAATGAAAGTTTAGTATTAGTTGTTTTGTTTGTTTGTTTTTTTATACTGCAGGTTCTTATTAGGCATCAATTTTATACACATCAGTGTATACATGTCAATCCCAATCGCCCAATTCAGCACACCACCATCCCCACCCCACCACAGTTTTCCCCCCTTGGTGTCCATATGTCCGTTCTCTACATCTGTGTCTCAACTTCTGCCCTGCAAACCAACTCATCTGTACCATTTTTCTAGGTTCCACATACATGCGTTAATATACGATATTTGTTTTTCTCTTTCTGACTTACTTCACTCTGTACGACAGTCTCTAGATCCATCCATGTCTCAACCAATGACTCACTTTCGGTCCTTTTTATGGCTGAGTAATATTCCATTGTATATATGTACCACACTTCTTTATCCATTCGTCTGTTGATGGGAATTTAGGTTGCTTCCATGACCTGGCTATTGTAAATAGTGCTGCAGTGAACATTCGGGCGCATGTGTCTTTTTGAATTACGGTTTTCTCTGGGTATATGCCCAGTAGTGGGATTGCTGGGTCATATGGTAATTCTAATTTTAGTTTTTTAAGGAACCTCCATATTGTTCTCCATAGTGGCTGTATCAATTTACATTCCCACCAACAGTGCAAGAGGGTTCCCTTTTCTCCACACCCTCTCCAGCATTTGTTGTTTGTAGATTTTCTGATGATGCCCATTCTAACTGGTGTGAGGTGATACCTCATTGTAGTTTTGATTTGCATTTCTCTAATAATTAGTGATGTTGAGCATCTTTTCATGTGCTTCGTGGCCGTCTGTATGTCTTCTTTGGAGAAATGTCTATTTAGGTCTTCTGCCCATTTTTGGATTGGGGTGTTTGTTTCTTTAATATTGAGCTGAATGAGCTGTTTATATATTTTGGAGATTAATCCTTTGTCTGTTGATTCATTTGCAAATATTTTCTCCCATTCTGAGGGTTGTCTTTTCGTCTTGTTTATGGTTTCCTTTGCTGTGAAAAAGCTTTGAAGTTTCATTAGGTCCCATTTGTTTATTTTTGTTTTTATTTCCATTACTCTAGGAGGTGGATCAAAAAAGATCTTGCTGTGATTTATGTCAAAGAGTGTTCTTCCTATGTTTTCCTCTAAGAGTTTTATAGTGTCCATTCTCACATTTAGGTCTCTAATCCATTTATTTGGAGTTTATTTTTGTGTATGGTGTTAGGGAGTATTCTAATTTCATTCTTTTACATGTAGCTGTCCAGTTTTCCCAGCACCACTTATTGAAGAGACTTTCTTTTCTCCATTGTATATCTTTGCCTCCTTTATCATAGATTAGTTGACCATAGGTGCGTGGGTTTATCTCTCGGCTTTCTATCTTGTTCCATTGATCTATGTTTCTGTTTTTGTGCCAGTACCATATTGTCTTGATTACTGTAGCTTTGTAGTATAGTCTGAAGTCAGGGAGTGTGATTCCTCCAGCTCCATTTTTTTCCCTCAAGACTGCTTTGGCTATTACAGGTATGTGACATTCCCCATCTCTCCCCCCATAACAGGTGAGTGACAGTCCCCAGCTCTCTCCCCATCTCAGGTATGTGACAGCCCCCAGCTCTCTACTCATCACAGGTGTGTGAAGCACCCAGCTCTCTCCCCATCACAGGAGAGTGACAGCCCCCAGCTCTCTCACCATCTCATGTATGTGACAGCCCACAACTGTCTCCCCATCACAAGTATGCGACAGCCACTAGCTGTCTCCACATCCCAGATATGTGACAGCCCCCAGCTCTCTCACCATCTCAGGTATGTGACAGCCCACAACTGTCTCCCCATCACAAGTATGCAACAGCCACTAGCTGTCTCCACATCCCAGATATGTGACAGCCGCCAGCTCTCTCCCCATCACAGGTGAATGAAAGCCCACAGCTGTCTCCCCATCACAGTTATGTGACAGCCCGCAGGTGTCTCCCCACTACAGGTATGTTATAGCCCCCAGCCTTCCCCCCATCACAGGTATATGAACAACCCCAAGCTCTCTCCCCATCACAGGTGTGTGAAAGCCCCCAGCTCTCTCCCCATCACAGGTGAGTGACAACTCCGATCTATCTCCCCATAACAGGTGAGTGACAACCCACAGCTCTCTCCCCATCACAGGTATGTGACAGCCCACAGCTATCTCAGCATCACAGGTATGTGACAAACCCAAGCTCTCGCCCCATCACAGGTGTGTGACCGTCCACAGCTGTCTCCATTTCACAGGTGCATGACAACGCCCAGCTCCCTCCCCTTCACAGGTGGGTGACAGCCCCCAGCTCTCTCCCCATCACAGGTATGTGAGAGTAACCAGCTGTCTCCCCATCACAGGTATGTGACAGCCACTAGCTGTCTCCACATCCCAGTTATGTGACAGCCGCCAGCTGTCTCCACATCACAGGTATGTGAGAGCCCCCAGCTCACTCCCCATCACAGGTGTTTGAAAGTCCCCATCTCTGTCCCAATCACAAGTGTGTAACAGCCTCCAGCTCTCCCCCCATCACAGGTGTGTGCCGTCCCCAGCTGTCTCCATATAAAAGGTGCGTGACAAAGCCCAAGTCTCTCCCCTTCACAGGTGGGTGACAGCCCCCAGCTCTCTCCCCATCACAGGTATGTGACAACCCCCAGCTTTTTCCGCATCACAGGTGCCAGAAAGCCCCCAACTCTCTCCCCATCACAGGTGTGTGACCGTCCCCAGCTGTCTCCATATCACAGGAGCGTGACAGCCCCAGCTCTCTCCCCATCACAGGTATGTGCCAACCCCCAGCTGTCTCAGCGACACAGGTATGTGACAGTCCCCATCTCTCTCCCCATCTCAGGTATCTGACAGGCCCCATCTCTCTCCCCATCACAGATGAGTGACAGTCCCCAGCTCTATCCCCATCACAGGTGATTGACAGCCCCATCTCTCATCCCATTACACGTGAGTAACAACCCCCAGCGCTCTCCCCATCACAGGTAAGTGACAGCCCCCAGCTGTCTCCACCTCAGAGGTGCGTGACAGCCCCCAACTCTCTCCCCATCACAGGTATATGACAGGCTCCAGCTGTCTCCACATCACAGGTATATGACAGCACCCAGCTGTTTCCCCATTATAGGTGACAGCCCCCAGCTGTCTCCACGTAACAGGTATGTGACAACCCCAAGCTCTCTCCCCATCACAGGTGTGTGACCTTTCCCAGCTGTCTCCATATCACAGGTGCGTGACAACGCCCAGCTCTCTTCCCTTCACAGGTGGGTGACAGCACCCAGCTCTCTCCCCATCCCAGGTGAGTGAGAGCCCCCATCTTTCTCCCCATCACATGTGAGTGGCAGTCTCCAGCTCTCTCCCCATCACAGGTATGTGACAACCCCCAGCTGTCTCAGCGACACAGGTATGTGACAGTCCCCATCTCTCTCCCCATCTCAGGTATCTGACAGCCCCCAGCTGTCTCCTCATCACAGGTGCCTGACAGCCCCACCTTTCTCCCCATCACAGGTATGTGTCAGCCCCCAACTGTCTCCACATCACAGGTATCTGAAAAACACCAGCTGTCTCCGCATCACAGGTATGTGACAGCCCCCAGGTCTCTCCCCATCACAGGTGTTTGATATTCCCCATCTCTTTCCCCATCACAGGTGTGTGACAGACCCCAGCTCTCTTCCCTTCACAGGTGGGTGACAGCACCCAGCTCTCTCCCCATCCCAGGTGAGTGATAGCCCCCATCTTTCTCCCCATCACAGGTGAGTGGCAGTCTCCAGCTCTCTCCCCATCACAGGTATGTGACAACCCCCAGCTGTCTCAGCGACACAGGTATGTGACACTCCCCATCTCTCTCCCCATCCCAGGTGAGTTAGAGACCCCATCTTTCTCCCCATCACAGCTGAGTGGCAGCCTCCAGCTCTCTCCCCATCACAGGTATGTGACAACCCCTAGCTGTCTCAGCGACAGAGGTATGTGACAGTCCCCATCCCATCTCTCTCCCCACCCCAGGTGAGTTAGAGACCCCATCTTTCTCCCCATTACAGGTGAGTGACAGTCCCGAGCTCTCTCCCCATCACAGGTGATTGACAGCCCCATCTCTCATCCCATTACACGTGAGTAACAACCCCCAGCGCTCTCCCCATCACAGGTATGTGACAGCCCCCAGCTGTCTCCACCTCAGAGGTGCGTGACAGGCACCAACTCTCTCCCCATCCCAGGTATATGACAGGCTCCAGCTGTCTCCACATCACAGGTATATGACAGCACCCAGCTGTCTCCCCATTATAGGTGACAGCCCCCAGCTGTCTCCACATAACAGGTATGTGACAACCCCAAGCTCTCTCCCCATCACAGGTGTGTGACCTTTCCCAGCTGTCTCCATATCACAGGTGCGTGACAACGCCCAGCTCTCTTCCCTTCACAGGTGGGTGACAGCACCCAGCTCTCTCCCCATCCCAGGTGAGTGAGAGCCCCCATCTTTGCTCCATCACAGGTGAGTGGCAGTCTCCAGCTCTCTCCCCATCACAGGTATGTGACAACCCCCAGCTGTCTCAGCGACACAGGTATGTGACAGTCCCTATCTCTCTCCCCATCTCAGGTATCTGACAGCCCCCAGCTGTCTCCTCGTCACAGGTGCCTGACAGGCCCCAACTTTCTCCCCATCACAGGTATGTGACAGCCCCCAGATGTCTCCCCATCACAGGTGTTTGACATTCCCCATCTCTTTCCCCAGCACAGGTGTGTGACAGCCCCCAGCTCTCTCCCCATTACAGGTGAGTGACAGCCCCCAGCTCTCTCCCCATCACAGGTGTGTGACAGCCCCTACGTCTCTCCCCAGGACAGGTGTGTGACCGTCCCCAGCTGTCTCCATATCACAGGTGAGTGACAGCCCCCAGCTCTCTCTCCATCACAGGTGATTGACAACCCCATCTCTCATCCCATTACAGGTGAGTAACAACCCCCAGCGCTCTCCCCATCACAGGTATGTGACAGCCCCCATCTCTCTCCGCATCACAGGTGAGTGACAGTCCCCAGCTCTCTCCCCATCACAGGTGATTGACAGCCCCATCTCTCATCCCTTTACAGGTGAGTAACAACCCCCAGCGCTCTCCCCATCACACGTATGTGACAGCCCCCAGCTGTCTCCACCTCAGATGTGCGTGACAACCCCCAACTCTCTCCCCATCACAGGTATATGACAGGCTCCAGCTGTCTCCACATCACAGGTATATGACAGCACTCACCTGTCTCCCCATTATAGGTGACAGCCCCCAGCTGTCTCCACATCACAGGTATGTGACAACCCCAAGCTCTCTACCCATCACAGGTGTGTGACCTTTCCCAGCTGTCTCCATATCCCAGGTGCGTGACAACGCCCAGCTCTCTTCCCTTCACAGGTGAGTGACAGCACCCAGCTCTCTCCCCATCCCAGGTGACTGAGAGCCCCCATCTTTATCCCCATCACAGGTGATTGGCAGTCTCCAGCTCTCTCATCACAGGTATGTGACAACCCCCAGCTGTCTCAGCGACACAGGTTTGTGACAGTCCCCATCTCTCTCCCCATCCCAGGTGAGTTAGAGACCCCATCTTTCTCCCCATCACAGGTGAGTGGCAGCCCCCATCTCTCTCCCCATCACAGGTGAGTGACAGTCCCCAGCTCTCTCCCCATCACAGGTGATTGACAACCCCTTCTCTCATCCCTTTACAGGTGAGTAAGAGCCCCCAGCACTCTCCCCATTACAGGTATGTGACAGCCCCCAGCTCTCTCCACCTCAGAGGTGCGTGACAGCCCCCAACTCTCTCCCCATCACAGGTATATGACAGGCTCCAGCTGTCTCCACATCACAGGTATATGACAGCACCCAGCTGTCTCCCCATTATAGGTGACAGCCCCCAGCTGTCTCCACATAACAGGTATGTGACAACCCCAAGCTCTCTCCCCATCACAGGTGTGTGACCTTTCCCAGCTGTCTCCATATCACAGGTGCGTGACAACGCCCAGCTCTCTTCCCTTCACAGGTGGGTGACAGCACCCAGCTCTCTCCCCATCCCAGGTATATGACAGGCTCCAGCTGTCTCCACATCACAGGTATATGACAGCACCCAGCTGTCTCCCCATTATAGGTGACAGCCCCCAGCTTTCTCCACATAACAGGTATGTGACAACCCCAAGCGCTCTCCCCATCACAGGTGTGTGACCTTTCGCAGCTGTCTCCATAACACAGGTGCGTGACAACGCCCAGCTCTTTTCCCTTCACAGGTGGGTGACAGCACCCAGCTCTCTCCCCATCCCAGGTGAGTGAGAGCCCCCATCTTTCTCCCCATCACAGATGAGTGGCAGTCTCCAGCTCTCTCCCCATCACAGGTATGTGACAACCCCCAGCTGTCTCAGCGACACAGGTATGTGACAGTCCCCATCTCTCTCCCCATCCCAGGTGAGTTAGGGACCCCATCTTTCTCCCCATCACAGGTGAGTGGCAGCCTCCAGCTCTCTCCCTATCACAGGTATGTGACTACCCCCAGCTGTCTCAGCGACACAGGTATGTGACAGTCCCCATCTCTCTCCCCATCTCAGGTATCTGACAGCCCCCATCTCTCTCCCCATCACAGGTGATTGACAGCCCCATCTCTCATCCCATTACAGGTGAGTAACAACCCCCAGCGCTCTCCCCATCACAGGTATGTGACAGCCCCCAGCTGTCTCCACCTCAGAGGTGCATGACAGCCCCCAACTCTCTCCCCATCACAGGTATATGACAGGTTCCAGCTGTCTCCACATCACAGGTATATGACAGCACCCAGCTATCTCCCCATTATAGGTGACAGTCCCCAGCTGCCTCCACATAACAGGTATGTGACAACCCCAAGCTCTCTCCCCATCACAGGGGTGTGACTTTTCCCAGCTGTCTCCATATCACAGGTGCGTGAAAACGCCCAGCTCTCTTCCCTTCACAGGTGAGTGACAGTACCCAGCTCTCTCCCCATCCCAGGTGAGTGACAGCCACCACCTTTCTCCCCATCACAGGTGAGTGGTAGTCTCCAGCTCTCTCCCCATCACAGGTATGTGACAACCCCCAGCTGTCTCAGCGACACAGGTATGTGACAGTCCCCATCTCTCTCCCCATCCCATGTGAGTGAGAGACCCCATCTTTCTCCCCATCACAGGTGACTGGCAGCCTCCAGCTCTCTCCCCATCACAGGTATGTGCCAACCCCCAGCTGTCTCAGCGACACAGGTATGTGACAGTCCCCATCTCTCTCCCCATCTCAGGTATCTGACAGGCCCCATCTCTCTCCCCATCACAGATGAGTGACAGTCCCCAGCTCTATCCCCATCACAGGTGTTTGACAGCCCCATCTCTCATCCCATTACAGGTGAGTAACAACCCCCAGCGCTCTCCCCATCACAGGTAAGTGACAGCCCCCAGCTGTCTCCACCTCAGAGGTGCGTGACAGCCCCCAACTCTCTCCCCATCACAGGTATATGACAGGCTCCAGCTGTCTCCACATCACAGGTATATGACAGCACCCAGCTGTCTCCCCATTATAGGTGACAGCCCCCAGCTGTCTCCACGTAACAGGTATGTGACAACCCCAAGCTCTCTCTCCATCACAGGTGTGTGAACTTTCCCAGCTGTCTCCATATCACAGGTGCGTGACAACGCCCATCCCTCTTCCCTTCACAGGTGGGTGACAGCACCCAGCTCTCGCCCCATCCCAGGTGAGTGAGAGCCCCCATCTTTCTCCCCATCACAGGTGAGTGGCAGTCTCCAGCTCTCTCCCCATCACAGGTATGTGACAACCCCCAGCTGTCTCAGCGACACAGGTATGTGACAGTCCCCATCTCTCTCCCCATCCCAGGTGAGTTAGAGACCCTATCTTTCTCGCCATCACAGGTGAGTGGCAGCCTCCAGCTCTCTCCCCATCACAGGTATGTGACAACCCTCAGCTGTCTCAGCGACACAGGTATGTGACAGTCCCCATCTCTCTCCCCATCCCAGGTGAGTTAGAGACCCCATCTTTCTCCCCATCACAGGTGAATGACAGTCCCCAGCTCTCCCCCCATCACAGGTGACTGACAGCCCCATCTCTCATCCCATTACAGGTGAGTAACAACCCCCAGCGCTCTCCCCATCACAGGTATGTGACAGCCCCCAGCTGTCTCCACCTCAGAGGTGCGTGACAGCCACCAACTCTCTCCCCATCCCAGGTATATGACAGGCTCCAGCTGTCTCCACATCACAGGTATATGACAGCACCCAGCTATCTCCCCATTATAGGTGACAGCCCCCAGCTGTCTCCACATAACAGGTATGTGACAACCCCAAGCTCTCTCCCCATCACAGGTGTGTGACCTTTCCCAGCTGTCTCCATATCACAGGTGCGTGACAACACCCAGCTCTGTTCCCTTCACAGGTGGGTCACAGCACCCTGCTCTCTCCCCATCCCAAGTATATGACAGGCTCCAGCTGTCTCCACATCACAGGTATATGACAGCACCCAGCTGTCTCCCCATTATAGGTGACAGCCCCCAGCTGTCTCCACATAACAGGTATGTGACAACCCCAAGCTCTCTCCCCATCACAGGTGTGTGACCTTTCCCAGCTGTCTCCATATCACAGGTGCGTGACAACGCCCAGCTCTCTTCCCTTCACAGGTGGGTGACAGCACCCAGCTCTCTCCCCATCCCAGGTGAGTGAGAGGCCCCATCTTTCTCCCCATCACAGGCGAGTGGCAGTCTCCAGCTCTCTCCCCATCACAGGTATGTGACAACCCCCAGCTGTCTCAGCGACACAGGTATGTGACAGTCCCCATCTCTCTCCCCATCTCAGGTATCTGACAGCCCCCAGCTGTCTCCTCGTCACAGGTGCCTGACAGGCCCCAACTTTCTCCCCATCACAGGTATGTGTCAGCCCCCAACTGTCTCCACATCACAGGTATCTGAAAGACACCAGCTGTCTCCGCATCACAGGTATGTGACAGCCCCCAGGTGTCTCCCCATCACAGGTGTTTGACATTCCCCATCTCTTTCCCCAGCACAGGTGTGTGACAGCCCCCAGCTCTCTCCCCATTACAGGTGAGTGACAGCCCCCAGCTCTCTCCCCTTCACAGGTGTGTGACAGCCCCCAGGTCTCTCCCCATGACAGGGGAGTGACAGCCCCCAGCTCTCTCCCCATCATAGGTATGTGACAGCCGCCAGCTCTCTCCGCATCACAGGTGCCTGACAGCCCCCAACTCTCTCCCCATCACAGGTATGTGACAGCCCCCAGCTCCCTCCCCATCACAGGTTATAGACAGCCCCTATCTCTCCTCCCATCACAGGTGAGTAACAGCCCCCAGCTCTCTCCCCATCACAGGTATGTGTCAGCCCCCAGCTCTCTCCATATCATAGGTGTTTGACAGTCCCCATCTCTCTCCACATCACAGGTGTGTGACAACCCCCAACTCCCTCCCCATGAAAGGTATGTGACAGCCCCCAATTGTCTCCCCATTATAGGTATGTAATAGACCCCAGCTGTCTCCACATCACATGTATGTGACAAGCCCAAGGTCTCTCCCCATCACAGGTGTGTGCCGTCCCCAGCTGTCTCCATATAACAGGTGCGTGACAAAGCCCAAGTCTCTCTCCTTCACAGGTGGGTGAAAGCCCCCAGCTCTCTCCCCATCACAGGTGAGAGACAGACCCCATCTCTCTCCCCATCACAGGTATGTGACAGCTCCCAGCTGTTTACGCATCACAGGTGCCTGGCAGCCCCCAACTCTCTCTCCATCACAGGTATATGATAGGCCCCAGCTGTCTCCACATCACAGGTATGTGACAGCCAGGACTTGTCTCCGCATCACTTATATGTGTGAGCCCCAGCTCACTTCCCATCACAGGTGTTTGACAGTCCCCATCCATATCCCCTTTACAGGTGTGTGACAGCCCACAGCTATCTTCCCATCACAGGTGAGTGACAGCCCCCAGCTCTCTCCCCATCACAGGTGATTGACAGCCCCATCTCTCATCCCATTACAGGTGAGTAACAACCCCCAGCGCTCTCCCCATCACAGGTATGTGACAGCCCCCATCTCTCTCCGCATCACAGGTGAGTGACAGTCCCCAGCTCTCTCCCCATCACAGGTGATTGACAGCCCCATCTCTCATCCCTTTACAGGTGAGTAACAACCCCCAGCGCTCTCCCCATCACACGTATGTGACAGCCCCCAGCTGTCTCCACCTCAGATGTGCGTGACAACCCCCAACTCTCTCCCCATCACAGGTATATGACAGGCTCCAGCTGTCTCCACATCACAGGTATATGACAGCACTCACCTGTCTCCCCATTATAGGTGACAGCCCCCAGCTGTCTCCACATCACAGGTATGTGACAACCCCAAGCTCTCTCCCCATGACAGGTGTGTGACCGTCCCCAGCTGTCTCCATATCACAGGTGCGTGACAGCCCCAGCTCTCTCCCCATCACAGGCGATAGACAGCCCCTATCTCTCCTCCCATCACAGGTGAGTAACAGCCCCCAGCTCTCTCCCCATAACAGGTATGTGACAGCCCCCAGCTCTCTCCATATCACAGGTGTTTGACAATCCCCATCTCCTTCCCCATCACAGGTGTGTGACTGACCCCAGCTATCTCCCCATCACAGGTGCCTGACAGCCCCCAACTCTTTCTCCATCACAGGTAAGTGACAGCCCAAGCTGTCTTGCTATCACAGGTATGTGACAGCCACCAGCTGTCTCCAAATCCCAGGTATGTGACAGCCGCCAGCTCTCTCCCCATCACAGGTGTGTGACACCCCCAGCTCTCTCCCCATCACAGGTATGTGACAGGACCAACTGTCTCCCCATTATAGGTATGTGACAGACCCCAGCTGTCTCCACATCACAGGTATGTGACAAGTCAAAGGTCTCTCCCCATCACAGGTATATGACAGGCCCCAGCTGTCTCCACATCACAGGTATATGACAGCCCCCAGCTGTCTCCCCATTATAGGTGACAGCCCCAAGCTGTCTCCACATAACAGTTATGTGACAACCCCAAGCTCTCTCCCCATCACAGGTGTTTGACCTTCCCCAGCTGTCTCCATATCACAGGTGCGTCACAAAGCCCAGCTCTCTTGCCTTCACAGGTGGGTGACAGCACCCAGCTCTCTCCCCATCCCAGGTGAGTGAGAGCCCCCATCTCTCTCCCCATTACAGGTGAGTGACAGCCCCCAGCTCTCTCCCCATCACAGGTGAGTGGCAGCCTCCAGCTCTCTCCCCATCACAGGGATGTGACAACCCACAGCTGTCTCAGCGACACAGATATGTGAGAGTCCCCATCTCTCTCCCCATCACAGGTGTGTGACAGCCCCCAGCTCTCTCCACATCACAGGTGAGTGAAAGCCCCCAGCTCTCCGCCCATCTCAGGTATCTGACAGCCCCCAGTTGTCTCCTCGTTACAGGTGCCTGACAGCCCCGACCTTTCTCCTCCTCACAGGTATGTGTCAGGCCCAACTGTCTCCACTTCACAGGTATCTGAAGGACACCAGCTGTCTCCGCATCACAGGTATGTGACAGCCCCCAGGTCTCTCCCCATTACAGGTTTTTGACATTCCCCATCTCTTTCCCCATCACAGGTGTGTGAGAGCCCCCAGCTCTCTCCCCATTACAGGTGAGTGACAGCCCCCAGCTCTCTCCCCATCACAGGTGTGTGACAGCCCCCAGGTCTCTCCCCATGACAGGGGAGTGACAGCCCCCAGCTCTCTCCCCATCATAGGTATGTGACAGCCGGCAGCTGTCTCCGCATCACAGGTGCCTGAGAGCCCACAACTCTGCCCCATGACAGGTATGTTAGAGCCCCCAGCTGTCTCCACATCACAGGTATGAAAGAGCCACCAGCTCTCTCCGCATCACAGGTATGTGACAGGCCCCAGCTCTCTCCCCATCACAGCTGTGTGACAGCCCCCAGCTCTCTCCCCATCACAGGTGAGTGACAGCCCACAGCTCTCTCCCCATCACAGGTGCCCGACAGCCCCCAAATCTCTCCCCATCACAGGTATGTGACAGCCCCCAGCTGTCTCCCCATTATAGGTATGTGACAACCCCCAGCTGTCTCCACATCACAGGTATATGACAGCCCCCAGCTGTCTCCCCATAATAGGTGACAGCCCCCAACTGTCTCCACATAACAGTTATTTGACCACCCCATGCTATCTCGCTATCACAGGTGTGTGACCTTCCCCAGCTGTCTCCATAACACAGGTGAGTGACAGCCCCCAGCTCTCTCCACAACACAGGTGAGTGACAGCCCCCAGCTGTCTCCCCATCACATGTATGTGACAGCCCGCAGCTGTCTCCACATCACAAGTGCCTGACAGCCCCCAACTTTCTCCGCATCACATGTATGTGTCTGCCCCCTGCTGTCACCACATCACAGGTATGTGAAAGACACCAACTGTCTCCGCATCACAGGTATGTGACAGCCACCAGCTCTCTCCCCATCACTGGTGTTTGACATTCCCCATCTCTCTCCCCATCACAGGTGTGAGATAGCCACCAGCTCTCTCCCCATCACAGGTATGTGACAGCCTCCAGCTTTCTCCATATCACAGGTATGTGACAGCCACAGCACTCTCCCCATCACAGGTGTTTGACAGTTCCCAAATCTCTGCCCATCACAGGTGTGTGACAGCCCCAGCTCTGTCCGCATCACAGGTTTTTAACAGTCCCCATCTCTCTCACCATCACAGGTGTGTGACAGCCCCCAGCTGTCTCCGCATCACAGGTGCGTGACAGCCCCCAACTCTCTCCCCATTATAGGTGACAGCCCCCAGCTGTCTCCACATAACAGTTATGTGACAACCCCAAGCTGTCTCCCCATCACAGGTGTGTTACCTTCCCCAGCTGTCTCCATATCACAGGTGGGTGACAGCACCCAGCTCTCTCCCCATCACAGATGATTGACAGCCCCCATCTCTCTCCCCATCACAGGTAAGTGACAGCTCCAATATCTCTCCACATCACTTTTGTGTGACAACCCCCAGCACTCTCCCCATCACAGGTGTGTGACAGTCCCCAGCTCTCTCACCATCACAGGTGAGTGACAGCCCTCAGCTCTCTCCCCATCACAGGTATGTGACAGCCCCCAGCTCTCTCCGCATCACAGGTGCCTGACAGCCCCCAAATCTCTCCCCATCATAGGTATGTGACAGCCCCCAGCTGTCTACCCATCAAATGTATGTCACAGGCCCCATCTGTCTCCGTGGCACAGGTCCCTGAAAGCCCCCAACTCTCTCCCCATCACAGGTATGTGACAGCCCCCAGCTGTCTCCCCATTATAGGTATGTAACAGCCCCCAGCTGTCTCCCCATCACAGTTGTGTGACCGTCCCCAGCTGTCTCCATATCACAGGTGTGTGACAGCCCCCAGCCCTCTCCCCTTCTCATTTGGGTGACAGCCCTCAGCTCTCTACCCATCACTGGTATGTGACAACCCCAAGCTGTCTCCACATCACAGGTGCTTGACAGCCCCCAGCTCTCTCCACATCACAGGTAGGTGGCAGCCCCCATCTCTCTCCCCATCACAGGTGAGTTACAGCCCCCACCTCTCTCCCCATCACCGGTGAGTCACAGCCCCCAGCTGTCTCCCCATCACAGGTATGTGAAAGCCCCCGGCTGTCTCCGCACCACAGGTGCCTGACAGCCCCCAACTCTCTCCCCATCACAGGTATGTGACAGCTCCCAGCCGTCTCCACATCACAGGTATGTGACTGCCCCCAATTGTCTCCCCATCACAGGTATGTGACAGCCCCCAGCTGTCTTCCCATCACAGGGGTGTGACAGCCCCCAGCTCTCTCCCTATCACAGGTGTGTGACAGCCCCCCTTCTCTTCTGTCCACCACTCCCCCATTTGGCCACAGCCTCCTCCTTCCCGATGCCCCACAAAATCCTCACATCTATTCACTTTACCCTGAGACCCAAACTTCCCCAATGTAAGGGATAGTCACAGCCAAGCCTTGTTCTCGAGAACAGAGGGTTCGCTGGGCTGCTAAGCTCCGTCCTCTTCTACAGAACATATCTTCCATGGATTCTGTCTCTACATGGCTTTGTGTCCTTGATCCTGTCACTAGATCCCTTAGGATCTCAGACCGCTGTCCTACAAAACTAGACCAGACCCAATGGCCTCTAAAGCCCCTTCTATTTCTGAGACCATGATTCTATGTGTTTTCTCCACAGTAGTCTCCCCCGGTCCTCTCTGTGACCCTTTTGTGTACCGTGTGAAGGTTCAGGGTCATACAGGTGTTCTGTTGTTCCTCCCTCTGCATCTTCAGGTGAGGCCACACACCTGTGTCTTGTCGACACCTCCCCCGAAAGGTTTCCCTGTCTTTGTCCTCTCCTATATGAAGGTCATGAATGAATCACCAATCCCCAAATTCCCTGGCAAATGCCGGTGCTATCAGACAGAGCCTGTGAAAACAGCCTAAATCAAGCCTGTGCTTTGCAGAAGAGATTTCCGACTTAACCATGCAGATTGCGGAAATGAGCAAGAATCTTCAGGAATTGGAGAAGACCAGGAAGCAAGTACAGCAAGAAAAGTCAGACCTCCAGGCTGCCCTGGAAGAGGTGGAGGCACGTGTCTGGGATGTGAAGGAGGGCGGGGCGCTGAGGAAGGGGACTAGACCACCCCCAGGGGCCCTTCCTGCAGGAGGCACTGGGGCTCCAATGGGAAGAATCCAGCCCCACCCCCGCCCTGGGGGGGGACCAGCTGCTCTCTTCTGCCTCGCCTCATGAGTGTTCTCTAGTCCATTGTATTTCTCCTATTGAAAAATAAACTTGTTCATTATGTCCTCAACGTCTTCCTCTCAGAAAGCAAGAACTCAATCACCAAACATCCTGAGAGCCAGCTCAGAATCCCTTAGTTTTAACAGAGAGTTATACACGGTCATCTTTGGCTGCTGGGAATTCTGTGTGGTTCAAAGAGTGCAGGATCCTGATGCTATCACCAGCTGTGGCCAGTGAGGGGCGGATGCTTAAGAGGGTCTAGGGAAATTTGCACTATGCAGGATAACAGGAGAGCAATTCCTCTGTCTTTCTCTGTCTTTTTTGAGCAGAGGTTGGCTCCTGACTTATGGTCACTATTTAAAAAGACACAGTAATCAAAATTTTTACTAATTGAAAACGATGCTCTGTCCTTCTCAAGACATAAGATTGTTAACAACAAATCTTCAGTTCTAGTTTCATTACTAGTAACAATTTGGGAGCAAACTGTTTGATCTTTTTGAGTACTGTTCTATTTATTTGTAAAATGAGCCTAATAATACCCTTTTTATCCTAATGGGGATGAAAAACCTCATTCAAGAAGGTGGCTGCCCCCGGCAATCCCAATCACTCCTTTACTTTTATCAGGGTTCCTTGAAGCGTGAAGAGGGCAAGATTTTGCGTGTCCAGCTAGAGTTGAACCAGCTGAAATCTGAGCTTCACCGCAAGATCCCTGAGAAGGAAGAAGAAATCGAGCAGCTGAAAAGAAAGAGCCAGCGGGCAGCAAAGGCCATGCAAAGCGTGCTGGATGCTGAGATCTGGAGCCGGAATGTTGCTCTGAGGCTGAAGAAGAAGATGGAGAGAGACCTCAGTGAGATAGAGATTCAGCTGGGCCACTCCAACCGCCAGGTGGCAGAGACCCAGAAATACCTGTGCTCAGTCCAGAGCCAGCTCAAGGTGAGTGCACGGCCCCTGGAGGACCTGGCGGGACCTCAGCCTGCCCTGGGCTCCGGTCTCACCCCTGGTTTCTCGTGAAGGACTTCCAGCTGCATCTGGATGACGCCCTGAGGAGCAGCGAGGACCTCAAGGAGCAGCTGGCCCTCGTGGAGCGCAGGAATGGCCTCTTGCTGGAGGAGCCGGAGGAGAGGAAGGTGGCCCTGGCGCGGACGGAGCGCACCCGCAAGCTGGCGGAGCACGAGCTGCTGGAGGCCAGCGACCGCGTGCAGCTCCTTCACTCCCACGTGTGTCCGTCCTCACTCCACTCTGGGTCCACCCTGGAGGCAGGCAGGACCCAGGCTTGATGGAGAGGAGTTCCCACCGCTCCTTCCAGGCTAGCGGTCAAGACAAACTTTCATTAGGCCTAGTTCTTGGAATAACTTGGTCTCTAGATGGACAGATTGCTGCGCTTTCTTTTATCTGAAGATAAAAGATCATGGGGAAATCAGAGCAAGGCATGACAAATTATTGCATAAAAGGGCTGGAAAAGGCTTCACAGAGGCAGTAACATTTAAGCTGCAAGCTTAGAAAATTAGGATTGTCTTTTGAAATAATTACTTTTAGGAAAGTTAAAGAATTCCTTGTTTCATTTCTTATATTTTTGGACCACACCACATGGCATACGGGATCTTAGTTCCCCAACCAGAGATCGAACCCGTGCCCTGCGCGGTGGAAACACAAAGCCCTAATCACTGGACTGCCAGGGAATTCCCCCAAAATTCCTTGCTTTAAAAACTATTTTTTGAATTAGCCAAAAAACTAGAAAAATACCAACCATATTGTTAGCATTTTGGGATCTCCTATTCTAGGCTCTTGTTTCTATACATAAATATATTTTTTGTAAACGTGATCAATCCTTTTGCAACTTTTTTTCATTTAACAACGTGTTGTGAACATATTTCTATATTTTAAAATAGTTTTCTATGATACAGTTTTTTAATGGCAGAAAAGCAGTCCATTTTAGTTGTGTATTATGGCACATTTATTTAATCAGTCTTCTACGGTTGGATATTTTTAGACTGTTCCCAATAAAAATTTTTATGATTAGAAGATTGTATGACTAACTTCTTCATAACTAAATTTTCACGTATATCCATGATTACTATTTCCTTAATATTCCTAAAAGTAAGTAAATTCCTGGAAGTATATATTCATGGTCAAAACAGCAAAGACATTTATGATATGTTATAAATTGGTCTTTAACAAAGTTGTCCCAATTTTTACTCCCATGGGGAAAATAAGTGAGAGTGCTTAGCTATTATTTTTTTTAATCTTCACCGATTTTATGGTTGAAAATGCCTCATTTTAAAAATTCTTATTTCTTTGATTACTAATGAGGTGGAACATTTTGTCGTATTTGTTGGCTATTTGTATTTCTTCTGGTGTGTCTTAGCTATTTGTACTTTTGCCCTTTTTTCTTAATGATTTGTCTTTTTTACATATTAAAGAAGGAACCATTTTTTCAGTAATGCACATTGCAAATGTTTCCTCGTTTGTCATCATCCTAACAACTCTGTGCAATGTTTTGATCATGAGAATTATTTTTCATTTCACATAGTTATGTCAACCATTTCCTTGTTCCAGCACCTTTAACTAAATAATTTATCCTTCCTCAAATATTTGAATGTCCACATTTATCATTTACTCAATTCTTTTATGTACAATTCTCGGGCCTGTTTTGGGATATCTGTCTATCAAAAAGGAAAGTCTTTTTAATTTTTTTTCACCTGTGTGAAAAATAAGAAATGGAGCGTTCTCGAGCTTGACTTCTTTCCCCACCCAACCCTCTCCCTTCCAATCGTTGTAAGTGTCCAAATGTAGCCCGAACCTCTTATCTAATTTTTCTTGTAGAACACGTGCCTGATAAATACCAAGAAAAAACTGGAAGCTGACATAGCCCAGTGCCAGGCAGAGGTGGAGAAGTCTATCCAGGAGTCCAAAAATACAGAGGAGAAGGCCAAGAAGGCCGTCACGCATGTGCGCTCCATTCTTTCTTATCAGAGATGCTGTCTGGAGATAAGAAAGGGGCTTCTACGCCGCCCCTTTGGGACCTGCAAGTAGGTTTCCTCTCCTCACCCCTGCATTCAGTCAGTGGTGGCTTCCCGGAGAGACGGAAGGAGACGGAGCCTCAGCAGAGGCAAAGTGGGAGGGGAACCATGCAGCATCAGCGGTGGCTGCGGCAAGGAGGAAAGCATCAGCGTGCCTAGTACCAGCCTCACAGCACCCTCCGTGTGCCCGCATAGGAGGGGTGGGTGGCCCACTGCTGCCTCTTGTGAACTTAACCAGGTGGCCATGATGGCCGAGGAGCTGACAGAGAAGGAGCAGGACACCAGCGCCCACCTGGAGCGGATGAAGAAGAACCTGGAGCAGACGGTGAAGGACCTGCAGCACCGCCTGGACGAGGCTGAGCAGCTGGCCCTGAAGGGTGGCAAGAAGCACATCCAGAAGCTGGAGGCCAGGGTGGGTCTCTCAATCTCTCTGAATCCGGAAAGTGAAAACGGCACTCCCCGATCCTTCTCTCTTCTTGTATATTGACTCCCATCCTTATCCTGTGGCTGGGGACAGCCACCCAATATCGTCAGTAGGTCCTGAGTTAATTAACATCCCCCAAGACTGACTATATAAGTATCTTTCTTGATTGTAGGTACGTGAGCTTGAAGGAGAGGTAGGTTGAAAGTGAGCAGAAACGTAATGCTGAGGCTGTTAAAGGTTTGCGGAAACACGAGAGAAGAGTAAAGGAACTCACCTACCAGGTAAGGGGAAGAGCTTTCTAGAATATCCAGACTTCCTGCACAAAGGGAAATTGAAAACCTGGTGACTATGTGGTACTCACAAATAGCTACATGTTAACTCGATATACATAAGGGGCAAATGACACAATCACCTATCACAGACCCTTTCCTAAGCTAGGAAAATCAGGAAGGCCTTTAGAAAATCGTGTAAGTGAGGAAAGAATACAGGTTTCAAAGACAGATAAACTGGTATTAGTCCTAGTTTGGCCTCTTACTTTTTAAACTCGGATAGGTTACCTAACACTCTCAACCTTAATTCATCACCTGTAAAATAGAATAAAAACATCTACTCACCAGAGTAGGCAGGTAAGGATTAGAGACGTGTATAACTCTCCAAAATAGTGCCTGCACACAGTGGACATTTAACAAGAGTGGCTACTGTTAATACTATGAAGGAAGCCTCAGAGTTGACCACATTTACCCCAGGCCCACCTGCCATCATATCAAAGTGATTTACTTCACCACCTGTAGTGGGTTTATTTTGTTGGATTCAATGCAGAACATTTTTTTCAAACTTCCAGACTGAGGAAGACCGCAAGAATGTTCTCAGGCTGCAAGACCTGGTAGATAAATTACAGGCAAAGGTGAAATCATACAAGAGACAAGCTGAGGAGGCTGTAAGTATCTTTAAGCCCTTGAGGGAAGAAGGAAACTTCGTTGGGGGTAGAAAGTATATTAAGAGAATGTGTTAATGAGAAAGAAAGAGACCAAGTAAGAATATGTCATTCTTATTTTAAGAGAGAGGATATAAATATGAATTTACCCCCAAATCCTAATTATAGAATAAGACCTCAAGACGAGATATTTTTATTATTAAGCAATTTGTAGGGGTTGGGGGAAAAAAAGAAAATTCCAAATAACCCACCTTACTTGATAGCTGCAAAGAATATCCAGCAGAAAATCTAACACCATGATAAATATTCCTCTCCCTCTAGAAATGCACAAAATCAATTGTTCCCAAAAGCCAAACAGAAATCTTTTACCCCAGCTGACTCCTTCCCTCACTACCACTGTCATCAGCAGGGACTTATCCCTGCACATTCGCTGTAGCAAATTAGGATGTGTTGGGAGATTCTCCAGCTTCACTTTTCCTGGTTGTTCCCCACTCTTCCAGACACAATGTAGTGGGTAAGAGGTAAGAAAAGGGAACACGAAAGGGAGAGGCACGAATGGTAGTAAGTGCAACCAACAAAGGGCATAATTTCTTCCTATCCCCATCCCCCCACCCGCAGCGTCTCTGTATACCAGAGTTAAAATATATGGCAAAAACACTTCAACTGGGATTTTCCCAAAGTCAGAATTTGACCTTACATTTACTGTCTAACCTCTGTGAGCGAGCGCACATGGGTCTCTTCCTCCTTTCCACTCAGTCCATACATTGTAAGTAGACTGCACGTATACATGGGTTTGACATAATGAGCTCGTCTCTTCCATTTCAAAACTATTTCTTCTTTCATTCTTTAGAGTAAAAAATGTAACTGAAGTTACAAGTTCTGTCTGGATTTGAAATCAGATATGACAAACAAACCGTAAGAAGGAAATATCTGAGTTGAGGAAATAATCCTGTTTGTGACAAGTGCAATGAGAACCACAAAGTCTAACTCTCACAACTTTATTCTTAGGAGGAACAATCCAATGCTAATCTTGCCAAATTCCGCAAGCTCCAGCACGAGCTGGAGGAGGCCGAGGAACGGGCTGACATTGCCGAGTCCCAGGTCAACAAGCTGCGGGTGAAGAGCCGGAAGATTCACACACAAGTCAGTGCAGAGTGAACACATCTGCCTGATGCTGCCAAGGGGCTGAAGAAATGCACAAAATGTGCTATTTTGGGTCACTTGCTTTGTGATGTTTTTCTCTTCATGTTGAATAAATAAAAACTACAGTGAACTGATAAACTGAACCAGACTCATTTACTTCCAAAATTACTTATTCTCAAACACAGTTCTCACCTAGCTATTATTATTCTAACATTATATATGGCTTTGTGGAACATTCAATATCTGTACCTCCCTCACCACCCCGCATCCCCTTTCCCATCTCCAGCTCCACCACACACACACACACTATTATCTTTTACTGGACTTAATTTTATTAAGTCTCTCTAGATTGTTACAACTTACTAAGGAAACCACTCACTGAGGTTACGCCTTCAGACAGGACACACTCATGCACCCACTCCACAGGTGGTTACTGAGCATCTACTATGCGCCGGGCCCTGCTCTCAGTACTATGGGAATAGCAGTGAACAAAGCATAGTTCCCTCCCTCTGGGAACTTATATTCTGCAAGGAAAGAAAGGCAGTCAACAAATAAGAAGCTGTGTCTACTATATTTAAAATAGATAATCAACAAGAACCTAGTGTATAGCACAGGGAACTCGGCTCAGTATTCTGTAATAACCTAAACGGGAAAAGAATTTGAAAAAGAATGGATACTTGTATGGGTATAAGTGAATCACTCTGCTGTACACCTGTAACTAACACATCATTGTTAATCAACTATACTCCAACATAAAATTTTTGTAAAAAGATCTACAAAAAAAATAAGAAGCTGCGTAATGTGTCAGGTAAGTGCTCATGAGAAATAAAAAAAGTAAGAGGGAGGCAGTTAGTACTATGTAGAGAGGAGTCAAGCAAGGCCTCTCTAAGAAAAACACATTTGAGCTGAGACCTGAAGGAAGCAAGAGTATTCCAGGCAGAGGGAACAAAAGAAAATGCAAAGGCCCTGAGGCAGGGGCAGTTTGGCATGTCCCAGGGACAGGAAGGAGGCCAGCAGGGCTAGAGGAGAATGAGCAAGATAGTTACGGCATAAGAGAGGAACCTGGGACCCCAGGGATCATGTAGGGCTTCAGGGCCACCTGAGGACTTTTTTCTTCACTCAGAGTGAGATGGGAAATCTTTGGAGTGTTTTGAGCAGAGGAGTGATATTAACACACATTTTAAAAGAATCACTCTGGGGACTTCCCTGGTGGCGCAGTGGTTGAGAATCTGCCTGCCAATGCAGGGGACACAGGTTCGAGCCCTGGTCCTGGAAGATCCCACATGCCGCGGAGCAACTAAGCCCATGCACCACAACTACTAAGCCTGTGCTCTAGAGCCTGCAAGCCACAACTACTGAGCCCGCATGCTGCAACTACTGAAGCCCTCACACCTAGGGCCCGTGCTCCACAACAAGAGAAGCCACCGCAATGAGAAGCCTCTGCACCGCAAGGGAGAGTAGCCCCCTCTCGCCTCAACTAAAGAAAGCCCGTGCGCAGCAAAGAAGACCCAACACAGCCAAAATGAATAAATAAATAAGTCTTAAAAAAAAAAAAAGGATCACTCTGCTGCATTGAGAATACACTGAAGGGGGCAGAGGTCGAAACTGTGAGACCAGTTAGGAGCCTACTGCAAAATAAAAGATAAAAAATGACAGTGGCTTAGACCAGAGAGATAGGCACTGGGAGATGACGAGAAGCAGATGGATTCTAGATGTACTGTGAAGGTAACGCACATAGGGTTTTCTGACAGATTGGATGGATGAGTGGGTGAGAGAGAGAGAGAGAGAGAGAGAGAGAAAGGACTTATGAAAAGAGGAAGGATAAAACAAGATAGATTTAGTGCAGTATAAACATGAGGAGTTTGGTATCTAGAAAGAGAGGAAGCAGTAGAACAAAAATGCAATCTAGACAAAAATTGTACTTTATGCACTCCTGTCCCTCTTCCACCTTCTACCATCCACACTCCCTTGCCTCTCAACCCCTATCAGCCTCACTCCTTTACAGTATTAACTGCACAGGCCTCAATCGCAAAAATGTCTAAAATTAATAACAGTTTAAAACAAAAAAATTCAAAATACTCTCCTAAATTAAATTTTGGATCAAAGAGGAAACCACAAGTAGAATCACAAAAACTTCTAGAAGTAAACGTAAGAGTAAATCTTTGTGACCTTGGTTTACACAAAGATTTCTTAGATGCCAACACCAAAAGCACAAGCCATGAGAGAAAAAATTGATAAACTGCATTTCATCAAAATTCAGTTTCTGCACTTTGAAAAACACTGTTAAACAGAATGAAAGGACAAGCCACCGACTGAGAAAAAGTATTTGCAAATTATACCCCTGATAAAGGACTTGTGTCCAGAATACATACAGAAATCTATATCTTCACTAAAAAGAAAACAAATCACCCAATTTTTAAAGAGCCAAAAGATTTAAACAAACATTTCACCAAAGAAGATATACACAGAGCACATGAAAAATGCTCATCATGAATCATTAGGGGACTAATAATTAAAACATAATGAGATATCACAACACACCTATTACAATGACTAAAAGTCCAAGTGTTGGCCAAGAGGTGGAGGTACTGGACCTCTCACACCAGCTAGTGGTCATGTAAAACAGCATAACCATTTTGGAAAATAGTTTGGCAGCCTCTTAAAAAGTTAAGAAATTACCCATTTGTTCCAGTCGTTCCACTTCTAGGTATTTACTCAAGAGAAATGAAAACGTATGTCCACACAAATATTCACAGCATATTTATCTGTAATAGCCCCAAACTGAAAACCACCCAAATGGCCATTAACAGGTGAATGGATAAACACATTGTGGTAAATCCATATAATGTAATACTACAAAGTGATAAAAATAAACTATTGGGCTTCCCTGGTGGCGCAGTGGTTAAGAATCCGCCTGCCAATGTAGGGGACACAGGTTCGAGCCCTGGTCCAGGAAGATCCCACATGCCGTGGAGCAACTAAGTCCATGCACCGCAACTACTGAGCCTGCGCTCTAGAGCCCGAGAGCCACAACTACTGAAGCCCACGCACCTAGAGCCCGTGCTCCACAACAAGAGAAGCCACCGCAATGAGAAGCCCGCACACCGCAACAAAGAGTAGCCTCAGCTCGCCGCAACCAGAGAAAAGCCCACCCACGGCAACGAAGACCAAACGCAGCCAGAAACAATAAATAAATAAAATAATAAAATAAATAAATTTTTTTTTAAAAATGATAAAAATAAACTATTAACACACACAAAAACATGGATGGATCTCAAAATAATAATGCTGATGGAAAGTAGCCAGACCAAAAAAGTGTAGACTCTATTATTCCATTTATATAAAATTCTAGGGGAAAAAAATGAATCTATAGTGACTGAAAGCTGACTAGTGGTTGCCTAGGGATAGAGAGGCAGGATTTATGGGAGGCACAGAAGGACAGTAGGATGTATTACAAAGGACCAGGAGGAAACTTTGCGGGTGATGGACATGTTCATTATCTTGATTCAGATGATGGTGTCACAGTGTATACATATGTCGAGACTCTTTAAATATGTACAGTTCGTTATACATCAATTATATCCCCATAAAGCTGTTAAAATTTTTCATTGGGGGAAATACTACAATTATAGTGCTTTGGGAAAATAATAATTAGGATACTGTATGTCCAACTTTAAAGCCAGAGTTATAATTTTTGATAGGAATTACATTAAATCTATTTACCAGTTTGGGGAAAATTAGCTTACTTACTATGTTGATTCTTCCAATTCGTGAATAAAGTATGTTTTTCCATTTATTCAGATCCTCTTCAATTTCTGTCTTCCTTGTTTTACAGTTTCCAGCATACAAGTCCTGTACATGTTTTGTTAGATTTACACCTAAATTCTTCTTTTTCTTTCTTTTTGTTTTTAAGTAATTGTAAATTGTATTGTACTTCTTGTTTTTGTTTTTGTTTTTTTGGCTGCATTGGGCCTTTGTTGCCGCACGCAGGCTTTCTCTAGTTGCAGCGAGCGGGGGCTACGCTTCATTGCGATGCGCAGGCTTCTCACCGCGGTGGCTTCTCTTGTTGTGGAGCACGGGCTCTAGGCACACGGGCTTCAGTAGTTGTGGCTCTCGGGCTCTAGAGCATAGGCTCAGTTGTTGTGGTGCACGACCTGAGTTGCTCCATGGCGTGTGGGATCTTCCCGGACCAGGGATCAAACCTGTGTCCCCTGCATTGGCCGGCAGATTTTTAACCACTGCGCCACCAGGGAAGTCCCTGTATTTCTAATTTTGGTGTCCACATGTTCACTGCTAGCATACAGCCTAAAGAAATACAACTGATTTTTGTATGTTTATGTTATACCCTGAAACCCTACTGAACTCACTTCATAGTTCTGAGTTTGGGGGGAAATTCTTTGGGATTTTCTACATCAACAATCATGTACCTCAGAAAACAACCACTTAAGGTGAATCGAAATTAATTAAAATGAAGTCCAAAATTACACAGTAAATTGTGGGGAAAAAGTCTGATTGGGATTTTATCATAAAAATCAAGCCAGAACTACTGAAATAAATTTATTTTCTCTTATACTTCACAAGATTTACGTTACAACTGCATCTCTGTTAATTCTTAGAACAAAGAATGAATCAATGTTGGAGTTGGGAGGAAAGGAACATCCTTCTCACAATCTTGTATGATGTGGCACCCTTTATGTTTAACTTTTGCAATGCAATCATAAAGAATGTCCTTTTTTGCAAAAACTGTATGATGTCTTCATTGATATTTTAAGGGTCTTCCTAATCCTTTGATCCTAAACTCACTCCCTTGAAGCACTTATTGGATCATCATTGTCCATGTTCAGAGTTTTATAATTATTAACTAGTTCAGTGCTGCTGCATCACCCTGGCCAGTGGCTTTGCAAAATTCAAGCAGGTTTCTAATACCACTTTCATCAACTTCATTAAATTCTGAAAATTTTGCAGTATTTGCCATTTTACTTTGCAGTCATGTTGCACTGACTATTGCATATTTACAACACCTGATAATCAGTATGCTCATGTACTAGGGAATAACAAAACTGACTCCATATCAGATCTGTTTCTTTTACTTTAACCTTTGTACTTTGTTTTTGCTACAACTTAATGTTGCCTATAGCCTGAAATATACAGGATAGCCAATTCTCAAGGCTCTGGCCTTTACAGGTGTAACACTTTTCCATTCATAGAGAGATAAAAAGTTGCAGAACAGAGAATAACGTTTGTCTTGTTGGAGGTTTACAGGAACACCATGACCTGACCTAAGTGGACAGCTACAAGAACAAAGGATTCCGACACCAAGTTTGCAACAGCTAACAACACTCCCTCCCCTTTTAGTATAAAAAAAGCCTGAATTCTACCTCGGGGAAGATGGTTCTAGCCCATCTTACCTGAGGACCCTAGCCCACCATCTTCTCGGTCTGCTGGCTTTCCGAATAAAGTCACTATTCCTTGCCCCAACCACTCGTCTCTCGATTTGTTGACCTGTTGTGCGGCAAGCAATATGAGCTTGGGCTCTGTAACGATCATTAGAGAATACTTATTGTTTTCTTACGCCACATCACTACTGTGGAGACTCTAATAACAGGCATTGTACTACTGCAAACCTTAAAACAGTCATACCCTTTGCCCAGAAAGTCTATTCTATAAATATCGTCAAGATATGCATAAACATATGCACACATATGTTTACAGGAATATTTAAAAGAAAAAAAAAAAATTAGCGCACCCTAAGTGCCCCAAAATAGAAAACTGAGAACAGTCATAGGATGGAACGATATGTAACTATTAAAAATCATGATGTAGAAGAAGAGTTAATATCATGGTAAAATTTCCCATAATCTGTTAAGTTGCAAAGGCAGAATACAAAACCATGCTTACAGGCTGATACCCTAATTGTGTATTTGTTTAAAGCACGTGTTTAAAAAAAAAAAAAAACCTGTGTGTGTATTTACAAACATAAAAAAAAGTGTAAAAGGACTTAACCCAAATTCCGGTAGAGATTACTTCTATGCTAAAATCTTAGGAGTGATTTAAATTTTCCCTTCAGTATGTTTGATTATGTTTTTCAATCTTTCTACAATGTGTACCTCACTTTGGGAATTTTTTTAAAGGCTCGTATTTTTTAAATACAATAAATAAAAGGAACGTGCTTCTTAAGAGGACTTCATACCCAATTCTCATCAAAGACATGGGTATAACTGACAAGAGAAAGGTGAAGAGGAGAGGGTCATTTGATGGACGAGACCATTAGCACAACTACTAAAAGCTGTTGCCTTTCAGCCAAGTTTTCCATAAGCATTACCATTCCAGGGCTAACACAGCAGCTGTCGGTGAGCAAACTTAAATTCTGCCTCCTGGCTGTGACAGAGGTTTGGGCACATGTTACATTGACACCAGTGTCCCCAGGCACCTTCACTGCGGACTTAGTCGGTCCCATTTTCCTAAGTGGGAAGCTGAAGAATCAGCTGTGGGCAGATGCAAAGAACCTTACTTCCTTAAGGATGGAATTTACCAGCCTGATTCCTCCATCCTGGCTCCAAGCACCACCAAGATGCTGCTTCCGGAGCCCACGAGAGAAAAAGAAAGCCTCTTCGCTGATGAAGGAGAAAAACATTCCCCTTGGGGAACACACCCAAAACAGGGCTTTTCTTATATTATAGTAGCCTGACCTTCCCAAGAGGGCGGGCTATTTTCTCAGCTCCTCACAGAAACAACGGCTTATGGCTCTCTCTCGGGGAAACTGAGGTACAACACAGGGGGAGCCCTCAAATTATGAAAAATGTTGTTAAGAGGATGGATGGGAAAGGTGGTATCTTTGGAGCAACAGAATCATATTTTTTTCCGGTATATTCTGAAAAATAATTCTATTGATACCCACAGTTTTAGTACCCAAAAATGGATTTGGCCCTATATATTACATAAGTACATGTATATGCAATGTAATAAAACGCCTAAAAACGTACTGAAAAACTTCAAATGGAATTTGGCGACTTGAGACTTTTCAGAAATTTCCTTGCGGCCCAGTCACGTCAAGAGCCGGGGGTTCAAATTCCCTCGCCACTTCCGGCTTCACACCCTCCCACCACACGCACAGTTAAGCTCTGGAATCGCGGAGCTGACGAGAAAGGCCTGCCTCTCTCACAAACTCCAAACGTACACTCACCGGCCAGGGCCCCTCACCGTCTCCAGGCTCGTCCCAACCCTGGCGGAATCACTTCCAGCCTTTCCTTCCCCGGTGGCGCACTCCTCCCATGATGCCCCGGGGCGCACCGGAAGCAACTCCTCACCTCTCTGGGAAATTGAAACTGCCTTTCTTCTCGGTAGTTACCGGCTGTTTCCTTGGAAGTCCACGGCTGCTGATTTTTTCACGTGTTTTCAATACTGTGATCCACCCACCCTCCCCGAACTAGATGGTAAGCTGTTGGAGAGAACCAACTTCTAATCCCCAATGCCTGGAACGGTGTCTTTATAAGCCATTTGCTAAATGAAGAGCAGCTAAACGTTTTGTTTGACAGAGTGAAGCAAAGCTGCGTAGAAAAACAGCAGATAACAGAGCCAACGCTCAGCAGAGAATACGGAAGAATAGCGTTACCTTTATAATAACAGCTGGCATTTAAAACCCTAAATCCTTACCTTAGTTTGCAAGGCTCTAAGCCTCTGGCCCCTAGCCGCTTCTGCCACTTCATTCCTTGCTACTGTATCCCTGGCTCCTTTCATCCCTGCCCTACTGGCCTTTATTCTGTTCCTGTGCAGGCAAGTTCCCCTCCCAGAGCCTTTGCATTTGTTTCCTCTGCCTGGAATACTGTGCCCCGTTGATATTCTCCTGGCTTGCTCTTCCTCAAAGTGCTCAAATATCATCTCTTTAGAGAAACTTATCCTGATTGATCCATTTCAAACCCACACAGCCACTGTTTCCTTATCCTAATTTTCCTTTCCTTCAGAGAATTTATCACTAATTGACATTTGATATCTGTTTGTTTGTTGTCTGTCCCCACATACACACACACTAGAATAGAGTTTCCATGAGGGCAGAGACTTTGCCTGTTCTGTTCCCTAGTGCTTAAAATCTTCCCAGCATGTAGTAAGCCCTCAATGAATGTTTGATGAATAAACAATTGAATACGTGCATGCTCCCTGTTACCGGCTCTGTGCATTACAGCTTCAAAATTAGCAATTCCACATGTGAATTTCATCACCATCCTGGTTTTGTGAGAGATCTCAAGCTGGCTCCATCTAGCCCCATCTTGGTCAAGTTTGAGGATTTTGCCATCATACCCCCAACCACCTTTTGGGTAGGGTGATAAATTTATCTGGGTTTGCCCAGGATTGTCCTGATTTTAAAACTGAAGTCTCAGGAATCTCTTCAATTCCAAGCAAATTAGGAAGGTTGGTCACCCTGCTTTGAGGTATCTAGGCTCCATCTTCCTCGTCTTGTTTTATTGTTGTGAGTGTGTGGAATGAGGGGGTGGGGGGTGGGGGGTGGCGGTGACTTAAGAGTGTTCTGGGCCATCTGGAGAGGAAATTGGCTATATGTAGTGGGTAGAATGGGAGGGCTGGATGGCCAGTAGTGAGGCTGTGGTCAGCTGATGGGCCTTACCAAACAGCAACAAAAAAGAGATGAAAGAACAACATAGAAGATGCTGTCCTGGCTTCCAGAGCCCTCTGGCACAGGCAATGGTTGGTACATTCTCTAGAGAAAGTTCCTGGCTTCTAAGTCTCAGGCTCTGCTGTTGACATGGCCTCACCCACTCCATGTCACTTTCAAAAAGTAGCCTATCATGCATTTATTAACTCAGTTGTCACAAGAACCCCATGAGTTAGGTATTGTTATTATCCCCATTTTACAGATGAAGAAACTGAGGCTCAGAAAAGTAGAATAAGTTGCACAAATTCAAATAGTTTAAATAGTGAAGTCAGGATTTGAACCTCAGTATTCTGACTCTCAAAGTCCACTCTTAGTCACTACATTATCATGCAGCTCTTACCAATGTAAATATGCATTTGGGCTATGCCTAGCCAAGGGCATAAAATCTTTCTTTTTTTTTTAAGGCTATGTTGTTTCATACCCCAACAGTTGAAATTAAAAGTAATTGATCACGCGTTTCTTAGTTCTAATGAGGCTTTAAGCACTGAAGAAACCAACAAAAAAAATACAACTACTAGACAAAAAAGGGCAAATGACATGGACCCTAAGTCTCACAGGCATCAGTCAAGATTATGAGGCCAGATAAGAAAGTCTCCAGTTTACTGGACAGACCTAACTGGTAGAATTTCTTCTCTGAACACAATGTTCCCAGGCCATGCACACACTCTCTCCATGATATTTTCAGAGAAGGATGCCTCGTTTGCGTGTAATTCTGAGAAGCATGTATAATTCTGAGAGCGTTAGTGTCTTAACAGGATCTTGCAAAGCCAGAAACAGCTGTCTTGTAGTGAAAACACAAACTGGACTTGGATTCAAACCAGACATGTTCTAGCTCCCATTCTGCCACTTACTAGCTGTATGACTAGTCACTTAATCTTGCCAAGCCTCAGTTTTCCAACCTGTAAAACTGATAAATCTATGTCCTCACTGACTGAAGGAAAATCAGTTTAAATATTTCTCTGGATAATCCCCCATCAACTTTTTGCTTTGCAAAATTGTAGTGTAGAAATGCCAGCAGTATGGAAGTTTATGTATTGCACTTGAAAGAGTTCTGAACTAGCGCTCTTGGATCTGAGAGTAGAATGGGAAGGGGGTCTGTCTAATTAATTAGCATTAATTAGGTAACCTGTCCAGAACCTCAGTTTCTGATTCTGTAACATCAGGGTTAGATTAGGTAATATTCAAGGTTGCCCTCTAGTTCTGGATCTAATATTCTCACTCAATATTTTTAATTAGGCGATTCAATATAAATTTGTATCATTCACTAATATACCTGTCCTGTGACTTTTGCCCAGAAATTTCTGTTTCTGGCTGAGGAACTTCTTGCTGCTTTTGGAAATTTCATCTGTTACATAGCTCTTAGATAGTTGTAACGGGTAAGGGATGATCCTCCTATCAGCACAATTAACTGCCCTTTCTTCTCAAGTGGCCCTCTGCGGAATGAACTTGATTACACTTGTTTCCTGGGCCTCTCTATTTGGCCCTGCTGCTGCTTTCTCCATCCAAATCTGCATTTCCTCTGAATGCGCCTTATATAGTGATTGGTGGAGAGATTTGCTCCCAGGGAAATCAGGAAAACGTTTTCCTCCTCCTTAACACCTGCTCACTCCTTAATCCTTGGCTTCAAAGCTTCCACCCCCACCATCCTGCTGACATTAATGTCAGGATCACCTCTCTGACTGACCCAATGCCCTTTTCATGGTTCTCCTTTTCTCCATCTTCCCTGTAGAGCTTTTTACTATATCCTCTCTCTTGAAAATACCACCCTCTCGAAAATACCACCTCCCTTGACTTCTTCTGACACTAATAATGAAGTTCCCATCACTTTAGAGTTGACAAAATGATTTTGTAACAAGACTGGAGAAAACCCTCATTGACAGAACTCCTCTCAGGGTTGGGAGAGATGGAATGATGGTGTGGGGTGTGAGCTGGGGACTACAGGGCATAGTGGTGGGATAAAGATGAAGCTCCCAAGGGGAATATGTGAGTAAAAATAGGTGATCACCAAACTTGCTAAGGATAAAAGTGGTGTTCTTTACTTGAGGACTTTTATTTTGTTGAGTAACCAGATGAGTAGGCATGCAGGTCAATGGCAGAGCTAAAGGGCCCCATGTAACAGAGAGGAACAACTGAGTACCCGCAGGGGTCGGGCAGACACCTCAGGGGAAGAAAGGAAATCAACCACCTGCATCAGTGTGACGGAAAATGGACTTCGTGGAAGTCATTGCTGATGGAAACTGAATACTTTAGGGGATGTAATATAATCCTCTTCTAGTCTGCTCTACAAAATCTTCAGTAAAGCCTGCATTGCTCACTTATGTTTTTTGTGCTAGTGGATTATTTGCCAAGGTCTGTGTCAAGGTTGATACAGATTGAAGCATACTGTTTGCCACTGGCTGGAAAGAGACTGCCTGCGGAGACAGCCACGTCTTGACAGTATCTCATTTGATCCCCACACTATCCTCATGACTTGGGCAGAAACAGAATTATGTTTCTGATTTTGCAGCGGAAGGAGAAAACATCACAGCTGCGAAGAGAGGTGATGGGACTTGCCATTTATGGCAGTAAATGACAGACGTAAAATATGGATCCACGTGGCTCTTTTAACTCCAGCAAGATCTCACTCAGGTATTTGTTTACCTGAAGAATAACCTTTTTTTTCCACTCTTTTTGTCTTCATTTCTGCCTCTCACCTCCTCAACATGCAGCCTTTCTCTGAGAACCCAGCTTCCTTAATAAGTTCAACTATCAACTGCATACAGGTGACACCCTCATACTCACAGACCTACATCTTCAGTCTTAATGTCTCCTGTATGTAAACTTTGAATCCTTATCTCTACCTACTTAGCTGGATATCACCATCATCTCAATCTCAATCTGTCCAAAATCGAAATTCCTATTTCCCCCCCTTCACTATTTCTCCTGGGCAGGTATCATGCTCCTAGATTTCTAGGCTGCAATGAGGGCTGGATGAAAGGTAGGATCCTCTGATTCCTTTTTCCTCCTCAAACTCGGCATCATCAAAGTCTTGTGGATCCTGCCTTCAGGGTATCCCTTGGGTTTTCTCTTTCCTTTTACATCTCATTTCTGTACTGCTTAATCAAGGCCCTCTTCATTTTACACCATGATTATTTTTATATTCAATGCAAATAGATATTACTTGCATGTTTAAAATTATGTTGAGAGGCTTGTAATATATTAATGTGGGATAGGGCCTCGAAAAATAAGTCTAGAGGACTTCCCAGTGGTCCAGTGGGTAAGACTCCGCGCTCCCAATGCAGGGGGCCCGGGTTCGATCCCTGGTCGGGGAGCTAGATCCCACGTGCATGCCACAACTAAAGATCCCGCATGCCACAAAGAGGATCTCACATGCCGCAACTAAGACCTGGAGCAGCCTAAATAAATAAATAAATGTTAAAAATAATAATAATAAGTCTAGAGCTCAGAGAGGTCTTAAATGAGAGATACATATTCCTTTCACCTCCTGGGGTTCTCTTTTTGCCAGGCCTAAACGGGACAGTGAGGCAGACAACTTCAAGCCCACACAATACTCTTCTTGAACCTACGGGATGGACCCGGAGATACCAGGGGACAATCACTGGGAAAGCCAGCCCTCTGGTGCTATGGAGAATTTTAACACACATCTGAATTTATAGGGTCATCCAGGGGTTAATTCTAACTGCCCACCTACTCCCATAAATCAGAGGCTGTATAATCATCTTGGCAAGTTGTACACCAAGATTTTCTAAATAGTTGCTAAGTGGTTCTAGGACCTCAGGTTCTCCCTCTCCATTATATCCTACCATCAGTTCTATACTAATCTTCAGATATATGTGTGTGTCTACACACACACACACACACACACACACGTTCACTTTTCTGCTTAAAACCTTGAAAGCTTCCCCAATGATCTCAGAATAATGTCCTGACTCCTTCCATGGGCATTGGGAGCCCATCACAGACAAGCCCAGCCCACTTCTCCAGCCTCACCTCCGTGTTACCCCCAACCCTTCCATCCAGGCTTGCCCATTCCACCTTCCTGAAACACACCCTGGGAAGTCTTGTTTCTAACCACAATCCCCACGTTCCCTAAGCCTGGAACCTCCTCCCTGTACTCTTAAAATCTGCCTCCTTTAAGAGAGAGTAGAGGATAGAGGAAAAGGCAAGGCTTTGGAATCAGCAACCTGGGATTCCAATTCTGGCTCCATTGCCTACTAGCTGTGGGGCCTTTTGGTCAATCACTTAACTCCCTTAGGCCTCAGTTCCCCATATGGACAATGGGAATAATAAGAATATAAACAGTATAACCCCCTAAGGCTTGCAGAGAAAAATAAGCATAATAAAATATACAAAAGTGCTATGTAAACTGGAAAGAACTACAAAAAGCATTATTATTAGTTATTATTATTATTATTATTATCTCCACAGTCACCATCCCCTTCAGATCTCTCCTCCAAAGCAGTATCATTATCATTAATAACAATTCGAGAATATTTTACATACACAACATACCTTATGGGTTTTAAATACCTTGTCCATACATCTAGTCCACTGTGCATCTCACTCATCTTGGCACTTAACCTTGGAAAAGTAATTTATCTTTTCGTGTCTATGTACTCTCTTCCCATGTCCATTATCACCTCCTTTGGAGCAATGTCCCTATTTCATATCTCCTTTCCCCATTGCCAGCACTCAAAAGTGATGGGCTTGCAAAAGTGAAAGGTTATAGGCATTGGCTCTAGAGCCAGAGAGGATTTGAATCCCATTTCTGCCACTTACTAGTTGTGTGGCCTTAGGCAGTTTATTTAAACTCTCAGTGGCCCAAATTTCTTCAGCCATAAAATGGGAATGATGTTAGCACCTACCCCACAAAGTTATTATGATGCTTAAGTGAGCCAATATGGATAAAGCCTGGCACGTAGTGAGTTCGTAATAAATATAAACTATTACTATTAAGTGAGACTGAGTCTGATTCCATTCTTTTCTGCCTTATCCCTTCAGCCCTCTTTCAACACAGATTCCCCATGAATCATCCTTATTCATTTATACACAGGAACAAAATCTACTGAGCATCTGTTACATACAAAAGACTGTCCCTTGGATAAAAGCAGCTGTGTTTATGCCTGATCACTTTCTGTTGCTTTCTCCTGGGCCAAATGGTACTAAGAATGAGACAAGTTCTCTATGGATTGCAGCCTTCAGCCTTCTCCTCTTGTTTTCTCAAGCAGGGAGTAAGATGGTGTTCCAACATCAGATCACCAGGTACTAAAAAGTTCTTCATATTTTTTTACTGAAAGGCTTCTCAGGCCCCTTAACATGCTAGTATTTATGGTGAATCTCCAGCAACAGGGAATAGAGTTGGCCACATTTCCTGAACTCATTTAGCCACGGGACCTTTTATTTCACAGTTTCTCTCAGAATCAGCATTCTGTCAAATCTACTTTGGAAAATGCTACGTGGAAGTCCTATTCCTATCTGTTTCTCCTTTGTCCACAATTTCATTTTGACTAATGCAAACTGTCCTTGGAAATGCCTCACCTATATGAGACTACCCACTGGAAGACTAGAGAATCTTTTTTTCTTTTTAATTGAAGTATAGTTGATTTACAATATTGTGTTAGCTTCAGGTGTACGGAAAAGTGACTCAGTTATATTGTTTTCAGATTATATTCCATTATAGGTTATTACAAAATATTGAGTATAATTCAGTACACATTGATCATATACAACATAAACAAGTCAGGCTGTATTGCTGTAAATGGCTCTAACTTCTAAAATGTATGGTAATTCCTACATAGTCAAACATTACTTATGTTTCAGCCAAAAAACAACCCCGAGCAACCATAAGAGTTGTCACAAAGACCATGTATTTCCATTAGAACTTCTAGAACTTCCCATGGAACTTATGACTCCTTTTGTTTGTTTGTTTTTTCCTTTAGCTTGCTCATCTGTTTCCCATTCTATAGCAGATTAGAAAAAGGAAGATTGGGCTCACAGAGGCAAACACACTAACCACAGACAGAATACAGCTGAGTACCTTGCCGTGAAGGTGTAGATATAAAAACTAGAAAGGTGACACAAAATTTCATTGCAACCTAGGAACAATTAGTGCAGGGTAAAATCCGCGAAGAAACTATAATATCCCTGATGACTTTATTACATCACCTCCCAGGCCCCTGAGTGATCAAGGAAAAGTTGAAGTCTATTCAAGATACTAAATTAAATAAATCAAGATAATATATAATACATTTTAGAAAGTTTTCCATCTACAATGGATTTTTTAACAAAATAAATTAATGGCTAAGAATAGATGGGTTAGATGGACCTAGAGATTATCACACTAAGTGAAGTAAGCCAGACAAAGACAAATATACGATATCGCTTATATGTGGAATCAAAAAAAAAAAAAGATACAAATGAACTTATTTACAAAACAGAAGTAGACCTACACATATAGAAAACAAATTTATGGTTACCTAAGGGGAAAGGGAGGTGGGGGATAAATTAGGAGTTTGGGATTAACACATACACACTACTATATATAAAATAGAAAAACAACAAGGACCTACTGTATAGCACAGGGAACTATACTCAGTATTTTGTAATAACCTATAAGGGAAATGAATCTGAAAAAGAATATATAGATATATATGTGTGTGTGTGTGTGCGTGTGTGTATATATATATATATATATATATATATATATATATATATATATACACACATACATGAATCTCCTTGCTGTACACCTGAAACTAACACAACATTGTAAATCAAATATACTTCAATTAAAAAATAATGTTTAAAAAAAAAGAATGGTTGTGTTAAATGGCCAATCTTATGTTTTCCGGAGATTTCTGAGAAGAGGCGCACACCACCTCATGTTTACGATGCTGGGTAAAGGAGACGTACTTAATATCCATGCTATTGATCATCCATCGCTTAACAATTCATCCTGTGGCTCTGCCCTTCACTGACCTTCTTAGCACACTCTGCCCCAGTTCTGCTCGGCCTCTAGGACTCTCTAAGTCTCAAAGATCTGTGTCCAACGTCAAAATCCCTACGCAGCTGACTTGGCATTATACAGCCTCCGCTGGTCATTTATCCAAGTAACTTAACAAGAGTGAAAGATCAGGGCTACGATGCATTTACATCTAAGGAGTAAATGGTGATCCCCCAATACAGCCACGTTAGAGTGCTGGGCTTGCGCATTTGGGAGTATAAAGGGAGCTGGGGGGCCACACTTTCGAAACTGCTTCGACCACAGCACCGCAAGGTAAGTGCTCACAAGTGCCCGCTTTTTTGCTCCATGTAGCTGTGATTATACCTGATCAGGTTACCTGGAGAGGAGAGAAGGCAACACAGCAGCCTTTGCTGAGGGCCTACTAAGCGTAAGGAACTGTGTTAAGGGCAATATGGGAGACAAGATGGCGAGGCCTTTCAAGAAGCTTCTACAAAGAGTAAAAAGACAAGAATATAAGCAATTATGACACCAAAAAAAAAAAAAAAACTAACCTGCAGGATATAAAGCTGAATATAATACGTGCTTACCCCTCTAATTGTTTAGGTCAGTATTATAATTGCAGTTAGCAAATAAACGTGCTAATTTGTGATATCTCTTCTGTGATTGCCTTGAAGTATTATTTGAAATTTTTGTGGTTGGTTATGTAAATTTTTTTCTTATGTCAGGATTTCTGGGAGATGATTGCGGGAAGAAATTCTCCCATGCATTTGATCCATCTCAGAATGCATCCTAGTTTGCTTATTAATGACCAGTTTCCAGACTGCTCATTCATGGCATGCCTTGTGGACTTCGGGCTGGGTCATGTCTGACACTGCAGGAGCATCCCTCAGAGGGATTCTGTAGCTTTAGGAGCTTGCGATGCTTCGATTTCTGGCCACCATCTTCACCAGAATACCTTCTGTCATACATTCACAGGGTTAAGAGAAACCTTGGGGATTTTCTGGTCCATCTGTCTCATTTACAGAAGGAAACCAAAGCTAAAGGAAATTACAACAGCTACTTTACAGAGCTGGCATTAGAAAACCGAGGTTCTGCCTCCAAGTGTGATTTCGTTTGAACCAAGGATTCAGAATATGATACTTAATCATTTAATCTTTTCCTGAGAAAGTTGTGAGAATTTTAGGATATAGCTGGAGATTATTAGAGACTCATAAAAGGTAGAGACCAAGAGTACGCGACCAAAGTAGGAAAGCAAGCGTTGAAATGTCTCTTCCTGCCTAAATGGTATTTCACGACATGTTCCCCAGGTTCCATAAAAGTACTGTGTGGTAAATGGGAAGTTTAAGTTAAATTTGATATTGAAAATTATTCAGACTCTTATGGTATCCTGAGATCTTCATGTAGGTTATCAACTTCTGGACTGAGATTCCTTAGTCCCAAATAAGTTATCAGCTACCCTACCTTCATCTTCTCCAAGAGAATATAGGATATTTAAGAGAGTGCCCTTCCTAGACCTCTTAAAGAAGTCTTGCCCATAGTTCACAACTTTTCTCTCATTGCCAAAGAATTCAACTTCTGGTCTAAAAGCATCCAAGTTACAATCCGGATCATTCCCCTCCCTCCTTCCTTTCTTTTTTGACCCCTCACGGCCCCCTACCCTCAGCCAGAAGCATCATCTCTCTAAGTCCCCATAACACTTCATTTAGACGCTTACAGAATTTGTATTATTCTTCCTTGTTCAAAGATTTATTTGAGCATTTCTCTTAACTGTTCCTAAATTTTGCATTCCTTTAGGGTAGAGACTGTCTTTATCCTTTTTTATACCCCCTTAAGGAGCTGACATGGTACTTTGCACACACAGAAGATACTCAAAAAAATTGTAAATCAGTGCTGTAATTACCCAATTATTTAAAGAATGATGATTTAACCGAAGGGAAAAATGGAAAATGTATTTCCATCCCACACCATCCACTGTGTACTATTTAAATGTAGCTAAACTTAGAAAAGTTCAATTTCTGGATTTATTTAAACTCTTCCTAGTTCATTTGTTCTTTGTTTTGTTTAGTTTTGATTTCTGGGATCACTCTCTCAGAAGCCACTTCATTCCTGAAGGACACTAACCATTGCTTTGGAAACCAAGAAGGTAAGGGTCACTTTCATCTTGATTGGGAATACAATAATTGAAATTAGCAAACACTGTTTTACACATTCTCATTCTTGCCACACTCATAGGAATCTGAAACTGATGAAATTAAAATCCATTACTTAAGTATTTCTAAAGGCAGATTACAAAATATGCAGCTAAGGAAGCAGGGCTTCCCAAATTTGCTCATCACACTAACAGGAATAAAACACACTGCAGAACTTTGACACACAAGCTCCAGGTCAATATACTTAGGTTGGCCCCAAACATGATGTTCGTAGGCTCAAGATTCAGTCTTCACACAAGTCTAACTTTGCTGTGTTTTGAGCAGAGGCCGCACCCGTGAATCCCCTCAGCTGTGTCTTTACTCACAAATGATGCTGAGAGAATAAGGAGAAATGGATTCAAACCTATGTCCACTGTAGTAATAAAAAATATTACTCGCCCACCTCAAGATTTGTGTTTATTGGAAGTAATTCTAGATGAATTAGGACCAAGGAAACCAAAGTATAATTAAGTCATGACCACACCATTGCTGACAAGATGCAGTAGCTGAGAAATTCCCAAGAGAGTGCTGAAAGTTGAGGGCAGTGTCATAGCGCACTGACAGCAGTAAGCGGGGTTGGGGAGCACTCAGAAGGTGGTGCTGGAGGTCAGGGAGACTGGGATGGCCATCCCCATTGGAAGACCCCTAAAGACAGGAACAGAGGGGATGGCTGGAGGGACACAGCTGTGTAGGGCTGGAAGCAGGTCAAGCTCTCAAAACCAAGAAGCAGATAATTAGGGGACTTTCTGGGGGTAGAGTTTCCAGGGACACCATGAGTCATGACAAGAGAGTTGGATGAGACCTAACAAGGGAAAGTTTTATCAGCCAAGAATACATGGTTTTAGCCCTGGGTCTCAGAGTACAGTTGTATAAATATGGGGACAAGATCTGACTTAGCAACCGGACGCACACAGCGTGCGTTGAGGGGCTTTGCTTGACAGTGAGTGGTGAGCCATCGGTGTGAGGAGGCTGCCAGAGGGCAGTCACCACCTCGGGCATGACACCTAGGTCAGGAGAGATGAGGGCACATGCTGATGGAGGACAGCATGTGGTCTGGATGTCACACTTAAGAGATTAACAGGAGTGAGCTCACTGTGATGGTAAAGGAGATGCAGAAGCACATCACGGAAGAAACAGATGAAGACAGCACTGGGGCTACTTAGCCTGGAAAAGAAAAAGCTAAGGAGGGACTTCCCTGGAGGTCCAGTGGTTAAGACTCCGCCTTTCAGGCTCAATCCCTGGTCGGGGAGTTAAGATCCTACATGCCTTGCAGCCAAAAAACCAAAACATAAAACAGAAGCAATACTGTAACAAATTCAATAAAGACTTGAAAAATGGTCCACATTAAAAAAAAAAAAAAAAAAAAGCTAAGGAGAACCCAGAGCAGCCATCAAATGGGTGAAGAGTTGTCTTGTGGGGAGAAGGTTTGAACTCTTTCTGTTGTTACCAAGAGCCGAAAGGAGGATCAAACATCCTGAAGTCACAGAGAGCCAGATTTCAGTTTAAAGCAAGAAGTATCTTTGGCCTGCAGAAACTACCCCAAAATTTTCAAAAGGGAAAAAAGTCATCTTGAAGGCATTTGAGTAGGCTGGACAACACATTTGCAAGAATATCGCTGAGACAACTCATGCATCATCTAGGCAGTAAAAGTAGGAGATACTGGATTCTGAGTCATGGTTAGAGCTGTGGGTGGAAGAAGAAAAATCTTCCCCTCAACACACGCAGTGACTTGAATCCCAGACGGAAAGTCTTGTTTTTCTAAGAGACCTAAAGGTATAGTTTGACCATGAGTCATTGTAGTCTTTCCCCAACTTCAGACTTCATTCTTATACTACTATCACAAATTTTGCAATACCCATTTAAGACCAGTACTGCTAATTCACTTAATATTTTGATTTACCTTGATTCCTTTTTCTTCTTAGATGTGTTTTTCAAAGTTAGCCTATATGCTTGCTATGAAAGTCTGGACCGTCTATCTCAGCATCAGCTGAGACATTTAGATATTCAGAATCTCAAACTCTACTCCAGATCTGCTGAATCAGAATATCTATTTCAACAAGATTCCCAGTTGGATTCCTATGCCCACCAAAGTTTGAGAAACACTGCTTTATATCACTACTATAAACAGATATTTCACTGTCTCTAAGTCGTTAGCACATATTATTCTATTTTATTCTAACTTTCTTCACATTTTCATAAAATATTATCTCTAAACTTGGGATGCATCTTATAATCAATGAAAGGAGTACTGTAATTAGCAGGGTGTTTTCCTTTATTAGTGGGACACAAAATAGGTTATCTTACAATCGATGGCATCTTACATTTTGCTAAAATAAGGTAATAGACTTTAATATAACTATTAAAATTAAGAAATAGTTGCCTAAAATCATTTTGTATTGGACCATTGGGACTATGCCATGGTTTTGGAAAGAGTGGCTTTATAAAAGCAAAATAATGCTCCCAAACATCACTGTGTTTGAGGCCCTTGAGAACAATTCAGTTTCCTCAGTCCCAACCACAGAGATTCTGTTGCAGATGATTTTGATGTGGATCAACTTTCAACACTTTGGGTAGCAGGCTGAAAACTCAGTCAAGCTAAATGACATCAGATCATACACTTGCAGCCTGATGAGATTCCCTCACACTATAGTGCAACCATTCTCAAACTGTGGCCCATGGATCCTTGGAGATCCCTAAGAACTTTTCAAGAGGTACATGAGGTCTAAACAATTTTCATAATACCCGGATGCCATGTGCTTTCTTCACTGTGTTGACTTAGTGATGCAAAAGCAAGGATGGATAGACGATCTGACACTTTATTAGAAATCAAGACATGGCACCAAGCTGTACTAATAGTCATAGTATTCTTCACAGCCATACACTGACAGTGAAAAAGAATTTTTTTTTAATTTAAAAAGCCAGCTTCAGGACTTCCCTGGTGGCACAGTGGCTAAGAATCCGCCTGCCAATGCAGGGGACACGGGTTCGAGCCCTGGTCCGGGAAGATCCCACATGTTGCGGAGGGAGCAACTAAGCCCGTGAGCCACAACCACTGAGCCCGTGTGCCACAACTACCGAAGCCCGCATGCCTAGAGCCCATGCTCCGCAACAAGAGAAGCCACCGCAATTAGAAGCCCGTGTACCACAACAAATAGTAGCGCTCGCCGCAACTAGAGAAAGCCTGCACGCAGCAACAAAGACCCAACGCAGCCAAAAATAAATATAAATAAATAAATAAATTTTTAAAAAAACCAGTTTCATTGAAAAATGACCTAAAATTTGCAGCAGTGGAAAGTATTAATTTGATTACATCTCAATTTTATCCACATCTTTATAATATTCTACATGATCAAACAGGAAGTCCATGAAAAGCACTCTTTTTGCACACTGGACTTTGACATTTGTCTCAAGGAAAAACACATGTGCAGTTGTCTGAGTTGCAAGATGAACCAGCCACTTGATTCATGAAGCACCATTTTTACTTGAAAGAATGACTAGAGGACAAACTATTGTTTCTCAAACTTGTATATCTGGCACACAGTTTCTCAAAAAGCAGTGAAGTGTGTTTATCCTTTCAAGGAAAACTACTGACAGTGTTTTTTACTAATGATATAGTTGAGTTTTCAAGCAAAAATTAAAACTTTGGAAGACTTGTATCTACTATCATTAGCTTGACAACGTCCTAATATTTGAATTTTCTAATGAGATCAGTACTGATATTAATGATTGTGATTTTTTATACTGTATAATGAAACGTGCCAATATTTGGAAGTTCTGTATAATTCAGTGAACAATATTTTCCAAATGATCAATGTATGATGTTTACACATGGGTAAAAGTTTCATTCAAAGTTCAACACAGACCAACAGATCATAATGTTTGTTGATATGGTTTCAGATTCCACATTGCAACTAGCCTTTAAGGAACTACCACAGAAACTACCACGTGTCAAGTTTTGGTATAGTATCTAAAAAGAATATCCGCAATTATTTGAAAGGGTAATTAAAATACTCTTTCCTTTTCCAAATTATATATCTGTGAAAGATTTTCTATATCTACTTTAACCAAAAAACAAAAAACAAAAAACCATACAGCAACAGACAGAATACAGAAGCAGGCATGAAAATACATCCATCTTCTACTCAGCAGACATTAAAGTGAGTTGCAAAAATGAAAAACAATGGTACTCTTGCCACTAATTTTTTTGTTTTGGAAAATATAGTCATTTTCATAAAAATATGTCATTAATGTTAACATGCAATGAATTTGATAGGAACTTTAAATGAATTAGATTTTCTCAATTTTGACTTCTAATACCATAAGTATTGGTAGATATGACCTGCATAAACCAAACTCACTGGGTTCTCAAAGTTTTTTTTTTTTTTTTAAAGCAAAGAATCACATTGAAGTGAAACTTTGCTGGTTTTTTTTTTTAATTTTATTTATTTATTTATTTATGGCTGCATGGGTCTTCGTTTCTGTGCGAGGGCTTTCTCTTTCTGCGGCAAGCGGGGGCCACTCTTCATCGCGGTGCGCGGGCCTCTCATTATCGCGGCCTCTCCTGCTGCAGAGCACAGGCTCCAGACGCGCAGGCTCAGTAATTGTGGCTCACGGACCCAGCTGCTCCGTGGCATGTGGGATCTTCCCAGACCAGGGCTCGAACCCGTGTTCGCTGCATTGGCAGGCAGATTCTCAACCACTGCGCCACCAGGGAAGCCCTCAATGGTTTTTAAGAGTGTGAAGGGGTTCTGAGAAAACAAAGCTTGAGAACTGCTGCTGTCGTAAAACTCACTTAAGCCACAAAAGTAGGGACTATCTTCACAGATGAGGAAACAATATGGATGAATTCTTCCTCTCCACCAGGCAGTAACTGAGAAAATTTAAACCGCATGAAGCCTGCAAGCCAGAGGTCCTCTTTGTGGTGCTATATTGAGTTCCAATCTCTTAACTATGAAAACTTAACCACGAGCACACAGATGGTTCAGCAGAGCCGCTGGCCAAAGTAAAATCGAAATGCAACTTATCCTGAATAAGATCCAGAGGGAAGCAGTTGCTCCTCTTTCTGTAGGACTAGATCCCCCCAGAATCTCAAGGAGGGATATTGAAACAACAGTCAGTTACCAATGAAGAGTAATTTCATAAAATGTAAGATTGAGGGTGGGGGAAGTTCCAAGAGACAACCATAAAATGTTCAATTTTCCCACTTTTAATAGGATACATAAAAGGCTTTATTCAAAACATATGACCTATTTCTTAAGAGAGATATGGGGATACATGTGTGTAATTGAACTCCATTTTATGGTCACTTACAGAAGAATGTATGGAAAAGAAAAAGCAGAGAAAGAAAGGGAGAAGGGGAAGAGTTGTGGGGAAAAGAAGTAGAGGGTCAGGAAGGATACGGGAAGAGGTCCAGAGGGAACAGGAAAAGCAAATGCAGATGAGGAAAAGGAACCAGAAAAGTCACACAACCTGCAGGGGCCTTAGAAATGAGCTAGGCTTGCTTCTTCATTTTAAGTGAAATTAGTGGCCCAAAGAAGTTAAGTGGTTTGACCAAGTTCAGTGCCGGGACTTTAAGCCAAATTTTTCTAGCTTCTAAGCAAGGAAAACACATAAAGAGAAGGTCTGTGAAAGGGGATGGTTTGGAAAGAAGTGACGGGGGGTGATGAGCGGGAGGGTGGACAGAGAGAGGGAGGCAGAAAGATACATAAACACACCATACACGCACATGCACACACACACACACGCTAAGCAGTGAGTTCTAAAGCAGGTATTTAATTAAACACTGTTTGTCACACCCCGACACTGCTACACATAACTAAAGTTTGGAGACCCCTGCCTTAAGCCCAGTACTTCTCAACCCTACTATGCCTAGAAATCACCTGGAGATCTTGTTAAAGTGCAGATTCTGGTTTTGTAATGCGGGGTGGTTCTGAGATTCTGAATGTCTAACAACTCCTCGGTGATGCTGATGCAACATGTTCAAGGACCACTCTTGGAGTCAGAAGGCCCTACACCAGCAGTTCTCAGAGTGTGGTCCCTGGACCACAATGATGAATTCACCATCAGCTGATGAATGCACCACCAGCATTGCCTAAGAACTTGCTAGAAATGCATATTCTCAGGCCCCATCCCATACCTACTGAATCAGAAGCTCTGGGGGTGAGGCCCAGAAATCTGTGTTTTAACAAGCTCTCCAGGTAATTCCGGTGCATGTTAAAGTTTGGAACCATTGCACTAGGCCATAATGTCTCCTATCACCTTGTTGCCTGTAATTGGCTAAACAAGTGTGGCAGTACTTTATGTTCAAGTCATTACTTTTCACTGGGCTATCTGAACTTTCTACTAGGAATTATCAACACTCACCAAGAGGAACATCTCAATCTTGCCAACTATTCAGTTGGATTTCATGTCTGATATCTAAAGGAAAAGATTCTCCTTGGATACAGAGAGTCTAAATTATACTCCCAGTTAAATGCCACCCATATCCCACCCCACTCCGTTCCCACAGTGATAAAAATCAGTGTTCCCAAATCTGAGTAGTTTAGAGGAATTTTAAGAATCAGGATACGGAAATGAACAAACCAAAAAACCTCAGCTCTCCTATGTCAAAAGAAAACCAAACTTTCACTTCAGGGTTTGGAGGAAGCGGTTTAGAAAGGCCACCACTGACAAAACGGTGCACTGTTAGTGGAGATGTAAATTTGTGCAGGCACTACAGAAAACAGTATAGAGATTCCTTTAAAAATTAAAAATAGAACTACCATATGATCCTGCAATTCCACTTCTGGGTATATACCCAAAGGAAATGAAATTACTATCCCAAAGAGATACTCCCACGTTCATTGTGGCATTATTTAGAATAGCCAAGACATGGAAACGATCTAAGTGTCCACTGATGGATAAATGGATAAAGAAAAGGTCATATATAATGGAATATTATTCAGCCATAGAAAAGAATGAAATCTTGCCATTGGCAACAGTGGACCTAGAGGGCGTTATGCTATGTGAAATAAGTCAGACACAGAAAGACAGATCCTGTATAATCTCACGTATATGTGGCATCTTAAAAAACCAAACTCATAGCAACAGAGATCAGATCTGTGGTTGCCAGAGGTGGCGGGTGAGAGGTGGGAGAATTGGGTGAAAGGGGTTAAAAGGTACAAACTTCCAATTATGACATAAATAAGTTCCGTGGTTGTTAAGTACAGCATGGTAACTGTAGTTAATTACACTGTGTTGTATATTTGAAAGTTGCTAAGAGAGTAGAGCTTAAAAGCTCTCATCACAAGGGCTTCCCTGGTGGCGCAGTGGTTGAGAGTCTGCCTGCCAATGCAGGGGACACGGGTTCGAGCCCTGGTCTGGGAGGATCCCACATGCCACGGAGCAACTAGGCCCGTGAGCCACAATTACTGAGCCTGCGCGTCTGGAGCCTGTGCTCCACAACAAGAGAGGCCGCGATAATGAGAGGCCCGCGTGCCGCGATGAAGAGTGGCCCCCACTTGCCGCAACTAGAGAAAGCCCTCGCACAGAAACGAAGACCCAACACAGCCATAAAAAAAAAAAAAATCTCATCACAAGAAAAAGAAACTGTAAGTGAAGGGATAGATATTAAGTAGACCTAATGCTGTGATCATTTTGCAATATATACATATATCAAATCATTATGTTGTACACCTTAAACATATACAGTGTTATATGTCAGTTACATCTCAATAAAACTGGTGGGGCAGGTGGGTAGGAAAGGCCACCACTGTGTCCTCAGGACTCACTGGACACATCCTCTTGTGTCTGTCTCCAGGCGACGCCGGGGTGAGCAAGAAGGGCGGGAAGAAGAAGGGCTCCTCTTTCCAGACCGTGTCCGCTGTGTTCAGGGTTTGTTTTTTGGCAGCTTCCACATTCGGTTGTATTTCTGCCCAGTGCAACGGCATTTGCTAAGGTTAATGTGCTTCTTCTGGTTTGTGTCTCAGGAAAATTTAAACAAATTGATGGCCAATTCAAGGAGCACTCATCCTCACTTTGTGCGATGTCTGATTCCCAATGAGACCAAGACTCCTGGTGAGTAAGAATCCATCAGAACAGGACTCCCTGAAACGTATGCAAAATTCTGTGGGTGTGGGTGTGGGTGCACACGTGAGTATGTACATGTGTCTGTGTGCACGTGCATGTGTGTTTCCCTGAGGACAGGCTCATGAGAGCCTTTATCACTTCTCAGTCTATGAAATAGGGCTGCCAGATTTGGCAAATTAAAACCACAAGACGCCCCATTAAATTCGAATTTCAGATGAGACAATGAAAAATTTCTTGGTATAAATATGACCCATGCAATATTTGGGATATACTTATACTAAAAAAAAAAAAAAGCATTTACTGTTTCTCTGAAATTCAAATTCAACTGGGCATCCTGGGCATATTTTATCTGGCATCCCCACTATGAAATTATATCCAAAATATTATGTACATATATAGGTACATTAAATCCATACCTTTCATAAGATTCTTAAAAACCTTTCCCCCCAAAGTGAAGAGCCACTATATTTGGCGAATAATCAGCTTAGGTGTTCCATAATAAAAACAGCATCACTAACAACTGTTTTCTGAGCCTAATGCAGTCCCATTATTATGTTATCTCTACTGTTTACAGCAGTTCACTGCAAGATAAGCATAATCATCTCCATTTTATAAATGAGAAAACCAGGTATATAGACATAGAACACCATGTGGTACAGTAGACCTTTAACCATCACCAATCCTGGATTCACAAATATGGCTGAGTTTCAGGGCCATTTGTCACAAAGGAAAGAACAAACCATCACACAGACTGTGGCTATGAGGCAGCTCTCTCACCAGCCAAGCTGTTGAATCCCAAAGGCTGGGCTTCTGGCATCAAGGTCCTGCTTCAGCAATGTTACAGGAGAGCAGAGGAATTAGATGATCAAGGAAAAGATCCCAGCTCCACCTATTACTGCCCAAGGGACCGCAGCTGAGTCCTTTAGCTTTCTGGTCTATAAAAGGAGGATTAAAATGGCATTTTCTTTATGCATTCACTTAGTTATTAACTCATTTATTTATTGAGTGAGCGCTTATAAAGTGTTGACTCATTTTGTAAATATTAACTCATTTAACCCGCCTTAGAGGGCTGTTGTGAGAATTAAATAAGCCAGTACACGTAAAGCATTTGAAACAGGTCCCATCACAAGAACAAAAAAATTGTACCTATGTATGTTGACGGAGGTTAACCAGACTTATTGTGGTGATCATCTCAAAATATATACAAATATCGAATCAATATGTTGTACACCTGAAACTAGTAAAATGTTATATGCCAATTACACCTCAGTTTTTTTTTTCACACACACACACTGTATTTTATTTTTACAAGAGATAGACTGACACCAAGCATCGTACATGGATGACCACAACAAAAGCAACAATGATTGCAATTACCAAACATGAAACACACTCATACTATGTCATAATATTGACATTCAGTCCAGTAATCCTCCACTGTAACAGCTCCTTTACTTTGCAGTGAAAATTGATTTGTATATTCTTTGCCTTTGAGTCCTTGTGGGATGTTTTTTTTTAATTCAGACAGAAAGTCACAAAAATTATACTCATCCTCATCAGTTCACTCAGTCCCATGTAATTAAGTTTTTTGTTCATCTTGATCTTTTGTTAGCACTTTTATGAGTTCATCAGTTTTTCATTAGAGTTCTGAAAATGCTTATTCATTCAGTTCAGCTGTACAGTCAGTTACCAGAAACCTGTACTTGTCAGAGTCTTTTCCATGAATTTCTTGAAGATGAAACCCTTTTATAGGAACATATTTGCAAAAGCATCAGAGTACACCCAGAACTGTCTGTAAATGACAAAAGACTTAAAAATGACCACAGTTAAAGATCTGATGAAAGTTCATAATAATGCAGTTGACAAGAAAATTAGTTATTTCTGAGATATACATTTTAAAGTAATAACTAGGATTATGACTTATAACATTATACCAGAACATATAAGATTTTTAGAAATTTCATTTAATGTCTGAAACATTTATATTAACATATTTCCATACAAATAACCCAATGAAAGTTTAGTATTAGTTGTTTTGTTTGTTTGTTTGTTTATACTGCAGGTTCTTATTAGGCATCAATTTTATACACATCAGTGTATACATGTCAATCCCAATCGCCCAATTCAGCACACCACCATCCCCACCCCACCGCAGTTTTCCCCCCTTGGTGTCCATATGTCCGTTCTCTACATCTGTGTCTCAACTTCTGCCCTGCAAACCGGCTCATCTGTACCATTTTTCTAGGTTCCACATACATGCGTTAATATACGATATTTGTTTTTCTCTTTCTGACTTACTTCACTCTGTACGACAGTCTCTAGATCCATCCACGTCTCAACCAATGACTCAATTTCGGTCCTTTTTCTGGCTGAGTAATATTCCATTGTATATATGTACCACATCTTCTTTATCCATTCGTCTGTTCATGGGCATTTAGGTTGCTTCCATGACCTGGCTATTGTAAATAGTGCTGCAGTGAACATTCGGGTGCATGTGTCTTTTTGAATTACGGTTTTCTCTGGGTATATGCCCAGTAGTGGGATTGCTGGGTCATATGGTAATTCTAATTTTAGTTTTTTAAGGAACCTCCATATTGTTCTCCATAGTGGCTGTATCAATTTACATTCCCACCAACAGTGCAAGAGGGTTCCCTTTTCTCCACACCCTCTCCAGCATTTGTTGTTTGTAGATTTTCTGAGGATGCCCATTCTAACTGGTGTGAGGTGATACCTCATTGTAGTTTTGATTTGCATTTCTCTAATAATTAGTGATGTTGAGCATCTTTTCATGTGCTTCGTGGCCGTCTGTATGTCTTCTTTGGAGAAATGTCTATTTAGGTCTTCTGCCCATTTTTGGATTGGGGTGTTTGTTTCTTTAATATTGAGCTGAATGAGCTGTTTATATATTTTGGAGATTAATCCTTTGTCCGTTGATTCGTTTGCAAATATTTTCTCCCATTCTGAGGGTTGTCTTTTCGTCTTGTTTATGGTTTCCTTTGCTGTGCAAAAGCTTTGAAGTTTCATTAGGTCCCATTTGTTTATTTTTGTTTTTATTTCCATTACTCTAGGAGGTGGATCAAAAAAGATCTTGCTGTGATTTATGTCAAAGAGGGTTCTTCCTATGTTTTCCTCTAGGAGTTTTATAGTGTCCATTCTCACATTTAGGTCTCTAATCCATTTGGAGTTTATTTTTGTGTATGGTGTTAGGGAGTATTCTAATTTCATTCTTTTACATGTAGCTGTCCATGTTTCCCAGCACCACTTATTGAAGAGACTGTCTTTTCTCCACTGTATATCTTTACCTCCTTTGTCATAGATTAGTTGACCATAGGTGCGTGGGTTTACCTCTGGGCTTTCTATCTTGTTCCATTGATCTATGTTTCTGTTTTGGTGCCAGTACCATATTGTCTTGATTACTGTAGCTTTGTAGTATAGTCTGAAGTCAGGGAGTCTGATTCCTCCAGCTCCGTTTTTTTCCCTCAGGACTGCTTTGGCTATTACAGGTATGTGACATTCCCCATCTCTCCCCCCATCACAGGTGAGTGACAGTCTCCAGCTCTCTCCCCATCTCAGGTATGTGACAGCCCCCAGCTCTCTACTCATCACAGGTGTGTGAAGCCCCCAGCTCTGTACCCATCACAGGTGAGTGGCAGCTCCCAACTCTCTCCCCATCACAGGTATGTGACAGCCCCCAGCTCTATCCCCATCACAGGTGTGTGACACCCCCAGCTCTCTCCCCATCACAGGTAAGTGATAGCTCCCAGCTCTCTCCCCATCTCATGTATATGAGAGCCCCCAGCTGTCTCCGCATCACAGGTGAACGACAGCCCCCAACTCTCTCCCAATCACAGGTATGTGACAGCCCCCAGCTGTCTCCGCATCACAGGTATGTGAAAGCCCCCAGCTCTCTCCCCATCACAGGTGTTTAATGGTCCCCATCTCTCTCCCCATCACAGGTGTGTGACAGCGCCCAGCTCTCTCCACATCACAGGTGAGTGACAGCCCCCAGCTCTCTCCCCATCTCAGGTATGGAACAGCCCCCAGCTGTCTCCGCATCACAGGTGCCCGACAGCCCCCAACTCTCTCCCCATCACAGGTATGTGACAGCTCCAGCTGTCTCCGTATCACAGGTATGTTAAAGCCACCAGCTGTCTCCGCATCACAGGTATGTGACAGCCCCCAGCTCTCTCCCCCTCAGAGGTGTTTGACAGTCCCCATCACTCTCCCCATCACAGGTGTATGACAGCCTGCAGCTCTCTCCCCATCACAGGTGAGTGACAGACTCCAGCTCTCTCCCAATTACAGGTGTGTGACAGCTCCGAGCTCTCTCCCCATAACAGGTGAGTGACAGCCCCCAGCTCTCTCCCCATCTCAGGTATGTGACAGCCCCCAGCTGTCTCCGCATCACAGGTGCCCGACAGCCCCCAACTCTCTACCCATCACAGGTATGTGACAGCTCCCAGCTGTCTGGGCATCACAGGTATGTGACAACCAGCATCTGTGTCCGCATCACAGGTGTGTGACAGCCCCCAGCCCTCTCCCCATCAGAGGTGTTTGACAGTCCCCATCACTCTTCCCATCACAGGTGTGTGACCGCCCCCAGCTCTCTCCCCATCCCAGGTAAGTGACACCCCTCAGCTCTCTCCCCATCACAGGTGTGTGACAGCCCCCAGATGTCTCAGCATTACAGGTATGTGACAGTCCCCTTCTCTCTCACCATAACAGGTGTGTGACAGCCCCCAGCTCTCTCTCCATCACAGGTGAGTGACAGACCCCAGCGCTCTCCCTATCTCAGGTACGTGGCAGCCCCCAGGTGTCTACGCATCACAGGTGCCTGACAGCTCCCAGCTTTCTCCACATCTCACGTATGTTACAACTCCAACTGTCTCCACAGCACAGGTATGTAACAGCCACCAGCTGTCTCCGCATCACAGGTATGTGACAACCCCCAGCTCTCACCCATCACAGATGTGTGACAGCCCCCGGCTCTCTCCCCATCACATGTATGTGACAGCCCCGAGCTGTCTCACCATCACAGGTATATGACAGCCCCCAGGTATCTCCCCACTACTAGTATGTGATAGCTCCTATCCTTCCCCACATCACAGGTATGTGAACAACCACAAGCTCTCTCCACATCACAGGCGTGTGACCGTCCCCAGCTGTCTCCGTATCACAGGTGTGTGACAGCCTCCAGCTCTCTCCCCATCACAGGTATGTGACAGCCCCCATCACTCTCCCCATCACAGCTGAGTGACAGCACTCATCTCTCTCCCCATCACAGGTGAGTGACAGCACCCATCTCTCCTCCCATAACAGGTGAGTGATAACCCACAGCTCTCTACTCATAACAGGTGTGTGAAGCCCCTAGCTCTCTCCCAATCACAGGTGAGTGACAGTCCCCAACTCTCTCCCCATCACAGGTATGTGAAAGCCCCCAGCTCTCTCCCCATCACAGGTGTTTGACAGTCCCCATCTCTCTCCCCATCACAGGTATGTGAAAGTCCCCATGTCTCCCCCCATCACAGGTGTGAGACAGCCCCCAGCTCTCTCCCCATCACAGGTGAGTGACAGCCCCCAGCTCTCTCCCCATCTCAGGTATCTGACAGCCCCCAGCTGTCTCCGCATCACAGGTGAACGACAGCCCCCAACTCTCTCCCCATCACATGTATGTGACAGCCCCCAGCTGTCTCCGCATCACAGGTATGTGTGAGCCCCCAGCTCTCTCCTCATCACAAGTGTTTGACAGCCCCCTTCTTTATGAGCATTACAGGTATGTGACAGGACCCAGCTGTCTCCGCATCACAGGTATGTGACAGCCATCAGCTGTCTCCGCATCACAGGTATGTGACAGCCCCCAGCTCTCTCCCCATCAAAGGTGTTTGACAGTCCCCATCACTCTCCCCATCACAGGTGTGTGACAGCCCCCAGTTCTCTCCCCATCACAGGTGAGTGACAGCCCCCAACTCTCTCCCCATCTCAGGTATGTGACAGTCCCCAGCTATCTCCGCATCACAGGTGCCTGACAGCCCCCAACTCTTTCTCCATCACAGGTAAGTGACAGCCCAAAGCTCTCTCGCTATCTCAGGTGTGTGACAGCCACTAGCTGTCTGCACATCCCAGGTATGTGACAGCCTCCAGCTCTCTCCCCATCACAGGTATGTGACAGCCCCCATCTCTCTCTCCATCACAGCTGAGTGACAGCCCTCATATCTCTCCCCATCACAGCTGAGTGACAGCCCCCATCTCTCCTGCCATAACAGGTAGGTGACAACCCCCAGCTCTCTACTCATCACAGGTGTGTGAAGCCCCCAGCTCTCTCCCAATCACAGGTGAGTGACAGTCCCCAACTCTCTCCCCATCACAGGTATGTGAGAGCCCCCAGCTGTCTCCACCTCACAGGTATGTGTGAGCCCCCAGCTATGTCCCCATCACAGGTGTTTGACAGTCCCCATCTGTCTCCCCATCATAGGCATGTGAAAGTCCCCAGCTCTCCCCCCATAACAGGTGTGTGACAGCCCCCAACTCTCTCCCCATCACAGGTGAGTGACAGCCCCCAGCTCTCTCCCCATCACAGGTGTGTGACAGCTCATAGCTGTCTCAGCATTACAGGTATGTGACAGTCCCCATCCCTTTCCCCATCACAGGTGTGTGACAGCCCCCAGCTCTCTCCGCATCACAGATGAGTGACAGCCCCCAGCTCTGTCCCCATCTCAGGTATGTGACAGCCCCCAGCTATTTCTGCATCACAGGTGTCTGACAGCCCCCAACTCTTTCTCCATCACAGGTAAGTGACAGCACAAAGCTGTCTCGCTATCACAGGTATGTGACAGCCACTAGCTGTATCCACATCCCAGGTATGTGACAGCCCCCAGCTCTCTACCGATCACAGGTGTGTGAAGCCCCCAACTCTCTCCCCATCTCAGGTATGTGACAGCCCCCAGTTGTCTCCGCATCACAGGGGCCTAACAGCCCCCAACTCTCTCCCCATCACAGGTATGTGACGACCCCCAGCTATCTCGCTATCACAGGTATGTGATAGCCACAAGCTGTCTGCGCATCCCAGGTATGTGTGAGCCCCCAGCTCTCTCCCCATCCCAGGTGAGTGACACCCCCCAGCTCTCTCCCTATTACAGGTATGTGACACCCCTCACCTCTCTCCCCATCACAGATGTGTGACAGGCCCCATTTGTCTCAGCATTACAGGTATGTGACAGTCCCCATCTCTCTCACCATAACAGGTGTGTGACAGCCCCCAGCTCTCTCCCCATCACAGGTGTGTGACAGACCCCAGCGCTCTCCCTATCTCAGATACGTTACATCCCCCAGGTGTCTCCACATCACAGGTGCCTGACAGCCCCTACCTCTCTCCACATCTAACGTATGATACATCCCCCAGCTGTCTCCACAGTACAGGTATGTAACAGCCACCAGCTGTCTCGGCACCACAGGTATGTGACAACCCCCAGCTCTCTCCCCATCACAGATGTGTGACAGCCCCCGGCTCTCTCCCCATCACATGTATGTGACAGCCCCGAGCTGTCTCCCCATCACAGGTATGTGACAGCCCCCAGTAATCTCCCCACTACTAGTATGTGATAGGCCCCATCCTTCCCAACATCCCAGGTATGTGACAGCCACCAGCTTTCTCCCCATCACAGGTGTGTGACAGCCCCGAACTGTCTCCCCATCACAGGTATGTGACAGCCCCCAGTAATCTCCCCACTACTAGTATGTGATAGGCCCCATCCTTCCCAACATCCCAGGTATGTGACAGCCACCAGCTTTCTCCCCATCACAGGTGTGTGACAGCCCCTAGCTGTCTCAGCATTACAGGTATGTGACAGTCCCCATCGCTTTCCCCATCACAGGTGTGTGACTGCCCCCAGCTATCTCCGCATCACAGGTGCCTGACAGCCCCCAACTCTCTCCCCATCACAGATATGTGACAGCCCCCAGCCCTCTCCCCATCACAGGTGTGTGACAGCCCCTAGCTATCTCAGCATTACAGGTATGTGACAGTCCCTATCCCTTTCGCCATCACAGGTGTGTGACTGGCCCCAGCTATCTCCGCATCACAGGTGCCTGACAGCCCCCAACTCTTTCTCCATCACAGGTAAGTGACAGCCCAAAGCTGTCTCGCCATCACAGGTATGTGACAGCCACCAGCTGTCTCCACATCCCAGGTATGTGACAACCCCAGGCTCTCTCCCCATCACAGGTGTGTGACCGTCCCCAGGTGTCTCCATATCACATGTGCGTGACAATGCCCAGCTCTCTCCCCTTCACAGGTGGGTGACAGATCCCAGCTCTCTCCCCATCACAGGTGAGTGACAGCCCCAAGCTCTCTCCACATCACTTTTGTGTGACAGCCCCCAGCACTCTCCCCATCAGAGGTTTTTGACAGTCCCCATCTCTCTCCCAAACAAAGGTTTCTGAAAGTACCCAGCTCTCTCCCCATCACAGGTATTTAACAGCCTCCATCTCTCTCCCCATCACAGGTGAGTGACAGCCCACAGCTATCTCCCCATCACAGGTGGGTGACAGCCCCCAGCTCTCTCCCCATCACAGGTGAGAGACAGCCCCCATCTCTCTCCCCATTACAGGTGAGTGACAGCCGCCAGCTCTCTCCCCATCACAGGTATCTGATAGCCCCCAGCTGTCTCCGCATCACAGGAGCCTGACAGCCCCCAACTCTCTCCCCATCACAGGTATGTGACAACCCCTAGCTTTCTCCCCATAACAGGTATGTGACAGCCCCCACCTGTCTCCATATCACAGGTATGTGACAGCCCCCAGGTCCCTCCCCATCACAGGTGTTTGACAATCCCCATCTCCTTCCCCATCACAGGTGTGTGACAGGCCCCAGCTCTCTCCCCATTATAGGTGAGTAACAGCCCCCAGGTCTCTCCCCATCACAGGTGATTTTAAGCCCCCAGCTCTCTCCCCATCACAGGTATGTGACAGCCCCCAGCTTTTTCCATATCACAGGTATGTGACAGCCCCCAACTGTCTCCCCATTATAGGTATGTGATAGACCCCAGCTGTCTCCACATCACAGGTATGTGACAAACCCAAGGACTCTCCCCATCACAGGTATGTGACAGCCCACACCTGTCTCCCCAATACAGGTGTGTGACAGCCCCCAGCTCTCTCCCCATCACAGGTGAGTGACAACCCCCAGCTCTCTCCCCATCAGAGTTATTTGACAGCCCACAGCTGTCACCACATCACAGTTGCCTGACAGCCACCAACCATCACCCCATCACAGGTGTGTGAACGTCCCCATCTGCCTCCATATCACAGGTGCGTGACAGCCCCAGCTCTCTCCCCATCACAGGTATGTGACAGCCCCCATCTCTCTCCCCATCACAGGTGAGTGACAGTCCCCAGCTCTCTCCCCATCACAGGTATGTGACCTTCCCCAGCTGTCTCCATATCACAGGTGTGTGACAACGCCCAGCTCTCTTGCCTTCACAGGTGGGTGACAGCATCCAGCTCTCTCCCCATCCCAGGTGAGTGAGAGCCCCCATCTCTCTCCCCATTACAGGTGAGTGACAGCCCCCAGCTCTCTCCCCATCACAGGTATGTGACAACCCCCAGCTGTCTCAGAGACACAGGTATGTGCCAGTCCCCATCTCTCTCCCCTTCACAGGTGTGTGACCGTCCCCAGCTGTCTCCATATCACAGGTGTGTGACAGCCCCCAGCCCTCTCCCCTTCTCATTTGGGTGACAGCCCTCAGCTCTCTACCCATCACTGGTATGTGACAACCCCAAGCTGTCTCCACATCACAGGTGCGTGACAGCCCCCAGCTCTCTCCCCATCACAGGTAGGTGGCAGACCCCAACTCTCTCCCCATCACAGGTGAGTTACAACCCCCACCTCTCTCCCCATCACCGGTGAGTCACAGCCCCCAGCTGTCTCCCCATCACAGGTATGTGACAGCCCCCAGCTGTCTCCGCACCACAGGTGCCTGACAGCCCCCAACTCTCTCCCCATCACAGGTATGTGACAGCCCCCAGCTGTCTTCCCATCACAGGGGTGTGACAGCCCCCAGCTCTCTCCCTATCACAGGTGTGTGACAGCCCCCCTTCTCTTCTGGCCACCACTCCCCCATTTGGCCACAGCCTCCTCCTTCCCGATGCCCCACAAATTCCTCACATCTATTCACTTTACCCTGGGACCCAAACTTCCCCAATGTAAGGCATAGTCACAGCCAAGCCTTGTTCTCGAGAACAGAGGCTTCGCTGGGCTGCTAAGCTCCGTGCTCTTCTACAGAACATATCTTCCATGGATTCTGTCTCTACATGGCTTTGTGTCCTTGATCCTGTCACTAGATCCCTTAGGATCTCAGACCGCTGTCCTACAAAACTAGACCAGACCCAATGGCCTCTAAAGCCCCTTCTATTTCTGAGACCATGATTCTGTGTTTTCTCCACAGTAGTCTCCCCCGGTCCTCTCTGTGACCCTTTTGTGTACCGTGTGAAGGTTCAGGGTCATACAGGTGTTCTGTTGTTCCTCCCTCTGCATCTTCAGGTGAGGCCACACACCTGTGTCTTGTCGACACCTCCCCCGAAAGGTTTCCCTGTCTTTGTCCTCTCCTATATGAAGGTCATGAATGAATCACCAATCCCCAAATTCCCTGGCAAATGCCGGTGCTATCAGACAGAGCCTGTGAAAACAGCCTAAATCAAGCCTGTGCTTTGCAGAAGAGATTTCCGACTTAACCATGCAGATTGCGGAAATGAGCAAGAATCTTCAGGAATTGGAGAAGACCAGGAAGCAAGTGCAGCAAGAAAAGTCAGACCTCCAGGCTGCCCTGGAAGAGGTGGAGGCACGTGTCTGAGATGTGAAGGAGGGCGGGGCGCTGAGGAAGGGGACTAGACCACCCCCAGGGGCCCTTCCTGCAGGAGGCACTGGGGCTCCAATGGGAAGAATCCAGCCCCACCCCCGCCCTGGGGGGGGACCAGCTGCTCTCTGCTGCCTCGCCTCATGAGTGTTCTCTAGTCCATCGTATTTCTCCTACTGAAAAATAAACTTGTTCATTATGTCCTCAACGTCTTCCTCTCAGAAAGCAAGAACTCAATCACCAAACATCCTGAGAGCCAGCTCAGAATCCCTTAGTTTTAACAGAGAGTTATACACGGTCATCTTTGGCTGCTGGGAATTCTGTGTGGTCCAAAGAGTGCAGGATCCTGATGCTATCACCAGCTGTGGCCAGTGAGGGGCGGATGCTTAAGAGGGTCTAGGGAAATTTGCCCTATGCAGGATAACAGGAGAGCAATTCCTCTGTCTTTCTCTGTCTTTCTTGAGCATAGGTTGGCTCCTGACTTATGGTCACTATTTAAAAAGACACAGTAATCAAAATTTTTACTAATTGAAAACGATGCTCTGTCCTTCTCAAGACATAAGATTGTTAACAACAAAGCTTCAGTTCTAGTTTCATTACTAGTAACAATTTGGGAGCAAACTGTTTGACCTTTTTGAGTACTGTTCTATTTATTTGTAAAATGAGCCTAATAATACCCTTTTTATCCTAATAGGGATGAAAAACCTCATTCAAGAAGGTGGCTGCCCCCGGCAATCCCAATCACTCCTTTACTTTTATCAGGGTTCCTTGAAGCGTGAAGAGGGCAAGATTTTGCGTGTCCAGCTAGAGTTGAACCAGCTGAAATCTGAGCTTCACCGCAAGATCCCTGAGAAGGAAGAAGAAATCGAGCAGCTGAAAAGAAAGAGCCAGCGGGCAGCAAAGGCCATGCAAAGCGTGCTGGATGCTGAGATCTGGAGCCGGAATGTTGCTCTGAGGCTGAAGAAGAAGATGGAGAGAGACCTCAGTGAGATGGAGATTCAGCTGGGCCACTCCAACCGCCAGGTGGCAGAGACCCAGAAATACCTGTGCTCAGTCCAGAGCCAGCTCAAGGTGAGTGCACGGCCCCTGGAGGACCTGGCGGGACCTCAGCCTGCCCTGGGCTCCGGTCTCACCCCTGGTTTCTCGTGAAGGGCTCCCAGCTGCATCTGGATGACGCCCTGAGGAGCAGCGAGGACCTCAAGGAGCAGCTGGCCCTCGTGGAGCGCAGGAATGGCCTCTCGCTGGAGGAGCAGGAGGAGAGGAAGGTGGTCCTGTCGCGGATGGAGCGCACCCGCAAGCTGGCGGAGCACGAGCTGCTGGAGGCCAGCGACCGCGTGCAGCTCCTTCACTCCCACGTGTGTCCGTCCTCACTCCACTCTGGGTCCACCCTGGAGGCAGGCAGGACCCAGGCTTGATGGAGAGGAGTTCCCACCGCTCCTTCCAGGCTAGTGGTCAAGACAAACTTTCATTAGGCCTAGTTCTTGGAATAACTTGGTCTCTAGATGGACAGATTGCTGAGCTTTCTTTTATCTGAAGATAAAAGATCATGGGGAAATCAGAGCAAGGCATGACAAATTATTGCATAAAAGGGCTGGAAAAGGCTTCACAGAGGCAGTAACATTTAAGCTGCAAGCTTAGAAAATTAGGATTGTCTTTTGAAATAATTACTTTTAGGAAAGTTCAAGAATTCCTTGTTTCATTTCTTATTTTTTTGGACCACACCACATGGCATACAGGATCTTAGTTCCCCAACCAGAGATCGAACCCGCGCCCTGCGCAGTGGAAACACAAAGCCCTAATCACTGGACTGCCAGGGAATTCCCCCAAAATTCCTTGCTTTAAAAACTATTTTTTGAATTAGCCAAAAAACTAGAAAAATACCAACCATATTGTTAGCATTTTGGGATCTCCTATTCTAGGCTCTTGTTTCTATACATAAATATGATATTTTTTGTAAACGTGATCAATACTTTTGCAACTTTTTTTCATTTAACAACGTGTTGTGAACATATTTCTATATTTTAAAACAGTTTTCTATGATACAGTTTTTTAATGGCAGAAAAGCAGTCCATTTTAGTTGTGTATTATGGCACATTTATTTAATCAGTCTTCTACGGTTGGATATTTTTAGACTGTTCCCAATAAAAATTTTTATGATTAGAAGATTGTATGACTAACTTCTTCATAACTAAATTTTCACATATATCCATGATTACTATTTCCTTCATATTCCTAAAAGTAAGTAAATTCCTGGAAGTATATATTCATGGTCAAAACAGCAAAGACATTTATGATATGTTGTAAATTGGTCTTTAACAAAGTTGTCCCAATTTTTACTCCCATGGGGAAAATAAGTGAGAGTGCTTAGCTATTATTTTTTTTAATCTTCACCGATTTTATGGTTGAAAATGCCTCATTTTAAAAATTCTTATTTCTTTGATTACTAATGAGGTGGAACATTTTGTCGTATTTGTTGGCTATTTGTATTTCTTCTGGTGTGTCTTAGCTATTTGTACTTTTGCCCTTTTTTCTTAATGATTTGTCTTTTTTACATATTAAGGAAGGAACTATTTTTTCAGTAATGCACATTGCAAATGTTTCCTCGTTTGTCATCATCCTAACAACTCTGTACAATGTTTTTTTTTGTTTTGTTTTGTTTTTTAAAGATTTATTTACTTATTTATTTACTTATTTATTTATGGCTGTGTTGGGTCTCCGTTTCTGTGCGAGGGCTTTCCCTAGTTGCGGCAAGTGGGGGCCACTCTTCATCGCGGTGCACGGGCCTCTCACTATCGCGGCCTCTCTTGTTGCGGAGCACAGGCTCCAGACGCGCAGGCTCAGCAGTTGTAGTTCACGGGCCCAGCCGCTCCGCGGCATGTGGGATCTTCCCAGGCCAGGGATCGAACCCGTGTCCCCTGCATTGGCAGGCAGACTCTCAACCACTGCGCCACCAGGGAAGCCCTGTACAATGTTTTGATCATGAGAATTATTTTTCATTTCACATAGTTACGTCAACCATTTCCTTGTTCCAGCACCTTTAACTAAATAATTTATCCTTCCTCAAATATTTAAATGTCCACATTTATCATTTACTCAATTCTTTTATGTACAATTCTCGGGCCTGTTTTGGGATATCTGTCTATCAAAAAGGAAAGTCTTTTTAATTTTTTTTCACCTGTGTGAAAAATAAGAAATGGAGCGTTCTCGAGCTTGACTTCTTTCCCCACCCAACCCTCTCCCTTCCAATCGTTGTAAGTGTCCAAATGTAGCCCGAACCTCTTATCTAATTTTTCTTGTAGAACACGTGCCTGATAAATACCAAGAAAAAACTGGAAGCTGACATAGCCCAATGCCAGGCAGAGGTGGAGAAGTCTATCCAGGAGTCCAAAAATACAGAGGAGAAGGCCAAGAAGGATGTCACGGATGTGCGCTCCATTCTTTCTTATCAGAGATGCTGTCTGGAGATAAGAAAGGGGCTTCTACGCCGCCCCTTTGGGACCTGCAAGTAAGTTTCCTCTCCTCACCCCTGCATTCAGTCAGTGGTGGCTTCCCGGAGAGACGGAAGGAGACGGAGCCTCAGCAGAGGCAAAGTGGGAGGGGAACCATGCAGCATCAGCGGTGGCTGCGGCAAGGAGGAAAGCATCAGCGTGCCTAGTACCAGCCTCACAGCACCCTCCGTGTGCCCGCATAGGAGGGGTGGGTGGCCCACTGCTGCCTCTTGTGAACTTAACCAGGTGGCCATGATGGCCGAGGAGCTGACAGAGAAGGAGCAGGACACCAGCGCCCACCTGGAGCGGATGAAGAAGAACCTGGAGCAGACGGTGAAGGACCTGCAGCACCGCCTGGACGAGGCTGAGCAGCTGGCCCTGAAGGGTGGCAAGAAGCACATCCAGAAGCTGGAGGCCAGGGTGGGTCTCTCAATCTCTCTGAATCCGGAAAGTGAAAACGGCACTCCCCGATCCTTCTCTCTTCTTGTATATTGACTCCCATCCTTATCCTGTGGCTGGGGACAGCCACCCAATATCGTCAGTAGGTCCTGAGTTAATTAACATCCCCCAAGACTGACTATATAAGTATCTTTCTTGATTGTAGGTACGTGAGCTTGAAGGAGAGGTTGAAAGTGAGCAGAAACGTAATACTGAGGCTGTTAAAGGTTTGCGGAAACACGAGAGAAGAGTAAAGGAACTCACCTACCAGGTAAGGGGAAGAGCTTTCTAGAATATCCAGACTTCCTGCACAAAGGGAAATTGAAAGCCTGGTGACTATGTGGTACTCACAAATAGCTACATGTTAACTCGATATACATAAGGGGCAAATGACACAATCACCTATCACAGACCCTTTCCTAAGCTAGGAAAATCAGGAAGGCCTTTAGAAAATCGTGTAAGTGAGGAAAGAATACAGGTTTCAAAGACAGATAAACTGGTATTAGTCCTAGTTTGGCCTCTTACTTTTTAAACTCGGATAGGTTACCTAACACTCTCAACCTTAATTCATCACCTGTAAAATAGAATAAAAACATCTACTCACCAGAGTAGGGAGGTAAGGATTAGAGACATGTATATAACTCTCCAATATAGTGCCTGCACACAGTGGACATTTAACAAGAGTGGCTACTGTTAATACTATGAAGGAAGCCTCAGAGTTGACCACATTTACCCCAGGCCCACCTGCCATCATATCAAAGTGATTTACTTCACCACCTGTAGTGGGTTTATTTTGTTGGATTCAATGCAGACCATATTTTTCAAACTTCCAGACTGAGGAAGACCGCAAGAATGTTCTCAGGCTGCAAGACCTGGTAGATAAATTACAGGCAAAGGTGAAATCATACAAGAGACAAGCTGAGGAGGCTGTAAGTATCTTTAAGCCCTTGAGGGAAGAAGAAAACGTCTTTGGGGGTAGAAAGTATATTAAGAGAATGTGTTAATGAGAAAGAAAGAGACCAAGTAAGAATATGTCATTCTTATTCTAAGAGAGATGATATAAATATGAATTTACCCCCAAATCCTAATTATAGAATAAGACCTCAAGACGAGATATTTTTATTATTAAGCAATTTGTAGGGGTTGGGGGAAAAAAAGAAAATTCCAAATAACCCACCTTACTTGATAGCTGCAAAGAATATCCAGCAGAAAATCTAACACCATGATAAATATTCCTCTCCCTCTAGAAATGCACAAAATCAATTGTTCCCAAAACCCAAACAGAAATCTTTTACCCCAGCTGACTCCTTCCCTTACTACCACTGTCATCAGCAGGGACTTATCCCTGCACATTCGCTGTAGCAAATTAGGATGTGTTGGAAGATTCTCCAGCTTCACTTTTCCTGGTTGTTCCCCACTCTTCCAGACACAATGTAGTGGGTAAGAGGTAAGAAAAGGGAACACGAAAGGGAGAGGCACGAATGGTAGTAAGTGCAACCAACAAAGGGCATACTTTCTTCCTATCCCCATCCCCCCACCCGCAGCGTCTCTGTATACCAGAGTCAAAATATATGGCAAAAACACTTCAACTGGGATTTTCCCAAAGTTAGAATTTGACCTTACATTTACTGTCTAACCTCTGTGAGCGAGCGCACGTGGGTCTCTTCCTCCTTTCCACTCAGTCCATACATCGTAAATAGACTTCACGTATACATGGGTTTGACATAATGAGCTCGTCTCTTCCATTTCAAAACTATTTCTTCTTTCATTCTTCAGAGTAAAAAATGTAACTGAAGTTACAAGTTCTGTCTGGATTTGAAATCAGATATGACAAACAAACCGTAAGAAGGAAATATCTGAGTTGAGGAAATAATCCTGTTTGTGACAAGTGCAATGAGAACCACAAAGTCTAACTCTCACAACTTTATTCTTAGGAGGAGCAATCCAATGCTAATCTTGACAAATTCTGCAAGCTCCAGCACGAGCTGGAGGAGGCCAAGGAACGGGCTGACATTGCCGAGTCCCAGGTCAACAAGCTGCGGGTGAAGAGCCGGGAGATTCCCACACAAGTCAGTGCAGAGTGAACACATCTGCCTGATGCTGCCAAGGGGCTGAAGAAATGCACAAAATGTGCTATTTTGGGTCACTTGCTTTGTGATGTTTTTCTCCTCATGTTGAATAAATAAAAACTACAGTGAACTGATAAACTGAACCAGACTCATTTACTTCCAAAATTACTTATTCTCAAACACAGTCCTCACCTAGCTATTATTATTCTAACATTATATATGGCTTTGTGGAACATTCAATATCTGTACCTCCCTCACCACCCCACATCCCCGTTCCCATCTCCAGCTCCACCACACACACACACTATTATCTTTTACTGGACTTAATTTTATTAAGTCTCTCTAGATTGTTACAACTTACTAAGGAAACCACTCACTGAGGTTACGCCTTCAGACAGGACACACTCATGCACCCACTCCACGGGTGGTTACTGAGCATCTACTATGCGCCGGGCCCTGCTCTCAGTACTATGGGAATAGCAGTGAACAAAGCATAGTTCCCTCCCTCTGGGAACTTATATTCTGCAAGGAAAGAAAGGCAGTCAACAAATAAGAAGCTGTGTCTACTATATTTAAAATAGATAATCAACAAGAACCTAGTGTATAGCACAGGGAACTCGGCTCAGTATTCTCTAATAACCTAAACGGGAAAAGAATTTGAAAAAGAATGGATACTTGTATGGGTATAAGTGAATCACTCTGCTGTACACCTGTAACTAACACATCATTGTTAATCAACTATACTCCAACATAAAATTTTTGTAAAAAGATCTACAAAAAAAATAAGCTGCGTAACGTGTCAGGTAAGTGCTCATGAGAAATAAAAAAAGTAAGAGGGAGGCAGTTAGTACTATGTAGAGAGGAGTCAAGCAAGGCCTCTCTAAGAAAAACACATTTGAGCTGAGACCTGAAGGAAGCAAGAGTATTCCAGGCAGAGGGAACAAAAGAAAATGCAAAGGCCCTGAGGCAGGGGCAGTTTGGCATGTCCCAGGGACAGGAAGGAGGCCAGCAGGGCTACAGGAGAATGAGCAAGATAGTTACGGCATAAGAAAGGAACCTGGGACCCCAGGGATCATGTAGGGCTTCAGGGCCACCTGAGGACTTTTTTCTTCAGTCAGAGTGAGATGGGAAGTCTTTGAAGTGTTTTGAGCAGAGGAGTGATATTAACACACATTCTAAAAGAATCACTCTGGGGACTTCCCTGGTGGCGCAGTGGTTGAGAATCTGCCTGCCAATGCAGGGGACACGGGTTCGAGCCCTGGTCCTGGAAGATCCCACATGCCACGGAGCAACTAAGCCCATGCACCACAACTACTAAGCCTGTGCACTAGAGCCTGCAAGCCACAACTACTGAGCCTGCATGCTGCAACTACTGAAGCCCTCACACCTAGAGCCCGTGCTCTGCAACAAGAGAAGCCACCGCAATGAGAAGCCTCTGCACCGCAAGGGAGAGTAGCCCCCTCTCGCCGCAACTAGAGAAAGCCCGTGCGCAGCAAAGAAGACCCAACACAGCCAAAATGAATAAATAAATAAGTCTTTAAAAAAAAAAAAAAAGAATCACTCTGCTGCATTGAGAATACACTGAAGGGGGCAGAGGTCAAAACTGTGAGACCAGTTAGGAGCCTACTGCAAAATAAAAGATAAAAAGTGACAGTGGCTTAGACCAGAGAGATAGGCACTGGGAGATGACGAGAAGCAGATGGATTCTAGATGTACTGTGAAGGTAGCGCACATAGGGTTTTCTGACAGATTGGATGGATGAGTGGGTGAGAGAGAGAGAGAGAGAGAGAGAGAGAAAGGACTTATGAAAAGAGGAAGAATAAAACAAGAAAGATGTAGTGCAGTATAAACATGAGGAGTTTGGTATCTAGAAAGAGAGGAAGCAGTAGAACAAAAATGCAATCTAGACAAAAATTGTACTTTATGCACTCCTGTCCCTCTTCCACCTTCTACCATCCACACTCCCTTGCCTCTCAACCCCTATCAGCCTCACTCCTTTACAGTATAAACTGCACAGGCCTCAATCGCAAAAATGTCTAAAATTAATAACAGTTTAAAACAAAAAAATTCAAAATACTCTCCTAAATTAAATTTGGATCAAAGAGGAAACCAAAAGTAGAATCACAAAAACTTCTAGAAGTAAACATAAGAGTAAATCTTTGTGACCTTGGTTTACACAAAGATTTCTTAGATGCCAACACCAAAAGCACAAGCCATGAGAGAAAAAATTGATAAACTGCATTTCATCAAAATTCAGTTTCTGCACTTTGAAAAACACTGTTAAACAGAATGAAAGGACAAGCCACCGACTGAGAAAAAGTATTTGCAAATTATACCCCTGATAAAGGACTTGTGTCCAGAATACATACAGAAATCTATATCTTCACTAAAAAGAAAACAAATCACCCAATTTTTAAAGAGCCAAAAGATTTAAACAAACATTTCACCAAAGAAGATATACACAGAGCACATGAATAATGCTCATCATGAATCATTAGGGGACTAATAATTAAAACATAATGAGATATCACAACACACCTATTACAATGACTAAAAGTCCAAGTGTTGGCCAAGAGGTGGAGGTACTGGACCTCTCACACCAGCTAGTGGTCATGTAACACAGCATAACCATTTTGGAAAATAGTTTGGCAGCCTCTTAAAAAGTTAAGAAATTACCCATTTGTTCCAGTCGTTCCACTTCTAGGTATTTACTCAAGAGAAATGAAAACGTATGTCCACACAAATATTCACAGCATATTTATCTGTAATAGCCCCAAACTGAAAACCACCCAAATGGCCATTAACAGGTGAATGGATAAACACATTGTGGTAAATCCATATAATGTAATACTACAAAATGATAAAAAATAAACTATTGGGCTTCCCTGGTGGCGCAGTGGTTAAGAATCCGCCTGCCAATGTAGGGGACACGGGTTCGAGCCCTGGTCCAGGAAGATCCCACATGCCGTGGAGCAACTAAGTCCATGCACCACAACTACTGAGCCTGCGCTCTAGAGCCCAAGAGCCACAACTACTGAAGCCCACGCACCTAGAGCCCGTGCTCCACAACAAGAGAAGCCACCGCAATAAGAAGCCCGCACACCGCAACGAAGAGTAGCCTCAGCTCGCCGCAACCAGAGAAAAGCCCACCCACGGCAACGAAGACCAAATGCAGCCAGAAACAATAAATAAATAAAATAATAAAATAAATAATTTTTTAAAAAAAAAATGATAAAAATAAACTATTAACACACACAAAAACATGGATGGATCTCAAAATAATAATGCTGATGGAAAGTAGCCAGACCAAAAAAGTGTAGACTCTATTATTCCATTTATATAAAATTCTAGGGGAAAAAAATGAATCTATAGTGACTGAAAGCTGACTAGTGGTTGCCTAGGGATAGAGAGGCAGGATTTATGGGAGGCACAGAAGGACAGTAGGATGTATTACAAAGGACCAGGAGGAAACTTTGCGGGTGATGGACATGTTCATTATCTTGATTCAGATGATGGTGTCACAGTGTATACATATGTCGAGACTCTTTAAATATGTACAGTTCGTTATACATCAATTATATCCCCATAAAGCTGTTAAAATTTTTCATTGGGGGAAATACTACAATTATAGTGCTTTGGGAAAATAATAATTAGGATACTGTATGTCCAACTTTAAAGCCAGAGTTATAATTTTTGATAGGAATTACATTAAATCTATTTACCAGTTTGGGGAAAATTAGCTTACTTACTATGTTGATTCTTCCAATTCGTGAATAAAGTATGTTTTTCCATTTATTCAGATCCTCTTCAATTTCTGTCTTCCTTGTTTTACAGTTTCCAGCATACAAGTCCTGTACATGTTTTGTTAGATTTACACCTAAATTCTTCTTTTTCTTTCTTTTTGTTTTTAAGTAATTGTAAATTGTATTGTACTTCTTGTTTTTGTTTTTTTGGCTGCATTGGGCCTTTGTTGCTGCACGCAGGCTTTCTCTAGTTGCAGCGAGCGGGGGCTACTCTTCATTGCGATGCGCGCGCTTCTCACCGCGGTGGCTTCTCTTGTTGTGGAGCACGGGCTCTAGGTGCGTGGGCTTCAGCAGTTGTGGCTCTCGGGCTCTAGAGCATAGGCTCAGTTGCTGTGGTGCACGACCTGAGTTGCTCCATGGCATGTGAGATCTTCCCAGACCAGGGATCAAACCTGTGTCCCCTGCATTGGCCGGCAGATTTTTAACCACTGCGCCACCAGGGAAGTCCCTGTATTTCTAATTTTGGTGTCCACATGTTCACTGCTAGCATACAGCCTAAAGAAATACAACTGATTTTTGTATGTTTATGTTATACCCTGAAACCCTACTGAACTCACTTCATAGTTCTGAGTTTGGGGGGAAATTCTTTGGGATGTTCTACATCAACAATCATGTACCTCAGAAAACAACCACTTAAGGTGAATCGAAATTAATTAAAATGAAGTCCAAAATTACACAGTAAATTGTGGGGAAAAAGTCTGATTGGGATTTTATCATAAAAATCAAGCCAGAACTACTGAAATAAATTTATTTTCTCTTATACTTCACAAGATTTACGTTATAACTGCATCTCTGTTAATTCTTAGAACAAAGAATGAATCAATGTTGGAGTTGGGAGGAAAGGAACATCCTTCTCACAATCTTGTATGATGTGGCACCCTTTATGTTTAACTTTTGCAATGCAATCATAAAGAATGTCCTTTTTTGCAAAAACTGTATGATGTCTTCATTGATATTTTAAGGGTCTTCCTAATCCTTTGATCCTAAACTCACTCCCTTGAAGCACTTATTGGATCATCATTGTCCATGTTCAGAGTTTTATAATTATTAACTAGTTCAGTGCTGCTGCATCACCCTGGCCAGTGGCTTTGCAAAATTCAAGCAGGTTTCTAATACCACTTTCATCAACTTCATTAAATTCTGAAAATTTTGCAGTATTTGCCATTTTATTTTGCAGTCATGTTGCACTATTGCATATTTACAACACCTGATAATCAGTATGCTCATGTACTAGGGAATAACAAAACTGACTCCATATCAGATCTGTTTCTTTTACTTTAACCTTTGTACTTTGTTTTTGCTACAACTTAATGTTGCCTATAGCCTGAAATATACAGGATAGCCAATTCTCAAGGCTCTGGCCTTTACAGGTGTAACACTTTTCCGTTCATAGAGAGATAAAAAGTTGCAGAACAGAGAATAACGTTTGTCTTGTTGGAGGTTTACAGGAACACCATGACCTGACCTAAGTGGACAGCTACAAGAACAAAGGATTCCGACACCAAGTTTGCAACAGCTAACAACACTCCCTCCCCTTTTAGTATAAAAAAAGCCTGAATTCTACCTCGGGGAAGATGGTTCTAGCCCATCTTACCTGAGGACCCTAGCCCACCATCCTCTCGGTCTGCTGGCTTTCCGAATAAAGTCACTATTCCTTGCCCCAACCACTCGTCTCTCGATTTGTTGACCTGTTGTGCGGCAAGCAATATGAGCTTGGGCTCCGTAACGATCATTAGAGAATACTTATTGTTTTCTTACGCCACATCACTACTGTGGAGACTCTAATAACAGGCATTGTACTACTGCAAACCTTAAAACAGTCATACCCTTTGCCCAGAAAGTCTATTCTATAAATATCATCAAGATATGCATAAACATATGCACACATATGTTTACAGGAATATTTAAAAGAAAAAAAAAATTAGCGCACCCTAAGTGCCCCAAAATAGAAAACTGAGTAGAGTCATATGATGGAACGATATGTAACTAGTAAAAATCATGATGTAGAAGAAGAGTTAATATCATGGTAAAATTTCCCATAATCTGTTAAGTTGCAAAGGCAGAATACAAAACCATGCTTACAGGCTGATACCCTAATTGTGTATTTGTTTAAAGCACGTGTTTAAAAAAAATAAAACAAAACTGTGTGTGTATTTACAAACATAAAAAAAAGTGTAAAAGGACTTAATCCAAACTCCGGTAGAGATTACTTCTATGCTAAAATCTTAGGAGTGATTTAAATTTTCCCTTCAGTATGTTTGATTATGTTTTTCAATCTTTCTACAATGTGTACCTCACTTTGGGAATTTTTTTAAAGGCTCGTATTTTTTAAATACAATAAATAAAAGGAACGTGCTTCTTAAGAGGACTTCATACCCAATTCTCATCAAAGACATGGGTATAACTGACAAGAGAAAGGTGAAGAGGAGAGGGTCATTTGATGGACGAGACCATTAGCACAACTACTAAAAGCTGTTGCCTTTCAGCCAAGTTTTCCATAAGCATTACCATTCCAGGGCTAACACAGCAGCTGTCGGTGAGCAAACTTAAATTCTGCCTCCTGGCTGTGACAGAGGTTTGGGCACATGTTACATTGACACCAGTGTCCCCAGGCACCTTCACTGCGGACTTAGTCGGTCCCATTTTCCTAAGTGGGAAGCTGAAGAATCAGCTGTGGGCAGATGCAAAGAACCTTACTTCCTTAAGGATGGAATTTACCAGCCTGATTCCTCCATCCTGGCTCCAAGCGCCACCAAGATGCTGCTTCCGGAGCCCACGAGAGAAAAAGAAAGCCTCTTCGCTGATGAAGGAGAAAAACATTCCCCTTGGGGAACACACCCAAAACAGGGCTTTTCTTATATTATAGTAGCCTGATCTTCCCAAGAGGGCGGGCTATTTTCTCAGCTCCTCACAGAAACAACGGCTTATGGCTCTCTCTCGGGGAAACTGAGGTACAACACAGGGGGAGCCCTCAAATTATGAAAAATGTTGTTAAGAGGATGGATGGGAAAGGTGGTATCTTTGGAGCAACAGAATCATATTTTTTTCCGGTATATTCTGAAAAATAATTCTATTGATACCCACAGTTTTTAGTACCCAAAAATGGATTTGGCCCTATATATTACATAAGTACATGTATATGCAATGTAATAAAACGCCTACAAACGTACTGAAAAACTTCAAATGGAATCTGGCGACTTGAGACTTTTCAGAAATTTCCTTGCGGCCCAGTCACGTCAAGAGCCGGGGGTTCGAATTCCCTCGCCACTTCCGGCTTCACACCCTCCCACCACACGCACAGTTAAGCTCTGGAATCGCGGAGCTGACGAGAAAGGCCTGCCTCTCTCACAAACTCCAAACGTACACTCACCGGCCAGGGCCCCTCACCGTCTCCAGGCTCGTCCCAACCCTGGCGGAATCACTTCCAGCCTTTCCTTCCCCGGTGGCGCACTCCTCCCATGATGCCCCGGGGCGCACCGGAAGCAACTCCTCACCTCTCTGGGAAATTGAAACTGCCTTTCTTCTCGGTAGTTACCGGCTGTTTCCTTGGAAGTCCACGGCTGCTGATTTTTTCACGTGTTTTCAATACTGTGATCCACCCACCCTCCCCGAACTAGATGGTAAGCTGTTGGAGAGAACCAACTTCTAATCCCCAATGCCTGGAACGGTGTCTTTATAAGCCATTTGCTAAATGAAGAGCAGCTAAACGTTTTGTTTGACAGAGTGAAGCAAAGCTGCGTAGAAAAACAGCAGATAACAGAGCCAACGCTCAGCAGAGAATACGGAAGAATAGCGTTACCTTTATAATAACAGCTGGCATTTAAAACCCTAAATCCTTACCTTAGTTTGCAAGGCTCTAAGCCTCTGGCCCCTAGCCGCTTCTGCCACTTCATTCCTTGCTACTGTATCCCTGGCTCCTTTCATCCCTGCCCTACTGGCCTTTATTCTGTTCCTGTGCAGGCAAGTTCCCCTCCCAGAGCCTTTGCATTTGTTTCCTCTGCCTGGAATACTGTGCCCCCTTGATATTCTCCTGGCTTGCTCTTCCTCAAAGTGCTCAAATATCATCTCTTTAGAGAAACTTATCCTGATTGATCCATTTCAAACCCACACAGCCACTGTTTCCTTATCCTAATTTTCCTTTCCTTCAGAGAATTTATCACTAATTGACATTTGATATCTGTTTGTTTGTTGTCTGTCCCCACATACACACACACTAGAATAGAGTTTCCATGAGGGCAGAGACTTTGCCTGTTCTGTTCCCTAGTGCTTAAAATCTTCCCAGCATGTAGTAAGCCCTCAATGAATGTTTGATGAATAAACAATTGAATACGTGCATGCTCCCTGTTACCGGCTCTGTGCATTACAGCTTCAAAATTAGCAATTCCACATGTGAATTTCATCACCATCCTGGTTTTGTGAGAGATCTCAAGCTGGTTCCATCTAGCCCCATCTTGGTCAAGTTTGAGGATTTTGCCATCATACCCCCAACCACTTTTTGGGTAGGGTGATAAATTTATCTGGGTTTGCCCAGGATTGTCCTGATTTTAAAACTGAAGTCTCAGGAATCTCTTCAATTCCAAGCAAATTAGGAAGGTTGGTCACCCTGCTTTGAGGTATCTAGGCTCCATCTTCCTCGTCTTGTTTTATTGTTGTGAGTGTGTGGAATGAGGGGGTGGGGGGTGGGGGGTGGCGGTGACTTAAGAGTGTTCTGGGCCATCTGGAGAGGAAATGGCTATATGTAGTGGGTAGAATGGGAGGGCTGGATGGCCAGTAGTGAGGCTGTGGTCAGCTGATGGGCCTTACCAAACAGCAACAAAAAAGAGATGAAAGAACAACATAGAAGATGCTGTCCTGGCTTCCAGAGCCCTCTGGCACAGGCAATGGTTGGTACATTCTCTAGAGAAAGTTCCTGGCTTCTAAGTCTCAGGCTCTGCTGTTGACATGGCCTCACCCACTCCATGTCACTTTCAAAAAGTAGCTTATCATGCATTTATTAACTCAGTTGTCACAAGAACCCCATGAGTTAGGTATTGTTATTATCCCCATTTTACAGATGAAGAAACTGAGGCTCAGAAAAGGAGAATAAGTTGCACAAATTCAAATAGTTTAAATAGTGAAGTCAGGATTTGAACCTCAGTATTCTGACTCTCAAAGTCCACTCTTAGTCACTACATTATCATGCAGCTCTTAACAATGTAAAGATGCATTTGGGCTATGCCTAGCCAAGGGCATAAAATCTTTCTTTTTTTTTTAAGGCTATGTTGTTTCATACCCCAACAGTTGAAATTAAAAGTAATTGATCACGCGTTTCTTAGTTCTAATGAGGCTTTAAGCACTGAAGAAACCAACAAAAAAAATACAACTACTAGACAAAAAAGGGCAAATGACATGGACCCTAAGTCTCACAGGCATCAGTCAAGATTATGAGGCCAGATAAGAAAGTCTCCAGTTTACTGGACAGACCTAACTGGTAGAATTTCTTCTCTGAACACAATGTTCCCAGGCCATGCACACACTCTCTCCATGATATTTTCAGAGAAGGATGCCTCGTTTGCGTGTAATTCTGAGAAGCATGTATAATTCTGAGAGCGTTAGTGTCTTAACAGGATCTTGCAAAGCCAGAAACAGCTGTCTTGTAGTGAAAACACAAACTGGACTTGGATTCAAACCAGACATGTTCTAGCTCCCATTCTGCCACTTACTAGCTGTATGACTAGTCACTTAATCTTGCCAAGCCTCAGTTTTCCAACCTGTAAAACTGATAAATCTATGTCCTCACTGACTGAAGGAAAATCAGTTTAAATATTTCTCTGGATAATCCCCCATCAACTTTTTGCTTTGCAAAATTGTAGTGTAGAAATGCCAGCAGTATGGAAGTTTATGTATTGCACTTGAAAGAGTTCTGAACTAGCGCTCTTGGATCTGAGAGTAGAATGGGAAGGGGGTCTGTCTAATTAATTAGCATTAATTAGGTAACCTGTCCAGAACCTCAGTTTCTGATTCTGTAACATCAGGGTTAGATTAAGTAATATTCAAGGTTCCCCTCTAGTTCTGGATCTAATATTCTCACTCAATATTTTTAATTAGGCGATTCAATATAAATTTGTATCATTCACTAATATACCTGTCCTGTGACTTTTGCCCAGAAATTTCTGTTTCTGGCTGAGGAACTTCTTGCTGCTTTTGGAAATTTCATCTGTTACATAGCTCTTAGATAGTTGTAACGGGTAAGGGATGATCCTCCTATCAGCACAATTAACTGCCCTTTCTTCTCAAGTAGCCCTCTGCGGAATGAACTTGATTACACTTGTTTCCTGGGCCTCTCTATTTGGCCCTGCTGCTGCTTTCTCCATCCAAATCTGCATTTCCTCTGAATGCGCCTTATATAGTGATTGGTGGAGAGATTTGCTCCCGGGGAAATCAGGAAAACTTTTTCCTCCTCCTTAACACCTGCTCACTCCTTAATCCTTGCCTTCAAAGCTTCCACCCCCACCATCCTGCTGACATTAATGTCAGGATCACCTCTCTGACTGACCCAATGCCCTTTTCATGGTCCTCCTTTTCTCCATCTTCCCTGTAGAGCTTTTTACTATATCCTCTCTCTTGAAAATACCACCCTCTCGAAAATACCACCTCCCTTGACTTCTTCTGACACTAATAATGAAGTTCCCATCACTTTAGAGTTGACAAAATGATTTTGTAACAAGACTGGAGAAAACCCTCATAGACAGAATTCCTCTCAGTGTCGGGAGAGATGGAATGATGGTGTGGGGTGTGAGCTGGGGGCTACAGGGCATAGTGGTGGGATAAAGATGAAGCTCCCAAGGGGAATATGTGAGTAAAAATAGGTGATCACCAAACTTGCTAAGGATAAAAGTGGTGTTCTTTACTTGAGGACTTTTATTTTGTTGAGTAACCAGATGAGTAGGCATGCAGGTCAATGGCAGAGCTAAAGGGCCCCGTGTAACAGAGGAACAACTGAGTACCCGCAGGGGTCGGGCAGACACCTCAGGGGAAGAAAGGAAATCAACCACCTGCATCAGTGTGACGGAAAATGGACTTCGTGGAAGTCATTGCTGATGGAAACTGAATACTTTAGGGGATGTAATATAATCCTCTTCTAGTCAGCTCTACAAAATCTTCAGTAAAGCCTGCATTGCTCACTTATGTTTTTTGTGCTAGTGGATTATTTGCCAAGGTCTGTGTCAAGGTTGATACAGATTGAAGCATACTGTTTGCCACTGGCTGGAAAGAGACTGCCTGCGGAGACAGCCACGTCTTGACAGTATCTCATTTGATCCCCACACTATCCTCATGACTTGGGCAGAAACAGAATTATGTTTCTGATTTTGCAGCGGAAGGAGAAAACATCACAGCTGCGAAGAGAGGTGATGGGACTTGCCATTTATGGCAGTAAATGACAGAAGTAAAATATGGATCCACGTGGCTCTTTTGACTCCAGCAAGATCTCACTCAGGTATTTGTTTACCTGAAGAATAACCTTTTTTTTTCCACTCTTTTTGTCTTCATTTCCACCTCTCACCTCCTCAACATGCAGCCTTTCTCTGAGAACCCAGCTTCCTTAATAAGTTCAACTATCAACTGCATACAGGTGACACCCTCATACTCACAGACCTACATCTTCAGTCTTAATGTCTCCTGTATGTAAACTTTGAATCCTTATCTCTACCTACTTAGCTGGATATCACCATCATCTCAATCTCAATCTGTCCAAAATCGAAATTCCTATTTCCCCCCCTTCACTATTTCTCCTGGGCAGGTATCATGCTCCTAGATTTCTAGGCTGCAATGAGGGCTGGATGAAAGGTAGGATCCTCTGTTTCCTTTTTCCTCCTCAAACTCGGCATCATCAAAGTCTTGTGGATCCTGCCTTCAGGGTATCCCTTGGGTTTTCTCTTTCCTTTTACATCTCATTTCCGTACTGCTTAATCAAGGCCCTCTTCATTTTACACCATGATTATTTTTATATTCAATGCAAATAGATATCACTTGCATGTTTAATATTATGTTGAGAGGATTGTAATATATTAATGTGGGATAGGGCCTCGAAAAGTAAGTCTAGAGGACTTCCCAGTGGTCCAGTGGGTAAGACTCCACACTCCCAATGCAGGGGGCCCAGGTTCGATCCCTGGTCGGGGAGCTAGATCCCACGTGCATGCCACAACTAAAGATCCCGCATGCCACAAAGAGGATCTCACATGCCGCAACTAAGACCTGGAGCAGCCTAAATAAATAAATAAATGTTAAAAATAATAATAATAAGTCTAGAGCTCAGAGAGGTCTTAAATGAGCTAAACATATTCCTTTCACCTCCTGGGGTTCTCTTTTTGCCAGGCCTAAACGGGACAGTGAGGCAGACAACTTCAAGCCCACACAATACTCTTCTTGAACCTACGGGATGGACCCGGAGATACCAGGGGACAATCACTGGGAAAGCCAGCCCTCTGGTGCTATGGAGAATTTTAACACACATCTGAATTTATAGGGCCATCCAGGGGTTAATTCTAACTGCCCACCTACTCCCATAAATCATATCAGAGCCTGTATAATCATCTTGGCAAGTTGTACACCAAGATTTTCTAAATAGTTGCTAAGTGGTTCTAGGACCTCAGGTTCTCCCTCTCCATTATATCCTACCATCAGTTCTATACTAATCTTCAGATATATGTGTGTGTCTACACACACACACACACACACACACACGTTCACTTTTCTGCTTAAAACCTTGAAAGCTTCCCCAATGATCTCAGAATAATGTCCTGACTCCTTCCATGGGCATTGGGAGCCCATCACAGACAAGCCCAGCCTACTTCTCCAGCCTCACCTCCGTGTTACCCCCAACCCTTCCATCCAGGCTTGCCCATTCCACCTTCCTGAAACACACCCTGGGAAGTCTTGTTTCTAACCACAATCCCTACGTTCCCTAATCCTGGAACCTCCTCCCTGTACTCTTAAAATCTGCCTCCTTTAAGAGAGAGTAGAGGATAGAGGAAAAGGCGAGGCTTTGGAATCAGCAACCTGGGATTCCAATTCTGGCTCCTTTGCCTACTAGCTGTGGGGCCTTTTGGTCAATCACTTAACTCCCTTAGGCCTCAGTTCCCCATATGGACAATGGGAATAATAAGAATATAAACAGTATAACCCCCTAAGGCTAGCAGAGAAAAATAAACATAATAAAATATACAAAAGTGCTATGTAAACTGGAAAGAACTACAAAAAGCATTATTATTTTTTTTTATTATTATTATTATCTCCACAGTCACCATCCCCTTCAGATATCTCCTCCAAAGCAGTATCATTATCATTAATAACAATTCGAGAATATTTTACATACACAACATACCTTACGGGTTATAAATACCTTGTCCATACATCTAGTCCACTGTGCCTCTCACTCATCTTGGCACTTAACCTTGGAAAAGTAATTTCTCTTTTTGTGTCTATGTACTCTCTTCCCATGTCCATTATCACCTCCTTTGGAGCAATGTCCCTATTTCATATCTCCTTTCCTCATTGCCAGCACTCAAAAGTGATGGGCTTGCAAAAGTGAAAGTTTATAGGCATTGGCTCTAGAGCCAGAGAGGATTTGAATCCCATTTCTGCCACTTACTAGTTGTGTGGCCTTAGGCAGTTTATTTAAACTCTCAGTGGCCCAAATTTCTTCAGCCATAAAATGGGAATGATGTTAGCATCTACCCCACAAAACTATTATGATGCTTAAGTGAGCCAATATGGATAAAGCCTGGCACGTAGTGAGTTCTTAATAAATATAAACTATTACTATTAAGTGAGACTGAGTCTGATTCCATTCTTTTCTGCCTTATCACTTCAGCCCTCTTTCAACACAGATTCCCCATGAATCGTCCTTATTCATTTATACACAGGAACAAAATCTACTGAGCATCTGTTACATACAAAAGACTGTCCCTTGGATAAAAGCAGCTGTGTTTATGCCTGATCACTCTCTGTTGCTTTCTCCTGGGCCAAATGGTACTAAGAATGAGACGAGTTCTCTGTGGATTGCAGCCTTCAGCCTTCTCCTCTTGTTTTCTCAAGCAGGGAGTAAGATGGTGTTCCAACATCAGATCACCAGGTACAAAAAAGTTCTTCATATTTTTTTACTGAAAGGCTTCTCAGGCCCCTTAACATGCTATTATTTATGGTGAATCTCCAACAACAGGGAATAGAGTTGGCCACATTTCCTGAACTCATTTAGCCACGGGACCTTTTATTTCACAGTTTCTCTCAGAATCAGCATTCTGTCAAATCTACTTTGGAAAATGCTACGTGGAAGTCCTATTCCTATCTGTTTCTCCTTTGTCCACAATTTCATTTTGACTAATGCAAACTGTCCTTGGAAATGCCTCACCTATATGAGACTACCCACTGGAAGACTAGAGAATCTTTTTTTCTTTTTAATTGAAATATAGTTGATTTACAATATTGTATTATTTTCAGGTGTACGGAAAAGTGACTCAGTTTTATTGTTTTCAGATTATATTCCATTATAGGTTATTACAAAATATTGAGTATAATTCAGTACACATTGATCATATACAACATAAACAAGTCAGGCTGTATTGCTGTAAATGGCTCTAACTTCTAAAATGTATGGTAATTCCTACATAGTCAAACATTACTTATGTTTCAGCCAAAAAACAACCCCGAGCAACCATAAGAGTTGTCACAAAGACCATGTATTTCCATTAGAACTTCTAGAACTTCCCATGGAACTTATGACTCCTTTTTTTTGTTTGTTTTTTCCTTTAGCTTGCTCGTCTGTTTCCCAAAAAAAAAGAATGGATGTGTTAAATGGCCAATCTTATGTTTTCCGGAGATTTCTGAGAAGAGGCGCACACCACCTCATGTTTACGATGCTGGGTAAAGGAGACGTACTTAGTATCCATGCTATTGATCATCCATCGCTTGACAATTCACCCTGTGGCTCTGCCCTTCACTGACCTTCTTAGCACACTCTGCCCCAGTTCTGCTCGGCCTCTAGGACTCTCTAAGTCTCAAAGATCTGTGTCCAACGTCAAAATCCCTACGCAGCTGACTTGGCATTATACAGCCTCCGCTGGTCATTTATCCAAGTAACTTAACAAGAGTGAAAGATCAGGGCTACGATGCATTTACATCTAAGGAGTAAATGGTGATCCCCCAATACAGCCACGTTAGAGTGCTGGGCTTGCGCATTTGGGAGTATAAAGGGAGCTGGGGGGCCACACTTTCGAAACTGTTTCGACCACAGCACCGCAAGGTAAGTGCTCACAAGTGCCCGCTTTTTTGCTCCATGTAGCTGTGATTATACCTGATCAGGTTACCTGGAGAGGAGAGAAGGCAACACAGCAGCCTTTGCTGAGGGCCTACTAAGCGTAAGGAACTGTGTTAAGGGCAATATGGGAGACAAGATGGCGAGGCCTTTCAAGAAGCTTCTACAAAGAGTAAAAAGACAAGAATATAAGCAATTATGACACCAAAAAAAAAAAAAAAACTAACCTGCAGGATATAAAGCTGAATATAATATGTGCTTACCCCTCTAATTGTTTAGGTCAGTATTATAATTGCAGTTAGCAAATAAACGTGCTAATTTGTGATATCTCTTCTGTGATTGCCTTGAAGTATTATTTGAAATTTTTGTGGTTGGTTATGTAAATTTTTTTCTTATGTCAGGATTTCTGGGAGATGATTGCGGGAAGAAATTCTCCCATGCATTTGATCCATCTCAGAATGCATCCTAGTTTGCTTATTAATGACCAGTGTCCAGACTGCTCATTCATGGCATGCCTTGTGGACTTTGGGCTGGGTCATGTCTGACACTGCAGGAGCATCCCTCAGAGGGATTCTGTAGCTCTAGGAGCTTGCGATGCTTCGATTTCTGGCCACCATCTTCACGAGAATACCTTCTGTCATACATTCACAGGGTTAAGAGAAACCTTGGGGATTTTCTGGTCCATCTGTCTCATTTACAGAAGGAAACCAAAGCTAAAGGAAATTACAATAGCTACTTTACAGAGCTGGCATTAGAAAACCGAGGTTCTGCCTCCAAGTGTGATTTCGTTTGAACCAAGGATTCAGAATATGACACTTAATCATTTAATCTTTTCCTGAGAAAGTTGTGAGAAATTTAGGATATAGCTGGAGATTATTAGAGACTCATAAAAGGAAGAGACCAAGAGTACACGACCAAAGTAGGAAAGCAAGTGTTGAAATGTCTCTTCCTGCCTAAATGGTATTTCACGACATGTTCCCCAGGTTCCATAAAAGTACTGTGTGGTAAATGGGAAGTTTAAGTTAAATTTGATATTGAAAATTATTCAGACTCTTACGGTATCCTGAGATCTTCATGTAGGTTATAAACTTCTGGACTGAGATTCCTTAGTCCCAAATAAGTTATCAGCTACCCTACCTTCATCTTCTCCAAGAGAATATAGGATATTTAAGAGAGTGCCCTTCCTAGACCTCTTAAAGAAGTCTTGCCCATAATTCACAACTTTTCTCTCATTGCCAAAGAATTCAACTTCTGGTCTAAAAGCATCCAAGTTACAATCCGGATCATTCCCCTCCCTCCTTCCTTTCTTTTTTGACCCTTCACGGCCCGCTACCCTCAGCCGGAAGCATCATCTCTCTAAGTCCCCATAACACTTCATTTAGCCGCTTACAGAATTTGTATTATTCTTCCTTGTTCAAAGATTTATTTGAGCATTTCTCTTAACTGTTCCTAAATTTTGCATTCCTTTAGGGTAGAGACTGTCTTTATCCTTTTTTATACCCCCTTAAGGAGCTGACATGGTACTTTGCACACACAGAAGATACTCAAAAAAAATGTTAATCAGTGCTGTAATTACCCAATTATTTAAAGAATGATGACTTAACCGAAGGGAAAAATGGAAAATGTATTTCCATCCCACACCATCCACTGTGTACTATTTAAATGTAGCTAAACTTAGAAAAGTTCAATTTCTAGATTTATTTAAACTCTTCATAGTTCATTTGTTCTTTGTTTTGCTTAGTTTTGATTTCCGGAATCACTCTCTCAGAAGCCACTTCATTCCTGAAGGACACTAACCATTGCTTTGGAAACCAAGAAGGTAAGAGTCACTTTCATCTTGATTGGGAATACAATAATTGAAATTTGCAAACAGTGTTTTACACATTCTCATTCTTGCCACACTCATAGGAATCTGAAACTGATGAAATTAAAATCCATTACTTAAGTATTTCTAAAGGCAGATTACAAAATATGCAGCTAAGGAAGCAGGTCTGCCCAAATTTGCTCATCACACTAACGGGAATAAAACACACTGCAGAACTTTGACACACAAGCTCCAGGTCAATATACTTAGGTTGGCCCCAAACATGATGTTCGTAGGCTCAAGATTCAGTCTTCACACAAGTCTAACTTTGCTGTTTTTTGAGCAGAGGCCGCACCCGTGAATTCCCTCAGCTGTGTCTTTACTCACAAATGATACTGAGAGAATAAGGAGAAATGGATTCAAACCTATGTCCACTGTAGTAATAAAAAAAAATTACTCCCCCACCTCAAAATTTGTGTTTATTGGAAGTAATTCTAGATGAACTAGGACCAAGGAAACCAAAGTATAATTAGGTCATGACCACACCATTGCTGACAAGATGCAGTAGCTGAGAAATTCCCAGGAGAGGGCTGAAAGTTGAGAGCAATGTCATAGCGCACTGACAGCAGTAAGCGGGGTTGGGGAGCACTCAGAAGGTGGTGCTGGAGGTCAGGGAGACTGGGATGGCCATCCCCATTGGAAGACCCCTAAAGACAGGAACAGAGGGGATGGTTGGAGGGACACAGCTGTGTAGGGCTGGAAGCAGGTCAAGCTCTCAAAACCAAGAAGCAGATAATTAGGGGACTTTCTGGGGGTAGAGTTTCCAGGGACACCATCAGTCATGCCAAGAGAGTTGGATGAGACCTAACAAGGGAAAGTTTTATCAGCCAAGAATACATGGTTTTAGCCCTGGGTCCCAGAGTACAGTTGTATAAATATGGGGACAAGATCTGACTTAGCAACCGGACGCACACAGCGTGCGTTGAGGGGCTTCGCTTGACAGTGAGTGGTGAGCCATCGGTGTGAGGAGGCTGCCAGAGGGCAGTCACCACCTCGGGCATGACACCTAGGTCAGGAGAGGTGAGGGCACATGCTGATGGAGGACAACATGTGGTCTGGATGTCACACTTAAGAGATTAACAGGAGTGAGCTCACTGTGATGGTAAAGGAGATGCAGAAGCACATCACGGAAGAAACAGATGAAGACAGCACTGGGGCTACTTAGCCTGGAAAAGAAAAAGCTAAGGAGGGACTTCCCTGGAGGTCCAGTGGTTAAGACTTCGCCTTCCAGGCTCAATCCCTGGTCAGGGAGCTAAGATCCTACATGCCTTGCAGCCAAAAAACCAAAACATAAAACAGAAGCAATACTGTAACAAATTCAATAAAGACTTGAAAAATGGTCCACATTAAAAAAAAAAAAAAAAAGCTAAGGAGAACCCAGAGCAGCCATCAAATGGGTGAAGAGTTGTCTTGTGGGGAGAAGGTTTGAACTCTTTCTGTTGTTACCAAGAGCCGAAAGGAGGATCAAACATCCTGAAGTCACAGAGAGCCAGATTTCAGTTTAAAGCAAGAAGTATCTTTGGCCTGCAGAAACTACCCCAAATGATTTTCCAAAATTTTCAAAAGGGAAAAAAGTCATCTTGAAGGCATTTGAGTAGGCTGGACAACACATTTGCAAGAATATCGCTGAGACAACTCATGCATCATCTAGGCAGTAAAAGTAGGAGATACTGGATTCTGAGTCATGGTTAGAGCTGTGGGTGGAAGAAGAAAAATCTTCCCCTCAACACACGCAGTGACTTGAATCCCAGATGGAAAGTCTTGTTTTTCTAAGAGACCTAAAGGTATAGTTTGGCCATGAGTCATTGTAGTCTTTCCCCAACTTCAGACTTCAATCTTATACTACTATCACAAATTTTGCAATACCCATTTAAGACCAGTACTGCTAATTCACTTAATATTTTGATTTACCTTGATTCCTTTTTCTTCTTAGATGTGTTTTTCAAAGTTAGCCTATATGCTTGCTATGAAAGTCTGGACCGTCTATCTCAGCATCAGCTGAGACATTTAGATATTCAGAATCTCAAACTCTACTCCAGATCTGCTGAATCAGAATATCTATTTCAACAAGATTCCCAGTTGGATTCCTATGCCCACCAAAGTTTGAGAAACACTGCTTTATATCACTACTATAAACAGATATTTCACTGTCTCTAAGTCGTTAGCACATATTATTCTATTTTATTCTAACTTTCTTCACATTTTCACAAAATATTATCTCTAAACTTGGGATGCATCTTATAATCAATGAAAGGAGTACTGTAATTAGCAGGGTGTTTTCCTTTATTAGTGGGACACAAAATAGGTTATCTTACAATCGATGGCATCTTACATTTTGCTAAAATAAGGTAATAGACTTTAATATAACTATTAAAATTAAGAAATAGTTGCCTAAAATCATTTTGTATTGGACCATTGGGACTATGCCATGGTTTTGGAAAGAGTGGCTTTATAAAAGCAAAATAATGCTCCCAAACATCACTGTGTTTGAGGCCCTTGAGAACAATTCAGTTTCCTCAGTCCCAACCACAGAGATTCTGTTGCAGATGATTTTGATGTGGATCAACTTTCGACACTTCGGGTAGCAGGCTGAATACTAAGTCAAGTTAAATGACATCAGATCATACACTTGCAGCCTGATGAGATTCCCTCACACTATAGTGCAACCATTCTCAAACTGTGGCCCATGGATCCTTGGAGATTCCTAAGAACTTTTCAAGAGGTACATGAGGTCAAAACAATTTTCATAATACCCAGATGCCATGTGCTTTCTTCACTGTGTTGACTTAATGATGCAAAAGCAAGGATGGATAGACGATCTGACACTTTATTACAAATCAAGACTTGGCACCAAGCTGTACTAATAGTCATAATATTCTTCACAGCCATACACTGACAGTGAAAAAGAATTTTTTTTAATTTAAAAAGCCAGCTTCAGGACTTCCCTGGTGGCACAGTGGCTAAGAATCTGCCTGCCAATGCAGGGGAGACGGGTTCGAGCCCTGGTCTGGGAAGATCCCACATGCTGCGGAGCAACTAAGCCCGTGAGCCACAACCACTGAGCCCGTGTGCCACAACTATCAAAGCCCGCATGCCTAGAGCCCATGCTCCGCAACAAGAGAAGCCACCACAATTAGAAGCCCGCGCTCCGCAACGAAGTGTAGCACTCGCCGCAACTAGAGAAAGCCTGCACGCAGCAACAAAGACCCAACGCAGCCAAAAATAAATATAAATAAATAAATAATTTTTTTAAAAAGCCAGCTTCATTGAAAAATGACCTAAAATTTGCAGCAATGGAAAGTATTAATTTGACTACATCTCAAATGTATCCACATCTTTATAATATTCTACATGATCAAACAGGAAGTTCATGAAAAGCACTCCTTTTGCACACTGGACTTTGACATTTGTCTCAAGGAAAAACACATGTGCAGTTGTCTGAGTTGCAAGATGAACCGGCCACTTGATTCATGAAGCACCATTTTTACTTGAAAGAATGACTAGCGGACAAACTATTGTTTCTCAGACTTGTATATCTGGCACACAGTTTCTCAAAAAGCAGTGAAGTGTGTTTATCCTTTCAAGGAAAACTACTGACAGTATTTTTTACTAATGATATAGTTGAGTTTTCAAGCCAAACTTAAAATTTTGTAAGACTTGTGTCTACTATCATTAGCTTGACAACGTCCTAATATTTGAATTTTCTAATGAGATCAGTACTGATATTAATGATTGTGATTTTTTATACTGTATAATGAAACGTGCCAATATTTGGAAGTTCTGTATAATTCAGTGAACAATATTTTCCAAATGATCAATGTATGATGTTTACACATGGGTAAAAGTTTCATTCAAAGTTCAACACAGACCAACAGATCATAATGTTTGTTGATATGGTTTCAGATTCCACATTGCAACTAGCCTTTAAGGAACTACCACAGAAACTACCACGTGTCAAGTTTTGGTATAGTATCTAAAAAGAATTTCCACAATTATGTGAAAGGGCAATTAAAATACTCTTTCCTTTTCCAAATTATATATCTGTGAAAGATTTTCTATATCTACTTTAACCAAAAAACAAAAAACAAAAAAACAAAAAACCATACAGCAACAGACAGAATACAGAAGCAAGCATGAAAACCCATCCATCTTCTACTCAGCAGACATTAAAGTGAGTTGCAAAAATGAAAAACAATGGTACTCTTGCCACTAATTTTTTTGTTTTGGAAAATATAGTCATTTTCATAAAAATATGTCATTAATGTTAACATGCAATGAATTTGATAGGAACTTTAAATGAATTAGATTTTCTCAATTTTGACTTCTAATACCATAAATATTGGTAGATATGACCTGCATAAACCAAACTCACTGGGTTCTCAATGGTTTTTAAGAGTGTGAAGGGGTTCTGAGAAAACAAAGCTTGAGAACTGCTGCTGTCGTAAAACTCACTTAAGCCACAAAAGTAGGGACTATCTTCACAGATGAGGAAACAATATGGATGAATTCTTCCTCTCCACCAGGCAGTAACTGAGAAAATTTAAACCGCATGAAGCCTGCAAGCCAGAGGTCCTCTTTGTGGTGCTATATTGAGTTCCAATCTCTTAACTATGAAAACTTAACCACGAGCACACAGATGGTTCAGCAGAGCCGCTGGCCAAAGTAAAATCGAAATGCAACTTATCCTGAATAAGATCCAGAGGGAAGCAGTTGCTCCTCTTTCTGTAGGACTAGATCCCCCCAGAGTCTCAAGGAGGGATATTGAAACAACAGTCAGTTACCAATGAAGAGTAATTTCATAAAGTGTAAGATTGAGGGCGGGGGAAGTTCCAAGGGACAACCATAAAATGTTCAATTTTCCCACTTTTAATAGGAAACATAAAAGGCTTTATTCAAAACATATGACCTATTTCTTAAGAGAGATATGGGGATACATGTGTGTAATTGAACTCCATTTTATGGTCACTTACAGAAGAATGTATGGAAAGGAAAAAGCAGAGAAAGAAAGGGAGAAGGGGAAGAGTTGTGGGGAAAAGAAGTAGAGGGTCAGGAAGGATACGGGAAGAGGTCCAGAGGGAACAGGAAAAGCAAATGCAGATGAGGAAAAGGAACCAGAAAAGTCACACAACCTGCAGGGGCCTTAGAAATGAGCTAGGCTTGCTTCTTCATTTTAAGTGAAATTAGTGGCCCAAAGAAGTTAAGTGGTTTGACCAAGTTCAGTGCCGGGACTTTAAGCCAAATTTTTCTAGCTTCTAAGCAAGGAAAACACATAAAGAGAAGGTCTGTGAAAGGGGATGGTTTGGAAAGAAGTGACGGGGGGGATGAGCGGGAGGGTGGACAGAGAGAGAGAGGCAGAAAGATACATAAACACACCATACGTACATGCTCACACACACACACGCTAAGCAGTGAGTTCTAAAGCAGGTATTTAATTAAACACTGTTTGTCACACCCCGACACTGCTACACATAACTAAAGTTTGGAGACCCCTGCCTTAAGCCCAGTACTTCTCAACTCTACTATGCCTAGAAATCACCTGGAGATCTTGTTAAAGTGCAGATTCTGGTTTTGTAATGCGGGGTGGTTCTGAGATTCTGAATGTCTAACAACTCCTCGGTGATGCTGATGCAACATGTTCAAGGACCACTCTTGGAGTCAGAAGGCCCTACACCAGCAGTTCTCAGAGTGTGGTCCCTGGACCACAATGATGAATTCACCATCAGCTGATGAATGCACCACCAGCATTGCCTAAGAACTTGCTAGAAATGCATATTCTCAGGCCCCATCCCATACCTACTGAATCAGAAGCTCTGGGGGTGAGGCCCAGAAATCTGTGTTTTAACAAGCTCTCCAGGTAATTCTGGTGCATATTAAAGTTTGGAACCATTGCACTAGGCCATAATGTCTCCTATCACCTTGTTGCCTGTAATTGGCTAAACAAGTGTGGCAGTACTTTATGTTCAAGTCATTACTTTTCACTGGGCTATCTGAACTTTCTACTAGGAATTATCAACATTCCAGTAATTCTTTTCAGACACCCTTAAGATTTGGGAATGACACCGAGATCATGAGGCTCAAATGTGATGTGTAATTAAGGAAGTATTTTCTGAGGCCTCCTTTATTAGGCTCAGCTTGGCTTCCTCTAATTGGTTTAGACTTCCACACCTGGAGCTGGACTAAGAGATGTCCCCTCAAACTTTTTTCTTGGAGTAAAATATCTCCTTTAGCTCACCCCCACTTGCCCACTCTAGGCCCCTATACCAGGTCCTGGATTCCTCAGAACGTAGGTTAATCCCAGGAACTTTTGAATCTGGCCCCCTGTCTGAATGGAAATAACAGGATGGAGCTCCCCAAAGCTCCAGATTCAGCAGCCCTGGTCTTCCCAGCCCCTGCAGTCATGAGCTCTGATGCAGAGATGGCCATTTTTGGAGAAGCAGCTCCCTACCTGTGGAAATCAGAGAAGGAGAGAATCGAGGCTCCAAATCGCCCATTTGATTCTAAGAAAGCTTGCTTTGCAGTGGATGATAAGGAATTTTACGTGAAAGGTATGATCCAGAGCAAGGAAAATGACAAAGTCACAGTCGAGACCCTCGACAACCGGGTAAGTGTTGATCTCAGATGTCCTTGCTAACATGGGCATCCCCCTTTGCCTTTGGAGTAGAATAGTAGAAATTGCATGCTGGCCCATAGGAATCTGAAGATAGAACAAGACTCACATTGATCTACTCTGAGTGAAGTCGCAGGTAAAAACTGCCATGGCACATACCTTTCCTCTGGCTCTTTCCTTCGAGGACTTGGGCTTTGAGAGTTTTTGTGATGTTTGCTTTGGAGAAAGGGGAAGGTGGTGGTGGAAGAGTTTGGACTGTTTAAGGGAGAGATTGATACAGATTGCTGCTGGATGGGCGAATATACCAAATAGAACTCTCTAGGCTGCAGAGTGACTTACAGAGGGAGCTCCAGAGGCAATGCCTAATTTAATGCAGAGAATTACAGAGCACCATTCAATTCAATCCTTACTGGACACGCACCATGTCTAGGTCACAGTGTCTATCACTCTGCAAATATGAGCAAATCTCAGTCCCGCTTCCCCAAAGTTTATCATCTAGTGTAGGAATCAAGAGTACATGGTGGGTATGGGGACTTCCCTGGTGGCACAGAGGTTAAGAATCCGCCTGCCGATGCAGGGGACACGGGGTCAATCCCCGGTCCCAGAAGATCCCACATGCCGCGGAGCAAATAAGCCCGTGTGCCACAACTACTGAGCCTGCACTCTAGAGCCCGCGAGCCACAACTACTCAGCCCGTGTGCCACAACTACTGAAGCCCGTGTGCCTAGAGCCTGTGCTCTGCAACAAGAGAAGCCATGACAATGAGAAGACCGTGCACCGCAACGAAGAGTAGCCCCCACTCGCCACAACTAGAGAAAAGCCCGTGTGCAGTAAGGAAGACCCAACGCAGCCAAAAATAAATAAATAAAATAATTTTTTAAAAAAAGAGTACGTGGTAGGTATGAATCGCAGTTCACAAATTCAAGCATACAAGACAGATGATGATGACGATGATGATGATGATGATTGTTATTATTAAACTTAACCTCTGGTGTCAGCCTCTTTTCACAGGGCCGGAAATAAATTTTCTGGAGTTACTATTGGGGTCCCCTCCCCAGAGCCATGCCACATTTTCAGTAATACCGCATGGGGTGTCACTGCCCCCCTGAAGGATTGCTAAGAAACAAGCCCCAGTTTCTTTTTTTTTTTTTTTGGAAAAGATTTTTTTTATCCACTGTTTAAGTAAGATTAAAAACTACAAGATTTTGCTTGCAGTTGATGAGCAAGAAGAGAAAAGTTAAACCCAAATTATCATCTGATTGGCTAGTTAAAACGCTCTGACTCAAGATCAAATTATTCAGTGACACACCAGTTACTTTGTGTGGGCTGAGGAGTTCTGGAGCAAAACAGCCCTAAACAAAACATATCATCTGAGAGCACAGGGCTAATGGGCATATGAAATACTAAACAAGAAAGCTGATAAAGGGAGGCTGTCGCAGACCTTTTGCTATTTTAGGCTTCTAGCAGTTGCTTACCATATACAAGGACCTAGCAGCCAGTTATTTTATCTCTTGACTTATCTGAGGTTAAACAACTTTAACCCACTAAGCAGGAATAAAGAGACACTTTGTAGATGAGTTGGAAAACATAAAGCAGTCCCACTTCTCCAGTAGAATTTTAGTTGAATTAAATCATAAGAGAAACAATGATTACTGCACATATTGTCCTTGTCACACTGCATCTGTTGAGTAGAATTTCCATTCCAAGTGTTGTTTTCATCTTCACCATCGTCTTGAGTCCTCAATCTGTATATCTTGCCCTCCTTTTTAAAGTCTTCCCCCCGTTTCTCCAGCACTCTTTTTCTGACTGGTTCCCTTTTTTCTGAGTTGCTAGAGGATGCAAGGTTTGAGGATTCCAATGATGCTGCTCTCACCGAGGTCTGTGCAGGAGGAGGATTACTAAATAAGAAGTTGCTAAACAATCTCCAGATGGCAAGGAATGGGTAAAGTACTGTCCCCAAGAATGTCCAAAAGTCGCCACTGGAAGAATGTACCATGGATGCAGTTGGTCTTCCTGCTGGCAACAGTACCACTGAAGCACTTGGGGCAAGTTCCAAATCCAGTAATTTCTTTTTATAATCTTCTTTGGTAAATTCCCTCCTGGGAAACATTGTTGCTAATGAAAAATTACCGTAAGTGTTGCCAACAGTCTGTGCAGCAAACTGCCTTGCTGCTTCTAGAGGAGCATCAGAAGGGAACTGATTTGTGAAGGAAGAACCATCAGGAAGACGGAATTGAATTCTCGCAACACTGCTTCTTTCTGTTGTGGAAGAGTCTCTCTTGACTTCCATTTCTGCCTGTTTGGCCAGCAGGGCAGCAGCTTTAGCAGCTTCTACTTCTTCCTTTGTCTTTGCAAAACGAGCAGCTCTCTCTGCACGGTCCAGTGCAATCTTCTGTTTTATACGCTCTCGAGCTGCCCTATCTTCTGCCTTTTCTCTGTTCCTTTCCTCTAACATTCCTTTTGTTAATTCTTCTTCTTGCTTTCTTTTATAATCCAACATTTCTTTTCCAGTTTTCCTCCTCTCAATTTCCTCCTTAATCTCTCTCTGTTCTTCCTCTTTCCTTTTCTCTTCTCTCTTTTCTTCAAGTTTTTTGGTTAGTCTTTCCACTCTGACGGTGAGCTCCTCTGTAGGTCTCTGATTTGAACATCCACCAGGCTCTGGAGACACAGTGGCCTGGCCTGAAATTTCTCCTCCTGTTGCAGAATCTGACTTTGTATCAGAAGTGGGTGGTGTCTCACAGAGCTCTACATTTCTGGACTGACAGTTTTCAGAAGTGTTGTTCTGATCAAATGAGGTGGATGGAGTAGAGACTGAACTTTCTCACTGGCCACTATTTGCCACTGATATTTCACCTTTTAACGAGTGCATCTGCCGGACTTTGTGGATTCTGGTAACAAGTTCATCTGCAGGAACACTTCCTGCTATTACTTCCAAGGGAATTCCACTGTCTCCAATAAAGAAACTGGATGGAACACACACTACAGGATAGATCTGTGAAAACTGTAGGCAGGCTTCACTTTTGGTATCGATTTTCACAGCAACAAAACTGTTTGAAGATGCTTCTGTCACTTTCTCATCTTCCCAACTTGCAGCCATCTGTGTAGCCTGTTCATCATCACCTGCCACGAACACCACGACGACCGCGCCGCTCCTCTTGGCCGACGCGATGGCGGCCGGAATGGCGCCCTGGAACCACAGTATCGCTGCCCTCGGCACAGGCGCTCGCTCGGCGTGTTGCCGCCTCGGTCCCGGAGCCGGCCCCGCCTTCTCTGTCTTTGGGCCCCCGTGGACCGCCTCCGGCTCTGCACCGGCACGCGGGCCCATCAGCGGCTCCAAGGAGGCATGAAGCGCGCAGGCCGCGGCGCGCCCTATGACGCATGACGCTACGCGTCGCCATTGGCAGCGCGACCCCGTCCTTTGTCTCGTTGGCAAGTCGGTGCGTGTGGCAGCCCGGGAGACCGCAGGCCCTGCAGTCCCGGAAGTGGAAGGAGCGCCCCAGTTTCTGAACCTTCAGGACACACAGATTTCTCCATCTTCCTTATGCTATTTTGGATGTCCCTCTCTCTCTAGTTTAGGGCGGTGGGGCAGAAGGGCTTCCTTTCCTCAAGAAATTTGGTCTATATCAACAAATCTCCTCCCTTTTATCTTTTTGGTAAAACCCTCAAAGCTCTTCTGAGGATTCGGGCTTTTGGAAAACAAACGCTAGAAAGGCTTACAGGCTCTCTTGCTTTTATGCCCTATTTTCTACCTTTCCTGAGTAATGGAGTGCCAGTTGTATGCTTAAAGGGGAGGGAAAACAGAGAGGGGAAAATTAGGTAATAGTCTCAAAATACTGTTCAGGCATGGACCATGCTTCAAGTCCAAATGTTTTAACTATTAGGGCAGCGGTGCAAGGAATTCTGGAAGCCTTGAAAAGACAGGGGAGAGAAGAAACAGGTCATGGAAGCGATGGCACTTCAGAAGAGCTTTGAAGGTTGCTAGATGTAATTTCAATGTAGATATATTCCAGACAAAGGGACCCACATGAGCAGAGGTATTGAGGTGGAGATTTACAGAATACACTGGAAGAGTTTTTTCCAATCTTCCAAGCTTGATCTCATTGCAGCACTCATAGCAAATGGGGTAAACAGAGGCAAGCTGCTGTGGCCTTGGCCATCCTGAGTTCCACCTGGCCACCCTGAGGCTGAAGGGCTCTATAACTTTGCACACCTGTAACCCTCTTCTGGCACACAGAATGGCATGCTGACTTGGAGGCATCAGACCAGAATTGGTTATACAGTTTGACCAGTCTTAGATTTATCAAGAACAGTTATTTACAGATCATCTCTGGGCACAGAAATGATCCATAGAGTTAACCACGGTAATGGGGTAATCTCACCACAATATCTCACCATTTTCACCCCACTGGTAGGTCACCACATCGGCTCTCCCACTCATCATGTGATTTTCCTCTCAATATCCAGACACTCACTCCGAACAGTGACCAAGTCTTCCCCATGAACCCTCCCAAATTTGACAAGATCGAGGACATGGCCATGATGACCCACCTACACGAGCCAGGAGTGCTGTACAACCTCAAAGAGCGTTACGCAGCCTGGATGATCTACGTGAGTACCCTTCAACCTCTCTTTATTCCATTTCCTTCTCTTAGTAAAGTCAAGATCCATAGGTTGAATTTTCTGATTTTCTCAGACCTACTCAGGCCTCTTCTGTGTCACCGTCAACCCCTACCAGTGGCTGCCGGTGTACAACCCTGAGGTGGTGACGGCCTACAGAGGCAAAAAGCACCAGGAGGCCCCGCCCCGCATCTTCTCCATCTCTGACAACGCCTATCAGTTCATGTTGACTGGTGAGTAATTTCTTTAATCCATATTTTAAAAAATAGTTTTAGTGAAGTATTCAAGTCCTTTAACTGCACTGGTTCTTAGTTAATTACTCGAGCCCTTCACAGGCTTTGGTCATCCAAACGGTGCAATGACCAAAGTGACCTCAGTAGATTCAGAGGATGTCAGGATGGAAAACCAGGGGCGCAGTATCTTCCATTACCAGTCACGGTTCTTAAGCCAGAGCTTGGGACTGAAGCCACACTAAGTACATGCTTCTCTGGGGGTGGATGTGAAGCACAAGGAGATGCGCTGCCCCCAACTCCAAAGAAACCCCCAACAGGAGCACACTTGGAAGAGAGACTATATTAGTAGCCACTTAGGAATGCAAAGTTGGAGAAATGGGCACAGCAACTTCCCTTCACCTGTTTTCTCAGGCTCCCTCTTTCTCCTCCTTAAATTTCCAGAATAGCAGATGAAATAGCAGAGATGTGGTAATACTGTCACCCTTGTCATGCCTAACATCACTTCGGTCTGTTCCACTTTCACCTGATTTGACTTGGTGCAGAGAGAAGAAGTAGAAGCAAACATCTGAGATCTGAAGATGCTTAAAAGTCATCCAGGACAATGTTGCCCAAACTTCAGCCATTCCAATGTCACATTCGCAATCCTGGCCATTTCTGCATATTTAAAATCTTTCCTTATAGTGACTGAAGTTCCGTCCATTTCAAAAAGGAAGAATAGGGAATTCCCTGGTGGTCCAATGGTTAAGACTCTGTGCTTCCACTGCAGGGGACACGGATTCGATACCTGGTCAGGGAACTAAGATCCCACATGCCACGTGGCGTGGCCAAAAATAAAAACAAAATAGGAACCGAACAAATCTGCCCTTTGATCTGGAGGAAAACTATTTTTTTAAAAAAGGAAGAATAATATCACTATTAGTATTAGTTTCTTAGGACTGCCATAACCAAGTACTACACACTGGGTGGCCTAAGCAACAGAAATGCATTGTGTCACAGCTCTGGAGCCTGGAAGTCTGAGATCAAGGTGTCAGCAGGGTTGGTTCCCTCTGAGGGCCGAGAGGGAGAATGTGGTCCAGGCCACTCTCCCAGCTCCCGGTGGTTTGCTGGCCATCCTTGCCATCCCTTGGCTTATAGAATCATCACCTTGATCTGCACTTTCATCTTCACATTGTGTTCTCATCTGTCTCCAAATTTCTCTTTTTATAAGGACACCAGTCATATTGGATTAGGGGCCCACCTACTCCAGTATGACCTCATCTTCACTAATTACATCTGCAATGACCCTATTTCCAAATAAGGTCACATTTTGAGGTACTGGGGGTTAGTTAGGGCCTCAACATATTAGTTTGTTGGGGGGAACACAATTCAACCTATAACACTCTTGTAAATGGAAAACCACGGTCACTGTCCACAAGTAGAAAGTAAAGGTGAAAGAAAAAGGCAATGACAACAAATCAGTGTCCATAAATTCTAATTAGAAGCTGTGGCTTCTTTCAAGTTCTAAGTCTGAGACTTGCTCTCTTTTTTGAAAAGGGAGATAAGAAAGCGCTATTGAGGAGGTAAAGATCTGTGAACACGAATAACTTCCACACTGTGGGACTCACTGTTCACTTCCCATGCTGCCCACGTTACACATCCAGCATTTGGGAAATCTGCACAAATTGTCTCCAAGAAGATTCGACATGCCGAAATCATCACACCACTAGTGAATGGCAAAGCCAGAACTAGAACTCATGGGCTCTGTCTACCCCCAATGTTGCCTGATTTGTATATCCTGCCTGTATGTTGTTTATTTATTCTGTCCTGCTTCCTTCTGCATTTCTAGATCGAGACAACCAGTCCGTCCTCATCGCGTGAGTAACCTGTGTTGTTGCCATGATGACTTGGAAGGGGCTGTCCATTCCTTCTGCTCTCCTTTAGCTCACTTACTTTTTTAAAAAAATTTATTTTATTGAAGTATACTTGATTTACAATGTTGTATTAATGTCTGCTGTACAGCAAAGTGATTCAGTTATACATATATATTCCTTTTCATATTCTTTTCCATTTTGTTTTATCACAAGGTATTGAATATAGTTCCCTGTGCAATGCAGTAGGACCTTGTTGGTTATGCATTCTATATCTAATAGTTTGCATCTACTCATCCCAAACTCTCAATCCATTTGTCCTCCATTCCCCCTTTCCTTGGTCCCCTTGGCAATTACAAGTCTGCTCTCTATGTCTGTGTATCTCACTTTATTTTATTTTATTTTACTTTATTATATTTTATTTATTTTTGGGTGTGTCGGGTCTTAGTTGCAGCACTCGGGATCTTTTGTTGGGGCGTGTGGGCTCTTCGCTGTGGTGTACAGGCTTCTCTCTAGTTGTGGCGGGCGGGTTTTCTCTTCTCTAGTTGTGGCACGCAGGCTCCAGAGTGCGTGGGCTCTGTAGTTGTGGCACGCAGGCACCAGAGCACGTGGGATCTGTAGTTTGTGGCACGTGGGCTCTAATTGAGGTGCGCAAGCTCAGTAGTTATGGTGTGTGGGCTCGGTTGCCCCACGGCATGTGGGATCTTAGTTCCCTGACCAGGGATTGAACCCGCGTCCCTTGCATTGCAAGGCGGGTTCTTTACCACTGGACCACCAGGGAAGTCCCTCTCACTTACTTTTAAATCAACAGCGGAGAATCCGGGGCTGGGAAGACAGTGAACACCAAGCATGTGATCCAGCACTTTGCAGCAATTGCGGTCACTGGGGAGAAGAGGAAGGAGCAGCGGCCGGGCAAGATGCAGGTGAGCAGCTTCCTGCACCTGGAAGGCTTGCTGGAATGAGTATAACTGAAACCCCAGGTGAGCCCCAAGTGTCTGCAGGGCTTTGTGCACAGCACGAGGTCCTGCCCCAGGGGGTGTTTACGGGGCAAGGCAGGAAATGGCTCCACCTTGTGGACTCGGGCTCTAGCACCAGCTCCATCAGCAACAGCCGAGTGACCTTGAACAACTCCACATCCTCCTTTGGAGAAGGAATGGTTTAGGCCAGTGGTTCTCAAACTGGAGTGCACGTCAGAATCACCAGGAGGGTTCGTTAACAACGGATTGCTGGTCCCCAGGCCCAGAATTTCTGACTGAAATTCCTGTCTCACATTCAAAATCCTGGCATGTTGCATTTCTGTCATGTTCCCATTGTTCATGCCCTGTCCAGGGATCACACTTTGAGAACCACTGGGCTGGACAGTAGTTTCCAAACAGCTCTGAAGTCAGAAAGGCAAGCAATCATGTGGGGAAGGGGGAAAGGTGAAAACTCTGCTTTCTATAAGTGGATTTCTACGTAATAATTCTCACAGAATATTTTATGCAACTTAAACATTTTTTTTGAGAACCACTGTTTCTATCATATGGGTCACTTTCATTGCTCACAGTCTGTTTCTACTTCTGAACCCGAATATCTGTATAAATGGGTCCTGGTGCATGCATGAACAGAGGTCTATATTTTACAAATCCATAATTTATGATAAAATGTTATCAGAGAAGAAAGGCCATCTGGGAGATTGAGAGGTAGCGGGTAGGGCTCCAACCTGGAATCTGGTGTGGCCAGAAGCCACTTTGATGCTGTGCTAAGACTCCTTCTACGATGGGACCTTGAAGCCTCCTTGGGTGGGGTGGGGATGGGCCTGTGGGTACTCAGCACAACTGTACCTGCCACCAGCCTGAGCTGGGCGACATCTCTCCCTGGGACCTTCCCAGAGCATCCACACTTTTGAGTCACTAGGAAGTTACTTCGGAAGACGTCCAAAGTCCTCTCTTTTCCTCTTCTCACTTATTATTAGGGAACCCTGGAAGACCAGATCATCCAGGCCAACCCCCTCCTGGAGGCCTTTGGAAATGTCAAGACCGTGAGGAATGACAACTCCTTGAGATTCGTTAAGACTCAGTCCAATTGTCAATGACCCCCAGAAAGAAAACCCTCTCCTCCAATGCTGAATATGAAAAATGGCCACATAAACTAGGATATACCTGGCCTTAGTCTACCCCCAAGCGCTTCAGATCAAGCTGCCCAACCGGGATATTCTGATAACCCTTCAAAGAACATTTTGTCTTATTCCCAGCCGAAGGAAGATTTAGCTGTCCTTCCCTAACTAATCAGCATCACCTCAGAGCCTCCTGAAGTCACAATGATTCAAGATTCAAATTCCACAAGTACAAAATGACTTCTCTATGCTAAAATTGGTCTCTTCAGGTGGAAGCATTTTAAAATACATAAGTCCATTGAACAGTATCCACTGACTTATTAGCCATGAAAACCTTAGTGTGAAGTTAGTTAGCAGATCTGACCTTCTCCAAGTCAGGAGGTGCTGGGAGGAGGGAAAACCTGGTGGAGGCAGCAGAGCTCAAAAATTGGGAAGAAGTTGATATTGAAGATACTGAAGGATATGTCCCATCCTTCAATGTTTCACTTAGGATTAGCTCAACCAAAGAGGCATTTACTTCTGACACTGGCAAATAAACAAGTATCCAGTCTCCTATCTAATTTCACTGGCCAGTAGAGCAAGTACCCAGAGGCACTTGCATTCAGCAGCTAGAACTCCTGAAGAGCGAACACATAATTCACATAAACCTACACTGGTCCTTCATTAACTCTTCTTAGGCTTCATTCAGAGAATACTGAGAATACTACTGAGGATGTACTACATTCCAGGGTCTGTGGGTGAACAAGCAAGGCAATATTTTTGCGCTCCAATTGGCTCACAGAGTGGTAGCGACCAATTAAGCAGATGATGTAAGAAGGGAATATACACACACACATATATACTATATATAATTTCACCCCTCACTCCCCAAGATTGGGGGAACCCAAGTGCTGAGTGGGTCTTTGGGGAGCCAGGAGGCCTGGCCTGGGGGCTAGGTTTGCATGTAGGAAGTAGTAAGGAAAACTGAGGCAAGAAATCTCAGAAGTAAAATCCAGAGGCAAAAAAGAAGTCAGATAGTCCAACCAGGTTATCAGTTCAAAGGTGTTACAAAGAGTTTGAGCAGGATAAAGACCAAGGAGACAGTCAGGTGTGAGGTGGTCCCAAACAGAGACTTGAGAGGGAGCCTGCAGGCATCCCCAGAGCTGTGGGAACAGGTCCAGGTGCTTTGGGCAGAGCTACCTGAGTCTTGGCTGAGCCGGCGTGGGGACCAGATGCCAAGCAAACAGAGAGGAGGAAGGTCCTCCTGCTTCTGGCATCACCTCCTCCGTGAGCCTACACAGCCCACCCATCCTCAGTAGTACCTAACAGAAGCTGGCTACAGTACCATAGAAAGAAAATAACTGTGTTTTTCAATCTGTCTTTGGACAGGGGACGTTCATTCGCATTCACTTTGGAGCCACAGGAAAGCTGGTGTCAGCGGACATTGAAACCTGTGAGTCCAAACACTCTATCTGGCACCTTGGCTTTGGCCACAGAGGCATCTCCTGGGGACCCTAAAATCACATCGTTTTTTGTTATCTTAGATCTCTTAGAAAAATCCAGGGTGGCATTTCAGTTATCCCGTGAGAGAGGCTATCATATTTTTTACCAAATCATGTCAAACAAGAAGCCGGAACTTATGGGTAAGTTCCTTGGTTATCATTCTCATCTTCCAAATCGATCACATTGGAAAAAAACTCAGAGTCAGTTGTGCATAAGATGCTAAAGGGATCCTTCTGCTTCACAGACCTGCTTCTCATTTCAACCAACCCCTTTGACTTCCCCTTTGTGAGCCAAGGAGAGGTCACCGTGGCCAGTATTGATGACAGTGAGGAACTGTTGGCCACTGATGTAAGTATTTTGTGTGTTTATTTACTTACGTAAGGAATTGTTGAATTTATGAACTGAGAGGTACCCATGATCTCAGGAGGAAGCTGGGATGCAGGGATGCTCAGTGATTAGACCCAAGAGCTCAGAGAATTAGTACAGATCACACCCCTCCCCCACTTGGTTCCATTTCAGAAGATTCCAGGAAATGGGAATACAGAAAGTTCTCCAAAATAGGCCTTCAGTTCCATTCTCCAGCTTTTTAGAGTAAATGTTTGCATGGATAAGGTCTTTAAAGTTTTTGTTGGAAGTTTTCAGGGTACAAAACCATCTACATGGTTCTTTTAAGAAAATCTAGAAAATACACAAAAGTCTAAAGCAGGAGAAAAACAGTCCCGCTCTGCAGCAGCCGTTCCATTCCTCCGGTTACCTGTCACCTCGGGCTCACAGTAGGCACCCACCTCCTCAATACACCTGTCAGGCCTCTGGCCTTTAGCTTTGGGGAGTATCTCCAGGGTCAATAACCATAATATTAACTGAGTGCATTGAGCACTCACGCATGCTAGGAACTGAGAAAAGAGCTTTGCCTCAACAAAACCTCTGGGATCAGCACCACTGCTACCCTCGTTTCATAAAGGTAGAAGCTGAGTCTTAGAAAAATAACACACGATTTGCACGAAGACAGTATGTAAACGACGGTCTGAACCCAGATCTGCCCAACCCCAGAACTTGCATTTTTAACCCTAACCCTAACCCCTAACCCCTAACCCTAACCCCTAACCCTAACCCTAAACCCTAACCCTAACCCTAAACCCTAAACCCTAACCCTAAACCCTAAACCCTAAACCCTAACCCTAAACCCTAACCCTAAACCCTAACCCTAACAACCCTAACCTTAACCCTAACCCGAACCCTAACCCTCTAACCCTAACCCTAACCCTAAACCCTAACCCTAACCCTAACAACCCTAACCTTAACCCTAACCCGAACCCTAACCCTAACCCTCTAACCCTAACCCTAACCCTAAACCCTAAACCCTAAACCCTAACCCTAACCCCTAAACCCTAACCCTAAACCCTAACCCTAAACCCTAAACCCTAACCCTAACCCTAACCCTAACGACCCTGACCCTGACCCTGGCCCTGGCCCTAACCCTAACCCTAACCTCATAGTGTTGCTGACCCTTCCATTGATATAATTGTATGTAATTGAACTTATTCAATATATCTATTAAACATCTGCCCTCTGCCCAACACCCTCCCAGGTGTTGGAAATGCAATGAAAATACTCCATAAGGTGCGCACCTGATGGGCACATTGTTAACAAAAGGCTTTTACATTTGCACCAGTAGTTTCTCCTTAAGGTCATCACTTGCCAATTAATGACCATGCTGTTTAGGAAGCTCATTAAACACCCAGGAGTCACGGTTCCCTGCAGGCTCTCCCGTTCTCCCTCGGGCACTCTTCCACCCTCTCTAGGTTTCAGTTTCCAGGAACTCGAGCCTATTGAGAGAGTGAGGAAATAGCTAATCTGGTTTTTGGATGATAGACCATAAACCAGATTTAAAGAAAAATATGTCATTGCTGGTTTTCATTCAAACAGACAGGTATAATGAAGGAAGGAACCCCTCTGGCCCTCCAGGAGTTGCCTGGGAACCTAGTCTGTGAAATACTTATACATCAAGAGATGGCTCTGAGCTGGAATTCTACAAAAGAAGAGTAGAGCAACCCAGTACAGCTTTATACCCCCTCAGCCGCAGGAGGAGAATGGCTGCAGGCTACTGAAAGCCAGCAGCATTGACAAATTAACTCCCCCCAGCCTTTGCCAAACCACAGTGGTACCTCTGAGTTCTCTGTTTCCTTCTCTATTCTGACTCTTTTCTCAATAAATCCACATTTCTTAATAGAGTGTCACAGTGGAAGCAAAACAGACCTTCAATTTTCAGACCTCAATTTATAAAGCAAAGGTTCTAGGGGTTTTGTTTTTAAATTAAAGGACCACATCATTTGAAAATTGTACAGGTTCTAATTCTTCAGTTCCAAGACACCAAACACACTGCATGCGGTCCCCATGGAAAGGCCCCTCTCAGCAGAAGCGCCACCGATTCCACAATGAAAGGGCAGCAAGGTGCCCTTCTCCCTTCTCTGCTGCCTGGATGGCCCCCATGTTTTTCAATCCATGCCCCCTGGCAAGTTTCTAAGGTGCAATTCTGAGACCCTTCCCTTTCCCATCCCAGCAGGTGGCCAAGGGCCGGCCCGGGCTGGAGACGTGCAGGAAGCAGAGCTGGGCCAGCTGGCCAGAGTGGGGTTTGGGGGTTCTCAGCAGGAGAAATCACCATGCAGGATAAATCCCTTGGCCTTGCCATAAGCCAAGGGCAAGTCTCTCAGGGCTACGGGCCCTCTCAGGTTCTCCTTGCAGATACCTCGCATGGGGCACTTGGCTACTTGGGAAAACCGCGCGGGAGTGAGCTTTACACCAGCAGATGTTTTGTAAAATTGAACGGGGTAGGCTCGGGCCTGTCCTCAAAGCCTCTACTCAAAGGCGAGCCCTTCCTGCGGCCGCCAGGTCAGGGGGCTCCGCGACTGTGCCGAACAGCTCTGGTGTGAGTCGTGGTTCCCTCCTCCACCCACCCCCACGAGCCCCCGTCCCCTTACCTGAGGCCCGCGGCCCTCCGCTCCGCGCTTGGATGCCGCTGGGGTGCCAAAGACCCACGGGAGGGGTCGTTCCCGGCCCGCACCGCGTCCGCGCGGCACAGCACGGTCTCGGCACTCCGGGCACGGGCGCCTGGGGCCGGGCGTCCCCTCTCCTGCGAGCGCGAGGCAGGAAGCGGCGCCCCTGCGAGGCCGCTAGCGATGCCCCGGCGCGCGGGCCCCTGCGGCGCGGAGACCGCTCCAGGCTGGACTCAGCGAGGCCAAGGCCGCCAGGACGAGCGCTTGCCGGGACCCGGCTCGGGCGGCGGAGCTGCAGGCCCCCACAAACAACCCAGTTTTTTAAATGGAAAAAGGACTTGAAAAGACCCTTCTCCAGATAAGACATACAAATGGTCAACAAACACCTGAAGAGATGTTAAACATCGTTAGTCACGATGGAAATGCACATTAATACCACAACGCCATACCCCTCCACAAACACTAGAAGGCCTATAATCAAGAGAATTAAAAATAACAAATTTTGGCAAAAATGTAGAGACATTGATACAGAGTTTCCCATGGGGAAAATGAATCGGTCCAGGAGATGGATGGTGAGAATATTTGTACAACAATGTGAATGTAGTTAATGCCACAGAACTGTATACTCAAAATGGTTTAAATGGTAAATGTTACTTTTAATCACAATGAAAAGAATGAATGAAGCACTGATGATACATGTTAGAACATGGATGAACACTGAAAACATTCTAAGTCAAAGAGCTCATGCAGAAAAGGTCACCCAGGTCATACTTAGCTCATGTGTTTTAAATCCATAAAGGTTTTGAAAATGAGGGAAAGTCTCAATAATGGTTTCAGAAAAAGAAAACTGGATCAGAATGGGAAAAGACATTTCCATAGAGTTGCGGAGATAGTGAATGTTGAAGTGGGCCCGTGGATAGGATTATAAGGTAGAACCATAAAATTTCGTCTTTGGGTCTTTATGTTCTGGTTCCCTGGGAGAGGACCCCAGTATTGCATAAAACACACTGGAGTAGTTTATGTGAGGTGGTGTATTTTGTACTGCTACTTATAGTTTTTTTATACACTTGAAATTACTGAGGAGTACATTACTTTTCAAAAGAACCAGGTCAAAACCATGCCCAAAAAAAGCAGAGAAGACATCCAACTTCATAATAGAGGCCAAGCCTTAACCAGATGCGGTTCACCTAAAGTGGTGACGCTCATCATTCTTGTAGGGTCCACGCGTTATTAACAGGCACCATGGGAAGGTTATATTAGGAGCCACTGTGTCTTGGGTGCTGTGGATGACCTGGCTTTAGTAGAAACAGTGGGATTTCTGAATTCTAGTCTCCCACATCAAACCACCAAAAACCTGTTAGAACTAATAAACGAATTTAGTAAAGCTGCAGGGTAAAAAATCAGTACACAAAAATCACTTCTCTTTCTTTCTTTTTTTTTTATAAATTTTTAAAAAAATATTTATTTCTTTATTTATCTTTGGCTGCATTGGGTCTTCGTTGCTGTGCACGGACTTTCTCTAGCTGCAGCAAGCAGGGGCTACTCTTCATTGCGGTGCACAGGCTTCTCATTGCGGTGGCTTCTCTTGTTGTGGAGCACGGGCTGTAAGACAGCAGGCTTCAGTAGTTGTGGCACACGACCTCAGCAGTTGTCGCTCGCGGGCTCCAGAGCACAGGCTCAGTAGCTGTGGTGCACGGGCTTAGTTGTTCCAAAGCATGTGGGATCTTCCCAGACCAGGGCTCGAACCCGTGTTCCCTGTATTGGCAGGCAGGTTCTTAACCACTGAGCCACAAAGGAAGCCCTAAAAATCACTTGTCTTTCTATACACTAATAATGTGCCATCAGAAAGAGAAATGAAGAAAACAATCCCATTTACAATTGCATCTAAAAAATAACTGGGAATAAATTGAACCAAGGATGTGAAAGCACACTGAAAACTGTAAAACACTGATAAAAGAAACTGAACAGACACAAATGAATGGAAAGCTATACCGTGCTCATGGATGCAAAGAACACTGTTAAAATGTCCATTCTACCAAAAGCAATGTTCAAATGCAAAGCAAGCCTGGTCAGAACTCCAATGGCATTCTTCACAGAAATACAGCAAACGTTCCTAACATTTGTGTGGAAACACAAAGGCCCCTGAATAGCCAAAGGGAGTCTGAGAAAGGAGAACAGGTTGCAGGCATCTCGCTCCCTGACTTCACACTACATTACGAAGCTACAGTCACCAAAAAGTGTGCAATTGGCACAAAAACAGGCACACAGACCAGAGGAACAGGACAGAGACCCAAGAAATAAACCTACGGTTATGCGGTAAGTTAATTCACAAGAAAAGAGCCAAGAACATACACTGGGGAAACAACAGTCCCCTCAATAAATGGTGCTGGCAAAACTGGACACCACACACCAAAGAACACTGCACTCTGTCTACACCACACAAAAACTGGCTAAAAACCCAGTGTTCCACATGAAGCCCTTCCTCTCCTGGGTCCTCTGAGGACAGACACCCTCAGCACTCAACTAGACACAAGAACCTTCTCCCCCACTTTTCCTCACCTTTTCTTTTAGCAGCGTCACCTCCCAGCAGGTCCAGAGGAGACCTGCCTCCTGTCAGCGTGAACTGGACCCCACAGTGTCCCAAAGCCCCAGTGGGTCCTGAAGAGACCCGGCTTCTGCTACATCCATTCTGCTGTGGAAATTCAAATTGAAATAGAGCCAAATGACCCATGAATTCTCCAAAATAGTTAAGGAGCAGTTAACTAGAAACCGTAAGAAATGAAATGATTATAGACACAGACTTATTTTTTTTTAATATTTATTTATTTAGCTTCGCTGGGTCTTAGCTGTGTCACACGGGACCTTTTTCTTTTTTAAGTTGCAGCATGCGAACTCTTATTTGAGGCACGTGGGATCTAGTTCCCTGACCAGGGATGGAACCCAGGCCCCCTGCACTGGGAGCACGGAGCCTTAGCCACAGGACCACCAGGGAAGTCCCTAGACACAAACTTTAAAACTTATGCCAAATTCACACAAATTTATTCACAGACATTTCAAATGCAAGGCTATGAAAATTACAGAGAAACATAGAAGAAAATCTACATGACCTTGGATTTCGTCTATAGATCACGAGCTTTGAGTTTTAACATACAAGGCCAATCACAAAAGAAAAAAATATGGTGGACTTTATAAAATTAAAGATTTCTACTCTCAAAGACCTTATTCACAAAGTCAAAATGAGGCAGGAGATAAATGGTCACCAGCCTACGCATTTACAACTGACCTCCGGTTCACACTTCCTGGGGTGAGAAAAAAATGGGCTCCTGGCTGGACATTCATTACCAACCCCCTGTTTACTTTTCCTGAAACAAGAGACAAACGGGCTCTAGGACTACATATTTATGACCGGACTCCTGTCTATATTTCGAGGTCTGCACCTCGATATGAAAACCAGCAACAGAAATAGGGTAAATAACCAGACATTGGACATTTTTATGGGAGGGACAGAGTGGGACTAAACCCTGTTAAAAGATCAAGAGGTCATACATTTCTCATCCTTGGGGCAAGGGAAACATTGCACATGTGCAGAAAGGTTCCTTGGGGGTCAAAAAGGAAGGGGCACCACCCCAAAATAGGTGATGCTAAGGTCGTCCCACAGGCCTCTGGGTGGTAATCCATCTTGGAAAAAAGTTGCGCACGCATGTTGGGGAGGGTCCTAGGGCAGGGAAGGTGTGGAAAAAGAAACCAGATAATTGGCCAGAGGTGAACAGAGACCCGGAAGAACTGCCCTATATAAGTGACTTAACCGCCTCTCTACTGCACTCCTCCTCATTAGGGAGGGTGTCCACACCCTTTCTCTCCGGGTGTGCATCTCTGCCTTGCTTCTGTCTGAACTAAACAAACGGTTTCTCTGTGTGCTCTCCCACTTGTTGCTGTGCTATGTCTCTAATAATAAACTTTGTACCTGTTTTTACAGTTTTTACCTCTATGAGAAATGCATTTTTCACTGGGGGCAAGAGCTAGTGGGGGTGGTGGCTAGGATTCCTGGTTTTCATCCAGGCTCCCCAGGTTCAATTCCTGGGCAGGGAATGAAGATCTCGCTTCATGCCACCACTCACTGCCGCCTCTCCAAGATAAAAAAGACAAGCCACAAACTGGGAGAAAAATACTTGTAAACCACATATCCAGTAAACGACTTGGACTCAAAATGGACACAGACCTCTAGAACAACCCCATTTTAAAAATGGGTAAGGATTTGAACACACACCTGGCCAAAAAAGATATACAGCTAATAAAAATCATACAAAAATTATACAAAAAATCATATACTATTAGGGATTTCCAAATTAAAATCGTGAGCCATCACAGCACACCTACTAGGATGGCTAAACTCCAACAAAACCATGGCAACACCGACTGCTGGAGGGTGAAGAGCAACCCCTCCTCATGGCTGGGGTGCAGGCACAGCCACCTGGCAAGACAGTTCCGCAGCTTTTTTCCACAACTAATCAAGCCTCCCCTCGGGGTCCAACAATTATGCGTCCAGTATATAGGCACTGCTTTGAAAATCTATGTCTAAAAGCAGAAAAGGATGCAGTTATGCACAGCAGCACTATTCATAATGGCTAAAAACCTGAAGAAATCGGGATATCCTTCACTAGATGACTGCATAAGCAAAGTGGAGGACATCCATGTCAAGGCGAGCAGAATACACCACGCCAATATATGTCTCTCTGGCATAAGGATTATTTCAGTCTCATTCAAAAAAAGAAAGATAGAAAAAACTGAGTAGAGACTGACCTTTTATGAAGGACATTTATAAGGAAATCTCCATTTGTAACGGAGTGTCCCTCTTTGCACCAGAAATAGAAGGATGATTAAATCTCAAGTCACTCTTATCAACGGAGAAGTCCCGACTTAAATCTGCATACAATACCTTTGCTTACTGTGCTTTGCATGATAACCTGCCACTATTGGCTTCCCCCCTTCCCCAAGGTCTTTTGTTTTTATCTGAAGATGGTATTTGGTATTTAAGCTGATGGCTTTGGCCATTTCAGGGACTGACTCAATTTTTCTGGGTAGCTCCCCTGTATAAAGGAGGTATACATGCTGTTAAACTTCTGTTTTTCTACTGTTAATCTGGCTTTTATTAGACGGCGGGGGTGGGGCTCAACCAAGAACCTAGAAGGACAGAGTGAAAATTGTTTTTCCTCCCATACACATGCAATGGAATACTACTCAGCAGCAGAAAGGAATGAACCATCAACCCATGGAAAGACATGGATAAATCCTCAGTATATACTGCTACGTGAAAGCATCCAGGCTGAGGAGGCTGCACACAGTATGACCCCATTGGTGACATTCTGGGAAAGGCAAAGCTACACAGATGATAAGCAGATCATGGGGTGGGGGGTTTGAAGTGTTCCATGTGACACTCTAGGATGGATACCTGTCACTATGCATTTGTCTAAGCCCACAGATGTGTATAGCCCAAGGGGCCAATCATAATCTATTCAAATTTAGTTATTTACAGTGTAGGGGTATTACAGGATGGAATACTCAAGGTGACCAAATCTAACTGTATTAGAAATGCATGGAAAAATCTCACTGTAGGGGATGGGATAAAAGGTGCTGACCTAAGTTAACTGTGGAAATGAACGCAATCTCTAAACTAAATGCAAAATGTACACAAACAGTGGACTTTATTTTATGGAGTTCTTTCCAGGGTGTAGCAGCTAACAATTCTGAAACCTCTGCACATGTAATCTGGAAAGGAGCAATGCATAGGTAAACGGCAGATAGTGGGCACCAAGCTCCTCATTGTGGGAGTGGGAAGTTACAGATAAGCAAGGGGAGAGCCTCTGCCCTCATAATACTTGGCTGAGCTTCCTGGGAGGATGGTGTGGGGAGTTCACTGGCCATAGGACATGCACAGATCTTTACACTGGGAAGGCTGTGAAGACATAGGAAACTCACACCCCATCTTTCCAACCATACCTGCTGCAAACACTCAGCCCTCTGTAATCAGCCAGTTGCACCTTTTTAGACATTCTTGCCTCCAGGCACATAAAGGAGCGTGAGGGTCTTGCATTACCTCTAAGCTGTCCCAGAATCCAGGCCCTGGGGGATGGAGCCAGGATGGGGGTGCCTGGGCTCCTGACCAGCAGGTGAGAGGAAGGAGGAAGACCAGTCCGGAGGACAGAGGTTCCCTCAAGTCTGTGAGCCCTGGAGCCCTGATCGGATTCACCCCCAGTGGGGACATGGGTGGGGCCTGCAGTGGTTCTGTTTTCCACCCGGGCCCCTTTGATGAAACCATGGCAGCAATGGGCCCAGAAGTCTCCTGGTGGTGTTTCAAACTGACACAGCAGTTTTACAAAGGAACAGGGGAATGAAGCTGAGCTCCTGACGGCCACTTCTTCTGGCTCTGAGTTGCTTCTGTCAGGCCCACAGACACATCCGTGGAGTCTGCTGTAACCCACCTTCCCCAGCCTGGTCTTTCCTCTCCCTCCCTGCGATGAGTCCCGTGACATTTCCAGCCCGGACCCCTCTCCCAGGCCAGACGCCTCTGTCCAGTCACTGCACCCCCATCTCACCTTGGGGGCTAACAGGGCCCTCAGGGGACCGGGATCCTGCAGCTCCCCACACCCAGGAGCAGCCCCACCTTCCCTGGTTGCTGAGCCCAGACACCGGGTGTAACCGAGCAGGACCCTACGGGGCCTTCCCAGGACAGACCCACCCCCCCATATCCTCTGCTGTAGCTCCTCTCTGAAGTACCTGGATAACAGCATCTGATGCACGCTTCCTGAGTTGTTTTACAGACTTCTACCAGATGGAAGACATTAACTACTGTACTTGATGATCAAGAGCCCCCAGACCTACTGGCACCTAAGGATTGATACTGTTCACCACCCTGTTACCTCACCATCAACCAACCAGAGAATTGTGCACCAGCTGATCTCATACCCTGCGACCCCCTCCTCCAAATTCACACTAATTCCCCTCTACACCCACAGCCCTGGCCCAAGCCCGATCTAGTGCCTGGTTCCTCCATCAGGCCCTGACAAATCTCCCTGCCCCCACGGTGCGTCTCACATCCCACCCCAACGTGGTCTTTCTGAAGCATAAACGAGACTGTGACTCTCTCCCACATGTAATCCCCAAATGTTTCCCCACTTTCGCTAGGGTATCTGCTGGGAGAGACATCTGCCAAGGCCCTGAGAGTCCCCGGCATCCCCACGAGGCTGCTGGCTCCTGGGTTCCCTGACAATGAGCACCTCAGCCGGCCAGGCGACACGGCAGGAAACCCCAGAACTGCTCACCTCAGGATGGGGCTGGCACTGCCACTGCCTGATCAAAGAGAGCAGAGAAGGGTTCCCCAACTGGGACACAAACAGTGCACGAGTGGCCTCTCCCTTAGCTATCGCATGATCCCCATGGGACCTGAGGGAAGGAAGGACCGAGGCACACTTGGTTCCTAAGGAGGATGGGATAGGCTCAGTCACATCCCCCCAAATTCACATGCTGAATCCCTAAACCCCGGGACCCCAGGATGTGGCTGTATTTGGAGATGGGGTTTTTAAAGAGGTGATCAAGGTAAAATGAGGTCACTAGGGTGGATCCTAATCCAATAAGACTGATGTCCTACCAGAAGAGATTAGGACACAGAAGATCATGTGAGAAGATGGCTGTCTACACACCAAGAAGAGAAGCCTCAAGGAAAAACCAGCCTGCAGACACCTTGATCTCAGACGGCATCCAGGACTAGGAGGTAGGTCTGTTGTTCACGCTCCCCGGTCTGTGGTGTTTGTTATGGCAGCCCCGAGCAGACTCACACACAGGGTAAAGAAGGTCTCACACTAGATAGCCCACTCTCCATTCCCCTGTATGTGAGTTACAGTAGCCTCAGGAACTGAGGAAGGTGTGCCCGAGGAAAGGCACAAGATATGAGATTTTAGGCATAACACGACTGCACTGATATCTTTTTTTCCTTCTTTAAAGATTTTTAAAATCTTTATTTATTTTTGGCTGCGTTAGGTCTTCATTGCTGCACACGGGATTTCTCTAGTTGCGGCGAGGGGGGCTTATCTTCACTGCGGTGCGCGGGCTTCTCATTGCGGTGGCTTCTCTTGTTGCGGAGCACGGGCTCTAGGCGTGGGGGCTCAGTAGTTGTGGCACACGGGCATAGCTGCTCTGCAGCATGTGGGATTTTCCCGGACCAGGTCTCGAATCCGTGTGCCCTGCATCCGCAGGCAGATTATCAACCACTACACCATCAGGGAAACCCCATGACTGCACTGATCTTAAACGAGCCTGATCTACATTCACACGAGATGGTTTTGTCCTGTATATACACCCACATTAGCACCTTCAGTCTCAAGGGCAGACCTTTGTCTTCACCACCTCCACTGAGAGCATTACCTTAATCTGCTCTGAACCACCTCCTATAGGATTTCCAGAACCACAAAGCATCAGAGACTGCATGCTGCTGTGTAATCATGTTTCACAGGACCAGAGGCTGTGCGCCAGCTTCCGGGTGACCCTGCCACAGCAGAGCCGCCCAGCTGTCCACCAGAACCCACGTCCCTTTCTCCTGTTCACAGCCAGCCTGCACCTCCCAGCCTTCCCACCCATTGCAGCTCCAAATGGAAGTGCTGGAGGTGGTGAGGACCTTGGCCAGCCTGTGTCCTAGGATGGAGGGCACGGTGCCATGTGGTCACCCCATCCCCTGCTGGTTGGAGCCCTCCACCTGAAAGCAGGGAAGAGAAACAAGGAGGACAGAGCCTGGGCCCCGACCCCCACCTGCCCTGAACTATCACATGAAGGGAACACAGACATCTTGAGCATCAGACTATTTTGGGGGGACACTTTGTTCCAGTAACAAACCTTTGCTTTAAAAACCAAGGTGCTTTATAGATCCCTCCCCAACTGTAACAGAAAGTGAGGCTTAATTTCATCATAGAATAAAGTTATGAGGAATTTACAGGCCAAAGAAACTTAGGTTTGGGATACTCAATTAGTGAAGAATCTAAACAGAGTTTGGGCTTGGAGCAGTAAATTAAAGAAGTACCAAGTGTTGTTCATATAGGCTTCTGCACCTTTCACATGAGAGACTTATTTCCTGCTTTCAAGGAGACAGAGAGTCAGAGTGTCCCTCTTGCATCAGCCATTTATTAAGGAACTGTAATTCAAAATAATTGATATGCCATTGTGGAGCACCCCTCCCTGAGACCCAACAATACACAGAGGTGGGAATACATGCATATATTTCCTTGCATTATCAGCTGAGCACTTTCAGCTCCTATATGTAACTTTTTCATAACATTCTCTAGTAAAAGGAACCAGAGCTCTTTGAAATTATGGCTGACACTAGGACTGACACAGTAAATATATGAGCCAGGACAATCTTGAATCTTATATCAGAAAATAAGGAAGTATCAAGAAAAATAATCCACAGAGTGGAATGGTGTCAAAGGAAAACAGGAGCCAATGGAAAGAGCTCTCAATAGCCAAAGTAGGAATGAACTTAGCAACAAAATCTGGACTGCTGGATTATAACAAAAAGTTAAAAAAACAAAGAAAACAAACAAAAAAAACTGTCCACAGGTGTCCATGCTGGTAAAAATAAGTAACTGCATAGGGTTTTGTTTGTTTGTTTGTTTGTTTTCATCAATAAGGTTGAATAGAAATCTCCTATGTGGAAGTCCCAATAATTGATGTGGACACTCAGCCATCCATGGATTGTGGAGGTGGAGATAACTCCTGTCTCCATAAGTGCTGCTTCCCAAAGTAGCTTCCTCCTGAAGAAGACACACAGTACGGAAGTGGGAAAAACTTAACTTCATTGTGGGGAAATCTGACAAACTACCTCAGCCAGGTGACCAAAGTTAATAGTAACAGTGATAAGTTGCCCTGAGAGCCTGTTCCCTTGATATAAAGTGATGAGAAAGCACTTTACCTCTGTGATCTGCTTACTCAAAACGCATAACTCAAGCCTAATCCTGAGAAAAACACCAAGTAAATTCCAATGCGGGACAGTCAACAAAGTATCTGACCAGTACTCCTCACCAATATCAAAGTCATAGAAACAAGGACAGTCTGAGAAACTGTGAAAGCCCAGAAGAGCCTAAACAGACATGATGACTAAATGTCACATGACACACTGGATGGCATCCTGGAAGAGAAAAACTTAGAATGAAGGAAACCCAAATGAAATATGGATGTCAGTTAATAAGTGACAATTCAGATGAAAACTAGAATGAGAAACCTATTGCATCACACTAGAAATCTAGAGGAAATGGGTAACTTCCTAGTAAAAACACACATTAACAAAACGGAACATAACAAAGGAAAATACAAACACAACAGTTAAGCCACCAAAAGACCTCTTCCCCCTTTTGCTTGTCCTTCCATTGTTCCGGGATTTCGCTCTCCTGGGACAGGGAAGGAACAGAGACACAGCAGTCTGGCAGTTCCCCTAAGTTCGGACCCTGCTCAGTGTCTTCATCTCTCCCAGCCATGCCCCATCCAGTAGGGCACCCGAGGGAGTCTCAGGGATTATTCGTTCTGATGTATCAGCTATGACATTTTTGATTCCAATGGACTGGACACACTTACTAAAGTAAAATAAAACATTATTTTTAAACGATAGAAATAAATTAATAACTGCAAGAGACAGGTTTAAGAGTGGATTTGGACCTGGCAGTTCTGGTGGCTCACTCTCTTGCAGTGTGATCTGGTCTCCCTCCAATCCTTTGTGCTGCTAAATGCCTTTGGGTGGCCCCATGCACAGGAACACTCTCTCTCACTGCATCCAGGGCTTCCAGAAACTGCAGGCGACACCCACTCAATGTCCATTTTAACAGAAAAGAAGAGGTTCAGTTAAGGTCAGGGGCTGTGGTCACCCATCCAGGGCTCTTGCTGTCCTCCCTTGATGGCAGGAAGCTCTTCCACTAGCTAAAATAGCAACTTTGCTGTTGGTGGTAAACTCAAGACTCTTGCTTTGGGCATCGGGGCCTCACATCAGAGGCTGGCCCTGATGGCCAGTGTACCTCAAAAGGCACACAGACTTCATTCGTGTCCCTGGGAGGTGGGAGCCCAGGAGTCACACCTGCCCTCTGACTATATTAATCACCCATCTCCACAGAACACATTTGCTCATTTCCCAGTCTCTGCTCTCTCCTTTACAGAGAACAGAAACCAAACGGTAGGTGGTAAGGAAACTGTTACTCAGCGGAGCAGTGTCTCAAGGATGATTCTATACCGTGGAATCCACAGTTGGCTGGCTTTCCGGAGGCCGCAGGGACTGGGCCCGGGATGCACATGGCTCCTGGAGACCACGTGGCCTCAGAGTGAAAACACCAGCTGGGAAGCCACTTGCTCCCATACCTTTGATTTTTAATGAGTATGAATGTCAAAGGTTTGCAACAACCCGAAGGCCAGAGGATTGCAGGGCCACGGTCTGCTGTATGCTGCTTGTGGCCAGGGCCACACTCAATGTCTGGAGGGTTACGTCCTCTCGGAAGGCTGAGAGGCTATGAGGGAGGAGGCCCTTTTCTCAATCACATGGATGTAGGGAACTGAAACATCCCAAGGGGCCGTCTACGCTGCCCAGGTAGCTGTTCAATTGCCCAGCAGCAAAGTCAGCACAGCGATTGGCCACAGGGGCTTGACAGGGCCCAGGCAGGCCTAAGCTGGAGGACCACAGATGCCTGCCTGGATGGTCAGGGGTCAAGGGATACTCTGAGATTTTATTATCTACTACTGCCCACTCAAATGGGACGAAGGATGCAGCCAGTCCTGAAGGGCACCGCCAGCCCTCAAGAAGGCAGCATATGGGGGCTGGCAGCGCTACAGCCTTGCATGCGTGCCAACATGTCCCACTGAGCGCACTGCGTGTCAGGGCTGGGCTGGAACCTGGGTCCGGCCCCACCCTCCCCATGTTGGCGGCGGGGGACCTTCCTGACTTCTGAGGCCCTCCACAACCACAGACTGAGGTTAAGTTGGCGATGAAACAGCCAGCAACCAGAGCAGACATTTCATTCATCTTCTTTAGAGTCCAGGATGCGGAGAGGAAGCAGAGGCGGAGCAGAAAACCAACAGTCCAGCTCGACCCCGCGTCACTTGTACCAGGTGAGTCCCATCCATCGTGCAGGCTCAGATAGAAGAGAGAGGGGAAGGCGAAGCAGGCCCATTAGACCGTGAACACTAGGTGTGTAAAGTATGAGTACTTTCTGGTTTTCTTTATATTTACAGGAATTTCTATTTTTCAATCATTAAGATACACTATTAGTAAAATAAAAAGATTAAAATTGTGTACACCTTTTCACACGCCCCTCACTAAATGTGAATTCTCTAGAAGGTACACATCTTCTGAAATCTCTTCTTACAAGAGTCACGGATTTACTTACTAAAAGCTGGCTGGAATCAACACAGGTGACTTTGCAGTTTTAGGATTGCCTGGGTCCGTGGCTTGCTGGGCTGCAGTTCCTACTTTCCAGCTCTGTAAGATGCAGGTGGAGAAGCAAGGGTGAGACCTGTCTCTCTATGAGCTGTTCAGCTAGGACTCTGAGGTACCTACCTTGTGCAGCACTTGGTAGCAGAAGCACGGGTCACAGCAGGAACAGAGTACTTGGTCTCGGGCCTTAGATGACCCAGAGCGGACATTACATACTCAGCCAACAACCAGAAAAGAGAGTCCAGTCCCTTTATTAAAAAAAAGAAAAAAAAAGACATTCAGCCAGCACCTGGGGTTCACCCAGGCCTGCTCTGACCTTCTGTTCCCCCTCTAACACAGGCCAACGAGATAGCTCTGGGCAAAGCTGTGTTCCCACTGACCTCCCACCCACCTCAGTCAGGTCTTGCTGAACCCAGAGCACCAGGAATGCTGACCATCCTTGCAGTTTGGGGCCCCAAGGCTATAAGCTCACCCCAGTGGGCCAGCTCTCTGGGGTCCTTCCGGCACACTCCCGAGGGGAGTGACAGGGACGCAGCTGGAATCTGAGTCGCACAGTCTGCTCATTTCACCTTCACTCGTTACGAAAAAGGTCTTTACCCATGAAACATTCACCCCACTTTTGGTCCTTTAAAAAAACAAATTTTCTTAGGAACTATTACACCAAAGTATCTTCCGGAAAGCAAACGTTCAGCAATAAGATTTACTTCAGTACAATTTCATTTTATGTACATACAAGTGTACTTAAAGAGGACCATGTATAAAATGAGATGCCTAGTTTGCCATTTCTTTGAAGTCTGAGGCACCTGAGGTTTATGATTGTTCCTTTCATAGAGTACTGTATTCCCGCCTTTATTTCCAGACCCAAGGATGGGGAACAAAGGTGAAACAGGTCTGCACACAGCAAAATGTCTTCAGAAATCTGCAAACCCAGCTTCTTACAGGAGTTAAAGGTTAAGGACCAGGACAATGAAAGGGCGTGTGGGGGAAGGAATAGCAAGTAACCAAAACAAGGTGTCTGCGACCAGCCCACCTTCTCTGTCAGGAGTGTGCACCTGGAGCTGGTCTCTGTGTTTGGGGAGCCCTTGTGCTTCACAGAAGCAGTGCTGAGCCAGGGCGGAGCAGCTGGCCACAGACACCACCTGCCAAGTACCTGTGGGACCCACTCTCAGTCCTGAGCTAAGCTTAAACCATAATTACATTTATTTGCTTATTTACTGTGACAGGCAACGTGCTCAGTACTTGGAGTGACTATATTCCCCCCCATTTTATTGTTTTAAACCACTTTATGAAGGTATCATTGACATACAGAAAGCTGTACATGATTAACACATGCAACTTTGTGAGTATGGAGACAGATTACACCCATGAAACCATCACCACAATCTACACCGTAAACATATGTGTCACTCCAAAGGTGTCCTCCCGACCTATTCATTCCTTTATTATTATTCCTATTATCATCATTCTTTGTGTGTATGGTAAGAACACTTAAGATAGGAGCCATCCTCAGTAAATTTTAAGCACACAATACAGTATTGTTAACTACAGGCACCATATTATACAGCAGAACTCTAGAACTTGTTCATCTGGCATAACTGAAACTTTGTGCCCTTGCACTAGCACCTCCCAATTTCTCAGGGACTCAGACGGGGTGACCTGTTGCCTCGGGCCTTGACAGCTGGGAGGAGGCAGAGCCTTGGCGTCTTCCTGCTCTGTCCAGAGCTACGTGCGGTCAGCAAATGCTCTGCCCCTGGCCGCAGCCCCTTGCTCACACGCCCTGGTGTAAAACCCCAAGTTTAGACCCCAGGCCACCCATGCATGAGTGGCAGAAACCCTTCCCCAGGGACCTCCCTCTGCCTCTTTTTTCTAGTCTTCTCCCTCCCTCCCTCCCATGCCTCTCCTTGCTTCCCCGTGAAGAAGGAGCTGGTGGAGAAAAGCAAAGCCCGGCAGCTACAATGACACACACACACACACACACACACACACACACACACACACACACACACACACACACAGTGCTCCCTGCGGTGAGGGCTGCTCTGAGTGGTCGGTGCATTCACACATTAAGCCTCATGACGACCTCGGGAGGGCAGTCCTCACTGTTTCCCCATTTCACAGATGAGGGCCCGAGGCAGAGGACAGCAGTAGCGCATCCACCCTCACACAGGATGAGGCCCAGACGCCCCTAACCTGTGGCTCACCTGGCTCCAGCCACAGCCGCCTCGGGTTCTCGCAGACTCTGCTGGGTCTTTTCCACAAATCCCTTCGACACCTACAGGCTCTTAACTAATCTACGAGGGCAAGTTACTCAAGTTCATCTGAAAAACACCCCCCCGCAGGCTTCTAACCAGCTATGAGCAAGGGAAAAACTGAAGACAGATGGGAGAGCCCAGGTTACAGAAGAGGTTGAAGCAGCTGCTTCGTTGGCACAGTAGGAGAAGGGAGAGCTTGGCAAGGAAGAGAAGGTGCGTGGCTGGGAAGGAGGGGCGTGTGGACCCTCTCAAACCCCCGTCCTCCACTCAAGCACAGACTTGGACCAAGCCCAAAGCAATGTGAGGACTCTGCAGTCAACAGGTTGAAGAAGGTGTACACCCTGGACCAAGGCCAAGTGCCAGCCAATGTCTTCAGAAGGGAAGAAAAATATAAAGTAGGTAGCTCTGCTTGGAGTCTTTGAGATTGAGCTGCGAGGGGCAGACCCCAGCATCATGCCACTCCAGCACATGTTCATGCCCAGAGGTACATTCTTCATGGGGAACTGTGGACATCTGTGGAACATATCTTCCCTTTTTCTCCACAGAAGAAGAACCTGAGAGTCAGAGAACTGAGATATCCCGTGGAGGAGCACACACCATTTACAGGTTGTAAATAGCTTCAGGAGGTCACCACTGCTGACCAAGCCCCAGCTGCATGCGCATTTAGGCACACAGGTGGGTCAAGAGTCAGGCAGGGTCCTTTTGCAAAGCTGCCTCGCTAAGCTTCCACTCTAATAAGGTTTTGGTTACAGAAATGCATACTCATGGCAGAAGTTTTTAAAATGCAGAAGATAACTGAGAAGTAAAAATTCCCTGTTCTTCTCTCCCAAGAGATACCGCCACTAACCTACTGATCCATCCATCTCCTTTCAGCCTCAGGCTGAGCCCCTCTGACCTGGACGTCAGTCTGGCGTGGACACCACACCCCGCACTACCCCTCGATGTCCAGTGCGGAGTGGCCAGCGTGCTGGGGCTTGGGGATGGGGTGGTCTGCGCCTGGGAGAGCCTTCTGAAGAGGGCAGCTCCGAAAGGCACAGGCCGCGGGGCACGGTGTGAGGCTGTGTCTTGGTCACACCTCTGCTGCTGACCAGCGGGTCCTGGAGCCTCGCGACTCAGGGGCGCTCCGCACCGCAGCCGCCACCTCGCTGCTACTCGGCCTGATTCGTCTCTTTCTACCCCAAATACCACCCTGTGCATTACCAGTGACACCAAGACCAAGCCTGCTAGCGCCAAATCCAGCAATCCCTCCTCCTGGCTTTGCAGACCCTGCTCTACAACAGCGGGGAGCGCGGGGGTGAAGCGCACTCTGCGTGCACAGAATTCAGGGAGCTAACGAGGCCCTCAGGCCCCGACCCCTAAAGCCAGGGCACTGGGTTACTCACCAGCAGCGGACAGCAAAAGGCCCTTAAATCGGAGCAAGCTACAGGAGAGGACCATCGCCCCCTTGTGGGCAGGAAGGGGGTTGGGCTGTCTCCTGAGCTCCTCCTGGAGGCCAGCATTGCCACATGCATAGATTTCTCATCCTCAGCACTGCTGACATTCTGGGCTGAATCGCTCCCTGTGGTGGGTTTTGTCCTGGGCATTGCAGTGTGTTTAGCAGTGTCCCTGGCCACCGGCCACTAGCCCACCCTCCAGACATTGCCAGGTGTCTCTGGGGAGGGAGGGTAAACTGTTCTGTTCAGGGACCCCTGCACTCACCCTGCCGCTCCGGCCAGCCCAGGGGCCACCGCGCCTGCAGGACTCGCCTCCTAACCAGGCATACCGCGGAGGGGGGGCGGGGAGGGTACAGGCTGGAGTCTCTTCTCCCCCAGAGATGGCATCCAAAAATCCTAACTGCTGATTCTGCAACTCCCATGAGGTTGACATTTCTCCCCTCTCTTATCAGGGGCTTGAAAACAATTTCTCTCTCTGTGGTTTCATTATTAAATCCCTTTTCTTTCTGATGAAAATGCCTTTGGTCCCTAAATACATAGAAGTTTACGATTTTAAGTGTACTGCTACTTCTATTTTAGATACTGATGACTATGAGGGCAAACCTAGGCCTTTTGGGAAACACATTTTTCTGGGTCTATAACGTGTTTCCTTTTTGATACTGGGGGGCTTGGGTAGCAGTTTGGGATGGATTATTTGAAGCCAAAGATTTGAGGATTGCATCCTTACACCTGCCTATTTGCCCTCTCAGTCTCCATCTGAAACTAGCCTGGATACATGGACAGTGTGGACCTCGGCAGCCAGGATCTCAGTGAAGGGACGCCGCTGGCTGAGCTCTGTCCGTTCATGTGAAGGGCAAACTGCTCACCCCTGAACCTCTCCACCTTGGACCAGGTGTCGCATTGCAGGGAAGGTACAACCTCCAGACACTTTTATTGGCAGACCTCTTTAAAGATTTCAAAGTGGGGCCACATGGTGTACGTTTGTTGCCAGGATTTCGCCATGCATACGGGAGGGTAGCGCTGTGGTGCCCACCTTATAAATAAAGAAAGCTGAGGCTCACCTAAGTGGCTTGCCCAAGTTGACCTAGATTCTGGTCTTTCATGGGATGCCTGCAGGACACACAACAGGAATATAAGGCCTCTACACACTCCCAACACCTCTGATGAGATGGCTTCTGCCGTCAGGCCCCCATTTCCCAGCGGACACGTAGCACACTTACACGTGCTTCCTAACAAGTGAAAAGAGACACGAGCTACACACTGGGCACTTCCCTGAATCAGCATCTCTACACGGGGTGTTCTGTGTGTAGCGAACTGCCTCAACTAAGGAATGCCTGAGTTAGGCCTCTGGGCCTGTGCTTGCTCCAAAAGCCTGCACTGTAACACGAAGAAATGTGCTTTACTCACAGTTGGAACGCCAGCCGACGTTCCCTTGGAGGCAGGGTGACTTCAGGTAGTAAGTCCTAGAAGGAATGCTTAGCAGAGTGCTTTTTCAGTAGAGCTCACAATAGGGCAATGAGGCACAATTCCATGGCATGTTAGATGCGGTAGAAACGTTTTCCTAAAGCTGCTGGAGTGCTGAAGAAATCTAGTTCTCTCAAGTAAGAGTGTAGCATGTTGCCCTTTGCTCGGCATACACAGAAGGCATCTGAAGGGCCAACTGACCTGGCTGTTGCTCAGCAAACATAGAGGGGTCTGGGGGTACTCAGGGATCTGTAGGGAAAAGGTTGCCAAACAGGGGGCTTAGGAGTCCGGAAAAGGGTACTTCCTATAAAATAAAGCAGAAGAGTGACTAAGACATCATGGAAGCAGCTGCAAGACTCCCTTTCTGCACGGCTACTCACAGCATTACCTCGAGGCCAGTACTCACGTTGAGTTTCCCTTTAGCTCTAGAGCGTGGCAGGATGAGCTCCACCTCGGCCATCGAAGAACCTGGCTTACCTGGGGAAAACTCATTTTCTTCCAAGAGCCATGCCTACAGTGGCTAGTGGCCTGTCAACAGCAGTCAATTTCAAGTACCTTCAAGGCAGCATGAATGGAGCTTTCCAAATGGGAAAGCAAGGCTACTTCCATCAGGCCCCCATTTCCACGGGCACACGCAGCATACATCCCTCTGCTTTCTAACAAGTCCAAAGAGACACAGGTTACCCAGTGGTTCCTTCCTTGAATCAACTCGTCAAAGCAGGGTGATCTGCAAACAGCAAACTGCCTCAACCAAGGAACGCCCCAGCTAAGCCTCCGGGCCCGTGGCTCTTCAAAAGCCTGCAGTGTTACACGAGGAACTGGGCTTTAGTTGCAGTCGGAACGCAAGCCGACATTCTCCTGGAGGCAGGGTGACTTCAGGCAGGGGGTCCCAGACCGACTGCGAAGCCGTGGGTTATTCTCAGTGCAGCTCAGACTAGGGCAATGAGTCACACTTGCACGGTATGTTGGACCTGCTAGAAAGGTGTTCATCGACCAGTGGGAGTGTTGAGGAAATCGAGCTGTCCCGAGAAAGAGTGCAGTCTGTTGCCCTACACTCGGCATACACAGAGTGGCTCCGAAGGGCTACGGGCCTTGATGTGGCTTAGCAGGCCCTTGGCGGCCTGAGGATACTCAGTGTTCTTGCAGGAAATAGGGTGCCCACGCGGGGTTCCTAGATGTCCTGCAAAGCGTACTGACGTTAAAACAATGCAGAGCAGCGGCTACGGCCTCCTGGACACTGCTGCACGCCTCCGCTACTGCACGGCAATTCAGGGCCTTACCTCGAGACAACTGCTCACGCTGAGTGTCCCGTTAGCGACACAGCATGGTAGGATGCTGACTTTCTCCTCGAGCAGAGTGACTTCAGGTACGAGGTCCTCGAAGAATCCTAAGCAGAGTGTTTTCTCATGGCAGCTCAGACGGGGGCCATGACGAACACTTCCATGGCACGTCGCACTGGCTACAAACGTAGTCCTGAGGCTGTTCCAGTGCTCTGGAAATGTAGCTCTCTTTAAGAAACGAGCAGTGTGTTGCCCTTCACTCGACATACAAAGAGGGCCTCTGAGGGACCGACCTTTGGGCCTCGATGTTGCTCAGCAGGCCCACAGGGGTCTGGAGGTACTCACTGATCTTGGAGGGAAAATGATGCACACCCGAGGGCCCTAGGAGTCCTGAAAAGGGTACTTCCTTTAAAATAAAGCAGAACAGGGGCTTCCCTGGTGGCGCAGTGGTTGAGAATCTCTCTGCCAACGCAGGGTACACGGATTCGAGCCCTGGTCTGGGAGGATCCCACAGGCCGTGGAGTAACTGGGCCCGTGAACCAGAACTACTGACCCTCCGCCTCTGGATCCTGTGCTCCGCAACAAGAGAGGCCGCGATAATGAGAGGCCTACGCACCGCGATGAAGAGTGGCTCCTACTTACCGCAATTGGAGAGAGCCCTAGCACAGAAACGAAGCCCCAACATAGCAATCAATCAATCAATCAATACGTCTTAAAAAAACAATAAAAAATAAAACAATAAAATAAAGCAGAACAGCGACTAAGACCTCATGGAAAGAGCTGCATGCCTCCCTTTCTGCGCGGCTACTCAGGGACTTACCTCGAGGCCAGTACTCATGTTGAGTTTCCCTTTAGCTCTAGAGCGTGGCAGGATGAGCTCCACCTCGGCCATCGAAGAACCTGGCTTACCTGGGGAAAACTCATTTTCTTCCAAGAGCCATGCCTACAGTGGCTAGTGGCCTGTCAACAGCAGTCAATTTCAAGTAGCTTCAAGGCAGCATGAATGGAGCTTTCAAAATGGGAAAGCAAGGCTAGTTCCTTCAGTCCCCCATTTCCACGGGCACACGCAGCATACATCTCTGTGCTTTCTAACAAGTCCAAAGAGACACAGGTTACCCAGTGGTTCCTTCCTTGAATCAACTCGTCGAAGCAGGGTGATCTGCAAACACCAAACTGCCTCAACCAAGGAACGCCCCAGCTAAGCCTCCGGGCCCGTGGCTCTTCAAAAGCCTGCAGTGTTACACGAGGAACTGGGCTTTAGTTGCAGTCGGAACGCAAGCCGACATTCTCCTGGAGGCAGGGTGACTTCAGGCAGGGGGTCCCAGATCGAATGCGAAGCCGAGGGTTATTCTCAGTGCAGCTCAGACTAGGGCAATGAGTCACACTTGCACGGTATGTTGGACCTGCTAGAAAGGTGTTCGTCGACCAGTGGGAGTGTTGAGGAAATCGAGCTGTCCCAAGAAAGAGTGCAGTCTGTTGCCCTACACTCGGCATACACAGAGTGGCTCCGAAGGGCTACGGGCCTTGATGTGGCTTAGCAGGCCCTTGGCGGCCTGAGGATACTCAGTGTTCTTGCAGGAAATAGGGTGCCCACGCGGGGTTCCTAGATGTCCTGCAAAGCGTACTGACGTTAAAACAATGCAGAGCAGCGGCTACGGCCTCCTGGACACTGCTGCACGCCTCCGCTACTGCACGGCAATTCAGGGCCTTACCTCGAGACAACTGCTCACGCTGAGTGTCCCGTTAGCGACACAGCATGGTAGGATGCTGACTTTCTCCTCGAGCAGAGTGACTTCAGGTACGAGGTCCTCGAAGAATCCTAAGCAGAGTGTTTTCTCATGGCAGCTCAGACGGGGGCCATGACGAACACTTCCATGGCACGTCGCACTGGCTACAAACGTAGTCCTGAGGCTGTTCCAGTGCTCTGGAAATGTAGCTCTCTTTAAGAAACGAGTAGTGTGTTGCCCATCACTCGACATACAAAGAGGGCCTCTGAGGGACCGACCTTTGGGCCTCGATGTTGCTCAGCAGGCCCACAGGGGTCTGGAGGTACTCACTGATCTTGGAGGGAAAATGATGCACACCCGAGGGCCCTAGGAGTCCTGAAAAGGGTACTTCCTTTAAAATAAAGCAGAACAGGGGCTTCCCTGGTGGCGCAGTGGTTGAGAATCTCTCTGCCAACGCAGGGTACACGGATTCGAGCCCTGGTCTGGGAGGATCCCACAGGCCGTGGAGTAACTGGGCCCGTGAACCAGAACTACTGACCCTCCGCCTCTGGATCCTGTGCTCCGCAACAAGAGAGGCCGCGATAATGAGAGGCCTACGCACCGCGATGAAGAGTGGCCCCTACTTACCGCAATTGGAGAGAGCCCTAGCACAGAAACGAAGCCCCAACATAGCAATCAATCAATCAATCAATACGTCTTAAAAAAACAATAAAAAATAAAACAATAAAATAAAGCAGAACAGCGACTAAGACCTCATGGAAAGAGCTGCATGCCTCCCTTTCTGCGCGGCTACTCAGGGACTTACCTCGAGGCCAGTACTCATGTTGAGTTTCCCTTTAGCTCTAGAGCGTGGCAGGATGAGTTCCACCTCGGCCATCGAAGAACCTGGCTTACCTGGGGAAAACTCATTTTCTTCCAAGAGCCATGCCTACAGTGGCTAGTGGCCTGTCAACAGCAGTCAATTTCAAGTAGCTTCAAGGCAGCATGAATGGAGCTTTCAAAATGGGAAAGCAAGGCTAGTTCCTTCAGTCCCCCATTTCCACGGGCACACGCAGCATACATCTCTGTGCTTTCTAACAAGTCCAAAGAGACACAGGTTACCCAGTGGTTCCTTCCTTGAATCAACTCGTCGAAGCAGGGTGATCTGCAAACACCAAACTGCCTCAACCAAGGAACGCCCCAGCTAAGCCTCCGGGCCCGTGGCTCTTCAAAAGCCTGCAGTGTTACACGAGGAACTGGGCTTTAGTTGCAGTCGGAACGCAAGCCGACATTCTCCTGGAGGCAGGGTGACTTCAGGCAGGGGGTCCCAGATCGAATGCGAAGCCGAGGGTTATTCTCAGTGCAGCTCAGACTAGGGCAATGAGTCACACTTGCACGGTATGTTGGACCTGCTAGAAAGGTGTTCGTCGACCAGTGGGAGTGTTGAGGAAATCGAGCTGTCCCAAGAAAGAGTGCAGTCTGTTGCCCTACACTCGGCATACACAGAGTGGATCCGAAGGGCTACGGGCCTGGATGTGGCTTAGCAGGCCCTTGGGGGCCTGAGGGTACTCAGTGTTCTTGCAGGAAATAGGGTGCCCACGCGGGGTTCCTAGATGTCCTGCAAAGCGTACTGACGTTAAAACAATGCAGAGCAGCGGCTACGGCCTCCTGGACACTGCTGCACGCCTCCGCTACTGCACGGCAATTCAGGGCCTTACCTCGAGACAACTGCTCACGCTGAGTGTCCCGTTAGCGACACAGCATGGTAGGATGCTGACTTTCTCCTCGAGCAGAGTGACTTCAGGAACGAGGTCCTCGAAGAATCCTAAGCAGAGTGTTTTCTCATGGCAGCTCAGACGGGGGCCGTGACGAACACTTCCATGGCACGTCGCACTGGCTAGAAATGTGGTCCTGAGGCTGTTCCAGTGCTCTGGAAATGTAGCTCTCCTTAAGGAACGAGCAGTGTGTTGCCCATCACTCGGCATACACAGAGGGCCTCCGAAGGCCCGACCTTTGGGCCTCGATGTTGCTCAGCAGGCCCACAGGGGTCTGGAGGTACTCACTGATCTTGGAGGCAAAATGATGCACACCCGAGGGGCCTAGGAGTCCTGAAAAGGGTACTTCCTTTAAAAATAAAGCAGAACAGGGGCTTCCCTGGTGGCGCACTGGTGGAGAATCTGCCTGCTAACGCAGGGTACACGGGTTTGAGCCCTGGTCTGGGAGGATCCCACAGGCCGCGGAACAACTGGGCCCGTGAGCCACAACTACTGAGCCTGTGCGTCTGGAGCCTCTCCTCTGCAACAAGAGAGGCCGCGATAATGAGAGGCCTACGAACCGCGATGAAGAGTGGCCCCCACTTTCCGCAACTGTAGAGGGCCCTAGCACAGAATCGAAGACCCAACATAACAATCAATCAATCAAATCTTAAAAAAACAATAAAAAATAAAAAAAATAAAATAAAATAAAGCAGAACAGTGACTAAGACCTCATGGAAAGAGCTGCATGCCTCCCTTTCTGCACGGCTACACAGGGACTTACCTCGAGGCCAGTACTCACGTTGAGTTTCCCTTTAGCTTAGCGCGTGGCAGGATGAGCTCCACCCCAGCCATTGAAGCACCCGGCTTACCTAGCGAAAACTCATTTTCTTCCCAGAGCCATGCCTACAGTGGCTAGTGGGCTGTCAACAGCAGTCAATTTCAAGTAGCTTCAAGGCAGCATGAATGGAGCTTTCCAAATGGGAAAGCAAGGCTAGTTCCATCAGGCCCCCATTTCCACGGGCACATGCAGCATACATCCCTGTGCTTTCTTAAAAGTCCAAAGAGACACAGGTTTCCCAGTGGTTCCTTCGCTGAATCAACTCCTTGAAGCAGGGTGTTCTGCAAACAGCAAACTGCCTCAACCAAGGAACGCCCCAACTAAGCCTCCGGGCCCGTGGCTCTTCAGAAGCCAGCCGTGTTACACAAGGAACTGGGCTTTAGTTGCAGTCGGAACGCAAGCCGACATTCTCCAGGAGGCAGGGTGACTTCAGGCAGGGGGTCCCAGATCGAATGCGAAGCCGAGGGTTATTCTCAGTGCAGCTCAGACTGGGGCAATGAGTTACACTTGCATGGTATGTTGGACCTGCTAGAAAGGTGTTCGTCGACCTGTGGGAGTATTGAGGAAATCAAGCTGTCCCAAGAAAGAGTGTAGTGTGTTGCCCTACACTCGGCATACACAGAGTGGCTCCGAAGGGCTACGGGTCTGGATGTGGCTTAGCGGGGCCATGGGGGCCTGAGTGTACTCAGTGTTCTTGCAGGGAATAGGGTGCCCACGCGGGGTTCCTAGATGTTCTGCAAAGCGTACTGACGTTAAAATAATGCAGAGCAGGGGCTTCGCTTGTGGTGCAGTGGTTGGGAATCCACCTGCCGATGCAGGGGACATGGGTTCGAGCCCTGGTCCACCAAGATCTCACATGCTGCGGAAGAACTAAGCCCATGCTCCACAATGACTGAGCCTGCGCTCTAGAGTCCGGGAGCCACAACTCCTGAGCCCGCATGCCACAACTACTGAATTCCGCGTGCCTAGAGCCTCTGCTCCACAACAAGAGGAGCCACCGCCAATGAGAAGCCTGTGCACCGCAACGAAGAGTATCCCCCGCTCGCTGCAACTAGAGAAAGCTCACATGCAGCAACGAAGACGCAACACAGTAAAAAAAAAAAAAAAAAAAAGATAAATTAAATAAATAAATAAATAAATAAATAGATAGATAAACAAATGAATAAATAAATAAACTAACGCTGAGCAGCAGCTACGGCCTCCTTACAACTGCAGCACGCCTCCACTTCTGCACGGCAATTCAGGGCCTTACCTTGAGGCAAGTGCTCACGTTGGGTTTCCCATGAGCGACAGAATATGGTAGGATGCTGACTTTCTCCTTGAGTAAGGTGACTTCAGGTATGCGGTCATTGAAGAATTCTAACCAGAGTGTTTTCTCATGTCACCTCAGACGAGGGCCATGACGAAGACTTCTCTGGCACGTTGGACTGTCTAGAAATGTGGTCTTGATTCTGTTCGAGTGCTCTGGAAATGTAACCCTAACCCTATAACACTAACACTCACCCTCCCCTTAACCTTAAACCCTAAACCCTAAACCCTAACCCCTAACCCTTAACCCTAACCCTAGCCCCAACCCTAAAACCCTAACTCTAACCCTAACCCTACACGTAGTCCTAACAAAGGCCACGAACTTGTCTCTAACTCAGTCCCTGACACAATAGCTAACAAAGGTTCTGATGCTAGTCCTAACTAAGGCCCTGACACTGTCCTTAACTAAGGCCCTGAAACTACTCCTAACTCAGGTCCTGGTCATGTCTTTAACTAAGACCCTAATGCTGATCCTACAAAGGCCCTGATGCTGCTCCTAAGTCATGCCCTGAAAATGTCGCTAGCTAATGCCCTGACGTTAGGCTTCACTCAGGCCCTGTCGCTCTCCCTAAGTCAGCCTCTGATGCTGTCCCTACCTGAAGCCCTGACACTGGTCCTAAAGAAGGCCCTGATCCTCTCAGTAAATGAAGTCTTGACGCTATCCCTAGTTTATTTCCTGACACTATCCCTACATGTTAACCTGACCCTGTCCCTAGCTAACCTCCTGCCTCTTATGCTAACTAAAGCCTTTACGCTGTGCCTAACTCAGGCCCTGAATTTAGTCCCAAGGACGTGATACTGTTACCTAAGTCAGTGCCTGATACTGTCCCTAACTATGGCCCTACCCCTATTCCTAACTCAGGACCTGACACTGTACCTAACAGAAGGACCTGACACTAATCCTAAGACCCTAACACTGTCCCTAACAAAGGCTCTGATGCTAGTCCTACCCAAGGCCCTGACACTGTCCCTAACTAAGGCCCTGACACTCCACCTAGCTCAGGCACTGACACTGTCCCTAACAAAGGCCCTGACGCTACACCTAACTCAGGCCCCGACACTGTCCCTAAGGCCCTGACACTACTCCTAACTGAGGCTCTGACACGATTCCTGACATAGACGCTGATGCTGGTCCTAACTAAGGCCCTGACACTGTTCCTTACTAAGGCTCTGACACTACTCCTAACTCAGGCCGTGATACAATATATAACAAAGGCTATGATGCTAGTTCTAACTATGGCCCTGACACTGTCATAACTAAGGCCTTGACACTACACCTAACTCAGGCCCTGACACTGGCCCTAACTAAGGCCCTGACATTACTCCTAACTCAGGCCCTGACACTGGCCCTAACTAAGGCCCTGACACTACTCCTATCCCAGGCACTGACAGGATACCTAACAAAGGCTCTGATGCTAGGTGTAACTAAGGCCCTGACACTGTCCCGAACTAAGTTCTTGACATTACTCCTAACTCAGGCCCTGACATGATACCTAACAAACGCTCTGATGCTAGCCCTAACTCAGGCCGTGACACTGTCCCTAACTAAGGCCCTGACACTCCACCTAGCTCAGATCCTGACACTGTCCCTAACAAAGGCCCTGCTGCCGTCAATATCTAAAGTCCTGACACTATCCTGACCCATCTCATACTAAGGTCCTGAAACTGTCCCTAAGTGAGCCTTGACGCTGTCCCTAAGTGAGGCCCTGAGGCTGTCCATAACAGAGACCCTGATAATGTCTTTACCGAAGACCCAAATGCTGATCCTACAAAGGCCTTTATGCTGCTCCTAAGTCATGCCCTGACACTGTCCCTAACTCAGGCCCTAAAGATAGGCCTCACTTAGGCCCTGTTGTTGTACCTTAGTTAGGCTCTGATGCTATCCCTACATCTAGCCTTGACACTGGTCCTGATTAAGCCCCTGACGCTGGTTCTAACTATGTCCCTGATGCTCTCAGTAACTAAGGTCTTCACGCAATCCCTAGCTCATTTCCTGACACTATCCCTGGCCTGGAACCTAACTCTGTCCCGAGCGAATGTCCTGCCCCTTATCCTCCCTGAATCCCTAATGCTCTCCCTAACTAAGGCCCTGACTAGTCCTAACTAAGGCCCTGACACTGCCCCTAACTAATGCCCTGACACTACTCCTAACTCAGACTCTGACACTGTCCCTAACTAAGGCCCTGACACTACTCCTAACTCAGTCCCTCACACTGTACCTAGCAAAGGCTCTGATGCTAGTCCTAACTAAGCTCCTGACACTGTCCCTAACTAAGGCCCTGCTGCTGTCAATATCTAAAGTCCTGACACTATCCTGAGCTAATTTCTGCACCCATCTCTTACCAAGTTCCTGAAATTGTCCCTAAATAAGCCCTGACACTCTCCCTAAGTGAAGCCCTGAGGTTGTCTCTAACAGAAGCCCTAATAATGTCTTTAACAAAGACCCTGATGCTGATCCTAACGAGGCCGTTATGCTCCTCCTAAGTCCTGCCCTGACACAGTCCCTAACTCAGGTGCTAACTGAGAGAGTCCTCAGGTATTCCCTGTCGCTGTACCTTAGTCAGTCTCTGAAGCTGTCCCTACATCAAGCCCTGACACTGGTCCTGAATAAGGCCATGACGCTGTTCCTATATAAGGCCCTGATGCTCTCAATAACTAAGGTCTTCACACTATCCCTAGCCCGTAACTTAGCTCTGTCCCTAGCTAGTGTCCTGCCTCTTATCCTAACTAAGAACTTAATGCTGATCCTACGAAGGCCCTGATGCTACTCGTAAGTCATGCCGATACTGTCCCTAGCTAAGTCCCTGACGCTCAGCCTCACTCAGGCCCTGCCACTCTAAGTCAGGCTCTGACATTGTCCCTACCCGAAGCCCTGACGTTGGTCCTAAATAAGGCCCTGATACTGTCAGTAAGGTCTTGACACTATCCCTAGGTCATTTCCTGACACTATCCCTAGACCTTAACCTCATCCTGTCCCTAGCTAATGTCCTGCCTCCCAGCCTAACTGAAGCCCAATTGCTCTGCCTAACTAAGGCCCTGACTAGTCCTAACTAAGGCCATGACACTGTCTCTAACTAAGGCCCGGAAGCTGTCCCTAATACAGACCCTGCGGCCGGCAATAACTAAAGGCCTGACAGTATCCTGAGCTAATATCCTGACCCATCTCTTACCAAGGTACTGACACTGTCCCTATGTAAGCCCTGATACTGTCCCTAAGTGAAGCCCTGAGTCTGTCCCTAACTCAGGCCCAGACGCAGTACCTAACTCAGACTCTCAAAATGTCTTTGAGACCCTGATGCTCTTCCTAAGTCATGCCCTGACACTGTCCCTAGCTAAGGCCCTGACGCTAGGTCTTACTCAGGCTCCGTCGCTCTCCCTAAGTCAGGCTCTGATGCTGTCCCTACCTGAAGCCCTGACACTAGCCCTAAGTAAGGCCCTGATACTCTCTGTAAGTAAGGTCTTGACACTATCCCTAGCTCATTTCCTGACACTATTCCTAGACCTTAACCTAACCGTGTCCCTAGCTAATGTCTTGCCTCTTATGCTAACTAAAGTCCTGATGCTCTCCCTAACTAAGGCTCTGAAATTAGTCCCAAGGCCCTGACACTGTCCCTAACTACGGCCTGGATGCTTGTCCTAACTCAGGCCCTCACACTGTCCCTAACTCAGGCCCTCACACTGTCCCTAACTAAGGCCCTGACACTACTCCTAACTCAGTCCCTCACACTGTACCTAGCAAAGGCTCTGATGCTAGTCCTATCTAAGCTCCTGACACTGTCCCTAACTAAGGCCCTGCTGCTGTCGATAACTAAAGTCCTGACTCTATCCTGAGCTAATATCCTGACCTATCTCTTACCAATGTACTGACACTGTCCTTAAGTAAGCCCTGACACTGTCCCTAAATGAGGCCCTGAGGCTGTCCCTAACTAAGGCCTTGACGCCCAGCCTAACTCAGGCCCTCATGCTAGGCCTAACCCTGGCCCTGACATTGTCCCTAACAAAGGCCCTGACCCTAGTCTTACCTTAGGCCCTGATGTTTGGTCTAACTCAGGTTCTGACGCTGCCCCTAACTAAGGCCCTGACGCCCAGCCTAACTCAGGCCCTCATGCTAGGCCTAACCCTGGCCCTGACATTGTCCCTAACAAAGGCCCTGACCCTAGTCTTACCTTAGGCCCTGATGTTTGGTCTAACTCAGGTTCTGACGCTGTCCCTAACTAAGGCCCTGAAGCTGTCCCTAAAGTCAGCCTTGCTGCCGTCAATAACCAATGTGCTGACACTATCCTAAGCTAGTATCTTGATCCATCTCTTACCATGGTCCTGACACTGTCCTGACTAAAGTCCTGATGCCATCCCAAAGTGTGGCCCTGAGGCTGTCCCTTTGAAGCCCTGTTGCTGTACCTAACTCAGGCCTTGATAATGTCTTTAACTAAGGCCCTGATGCTGATCCTACCTAAGATCCTGACGCTAGGCCTCACTCAGTCCCTGACTCTGTCCCTAACTCAGGCCCTGACACTTTGCCTAACTCAGGCCCTGACACTTTGCTTAACTCAGGTCCTGACACTTTGCCTAACTCAGGTCCTGACACTTTGCCTAACTCAGGCCCTGACACTTTGCCTAACTCAGGCCCTGACACTTTGCCTAACTCAGGTCCTGGCAATAACCTTAACTAAGACCGTGATGCTGATCCTAACTACAGTCCTGATGCTGGTCCTACGTCATGCCCTGACACTCTCCCCAGCTCAGGATCTGATGCTGTCTGTTATATCTTGGTCTCTCCCTCCCTAATTCCCTGAGGCTTTCCATAACTATAGACCTGACACTGTATCTAACTAACTTCCTGACTCTGGACCTAACTGATACTGAATAATCAGCCTCTCTGCACCGGTTCTGAATCAAATCTTGAGAACAGTGTTTTGGAAAAATAGAAAAGATTAGTTTTATCACTCTGCCAGCCAATGGAGGACACAGCAGGCTCGTGCCCTCAACAGCTGTGTGTCCCAATGCGGGAGGATTTGGTGTTTTAGAGCGATGGTTCAAGGGTGTGGTTGCTCATAAGGATCAGTGTGTATGCAGGGCCTGCACTCCTTTAATCTGGTCTCAGATAGTTTCTTGATGAGCTCCTCTGGAATGAAGAATGCTAACATCTTCCACTTGTTGGGGGTTTTAGTTCTTTAAGGAGCTCAAAGATATTGTTATGTGTATCCCTTGAGGCAGAAGCAGGATCCTGCCACAAGGCTGCACTATTGTTTCTTGACTCTTCCTCCCTGTCTCTGCATCCCCTCACTTCCCTGATTAGCAACTGTTCGAATTTGCCCTTTGGAACTCAGGGAAGGTCCTGGAGTCTCTAGTCTATTCCCTACAAACAAGTTAGGAGGCACACAGAAAGGCTTCTGTGCCCAGGAGACCACAGAGTCCCTCTCAGTTTCACTCCTCCTCTTCTGGATACTCCTCAATCTTGAGGAGAACAGATTTTTGACAAGAAAAGGAATAATCATTTCAGATTGAGACATTAATCATAAACTTGGCACAGGAACTCGGTTTTCAGGGGACTCGGTTTTAATCCCCACTTCACTTTTATCTTTCCCCACATCCTTCAGGGAACAGGGTGATGACCGCTCTGGCTACTTCTCGCTTAAATGGGGCACAGTCCTGCCTAAATCTAGGGGAATGGATACCAAGTTAGAAATATTTGAGTTCCAAGTCCTGTACCTGAGACTCGTATGATTAAGATCTCAGTCCCTTGGTCCCCCATTTTGGTGCAACCAATCCAGTTAAAATAGGAGGGGTAACAACTGAAATTTTAATAGTAAAAATAGATCTCATTCCCTTAGGAATTCAGGAGAATAAGTCTGAAACCTGGTCTGGAACTGGCACTTCAGAGAGGCTTCGCAGCCAGTTGTCTAATTCTACCTAAGTAGGTTTTAACTTCTGATGTAGTATTCATGTATCCATAACAGGAGCTATTGACCACTACACATATGTCTCATCTTTCTATTAGTATCTGATCTAACGTCATCGTTTGAAATTTAATCATTAAGACAGGAGTCCTTGAAAACGTACGGTTGCAGCTACCAGCAGACATTGTTTTGAGAATGGCTAGTGGCATCCTGAGTCTGATATAGCTCAGAAATTCAATTTCAACAATACAGGAACGCGGGGACTTACCTGGTGGTTCAGTGGTTAAGACTTCGCCTTCCAACGCAGGGGGTGCCGGTTTGATTCCTGGGCAGGAAGCTAAGATCCCACATGCCTCGTGGCCTAAAAACCAAGACATGAAACATAAACAATATTGTAACAAATTCAATAGACTTAAAAAATGGTCCACATCCAAAAAAAAAACATAAAAAAAAAACCACAGGAATGCATCTAAATCACATCTACAATGGTCACTTAGTTTTATCTTGGATGTCTGAACCATAGTTACTTTTTGACTGTCAAATGCCTTCCCCTCCTCAATGCCAAAGCAGATGTACAATTCATATCCAAAAGGCCAAAAGACAGGCCACTTTGGTCAGTAAAATTTAAGTTAAACCATGTAGAAGCCAGAGTGACTTCCTCACACCTCAATATGTGAAGAGTTTTTTTCCCTTTTGATTACAAGTCTTTCAATAGAAAGTACTGATGATCAAAATGTCAATCCGTCAGTGCCAGAATGATTCAGCTGTTTGGCCCAGGTGTAGAACATGGCCCTCAGTGCTAGGACTCCTTTATATTTGCCTAGTTAATCCACATTGGGGGAATATTGATCAGGTATCGTGAACATGCTCAGAGGTATGTTAATGAGAAAACACTTTATATAGGCCATACATTTTATTATTCATACCCAATTGTCACACAAGCATTGTACATGTGCTTTTAGCAGTAGACCTAAAGCAAACAGTGATACATCATGAGTAATTACATTCTGATAACTTCACTAGGTAATTTTCCTTTCCTCTTAAACATCACGGCAAAATGAAGCCAACACAGTAACTTTCATAAATACACACTTCAATACAGAGGTGTCATTTACCCAATTGCTCCATGTCCTAAGTAGCTTCAGGTGAAGGACTTCCCTGTGTCTGGGAAACACAGATCAAAGCCAGTAACAAAAAAAACAAAAACATTATAACCATATTCACCAGTTCACTCAGTAACCAATCCTTTTGTTAACTTTTTATGAAGCCATCCGATTCTCCAATAAGATTTTTCATTTCTTACCCAGTTTGGCATTATGATATGAAATTTATCAGAGACCTGTGCTTGCCAAAAGGTCCTTCACATAGATCTTCTTGAAGATGGAGCAGTTTTGCAAAGTGTTAGAGCACAACAGTAACTATCTATAAATCACATAAAGACTTAAAACGTCATGGTTAAACATTTGATCACAATGTAAATGACAAAAGAAACCATTATTGCTGTTACGTACAACATTTAAAAATAACTAGAGTTATGACTGATCAAATTTTACCAGGACATACTAGATTTTTAGGAATTCCATGTAATTTAACATACTAATCAAACATTTCTCTCTGAGATGGCTCAAGGGCCTTCTAAAGCATCGCTAAGTTAGCTGGAGATCAAAAGAACTGTTAGAATTGGCCAAACAACACTTATTCACTGAACCAAAGTAAAGAGATTTCAAACAAAAATACAGATCACAGACACAGGCAAAGAAACTCACAAGCTGTCCACAATCAAAAGCAGCATTCCAAGAAAACTTTGGAGGGAGAAACCAAATCCAGGCTTGCCCTAACCCACTTCCAACAAAATCCATCTTAGAAAATCCCAGTCATGCACAACTCTTTCCTCAGTGTTCCCTTTTCACAAATGTTCATCACTTCTGTATCCATCTTATGTTGCCCGTTATTTTTTTCCGCATTCAGACACAACCAGCTCTAGTACAAAGTGACTTTCTTTTCTCTTTGTACCATCAGCCTGTTACCTAGCTGCTCACTTTCTTTATTACGTAGCTTCATAAATGCTTGAACATACAGAACTTCTTCTTTCTCTTCCTGTGACAAAATAACTAGCTGAAGGATAGTATAGTCATTTAGGCTACCATTCAAAGACCACCTTTCCACATTTTTCAAGAATGTATCCATACACTGGCCAGCCAAAATTACAGTAGAGTTTCATTCTTTTCTTAGTCTTAGGTTTACAACTATAGGTTGACCAGTCTGCCAGGATTTTTCCCATTGGCTATCAGATGGAACTGAAGAAGAAGCACTTCTTATGTCTGAACCATAGAACACTCAAATGCAGACTAAGAACAAAACAAAATCCTAACCACCATTGGAAGCCTCAAACCAAAGGAACCAGAAACCAAACAGAAACCAAAAACCAAACAGCACAAGACTCAATCAGCTTCCAAGTCTCAACTTAGCCTGTGACCTCTGTCCAAGTGGTGCACCTTCCAAATGAGATTTCCTGGAATGAAAAGTCACCCAAATGGGAATCAAGGTTCCCCCAAATATACAGGGCTAAAAGGATCTCAGACTGCATGCCAGGGGAGTTACCACATGCTGGCTGAGGTGCTGCAACATCCCAAATGCTATTTTTCTGGTTCCCCCAAATAATCCCTTGGAGTAGGACATTCGGGGCAGTCCAGGCAGGAGGAAGAGAGGAATGTCCTCAGGCAAAGATGGCCTCGGCAGCTGCTAGGGTGGTCCCTCTTCCACCATCGACTCCTGCCCCACAGTTCTAACTGCTGGGATGACTGGGGCTCGGCCTTTCCAGGCAAGGGTCCCACGTGGTCTGGCCTCTAAAGGAATTCTCCAACCCTACACTCTCTCAAAAGAGTCTGGCGTGGAGAAAATCTCAGTGTCCAATCAAGTCAGGGGACCCACAGGGGCCATCCCCAAGTCAGTCCAACACTGGGTACTAAATTTGATGTCAAAAACTCGGCCTCTGTGCACCAGTGCCAAATCGAATCTCAGAGAGAGAGGTTTGGAGGAAATAGAAAAGAATAGCTTTACTGCTTTGACAGCCAAAGGGGGACACAGAAAACTCGTGCCCTCAAAAACCGTGCGTCCCAATGCAGGAGGATCTGGTGAGGAGTTTTACAGAAATGATTTAAGGACACAGTTGATCCTAAGGATTAGTGTGTGCACAGGGCCTTAACTCACTTTAATCTGGCCTCAGATGGTCTCTTGATGAGCTTCTCTGGAATGAAGAACACGAAAATCTTCTATTTTGTGGGGGTTTGCGGTTGGTAAAGAGCCCAAAGATACTATTAAGTGTATCCCTTGAGGCAAAACCAGGATCCTGCCCCAAGGCTGCACTATTGTTCCTTGACTCTTCCTCCCTTGTCTCTGCATCCCCTCCCTTCCCTGATTAGCAACTATTCGAATCTCCCCTTTGGAACTCAGGGAAGGTCCTGGAGTCTAAAGCCTAACTAAGGCCCTGACACTACTCCTAACTCAGCCCCTGACACTGTACCTAACAAAGGTTCTGATGCAAATCCTAACTCAGGCCCTGACACTGTCTCTAACTAAGGCCCTGATGCTGTAACTAAGCTATTGACACTATCCCTAGGTCATTTCCTGACACGATCCCTAAACTTTACCCTAACCCTGTCCCTAGCAAATGTCCTGCCTCGTATGCTAACTAAAGCCCTTATGCTGTGACTACCTCAGGCCCTGAATTTAGTCCCAAGGCCGTGATACTGTCCCTAACTAAGGCCCTAACACTATTCCTAACTCAGGCCCTGACACTGTACCTAACAGAGGCCCAGATGCTAGTACTAACTAAGGCCTTGACACTGTCCCTAACTAAGGCCCTGCTGCCGTCAATATCTAATGTCCTGACACTATCCTGAGGTAATTTCCGGACCCATCTCTTACCAAGGTCCTGAAACTGTCCCTAAGTAAGCCCTGACGCTGTCCCTAAGGGAGGCCCTAAGGCTGTCCCTAACAGAGGCCCTGATAATGTCTTTAACAAAGCCCCTGAGGCTGATCCTACCAAGGCCCTTATGCTGCTCCTAAGTCATGCCCTGATACTATCCCTAGCTAAGGCTCTGATACTAGGCCTCACTCAAGCCCTGTCGCTCTCCCTAAGTCAGGTTCTGACGCTATCCCTACCTGAAGCCCTGACACTGGTCCTAAATTAGGCCCTGATGCCCTAAGTAACTAAGGTCTTGACACTATCCCTAGGTCATGCCCTGACACAATCCTTAGACCTTAACCTAACCTTGTCTTTAACTAATGTTGAGCTTCTTATGCTAAATAAATCCCTGATGCAGTTCCTAACTAAGGCCCTAAAATTAGTCCCGAGGCCGTGGCCCTGGCCCTAACTGAGGCCTGGAGGCTCGTCCTAACTCAGGCCCTGACACTGTCCCTAACTAAGGCCCTGACACTACACCGAACTCAGTCCCTGACACTGTACCTAACAAAGGCTCTGATGCTAGTCCTAAGTCAGGCTGAGACACTGTCTCTAAGGCCCTGCTGCAGTCAATATCTAAAGTCCTGACATTATCCCGAGCTAATATCCTGACCCATGTCTTACCAAGGTCCTGAAACTGTCCCAAAGTAAGTCCTGACGCTGTCCCTAAGTGAGGCCCTGAGGCGGTCCCTAACAGAGGCCCTGAGAATGTCTTTAACGAAGACCCTAATGCTGATCCTACAGAGGCCCTTATACTGCTCCTAAGTCATGCCCTGACACTGTCCCTAACTCAGGCCCTAAAGATAGGCCTCACTTAGGCCCCGTTGCCGTACCTTAGTTAGGCTCTGACGCTGTCCGTACGTGAAGCCCTGACACTGGTCCTGATGAAGGCCCTGACGCTGGTCCTAAGTAAGGCCCTGATGCTCTCAATAACTAAGATCTTCACCCTATCCCTAGCTCACATCCTGACACTACCACTGGCCTGGAACCTGACTCTGTCCCGAGCTAACGTCCTGCCCCTTATCCTCACCGAAGCCGTAATGCTCTCCCTAACTAAGGCCCAGACTAGTCCTAATTAAGGCCCTGACACTGTCGCTAACTAAGGCCCGGAATCTATCTCTAATATAGGCCCTGCTGCCGGCAGTAACTAAAATCCGGACACTATCCTGAGCTAATATCCTGACCCATTTCTAACCAAGGTCCTGACACCGTCCCTAAGAAAGCCCTGTCGCTGTTCCTAAGGGAAGACCTGAGGCTGTCCGTAACTCAGTCCCTGAAGCTATGCCTAACTGAGGCCTTGATGCTGTGACTAACTCAGGCCCTGATCATGTCTGTAACGAAGACACTATTGCTGATGCAACAAAGGCCCTGATGCTGCTCCTACATCATGCCCTGACAGTGTCCCCAGCTAAGGGCCTGACGCTAGGCCTCACTCAGGCCCTGTTGCTCTCCCAGAGTCAGGCACTGACGCTGTCCCTACCTGAAGCCCTGACACGGGTCCTAAATAAGGCCCTGATACTGTAACTAAGCTCTTGACACTATCCCTAGGTCATTTCCTGACACGATCCCTAAACTTTACCCTAACCCTGTCCCTAGCAAATGTCCTGCCTCTTATGCTAACTAAAGCCCTTAGGCTGTGACTACCTCAGGCCCTGAATTTAGTCCCAAGGCCGTGATACTGTCCCTAACTAAGGCCCTAACACTATTCCTAACTCAGGCCCTGACACTGTACCTAACAGAGGCCCAGATGCTAGTACTAACTAAGGCCTTGACACTGTCCCTAACTAAGGCCCTGCTGCCGTCAATATCTAATGTCCTGACACTATCCTGAGGTAATTTCCGGACCCATCTCTTACCAAGGTCCTGAAACTGTCCCTAAGTAAGCCCTGACGCTGTCCCTAAGGGAGGCCCTAAGGCTGTCCCTAACAGAGGCCCTGATAATGTCTTTAACAAAGCCCCTGAGGCTGATCCTACCAAGGCCCTTATGCTGCTCCTAAGTCATGCCCTGATACTATCCCTAGCTAAGGCTCTGACACTAGGCCTCACTCAAGCCCTGTCGCTCTCCCTAAGTCAGGCTCTGACGCTATCCCTACCTGAAGCCCTGACGCTGGTCCCAAATTAGGCCCTGATGCCCTAAGTAACTAAGGTCTTGACACTATCCCTAGGTCATGCCCTGACACAATCCTTAGACCTTAACCTAACCTTGTCTTTAACTAATGTTGAGCTTCTTATGCTAAATAAATCCCTGATGCAGTTCCTAACTAAGGCCCTAAAATTAGTCCCGAGGCCGTGGCCCTGGCCCTAACTGAGGCCTGGAGGCTCGTCCTAACTCAGGCCCTGACACTGTCCCTAACTAAGGCCCTGACACTACACCTAACTCAGTCCCTGACACTGTACCTAACAAAGGCTCTGATGCTAGTCCTAAGTCAGGCTGAGACACTGTCTCTAAGGCCCTGCTGCAGTCAATATCTAAAGTCCTGACATTATCCCGAGCTAATATCCTGACCCATGTCTTACCAAGGTCCTGAAACTGTCCCAAAGTAAGTCCTGACGCTGTCCCTAAGTGAGGCCCTGAGGCGGTCCCTAACAGAGGCCCTGAGAATGTCTTTAACGAAGACCCTAATGCTGATCCTACAGAGGCCCTTATACTGCTCCTAAGTCATGCCCTGACACTGTCCCTAACTCAGGCCCTAAAGATAGGCCTCACTTAGGCCCTGTTGCCGTACCTTAGTTAGGCTCTGACGCTGTCCGTACGTGAAGCCCTGACACTGGTCCTGATGAAGGCCCTGACGCTGGTCCTAACTAAGGCCCTGATGCTCTCAATAACTAAGGTCTTCACCCTATCCCTAGCTCACATCCTGACACTACCACTGGCCTGGAACCTGACTCTGTCCCGAGCTAACGTCCTGCCCCTTATCCTCACCGAAGCCGTAATGCTCTCCCTAACTAAGGCCCAGACTAGTCCTAATTAAGGCCCTGACACTGTCCCTAACTAAGGCCCGGAATCTATCTCTAATATAGGCCCTGCTGCCGGCAATAACTAAAATCCGGACACTATCCTGAGCTAATATCCTGACCCATTTCTAACCAAGGTCCTGACACCGTCCCTAAGAAAGCCCTGTCGCTGTTCCTAAGTGAAGACCTGAGGCTGTCCGTAACTCAGTCCCTGAAGCTATGCCTAACTGAGGCCTTGACGCTGTGACTAACTCAGGCCCTGATCATGTCTGTAACTAAGACACTAATGCTGATGCAACAAAGGCCCTGATGCTGCTCCTACATCATGCCCTGACAGTGTCCCCAGCTATGGGCCTGACGCTAGGCCTCACTCAGGCCCTGTTGCTCTCCCAGAGTCAGGCACTGACGCTGTCCCTACCTGAAGCCCTGACACGGGTCCTAAATAAGGCCCTGATACTGTAACTAAGCTCTTGACACTATCCCTAGGTCATTTCCTGACACGATCCCTAAACTTTACCCTAACCCTGTCCCTAGCAAATGTCCTGCCTCTTATGCTAACTAAAGCCCTTATGCTGTGACTACCTCAGGCCCTGAATTTAGTCCCAAGGCCGTGATACTGTCCCTAACTAAGGCCCTAACACTATTCCTAACTCAGGCCTTGACACTGTACCTAACAGAGGCCCAGATGCTAGTACTAACTAAGGCCTTGACACTGTCCCTAACTAAGGCCCTGCTGCCGTCAATATCTAATGTCCTGACACTATCCTGAGGTAATTTCCGGACCCATCTCTTACCAAGGTCCTGAAACTGTCCCTAAGTAAGCCCTGACGCTGTCCCTAAGGGAGGCCCTAAGGCTGTCCCTAACAGAGGCCCTGATAATGTCTTTAACAAAGCCCCTGAGGCTGATCCTACCAAGGCCCTTATGCTGCTCCTAAGTCATGCCCTGATACTATCCCTAGCTAAGGCTCTGACACTAGGCCTCACTCAAGCCCTGTCGCTCTCCCTAAGTCAGGCTCTGACGCTATCCCTACCTGAAGCCCTGACGCTGGTCCCAAATTAGGCCCTGATGCCCTAAGTAACTAAGGTCTTGACACTATCCCTAGGTCATGCCCTGACACAATCCTTAGACCTTAACCTAACCTTGTCTTTAACTAATGTTGAGCTTCTTATGCTAAATAAATCCCTGATGCAGTTCCTAACTAAGGCCCTAAAATTAGTCCCGAGGCCGTGGCCCTGGCCCTAACTGAGGCCTGGAGGCTCGTCCTAACTCAGGCCCTGACACTGTCCCTAACTAAGGCCCTGACACTACACCTAACTCAGTCCCTGACACTGTACCTAACAAAGGCTCTGATGCTAGTCCTAAGTCAGGCTGAGACACTGTCTCTAAGGCCCTGCTGCAGTCAATATCTAAAGTCCTGACATTATCCCGAGCTAATATCCTGACCCATGTCTTACCAAGGTCCTGAAACTGTCCCAAAGTAAGTCCTGACGCTGTCCCTAAGTGAGGCCCTGAGGCGGTCCCTAACAGAGGCCCTGAGAATGTCTTTAACGAAGACCCTAATGCTGATCCTACAGAGGCCCTTATACTGCTCCTAAGTCATGCCCTGACACTGTCCCTAACTCAGGCCCTAAAGATAGGCCTCACTTAGGCCCTGTTGCCGTACCTTAGTTAGGCTCTGATGCTGTCCGTACGTGAAGCCCTGACACTGGTCCTGATGAAGGCCCTGACGCTGGTCCTAACTAAGGCCCTGATGCTCTCAATAACTAAGGTCTTCACCCTATCCCTAGCTCACATCCTGACACTACCACTGGCCTGGAACCTGACTCTGTCCCGAGCTAACGTCCTGCCCCTTATCCTCACCGAAGCCGTAATGCTCTCCCTAACTAAGGCCCAGACTAGTCCTAATTAAGGCCCTGACACTGTCCCTAACTAAGGCCCGGAATCTATCTCTAATATAGGCCCTGCTGCCGGCAATAACTAAAATCCGGACACTATCCTGAGCTAATATCCTGACCCATTTCTAACCAAGGTCCTGACACCGTCCCTAAGAAAGCCCTGTCGCTGTTCCTAAGTGAAGACCTGAGGCTGTCCGTAACTCAGTCCCTGAAGCTATGCCTAACTGAGGCCTTGACGCTGTGACTAACTCAGGCCCTGATCATGTCTGTAACTAAGACACTAATGCTGATGCAACAAAGGCCCTGATGCTGCTCCTACATCATGCCCTGACAGTGTCCCCAGCTATGGGCCTGACGCTAGGCCTCACTCAGGCCCTGTTGCTCTCCCAGAGTCAGGCACTGACGCTGTCCCTACCTCAAGCCCTGACACGGGTCCTAAATAAGGCCCTGATACTGTAACTAAGCTCTTGACACTATCCCTAGGTCATTTCCTGACACGATCCCTAAACTTTACCCTAACCCTGTCCCTAGCAAATGTCCTGCCTCTTATGCTAACTAAAGCCCTTATGCTGTGACTACCTCAGGCCCTGAATTTAGTCCCAAGGCCGTGATACTGTCCCTAACTAAGGCCCTAACACTATTCCTAACTCAGGCCCTGACACTGTACCTAACAGAGGCCCAGATGCTAGTACTAACTAAGGCCTTGACACTGTCCCTAACTAAGGCCCTGCTGCCGTCAATATCTAATGTCCTGACACTATCCTGAGGTAATTTCCGGACCCATCTCTTACCAAGGTCCTGAAACTGTCCCTAAGTAAGCCCTGACGCTGTCCCTAAGGGAGGCCCTAAGGCTGTCCCTAACAGAGGCCCTGATAATGTCTTTAACAAAGCCCCTGAGGCTGATCCTACCAAGGCCCTTATGCTGCTCCTAAGTCATGCCCTGATACTATCCCTAGCTAAGGCTCTGACACTAGGCCTCACTCAAGCCCTGTCGCTCTCCCTAAGTCAGGCTCTGACGCTATCCCTACCTGAAGCCCTGACGCTGGTCCCAAATTAGGCCCTGATGCCCTAAGTAACTAAGGTCTTGACACTATCCCTAGGTCATGCCCTGACACAATCCTTAGACCTTAACCTAACCTTGTCTTTAACTAATGTTGAGCTTCTTATGCTAAATAAATCCCTGATGCAGTTCCTAACTAAGGCCCTAAAATTAGTCCCGAGGCCGTGGCCCTGGCCCTAACTGAGGCCTGGAGGCTCGTCCTAACTCAGGCCCTGACACTGTCCCTAACTAAGGCCCTGACACTACACCTAACTCAGTCCCTGACACTGTACCTAACAAAGGCTCTGATGCTAGTCCTAAGTCAGGCTGAGACACTGTCTCTAAGGCCCTGCTGCAGTCAATATCTAATGTCCTGACACTATCCTGAGGTAATTTCCAGACCCATCTCTTACCAAGCTCCTGAAACTGTCCCTAAGTAAGCCCTGACGCTGTCCCTAAGGGAGGCCCTAAGGCTGCCCCTAACAGAGGCCCTGATAATGTCTTTAACAAAGCCCCTGAGGCTGATTCTACCAAAGCCCTTGTGCTGCTCCTAAGTCATGCCCTGATACTATCCCTAGCTAAGGCTCTGACACTAGGCCTCACTCAAGCCCTGTCGCTCTCCCTAAGTCAGGCTCTGACGCTATCCCTACCTGAAGCCCTGACACGGGTCCTAAATAAGGCCCTGATACTGTAACTAAGCTCTTGACACTATCCCTAGGTCATTTCCTGACACGATCCCTAAACTTTACCCTAACCCTGTCCCTAGCAAATGTCCTGCCTCTTATGCTAACTAAAGCCATTATGCTGTGACTACCTCAGGCCCTGAATTTAGTCCCAAGGCTGTGATACTGTCCCTAACTAAGGCCCTAACACTATTCCTAACTCAGGCCCTGACACTGTACCTAACAGAGGCCCAGATGCTAGTACTAACTAAGGCCTTGACACTGTCCCTAACTAAGGCCCTGCTGCCGTCAATATCTAATGTCCTGACACTATCCTGAGGTAATTTCCGGACCCATCTCTTACCAAGCTCCTAAAACTGTCCCTAAGTAAGCCCTGACGCTGTCCCTAAGGGAGGCCCTAAGGCTGTCCCTAACAGAGGCCCTGATAGTGTCTTTAACAAAGCCCCTGAGGCTGATCCTACCAAGGCCCTTATGCTGCTCCTAAGTCATGCCCTGATACTATCCCTAGCTAAGGCTCTGACACTAGGCCTCACTCAAGCCCTGTCGCTCTCCCTAAGTCAGGCTCTGACGCTATCCCTACCTGAAGCCCTGACACTGGTCCTAAATTAGGCCCTGATGCCCTAAGTAACTAAGGTCTTGACACTATCCCTAGGTCATGCCCTGACACAATCCCTAGACCTTAACCTAACCTTGTCTTTAACCAACGTTGAGCTTCTTATGCTAAATAAATCCCTGATGCTATTCCTAACTACGGCCCTAAAATTAGTTCTGAGGCCGTGACCCTGGCCCTAACTGAGGCCTGGAGGCTCGTCCTAACTCAGGCCCTGACACTGTCCCTAACTAAGGCCCTGACACTACACCTAACTCAGTCCCTGACACTGTACCTAACAAAGGCTCTGATGCTAGTCCTAAGTCAGGCTGAGACACTGTCTCTAAGGCCCTGCTGCAGTCAGTATCTAAAGTCCTGACATTATCCCGAGCTAATATCCTGACCCATGTCTTACCAAGGTCCTGAAACTGTCCCAAAATAAGCCCTGACGCTGTCCCTACGTGAAGCCCTGAGGCGGTCCCTAACAGAGGCCCTGAGAATGTCTTTAACGAAGACCCTAATGCTGATCCTACAGAGGCCCTTATACTGCTCCTAAGTCATGCCCTGACACTGCCCCTAACTCAGGCCCTAAAGATAGGCCTCACTTAGGCCCCGTTGCCGTACCTTAGTTAGGCTCTGTCGCTGTCCGTACGTGAAGCCCTGACACTGGTCCTGATGAAGGCCCTGACGCTGGTCCTAACTAAGGCCCTGATGCTCTCAATAAGTAAGATCTTCACCCTATCCCTAGCTCACATCCTGACACTACCACTGGCCTGGAACCTGACTCTGTCCCGAGCTAACGTCCTGCCCCTTATCCTCACTGAAGCCGTAATGCTCTCCCTAACTAAGGCCCAGACTAGTCCTAATTAAGGCCCTGACACTGTCCCTAACTAAGGCCCGGAATCTATCTCTAATATAGGCCCTGCTGCCGGCAATAACTAAAATCCGGACACTATCCTGAGCTAATATCCTGACCCATTTCTAACCGAGGTACTGACACCGTCCCTAAGAAAGCCCTGTTGCTGTTCCTAAGTGAAGACCTGAGGCTGTCCGTAACTCAGTCCCTGAAGCTATGCCTAACTGAGGCCTTGACGCTGTGACTAACTCAGGCCCTGATCATGTCTGTAACTAAGACACTAATGCTGATGCAACAAAGGCCCTGATGCTGCTCCTACATCATGCCCTGACAGTGTCCCCAGCTATGGGCCTGACGCTAGGCCTCACTCAGGCCCTGTTGCTCTCCCAGAGTCAGGCACTGACGCTGTCCCTACCTCAAGCCCTGACACGGGTCCTAAATAAGGCCCTGATACTGTAACTAAGCTCTTGACACTATCCCTAGGTCATTTCCTGACACGATCCCTAAACTTTACCCTAACCCTGTCCCTAGCAAATGTCCTGCCTCTTATGCTAACTAAAGCCCTTATGCTGTGACTACCTCAGGCCCTGAATTTAGTCCCAAGGCCGTGATACTGTCCCTAACTAAGGCCCTAACACTATTCCTAACTCAGGCCTTGACACTGTACCTAACAGAGGCCCAGATGCTAGTACTAACTAAGGCCTTGACACTGTCCCTAACTAAGGCCCTGCTGCCGTCAATATCTAATGTCCTGACACTATCCTGAGGTAATTTCCGGACCCATCTCTTACCAAGCTCCTGAAACTGTCCCTAAGTAAGCCCTGACGCTGTCCCTAAGGGAGGCCCTAAGGCTGTCCCTAACAGAGGCCCTGATAATGTCTTTAACAAAGCCCCTGAGGCTGATCCTACCAAGGCCCTTATGCTGCTCCTAAGTCATGCCCTGATACTATCCCTAGCTAAGGCTCTGACACTAGGCCTCACTCAAGCCCTGTCGCTCTCCCTAAGTCAGGCTTTGACGCTATCCCTACCTGAAGCCCTGACACTGGTCCTAAATTAGACCCTGATGCACTAAGTAACTAAGGTCTTGACACTATCCCTAGGTCATGCCCTGACACAATCCCTAGACCTTCACCTAACCTTGTCTTTAACTAATGTTGAGCTTCTTATGCTAAATAAATCCCTGATGATGTTCCTAACTAAGGCCCTAAAATTAGTCCCGAGGCCGTGACCCTGGCCCTAACTGAGGCCTGGAGGCTCGTCCTAACTCAGGCCCTGACACTGTCCCTAACTAAGGCCCTGACACTACACCTAACTCAGTCCCTGACACTGTACCTAACAAAGGCTCTGATGCTAGTCCTAAGTCAGGCTGAGACACTGTCTCTAAGGCCCTGCTGCAGTCAATATCTAATGTCCTGACACTATCCTGAGGTAATTTCCAGACCCATCTCTTACCAAGCTCCTGAAACTGTCCCTAAGTAAGCCCTGACGCTGTCCCTAAGGGAGGCCCTAAGGCTGCCCCTAACAGAGGCCCTGATAATGTCTTTAACAAAGCCCCTGAGGCTGATCCTACCAAGGCCCTTATGCTGCTCCTAAGTCATGCCCTGATACTATCCCTAGCTAAGGCTCTGACACTAGGCCTCACTCAAGCCCTGTCGCTCTCCCTAAGTCAGGCTCTGACGCTATCCCTACCTGAAGCCCTGACACTGGTCCTAAATTAGGCCCTGATGCCCTAAGTAACTAAGGTCTTGACACTATCCCTAGGTCATGCCCTGACACAATCCCTAGACCTTAACCTAACCTTGTCTTTAACCAACGTTGAGCTTCTTATGCTAAATAAATCCCTGATGCTATTCCTAACTACGGCCCTAAAATTAGTTCTGAGGCCGTGACCCTGGCCCTAACTGAGGCCTGGAGGCTCGTCCTAACTCAGGCCCTGACACTGTCCCTAACTAAGGCCCTGACACTACACCTAACTCAGTCCCTGACACTGTACCTAACAAAGGCTCTGATGCTAGTCCTAAGTCAGGCTGAGACACTGTCTCTAAGGCCCTGCTGCAGTCAGTATCTAAAGTCCTGACATTATCCCGAGCTAATATCCTGACCCATGTCTTACCAAGGTCCTGAAACTGTCCCAAAATAAGCCCTGACGCTGTCCCTACGTGAAGCCCTGAGGCGGTCCCTAACAGAGGCCCTGAGAATGTCTTTAACGAAGACCCTAATGCTGATCCTACAGAGGCCCTTATACTGCTCCTAAGTCATGCCCTGACACTGCCCCTAACTCAGGCCCTAAAGATAGGCCTCACTTAGGCCCCGTTGCCGTACCTTAGGTAGGCTCTGTCGCTGTCCGTACGTGAAGCCCTGACACTGGTCCTGATGAAGGCCCTGACGCTGGTCCTAACTAAGGCCCTGATGCTCTCAATAAGTAAGATCTTCACCCTATCCCTAGCTCACATCCTGACACTACCACTGGCCTGGAACCTGACTCTGTCCCGAGCTAACGTCCTGCCCCTTATCCTCACTGAAGCCGTAATGCTCTCCCTAACTAAGGCCCAGACTAGTCCTAATTAAGGCCCTGACACTGTCCCTAACTAAGGCCCGGAATCTATCTCTAATATAGGCCCTGCTGCCGGCAATAACTAAAATCCGGACACTATCCTGAGCTAATATCCTGACCCATTTCTAACCGAGGTACTGACACCGTCCCTAAGAAAGCCCTGTTGCTGTTCCTAAGTGAAGACCTGAGGCTGTCCGTAACTCAGTCCCTGAAGCTATGCCTAACTGAGGCCTTGACGCTGTGACTAACTCAGGCCCTGATCATGTCTGTAACTAAGACACTAATGCTGATGCAACAAAGGCCCTGATGCTGCTCCTACATCATGCCCTGACAGTGTCCCCAGCTATGGGCCTGACGCTAGGCCTCACTCAGGCCCTGTTGCTCTCCCAGAGTCAGGCACTGACGCTGTCCCTACCTCAAGCCCTGACACGGGTCCTAAATAAGGCCCTGATACTGTAACTAAGCTCTTGACACTATCCCTAGGTCATTTCCTGACACGATCCCTAAACTTTACCCTAACCCTGTCCCTAGCAAATGTCCTGCCTCTTATGCTAACTAAAGCCCTTATGCTGTGACTACCTCAGGCCCTGAATTTAGTCCCAAGGCCGTGATACTGTCCCTAACTAAGGCCCTAACACTATTCCTAACTCAGGCCTTGACACTGTACCTAACAGAGGCCCAGATGCTAGTACTAACTAAGGCCTTGACACTGTCCCTAACTAAGGCCCTGCTGCCGTCAATATCTAATGTCCTGACACTATCCTGAGGTAATTTCCGGACCCATCTCTTACCAAGCTCCTGAAACTGTCCCTAAGTAAGCCCTGACGCTGTCCCTAAGGGAGGCCCTAAGGCTGTCCCTAACAGAGGCCCTGATAATGTCTTTAACAAAGCCCCTGAGGCTGATCCTACCAAGGCCCTTATGCTGCTCCTAAGTCATGCCCTGATACTATCCCTAGCTAAGGCTCTGACACTAGGCCTCACTCAAGCCCTGTCGCTCTCCCTAAGTCAGGCTTTGACGCTATCCCTACCTGAAGCCCTGACACTGGTCCTAAATTAGACCCTGATGCACTAAGTAACTAAGGTCTTGACACTATCCCTAGGTCATGCCCTGACACAATCCCTAGACCTTCACCTAACCTTGTCTTTAACTAATGTTGAGCTTCTTATGCTAAATAAATCCCTGATGATGTTCCTAACTAAGGCCCTAAAATTAGTCCCGAGGCCGTGACCCTGGCCCTAACTGAGGCCTGGAGGCTCGTCCTAACTCAGGCCCTGACACTGTCCCTAACTAAGGCCCTGACACTACACCTAACTCAGTCCCTGACACTGTACCTAACAAAGGCTCTGATGCTAGTCCTAAGTCAGGCTGAGACACTGTCTCTAAGCCCCTGCTGCAGTCAATATCTAAAGTCCTGACATTATCCCGAGCTAATATCCTGACCCATGTCTTACCAAGGTCCTGAAACTGTCCCAAAGGAAGCCCTGACGCTGTCCCTATGTGAGGCCCTGAGGCGGTCCCTAACAGAGGCCCTGAGAATGTCTTTAACGAAGACCCTAATGCTGATCCTACAGAGGCCCTTATACGGCTCCTAAGTCATGCCCTGACACTGCCCCTAACTCAGGCCCTAAAGATAGGCCTCACTTAGGCCCCGTTGCCGTACCTTAGTTAGGCTCTGACGCTGTCCGTACGTGAAGCCCTGACACTGGTCCTGATGAAGGCCCTGACGCTGGTCCTAACTAAGGCCCTGATGCTCTCAATAACTAAGGTCTTCACCCTATCCCTAGCTCACATCCTGACACTACCACTGGCCTGGAACCTGACTCTGTCCCGAGCTAACGTCCTGCCCCTTATCCTCACCGAAGCCGTAATGCTCTCCCTAACTAAGGCCCAGACTAGTCCTAATTAAGGCCCTGACACTGTCCCTAACTAAGGCCCGGAATCTATCTCTAATATAGGCCCTGCTGCCGGCAATAACTAAAATCCGGACACTATCCTGAGCTAATATCCTGACCCATTTCTAACCAAGGTCCTGACACCGTCCCTAAGAAAGCCCTGTCGCTGTTCCTAAGTGAAGACCTGAGGCTGTCCGTAACTCAGTCCCTGAAGCTATGCCTAACTGAGGCCTTGACGCTGTGACTAACTCAGGCCCTGATCATGTCTGTAACTAAGACACTAATGCTGATGCAACAAAGGCCCTGATGCTGCTCCTACATCATGCCCTGACAGTGTCCCCAGCTATGGGCCTGACGCTAGGCCTCACTCAGGCCCTGTTGCTCTCCCAGAGTCAGGCACTGACGCTGTCCCTACCTGAAGCCCTGACACGGGTCCTAAATAAGGCCCTGATACTGTAACTAAGCTCTTGACACTATCCCTAGGTCATTTCCTGACACGATCCCTAAACTTTACCCTAACCCTGTCCCTAGCAAATGTCCTGCCTCTTATGCTAACTAAAGCCCTTAGGCTGTGACTACCTCAGGCCCTGAATTTAGTCCCAAGACCGTGATACTGTCCCTAACTAAGGCCCTAACACTATTCCTAACTCAGGCCCTGACACTGTACCTAACAGAGGCCCAGATGCTAGAACTAAGGCCTTGACACTGTCCCTAACTAAGGCCCTGCTGCCGTCAATATCTAATGTCCTGACACTATCCTGAGGTAATTTCCGGACCCATCTCTTACCAAGGTCCTGAAACTGTCCCTAAGTAAGCCCTGACGCTGTCCCTAAGGGAGGCCCTAAGGCTGTCCCTAACAGAGGCCCTGATAATGTCTTTAACAAAGCCCCTGAGGCTGATCCTACCAAGGCCCTTATGCTGCTCCTAAGTCATGCCCTGATACTATCCCTAGCTAAGGCTCTGACACTAGGCCTCACTCAAGCCCTGTCGCTCTCCCTAAGTCAGGCTCTGACGCTATCCCTACCTGAAGCCCTGACACGGGTCCTAAATAAGGCCCTGATACTGTAACTAAGCTCTTGACACTATCCCTAGGTCATTTCCTGACACGATCCCTAAACTTTACCCTAACCCTGTCCCTAGCAAATGTCCTGCCTCTTATGCTAACTAAAGCCATTATGCTGTGACTACCTCAGGCCCTGAATTTAGTCCCAAGACCGTGATACTGTCCCTAACTAAGGCCCTAACACTATTCCTAACTCAGGCCCTGACACTGTACCTAACAGAGGCCCAGATGCTAGTACTAACTAAGGCCTTGACACTGTCCCTAACTAAGGCCCTGCTGCCGTCAATATCTAATGTCCTGACACTATCCTGAGGTAATTTCCGGACCCATCTCTTACCAAGCTCCTAAAACTGTCCCTAAGTAAGCCCTGACGCTGTCCCTAAGGGAGGCCCTAAGGCTGTCCCTAACAGAGGCCCTGATAATGTCTTTAACAAAGCCCCTGAGGCTGATCCTACCAAGGCCCTTATGCTGCTCCTAAGTCATGCCCTGATACTATCCCTAGCTAAGGCTCTGACACTAGGCCTCACTCAAGCCCTGTCGCTCTCCCTAAGTCAGGCTCTGACGCTATCCCTACCTGAAGCCCTGACACTGGTCCTAAATTAGGCCCTGATGCCCTAAGTAACTAAGGTCTTGACACTATCCCTAGGTCATGCCCTGACACAATCCCTAGACCTTAACCTAACCTTGTCTTTAACCAACGTTGAGCTTCTTATGCTAAATAAATCCCTGATGCTATTCCTAACTACGGCCCTAAAATTAGTTCTGAGGCCGTGACCCTGGCCCTAACTGAGGCCTGGAGGCTCGTCCTAACTCAGGCCCTGACACTGTCCCTAACTAAGGCCCTGACACTACACCTAACTCAGTCCCTGACACTGTACCTAACAAAGGCTCTGATGCTAGTCCTAAGTCAGGCTGAGACACTGTCTCTAAGGCCCTGCTGCAGTCAATATCTAAAGTCCTGACATTATCCCGAGCTAATATCCTGACCCATGTCTTACCAAGGTCCTGAAACTGTCCCAAAGTAAGTCCTGACGCTGTCCCTACGTGAGGCCCTGAGGCGGTCCCTAACAGAGGCCCTGAGAATGTCTTTAACGAAGACCCTAATGCTGATCCTACAGAGGCCCTTATACTGCTCCTAAGTCATGCCCTGACACTGTCCCTAACTCAGGCCCTAAAGATAGGCCTCACTTAGGCCCCGTTGCCGTACCTTAGTTAGGCTCTGACGCTGTCCGTACGTGAAGCCCTGACACTGGTCCTGATGAAGGCCCTGACGCTGGTCCTAACTAAGGCCCTGATGCTCTCAATAACTAAGGTCTTCACCCTATCCCTAGCTCACATCCTGACACTACCACTGGCCTGGAACCTGACTCTGTCCCGAGCTAACGTCCTGCCCCTTATCCTCACCGAAGCCGTAATGCTCTCCCTAACTAAGGCCCAGACTAGTCCTAATTAAGGCCCTGACACTGTCCCTAACTAAGGCCCGGAATCTATCTCTAATATAGGCCCTGCTGCCGGCAATAACTAAAATCCGGACACTATCCTGAGCTAATATCCTGACCCATTTCTAACCAAGGTCCTGACACCGTCCCTAAGAAAGCCCTGTCGCTGTTCCTAAGGGAAGACCTGAGGCTGTCCGTAACTCAGTCCCTGAAGCTATGCCTAACTGAGGCCTTGACGCTGTGACTAACTCAGGCCCTGATCATGTCTGTAACTAAGACACTAATGCTGATGCAACAAAGGCCCTGATGCTGCTCCTACATCATGCCCTGACAGTGTCCCCAGCTATGGGCCTGACGCTAGGCCTCACTCAGGCCCTGTTGCTCTCCCAGAGTCAGGCACTGACGCTGTCCCTACCTGAAGCCCTGACACGGGTCCTAAATAAGGCCCTGATACTGTAACTAAGCTCTTGACACTATCCCTAGGTCATTTCCTGACACGATCCCTAAACTTTACCCTAACCCTGTCCCTAGCAAATGTCCTGCCTCTTATGCTAACTAAAGCCCTTAGGCTGTGACTACCTCAGGCCCTGAATTTAGTCCCAAGACCGTGATACTGTCCCTAACTAAGGCCCTAACACTATTCCTAACTCAGGCCCTGACACTGTACCTAACAGAGGCCCAGATGCTAGAACTAAGGCCTTGACACTGTCCCTAACTAAGGCCCTGCTGCCGTCAATATCTAATGTCCTGACACTATCCTGAGGTAATTTCCGGACCCATCTCTTACCAAGGTCCTGAAACTGTCCCTAAGTAAGCCCTGACGCTGTCCCTAAGGGAGGCCCTAAGGCTGTCCCTAACAGAGGCCCTGATAATGTCTTTAACAAAGCCCCTGAGGCTGATCCTACCAAGGCCCTTATGCTGCTCCTAAGTCATGCCCTGATACTATCCCTAGCTAAGGCTCTGACACTAGGCCTCACTCAAGCCCTGTCGCTCTCCCTAAGTCAGGCTCTGACGCTATCCCTACCTGAAGCCCTGACACGGGTCCTAAATAAGGCCCTGATACTGTAACTAAGCTCTTGACACTATCCCTAGGTCATTTCCTGACACGATCCCTAAACTTTACCCTAACCCTGTCCCTAGCAAATGTCCTGCCTCTTATGCTAACTAAAGCCATTATGCTGTGACTACCTCAGGCCCTGAATTTAGTCCCAAGACCGTGATACTGTCCCTAACTAAGGCCCTAACACTATTCCTAACTCAGGCCCTGACACTGTACCTAACAGAGGCCCAGATGCTAGTACTAACTAAGGCCTTGACACTGTCCCTAACTAAGGCCCTGCTGCCGTCAATATCTAATGTCCTGACACTATCCTGAGGTAATTTCCGGACCCATCTCTTACCAAGCTCCTAAAACTGTCCCTAAGTAAGCCCTGACGCTGTCCCTAAGGGAGGCCCTAAGGCTGTCCCTAACAGAGGCCCTGATAATGTCTTTAACAAAGCCCCTGAGGCTGATCCTACCAAGGCCCTTATGCTGCTCCTAAGTCATGCCCTGATACTATCCCTAGCTAAGGCTCTGACACTAGGCCTCACTCAAGCCCTGTCGCTCTCCCTAAGTCAGGCTCTGACGCTATCCCTACCTGAAGCCCTGACACTGGTCCTAAATTAGGCCCTGATGCCCTAAGTAACTAAGGTCTTGACACTATCCCTAGGTCATGCCCTGACACAATCCCTAGACCTTAACCTAACCTTGTCTTTAACCAACGTTGAGCTTCTTATGCTAAATAAATCCCTGATGCTATTCCTAACTACGGCCCTAAAATTAGTTCTGAGGCCGTGACCCTGGCCCTAACTGAGGCCTGGAGGCTCGTCCTAACTCAGGCCCTGACACTGTCCCTAACTAAGGCCCTGACACTACACCTAACTCAGTCCCTGACACTGTACCTAACAAAGGCTCTGATGCTAGTCCTAAGTCAGGCTGAGACACTGTCTCTAAGGCCCTGCTGCAGTCAATATCTAAAGTCCTGACATTATCCCGAGCTAATATCCTGACCCATGTCTTACCAAGGTCCTGAAACTGTCCCAAAGTAAGTCCTGACGCTGTCCCTACGTGAGGCCCTGAGGCGGTCCCTAACAGAGGCCCTGAGAATGTCTTTAACGAAGACCCTAATGCTGATCCTACAGAGGCCCTTATACTGCTCCTAAGTCATGCCCTGACACTGTCCCTAACTCAGGCCCTAAAGATAGGCCTCACTTAGGCCCCGTTGCCGTACCTTAGTTAGGCTCTGACGCTGTCCGTACGTGAAGCCCTGACACTGGTCCTGATGAAGGCCCTGACGCTGGTCCTAACTAAGGCCCTGATGCTCTCAATAACTAAGGTCTTCACCCTATCCCTAGCTCACATCCTGACACTACCACTGGCCTGGAACCTGACTCTGTCCCGAGCTAACGTCCTGCCCCTTATCCTCACCGAAGCCGTAATGCTCTCCCTAACTAAGGCCCAGACTAGTCCTAATTAAGGCCCTGACACTGTCCCTAACTAAGGCCCGGAATCTATCTCTAATATAGGCCCTGCTGCCGGCAATAACTAAAATCCGGACACTATCCTGAGCTAATATCCTGACCCATTTCTAACCAAGGTCCTGACACCGTCCCTAAGAAAGCCCTGTCGCTGTTCCAAAGGGAAGACCTGAGGCTGTCCGTAACTCAGTCCCTGAAGCTATGCCTAACTGAGGCCTTGACGCTGTGACTAACTCAGGCCCTGATCATGTCTGTAACTAAGACACTAATGCTGATGCAACAAAGGCCCTGATGCTGCTCCTACATCATGCCCTGACAGTGTCCCCAGCTATGGGCCTGACGCTAGGCCTCACTCAGGCCCTGTTGCTCTCCCAGAGTCAGGCACTGACGCTGTCCCTACCTGAAGCCCTGACACGGGTCCTAAATAAGGCCCTGATACTGTAACTAAGCTCTTGACACTATCCGTAGGTCATTTCCTGACACGATCCCTAAACTTTACCCTAACCCTGTCCCTAGCAAATGTCCTGCCTCTTATGCTAACTAAAGCCATTATGCTGTGACTACCTCAGGCCCTGAATTTAGTCCCAAGGCCGTGATACTGTCCCTAACTAAGGCCCTAACACTATTCCTAACTCAGGCCCTGACACTGTACCTAACAGAGGCCCAGATGCTAGTACTAACTAAGGCCTTGACACTGTCCCTAACTAAGGCCCTGCTGCCGTCAATATCTAATGTCCTGACACTATCCTGAGGTAATTTCCGGACCCATCTCTTACCAAGCTCCTGAAACTGTCCCTAAGTAAGCCCTGACGCTGTCCCTAAGGGAGGCCCTAAGGCTGTCCCTAACAGAGGCCCTGATAATGTCTTTAACAAAGCCCCTGAGGCTGATCCTACCAAGGCCCTTATGCTGCTCCTAAGTCATGCCCTGATACTATCCCTAGCTAAGGCTCTGACACTAGGCCTCACTCAAGCCCTGTCGCTCTCCCTAAGTCAGGCTCTGACGCTATCCCTACCTGAAGCCCTGACGCTGGTCCCAAATTAGGCCCTAATGCCCTAAGTAACTAAGGTCTTGACACTATCCCTAGGTCATGCCCTGACACAATCCCTAGACCTTAACCTAACCTTGTCTTTAACTAATGTTGAGCTTCTTATGCTAAATAAATCCCTGATGCTGTTCCTAACTAAGGCCCTAAAATTAGTCCCGAGGCCGTGGCCCTGGCCCTAACTGAGGCCTGGAGGCTCGTCCTAACTCAGGCCCTGACACTGTCCCTAACTAAGGCCCTGACACTACACCTAACTCAGTCCCTGACACTGTACCTAACAAAGGCTCTGATGCTAGTCCTAAGTCAGGCTGAGACACTGTCTCTAAGGCCCTGCTGCAGTCAATATCTAAAGTCCTGACATTATCCCGAGCTAATATCCTGACCCATGTCTTACCAAGGTCCTGAAACTGTCCCAAAGTAAGTCCTGACGCTGTCCCTAAGTGAGGCCCTGAGGCGGTCCCTAACAGAGGCCCTGAGAATGTCTTTAACGAAGACCCTAATGCTGATCCTACAGAGGCCCTTATACTGCTCCTAAGTCATGCCCTGACACTGTCCCTAACTCAGGCCCTAAAGATAGGCCTCACTTAGGCCCTGTTGCCGTACCTTAGTTAGGCTCTGACGCTGTCCGTACGTGAAGCCCTGACACTGGTCCTGATGAAGGCCCTGACGCTGGTCCTAACTAAGGCCCTGATGCTCTCAATAACTAAGGTCTTCACCCTATCCCTAGCTCACATCCTGACACTACCACTGGCCTGGAACCTGACTCTGTCCCGAGCTAACGTCCTGCCCCTTATCCTCACCGAAGCCGTAATGCTCTCCCTAACTAAGGCCCAGACTAGTCCTAATTAAGGCCCTGACACTGTCCCTAACTAAGGCCCGGAATCTATCTCTAATATAGGCCCTGCTGCCGGCAATAACTAAAATCCGGACACTATCCTGAGCTAATATCCTGACCCATTTCTAACCAAGGTCCTGACACCGTCCCTAAGAAAGCCCTGTCGCTGTTCCTAAGTGAAGACCTGAGGCTGTCCGTAACTCAGTCCCTGAAGCTATGCCTAACTGAGGCCTTGACGCTGTGACTAACTCAGGCCCTGATCATGTCTGTAACTAAGACACTAATGCTGATGCAACAAAGGCCCTGATGCTGCTCCTACATCATGCCCTGACAGTGTCCCCAGCTATGGGCCTGACGCTAGGCCTCACTCAGGCCCTGTTGCTCTCCCAGAGTCAGGCACTGACGCTGTCCCTACCTCAAGCCCTGACACGGGTCCTAAATAAGGCCCTGATACTGTAACTAAGCTCTTGACACTATCCCTAGGTCATTTCCTGACACGATCCCTAAACTTTACCCTAACCCTGTCCCTAGCAAATGTCCTGCCTCTTATGCGAACTAAAGCCCTTATGCTGTGACTACCTCAGGCCCTGAATTTAGTCCCAAGGCCGTGATACTGTCCCTAACTAAGGCCCTAACACTATTCCTAACTCAGGCCTTGACACTGTACCTAACAGAGGCCCAGATGCTAGTACTAACTAAGGCCTTGACACTGTCCCTAACTAAGGCCCTGCTGCCGTCAATATCTAATGTCCTGACACTATCCTGAGGTAATTTCCGGACCCATCTCTTACCAAGCTCCTGAAACTGTCCCTAAGTAAGCCCTGACGCTGTCCCTAAGGGAGGCCCTAAGGCTGTCCCTAACAGAGGCCCTGATAATGTCTTTAACAAAGCCCCTGAGGCTGATCCTACCAAGGCCCTTATGCTGCTCCTAAGTCATGCCCTGATACTATCCCTAGCTAAGGCTCTGACACTAGGCCTCACTCAAGCCCTGTCGCTCTCCCTAAGTCAGGCTTTGACGCTATCCCTACCTGAAGCCCTGACACTGGTCCTAAATTAGACCCTGATGCACTAAGTAACTAAGGTCTTGACACTATCCCTAGGTCATGCCCTGACACAATCCCTAGACCTTCACCTAACCTTGTCTTTAACTAATGTTGAGCTTCTTATGCTAAATAAATCCCTGATGATGTTCCTAACTAAGGCCCTAAAATTAGTCCCGAGGCCGTGACCCTGGCCCTAACTGAGGCCTGGAGGCTCGTCCTAACTCAGGCCCTGACACTGTCCCTAACTAAGGCCCTGACACTACACCTAACTCAGTCCCTGACACTGTACCTAACAAAGGCTCTGATGCTAGTCCTAAGTCAGGCTGAGACACTGTCTCTAAGCCCCTGCTGCAGTCAATATCTAAAGTCCTGACATTATCCCGAGCTAATATCCTGACCCATGTCTTACCAAGGTCCTGAAACTGTCCCAAAGTAAGCCCTGACGCTGTCCCTAAGTGAGGCCCTGAGGCGGTCCCTAACAGAGGCCCTGAGAATGTCTTTAACGAAGACCCTAATGCTGATCCTACAGAGGCCCTTATACGGCTCCTAAGTCATGCCCTGACACTGCCCCTAACTCAGGCCCTAAAGATAGGCCTCACTTAGGCCCCGTTGCCGTACCTTAGTTAGGCTCTGACGCTGTCCGTACGTGAAGCCCTGACACTGGTCCTGATGAAGGCCCTGACGCTGGTCCTAACTAAGGCCCTGATGCTCTCAATAACTAAGGTCTTCACCCTATCCCTAGCTCACATCCTGACACTACCACTGGCCTGGAACCTGACTCTGTCCCGAGCTAACGTCCTGCCCCTTATCCTCACCGAAGCCGTAATGCTCTCCCTAACTAAGGCCCAGACTAGTCCTAATTAAGGCCCTGACACTGTCCCTAACTAAGGCCCGGAATCTATCTCTAATATAGGCCCTGCTGCCGGCAATAACTAAAATCCGGACACTATCCTGAGCTAATATCCTGACCCATTTCTAACCAAGGTCCTGACACCGTCCCTAAGAAAGCCCTGTCGCTGTTCCTAAGTGAAGACCTGAGGCTGTCCGTAACTCAGTCCCTGAAGCTATGCCTAACTGAGGCCTTGACGCTGTGACTAACTCAGGCCCTGATCATGTCTGTAACTAAGACACTAATGCTGATGCAACAAAGGCCCTGATGCTGCTCCTACATCATGCCCTGACAGTGTCCCCAGCTATGGGCCTGACGCTAGGCCTCACTCAGGCCCTGTTGCTCTCCCAGAGTCAGGCACTGACGCTGTCCCTACCTGAAGCCCTGACACGGGTCCTAAATAAGGCCCTGATACTGTAACTAAGCTCTTGACACTATCCCTAGGTCATTTCCTGACACGATCCCTAAACTTTACCCTAACCCTGTCCCTAGCAAATGTCCTGCCTCTTATGCTAACTAAAGCCCTTAGGCTGTGACTACCTCAGGCCCTGAATTTAGTCCCAAGACCGTGATACTGTCCCTAACTAAGGCCCTAACACTATTCCTAACTCAGGCCCTGACACTGTACCTAACAGAGGCCCAGATGCTAGAACTAAGGCCTTGACACTGTCCCTAACTAAGGCCCTGCTGCCGTCAATATCTAATGTCCTGACACTATCCTGAGGTAATTTCCGGACCCATCTCTTACCAAGGTCCTGAAACTGTCCCTAAGTAAGCCCTGACGCTGTCCCTAAGGGAGGCCCTAAGGCTGTCCCTAACAGAGGCCCTGATAATGTCTTTAACAAAGCCCCTGAGGCTGATCCTACCAAGGCCCTTATGCTGCTCCTAAGTCATGCCCTGATACTATCCCTAGCTAAGGCTCTGACACTAGGCCTCACTCAAGCCCTGTCGCTCTCCCTAAGTCAGGCTCTGACGCTATCCCTACCTGAAGCCCTGACACGGGTCCTAAATAAGGCCCTGATACTGTAACTAAGCTCTTGACACTATCCCTAGGTCATTTCCTGACACGATCCCTAAACTTTACCCTAACCCTGTCCCTAGCAAATGTCCTGCCTCTTATGCTAACTAAAGCCATTATGCTGTGACTACCTCAGGCCCTGAATTTAGTCCCAAGGCTGTGATACTGTCCCTAACTAAGGCCCTAACACTATTCCTAACTCAGGCCCTGACACTGTACCTAACAGAGGCCCAGATGCTAGTACTAACTGAGGCCTTGACACTGTCCCTAACTAAGGCCCTGCTGCCGTCAATATCTAATGTCCTGACACTATCCTGAGGTAATTTCCGGACCCATCTCTTACCAAGCTCCTAAAACTGTCCCTAAGTAAGCCCTGACGCTGTCCCTAAGGGAGGCCCTAAGGCTGTCCCTAACAGAGGCCCTGATAATGTCTTTAACAAAGCCCCTGAGGCTGATCCTACCAAGGCCCTTATGCTGCTCCTAAGTCATGCCCTGATACTATCCCTAGCTAAGGCTCTGACACTAGGCCTCACTCAAGCCCTGTCGCTCTCCCTAAGTCAGGCTCTGACGCTATCCCTACCTGAAGCCCTGACGCTGGTCCCAAATTAGGCCCTGATGCCCTAAGTAACTAAGGTCTTGACACTATCCCTAGGTCATGCCCTGACACAATCCTTAGACCTTAACCTAACCTTGTCTTTAACTAATGTTGAGCTTCTTATGCTAAATAAATCCCTGATGCAGTTCCTAACTAAGGCCCTAAAATTAGTCCCGAGGCCGTGGCCCTGGCCCTAACTGAGGCCTGGAGGCTCGTCCTAACTCAGGCCCTGACACTGTCCCTAACTAAGGCCCTGACACTACACCTAACTCAGTCCCTGACACTGTACCTAACAAAGGCTCTGATGCTAGTCCTAAGTCAGGCTGAGACACTGTCTCTAAGGCCCTGCTGCAGTCAATATCTAAAGTCCTGACATTATCCCGAGCTAATATCCTGACCCATGTCTTACCAAGGTCCTGAAACTGTCCCAAAGTAAGTCCTGACGCTGTCCCTAAGTGAGGCCCTGAGGCGGTCCCTAACAGAGGCCCTGAGAATGTCTTTAACGAAGACCCTAATGCTGATCCTACAGAGGCCCTTATACTGCTCCTAAGTCATGCCCTGACACTGTCCCTAACTCAGGCCCTAAAGATAGGCCTCACTTAGGCCCTGTTGCCGTACCTTAGTTAGGCTCTGACGCTGTCCGTACGTGAAGCCCTGACACTGGTCCTGATGAAGGCCCTGACGCTGGTCCTAACTAAGGCCCTGATGCTCTCAATAACTAAGGTCTTCACCCTATCCCTAGCTCACATCCTGACACTACCACTGGCCTGGAACCTGACTCTGTCCCGAGCTAACGTCCTGCCCCTTATCCTCACCGAAGCCGTAATGCTCTCCCTAACTAAGGCCCAGACTAGTCCTAATTAAGGCCCTGACACTGTCCCTAACTAAGGCCCGGAATCTATCTCTAATATAGGCCCTGCTGCCGGCAATAACTAAAATCCGGACACTATCCTGAGCTAATATCCTGACCCATTTCTAACCAAGGTCCTGACACCGTCCCTAAGAAAGCCCTGTCGCTGTTCCTAAGTGAAGACCTGAGGCTGTCCGTAACTCAGTCCCTGAAGCTATGCCTAACTGAGGCCTTGACGCTGTGACTAACTCAGGCCCTGATCATGTCTGTAACTAAGACACTAATGCTGATGCAACAAAGGCCCTGATGCTGCTCCTACATCATGCCCTGACAGTGTCCCCAGCTATGGGCCTGACGCTAGGCCTCACTCAGGCCCTGTTGCTCTCCCAGAGTCAGGCACTGACGCTGTCCCTACCTCAAGCCCTGACACGGGTCCTAAATAAGGCCCTGATACTGTAACTAAGCTCTTGACACTATCCCTAGGTCATTTCCTGACACGATCCCTAAACTTTACCCTAACCCTGTCCCTAGCAAATGTCCTGCCTCTTATGCTAACTAAAGCCCTTATGCTGTGACTACCTCAGGCCCTGAATTTAGTCCCAAGGCCGTGATACTGTCCCTAACTAAGGCCCTAACACTATTCCTAACTCAGGCCTTGACACTGTACCTAACAGAGGCCCAGATGCTAGTACTAACTAAGGCCTTGACACTGTCCCTAACTAAGGCCCTGCTGCCGTCAATATCTAATGTCCTGACACTATCCTGAGGTAATTTCCGGACCCATCTCTTACCAAGGTCCTGAAACTGTCCCTAAGTAAGCCCTGACGCTGTCCCTAAGGGAGGCCCTAAGGCTGTCCCTAACAGAGGCCCTGATAATGTCTTTAACAAAGCCCCTGAGGCTGATCCTACCAAGGCCCTTATGCTGCTCCTAAGTCATGCCCTGATACTATCCCTAGCTAAGGCTCTGACACTAGGCCTCACTCAAGCCCTGTCGCTCTCCCTAAGTCAGGCTCTGACGCTATCCCTACCTGAAGCCCTGACGCTGGTCCCAAATTAGGCCCTGATGCCCTAAGTAACTAAGGTCTTGACACTATCCCTAGGTCATGCCCTGACACAATCCTTAGACCTTAACCTAACCTTGTCTTTAACTAATGTTGAGCTTCTTATGCTAAATAAATCCCTGATGCAGTTCCTAACTAAGGCCCTAAAATTAGTCCCGAGGCCGTGGCCCTGGCCCTAACTGAGGCCTGGAGGCTCGTCCTAACTCAGGCCCTGACACTGTCCCTAACTAAGGCCCTGACACTACACCTAACTCAGTCCCTGACACTGTACCTAACAAAGGCTCTGATGCTAGTCCTAAGTCAGGCTGAGACACTGTCTCTAAGGCCCTGCTGCAGTCAATATCTAAAGTCCTGACATTATCCCGAGCTAATATCCTGACCCATGTCTTACCAAGGTCCTGAAACTGTCCCAAAGTAAGTCCTGACGCTGTCCCTAAGTGAGGCCCTGAGGCGGTCCCTAACAGAGGCCCTGAGAATGTCTTTAACGAAGACCCTAATGCTGATCCTACAGAGGCCCTTATACTGCTCCTAAGTCATGCCCTGACACTGTCCCTAACTCAGGCCCTAAAGATAGGCCTCACTTAGGCCCTGTTGCCGTACCTTAGTTAGGCTCTGACGCTGTCCGTACGTGAAGCCCTGACACTGGTCCTGATGAAGGCCCTGACGCTGGTCCTAACTAAGGCCCTGATGCTCTCAATAACTAAGGTCTTCACCCTATCCCTAGCTCACATCCTGACACTACCACTGGCCTGGAACCTGACTCTGTCCCGAGCTAACGTCCTGCCCCTTATCCTCACCGAAGCCGTAATGCTCTCCCTAACTAAGGCCCAGACTAGTCCTAATTAAGGCCCTGACACTGTCCCTAACTAAGGCCCGGAATCTATCTCTAATATAGGCCCTGCTGCCGGCAATAACTAAAATCCGGACACTATCCTGAGCTAATATCCTGACCCATTTCTAACCAAGGTCCTGACACCGTCCCTAAGAAAGCCCTGTCGCTGTTCCTAAGTGAAGACCTGAGGCTGTCCGTAACTCAGTCCCTGAAGCTATGCCTAACTGAGGCCTTGACGCTGTGACTAACTCAGGCCCTGATCATGTCTGTAACTAAGACACTAATGCTGATGCAACAAAGGCCCTGATGCTGCTCCTACATCATGCCCTGACAGTGTCCCCAGCTATGGGCCTGACGCTAGGCCTCACTCAGGCCCTGTTGCTCTCCCAGAGTCAGGCACTGACGCTGTCCCTACCTGAAGCCCTGACACGGGTCCTAAATAAGGCCCTGATACTGTAACTAAGCTCTTGACACTATCCCTAGGTCATTTCCTGACACGATCCCTAAACTTTACCCTAACCCTGTCCCTAGCAAATGTCCTGCCTCTTATGCTAACTAAAGCCCTTATGCTGTGACTACCTCAGGCCCTGAATTTAGTCCCAAGGCCGTGATACTGTCCCTAACTAAGGCCCTAACACTATTCCTAACTCAGGCCCTGACACTGTACCTAACAGAGGCCCAGATGCTAGTACTAACTAAGGCCTTGACACTGTCCCTAACTAAGGCCCTGCTGCCGTCAATATCTAATGTCCTGACACTATCCTGAGGTAATTTCCGGACCCATCTCTTACCAAGGTCCTGAAACTGTCCCTAAGTAAGCCCTGACGCTGTCCCTAAGGGAGGCCCTAAGGCTGTCCCTAACAGAGGCCCTGATAATGTCTTTAACAAAGCCCCTGAGGCTGATCCTACCAAGGCCCTTATGCTGCTCCTAAGTCATGCCCTGATACTATCCCTAGCTAAGGCTCTGACACTAGGCCTCACTCAAGCCCTGTCGCTCTCCCTAAGTCAGGCTCTGACGCTATCCCTACCTGAAGCCCTGACGCTGGTCCCAAATTAGGCCCTGATGCCCTAAGTAACTAAGGTCTTGACACTATCCCTAGGTCATGCCCTGACACAATCCTTAGACCTTAACCTAACCTTGTCTTTAACTAATGTTGAGCTTCTTATGCTAAATAAATCCCTGATGCAGTTCCTAACTAAGGCCCTAAAATTAGTCCCGAGGCCGTGGCCCTGGCCCTAACTGAGGCCTGGAGGCTCGTCCTAACTCAGGCCCTGACACTGTCCCTAACTAAGGCCCTGACACTACACCTAACTCAGTCCCTGACACTGTACCTAACAAAGGCTCTGATGCTAGTCCTAAGTCAGGCTGAGACACTGTCTCTAAGGCCCTGCTGCAGTCAATATCTAATGTCCTGACACTATCCTGAGGTAATTTCCAGACCCATCTCTTACCAAGCTCCTGAAACTGTCCCTAAGTAAGCCCTGACGCTGTCCCTAAGGGAGGCCCTAAGGCTGCCCCTAACAGAGGCCCTGATAATGTCTTTAACAAAGCCCCTGAGGCTGATTCTACCAAAGCCCTTGTGCTGCTCCTAAGTCATGCCCTGATACTATCCCTAGCTAAGGCTCTGACACTAGGCCTCACTCAAGCCCTGTCGCTCTCCCTAAGTCAGGCTCTGACGCTATCCCTACCTGAAGCCCTGACACGGGTCCTAAATAAGGCCCTGATACTGTAACTAAGCTCTTGACACTATCCCTAGGTCATTTCCTGACACGATCCCTAAACTTTACCCTAACCCTGTCCCTAGCAAATGTCCTGCCTCTTATGCTAACTAAAGCCATTATGCTGTGACTACCTCAGGCCCTGAATTTAGTCCCAAGGCTGTGATACTGTCCCTAACTAAGGCCCTAACACTATTCCTAACTCAGGCCCTGACACTGTACCTAACAGAGGCCCAGATGCTAGTACTAACTAAGGCCTTGACACTGTCCCTAACTAAGGCCCTGCTGCCGTCAATATCTAATGTCCTGACACTATCCTGAGGTAATTTCCGGACCCATCTCTTACCAAGCTCCTAAAACTGTCCCTAAGTAAGCCCTGACGCTGTCCCTAAGGGAGGCCCTAAGGCTGTCCCTAACAGAGGCCCTGATAATGTCTTTAACAAAGCCCCTGAGGCTGATCCTACCAAGGCCCTTATGCTGCTCCTAAGTCATGCCCTGATACTATCCCTAGCTAAGGCTCTGACACTAGGCCTCACTCAAGCCCTGTCGCTCTCCCTAAGTCAGGCTCTGACGCTATCCCTACCTGAAGCCCTGACACTGGTCCTAAATTAGGCCCTGATGCCCTAAGTAACTAAGGTCTTGACACTATCCCTAGGTCATGCCCTGACACAATCCCTAGACCTTAACCTAACCTTGTCTTTAACCAACGTTGAGCTTCTTATGCTAAATAAATCCCTGATGCTATTCCTAACTACGGCCCTAAAATTAGTTCTGAGGCCGTGACCCTGGCCCTAACTGAGGCCTGGAGGCTCGTCCTAACTCAGGCCCTGACACTGTCCCTAACTAAGGCCCTGACACTACACCTAACTCAGTCCCTGACACTGTACCTAACAAAGGCTCTGATGCTAGTCCTAAGTCAGGCTGAGACACTGTCTCTAAGGCCCTGCTGCAGTCAGTATCTAAAGTCCTGACATTATCCCGAGCTAATATCCTGACCCATGTCTTACCAAGGTCCTGAAACTGTCCCAAAATAAGCCCTGACGCTGTCCCTACGTGAAGCCCTGAGGCGGTCCCTAACAGAGGCCCTGAGAATGTCTTTAACGAAGACCCTAATGCTGATCCTACAGAGGCCCTTATACTGCTCCTAAGTCATGCCCTGACACTGCCCCTAACTCAGGCCCTAAAGATAGGCCTCACTTAGGCCCCGTTGCCGTACCTTAGTTAGGCTCTGTCGCTGTCCGTACGTGAAGCCCTGACACTGGTCCTGATGAAGGCCCTGACGCTGGTCCTAACTAAGGCCCTGATGCTCTCAATAAGTAAGATCTTCACCCTATCCCTAGCTCACATCCTGACACTACCACTGGCCTGGAACCTGACTCTGTCCCGAGCTAACGTCCTGCCCCTTATCCTCACTGAAGCCGTAATGCTCTCCCTAACTAAGGCCCAGACTAGTCCTAATTAAGGCCCTGACACTGTCCCTAACTAAGGCCCGGAATCTATCTCTAATATAGGCCCTGCTGCCGGCAATAACTAAAATCCGGACACTATCCTGAGCTAATATCCTGACCCATTTCTAACCGAGGTACTGACACCGTCCCTAAGAAAGCCCTGTTGCTGTTCCTAAGTGAAGACCTGAGGCTGTCCGTAACTCAGTCCCTGAAGCTATGCCTAACTGAGGCCTTGACGCTGTGACTAACTCAGGCCCTGATCATGTCTGTAACTAAGACACTAATGCTGATGCAACAAAGGCCCTGATGCTGCTCCTACATCATGCCCTGACAGTGTCCCCAGCTATGGGCCTGACGCTAGGCCTCACTCAGGCCCTGTTGCTCTCCCAGAGTCAGGCACTGACGCTGTCCCTACCTCAAGCCCTGACACGGGTCCTAAATAAGGCCCTGATACTGTAACTAAGCTCTTGACACTATCCCTAGGTCATTTCCTGACACGATCCCTAAACTTTACCCTAACCCTGTCCCTAGCAAATGTCCTGCCTCTTATGCTAACTAAAGCCCTTATGCTGTGACTACCTCAGGCCCTGAATTTAGTCCCAAGGCCGTGATACTGTCCCTAACTAAGGCCCTAACACTATTCCTAACTCAGGCCTTGACACTGTACCTAACAGAGGCCCAGATGCTAGTACTAACTAAGGCCTTGACACTGTCCCTAACTAAGGCCCTGCTGCCGTCAATATCTAATGTCCTGACACTATCCTGAGGTAATTTCCGGACCCATCTCTTACCAAGCTCCTGAAACTGTCCCTAAGTAAGCCCTGACGCTGTCCCTAAGGGAGGCCCTAAGGCTGTCCCTAACAGAGGCCCTGAGAATGTCTTTAACAAAGCCCCTGAGGCTGATCCTACCAAGGCCCTTATGCTGCTCCTAAGTCATGCCCTGATACTATCCCTAGCTAAGGCTCTGACACTAGGCCTCACTCAAGCCCTGTCGCTCTCCCTAAGTCAGGCTCTGACGCTATCCCTACCTGAAGCCCTGACGCTGGTCCCAAATTAGGCCCTGATGCCCTAAGTAACTAAGGTCTTGACACTATCCCTAGGTCATGCCCTGACACAATCCTTAGACCTTAACCTAACCTTGTCTTTAACTAATGTTGAGCTTCTTATGCTAAATAAATCCCTGATGCAGTTCCTAACTAAGGCCCTAAAATTAGTCCCGAGGCCGTGGCCCTGGCCCTAACTGAGGCCTGGAGGCTCGTCCTAACTCAGGCCCTGACACTGTCCCTAACTAAGGCCCTGACACTACACCTAACTCAGTCCCTGACACTGTACCTAACAAAGGCTCTGATGCTAGTCCTAAGTCAGGCTGAGACACTGTCTCTAAGGCCCTGCTGCAGTCAATATCTAAAGTCCTGACATTATCCCGAGCTAATATCCTGACCCATGTCTTACCAAGGTCCTGAAACTGTCCCAAAGTAAGTCCTGACGCTGTCCCTAAGTGAGGCCCTGAGGCGGTCCCTAACAGAGGCCCTGAGAATGTCTTTAACGAAGACCCTAATGCTGATCCTACAGAGGCCCTTATACTGCTCCTAAGTCATGCCCTGACACTGTCCCTAACTCAGGCCCTAAAGATAGGCCTCACTTAGGCCCTGTTGCCGTACCTTAGTTAGGCTCTGACGCTGTCCGTACGTGAAGCCCTGACACTGGTCCTGATGAAGGCCCTGACGCTGGTCCTAACTAAGGCCCTGATGCTCTCAATAACTAAGGTCTTCACCCTATCCCTAGCTCACATCCTGACACTACCACTGGCCTGGAACCTGACTCTGTCCCGAGCTAACGTCCTGCCCCTTATCCTCACCGAAGCCGTAATGCTCTCCCTAACTAAGGCCCAGACTAGTCCTAATTAAGGCCCTGACACTGTCCCTAACTAAGGCCCGGAATCTATCTCTAATATAGGCCCTGCTGCCGGCAATAACTAAAATCCGGACACTATCCTGAGCTAATATCCTGACCCATTTCTAACCAAGGTCCTGACACCGTCCCTAAGAAAGCCCTGTCGCTGTTCCTAAGTGAAGACCTGAGGCTGTCCGTAACTCAGTCCCTGAAGCTATGCCTAACTGAGGCCTTGACGCTGTGACTAACTCAGGCCCTGATCATGTCTGTAACTAAGACACTAATGCTGATGCAACAAAGGCCCTGATGCTGCTCCTACATCATGCCCTGACAGTGTCCCCAGCTATGGGCCTGACGCTAGGCCTCACTCAGGCCCTGTTGCTCTCCCAGAGTCAGGCACTGACGCTGTCCCTACCTCAAGCCCTGACACGGGTCCTAAATAAGGCCCTGATACTGTAACTAAGCTCTTGACACTATCCCTAGGTCATTTCCTGACACGATCCCTAAACTTTACCCTAACCCTGTCCCTAGCAAATGTCCTGCCTCTTATGCGAACTAAAGCCCTTATGCTGTGACTACCTCAGGCCCTGAATTTAGTCCCAAGGCCGTGATACTGTCCCTAACTAAGGCCCTAACACTATTCCTAACTCAGGCCTTGACACTGTACCTAACAGAGGCCCAGATGCTAGTACTAACTAAGGCCTTGACACTGTCCCTAACTAAGGCCCTGCTGCCGTCAATATCTAATGTCCTGACACTATCCTGAGGTAATTTCCGGACCCATCTCTTACCAAGCTCCTGAAACTGTCCCTAAGTAAGCCCTGACGCTGTCCCTAAGGGAGGCCCTAAGGCTGTCCCTAACAGAGGCCCTGATAATGTCTTTAACAAAGCCCCTGAGGCTGATCCTACCAAGGCCCTTATGCTGCTCCTAAGTCATGCCCTGATACTATCCCTAGCTAAGGCTCTGACACTAGGCCTCACTCAAGCCCTGTCGCTCTCCCTAAGTCAGGCTTTGACGCTATCCCTACCTGAAGCCCTGACACTGGTCCTAAATTAGACCCTGATGCACTAAGTAACTAAGGTCTTGACACTATCCCTAGGTCATGCCCTGACACAATCCCTAGACCTTCACCTAACCTTGTCTTTAACTAATGTTGAGCTTCTTATGCTAAATAAATCCCTGATGATGTTCCTAACTAAGGCCCTAAAATTAGTCCCGAGGCCGTGACCCTGGCCCTAACTGAGGCCTGGAGGCTCGTCCTAACTCAGGCCCTGACACTGTCCCTAACTAAGGCCCTGACACTACACCTAACTCAGTCCCTGACACTGTACCTAACAAAGGCTCTGATGCTAGTCCTAAGTCAGGCTGAGACACTGTCTCTAAGCCCCTGCTGCAGTCAATATCTAAAGTCCTGACATTATCCCGAGCTAATATCCTGACCCATGTCTTACCAAGGTCCTGAAACTGTCCCAAAGTAAGCCCTGACGCTGTCCCTAAGTGAGGCCCTGAGGCGGTCCCTAACAGAGGCCCTGAGAATGTCTTTAACGAAGACCCTAATGCTGATCCTACAGAGGCCCTTATACGGCTCCTAAGTCATGCCCTGACACTGCCCCTAACTCAGGCCCTAAAGATAGGCCTCACTTAGGCCCCGTTGCCGTACCTTAGTTAGGCTCTGACGCTGTCCGTACGTGAAGCCCTGACACTGGTCCTGATGAAGGCCCTGACGCTGGTCCTAACTAAGGCCCTGATGCTCTCAATAACTAAGGTCTTCACCCTATCCCTAGCTCACATCCTGACACTACCACTGGCCTGGAACCTGACTCTGTCCCGAGCTAACGTCCTGCCCCTTATCCTCACCGAAGCCGTAATGCTCTCCCTAACTAAGGCCCAGACTAGTCCTAATTAAGGCCCTGACACTGTCCCTAACTAAGGCCCGGAATCTATCTCTAATATAGGCCCTGCTGCCGGCAATAACTAAAATCCGGACACTATCCTGAGCTAATATCCTGACCCATTTCTAACCAAGGTCCTGACACCGTCCCTAAGAAAGCCCTGTCGCTGTTCCTAAGTGAAGACCTGAGGCTGTCCGTAACTCAGTCCCTGAAGCTATGCCTAACTGAGGCCTTGACGCTGTGACTAACTCAGGCCCTGATCATGTCTGTAACTAAGACACTAATGCTGATGCAACAAAGGCCCTGATGCTGCTCCTACATCATGCCCTGACAGTGTCCCCAGCTATGGGCCTGACGCTAGGCCTCACTCAGGCCCTGTTGCTCTCCCAGAGTCAGGCACTGACGCTGTCCCTACCTGAAGCCCTGACACGGGTCCTAAATAAGGCCCTGATACTGTAACTAAGCTCTTGACACTATCCCTAGGTCATTTCCTGACACGATCCCTAAACTTTACCCTAACCCTGTCCCTAGCAAATGTCCTGCCTCTTATGCTAACTAAAGCCCTTAGGCTGTGACTACCTCAGGCCCTGAATTTAGTCCCAAGACCGTGATACTGTCCCTAACTAAGGCCCTAACACTATTCCTAACTCAGGCCCTGACACTGTACCTAACAGAGGCCCAGATGCTAGAACTAAGGCCTTGACACTGTCCCTAACTAAGGCCCTGCTGCCGTCAATATCTAATGTCCTGACACTATCCTGAGGTAATTTCCGGACCCATCTCTTACCAAGGTCCTGAAACTGTCCCTAAGTAAGCCCTGACGCTGTCCCTAAGGGAGGCCCTAAGGCTGTCCCTAACAGAGGCCCTGATAATGTCTTTAACAAAGCCCCTGAGGCTGATCCTACCAAGGCCCTTATGCTGCTCCTAAGTCATGCCCTGATACTATCCCTAGCTAAGGCTCTGACACTAGGCCTCACTCAAGCCCTGTCGCTCTCCCTAAGTCAGGCTCTGACGCTATCCCTACCTGAAGCCCTGACACGGGTCCTAAATAAGGCCCTGATACTGTAACTAAGCTCTTGACACTATCCCTAGGTCATTTCCTGACACGATCCCTAAACTTTACCCTAACCCTGTCCCTAGCAAATGTCCTGCCTCTTATGCTAACTAAAGCCATTATGCTGTGACTACCTCAGGCCCTGAATTTAGTCCCAAGGCTGTGATACTGTCCCTAACTAAGGCCCTAACACTATTCCTAACTCAGGCCCTGACACTGTACCTAACAGAGGCCCAGATGCTAGTACTAACTGAGGCCTTGACACTGTCCCTAACTAAGGCCCTGCTGCCGTCAATATCTAATGTCCTGACACTATCCTGAGGTAATTTCCGGACCCATCTCTTACCAAGCTCCTAAAACTGTCCCTAAGTAAGCCCTGACGCTGTCCCTAAGGGAGGCCCTAAGGCTGTCCCTAACAGAGGCCCTGATAATGTCTTTAACAAAGCCCCTGAGGCTGATCCTACCAAGGCCCTTATGCTGCTCCTAAGTCATGCCCTGATACTATCCCTAGCTAAGGCTCTGACACTAGGCCTCACTCAAGCCCTGTCGCTCTCCCTAAGTCAGGCTCTGACGCTATCCCTACCTGAAGCCCTGACGCTGGTCCCAAATTAGGCCCTGATGCCCTAAGTAACTAAGGTCTTGACACTATCCCTAGGTCATGCCCTGACACAATCCTTAGACCTTAACCTAACCTTGTCTTTAACTAATGTTGAGCTTCTTATGCTAAATAAATCCCTGATGCAGTTCCTAACTAAGGCCCTAAAATTAGTCCCGAGGCCGTGGCCCTGGCCCTAACTGAGGCCTGGAGGCTCGTCCTAACTCAGGCCCTGACACTGTCCCTAACTAAGGCCCTGACACTACACCTAACTCAGTCCCTGACACTGTACCTAACAAAGGCTCTGATGCTAGTCCTAAGTCAGGCTGAGACACTGTCTCTAAGGCCCTGCTGCAGTCAATATCTAAAGTCCTGACATTATCCCGAGCTAATATCCTGACCCATGTCTTACCAAGGTCCTGAAACTGTCCCAAAGTAAGTCCTGACGCTGTCCCTAAGTGAGGCCCTGAGGCGGTCCCTAACAGAGGCCCTGAGAATGTCTTTAACGAAGACCCTAATGCTGATCCTACAGAGGCCCTTATACTGCTCCTAAGTCATGCCCTGACACTGTCCCTAACTCAGGCCCTAAAGATAGGCCTCACTTAGGCCCTGTTGCCGTACCTTAGTTAGGCTCTGACGCTGTCCGTACGTGAAGCCCTGACACTGGTCCTGATGAAGGCCCTGACGCTGGTCCTAACTAAGGCCCTGATGCTCTCAATAACTAAGGTCTTCACCCTATCCCTAGCTCACATCCTGACACTACCACTGGCCTGGAACCTGACTCTGTCCCGAGCTAACGTCCTGCCCCTTATCCTCACCGAAGCCGTAATGCTCTCCCTAACTAAGGCCCAGACTAGTCCTAATTAAGGCCCTGACACTGTCCCTAACTAAGGCCCGGAATCTATCTCTAATATAGGCCCTGCTGCCGGCAATAACTAAAATCCGGACACTATCCTGAGCTAATATCCTGACCCATTTCTAACCAAGGTCCTGACACCGTCCCTAAGAAAGCCCTGTCGCTGTTCCTAAGTGAAGACCTGAGGCTGTCCGTAACTCAGTCCCTGAAGCTATGCCTAACTGAGGCCTTGACGCTGTGACTAACTCAGGCCCTGATCATGTCTGTAACTAAGACACTAATGCTGATGCAACAAAGGCCCTGATGCTGCTCCTACATCATGCCCTGACAGTGTCCCCAGCTATGGGCCTGACGCTAGGCCTCACTCAGGCCCTGTTGCTCTCCCAGAGTCAGGCACTGACGCTGTCCCTACCTCAAGCCCTGACACGGGTCCTAAATAAGGCCCTGATACTGTAACTAAGCTCTTGACACTATCCCTAGGTCATTTCCTGACACGATCCCTAAACTTTACCCTAACCCTGTCCCTAGCAAATGTCCTGCCTCTTATGCTAACTAAAGCCCTTATGCTGTGACTACCTCAGGCCCTGAATTTAGTCCCAAGGCCGTGATACTGTCCCTAACTAAGGCCCTAACACTATTCCTAACTCAGGCCTTGACACTGTACCTAACAGAGGCCCAGATGCTAGTACTAACTAAGGCCTTGACACTGTCCCTAACTAAGGCCCTGCTGCCGTCAATATCTAATGTCCTGACACTATCCTGAGGTAATTTCCGGACCCATCTCTTACCAAGGTCCTGAAACTGTCCCTAAGTAAGCCCTGACGCTGTCCCTAAGGGAGGCCCTAAGGCTGTCCCTAACAGAGGCCCTGATAATGTCTTTAACAAAGCCCCTGAGGCTGATCCTACCAAGGCCCTTATGCTGCTCCTAAGTCATGCCCTGATACTATCCCTAGCTAAGGCTCTGACACTAGGCCTCACTCAAGCCCTGTCGCTCTCCCTAAGTCAGGCTCTGACGCTATCCCTACCTGAAGCCCTGACGCTGGTCCCAAATTAGGCCCTGATGCCCTAAGTAACTAAGGTCTTGACACTATCCCTAGGTCATGCCCTGACACAATCCTTAGACCTTAACCTAACCTTGTCTTTAACTAATGTTGAGCTTCTTATGCTAAATAAATCCCTGATGCAGTTCCTAACTAAGGCCCTAAAATTAGTCCCGAGGCCGTGGCCCTGGCCCTAACTGAGGCCTGGAGGCTCGTCCTAACTCAGGCCCTGACACTGTCCCTAACTAAGGCCCTGACACTACACCTAACTCAGTCCCTGACACTGTACCTAACAAAGGCTCTGATGCTAGTCCTAAGTCAGGCTGAGACACTGTCTCTAAGGCCCTGCTGCAGTCAATATCTAAAGTCCTGACATTATCCCGAGCTAATATCCTGACCCATGTCTTACCAAGGTCCTGAAACTGTCCCAAAGTAAGTCCTGACGCTGTCCCTAAGTGAGGCCCTGAGGCGGTCCCTAACAGAGGCCCTGAGAATGTCTTTAACGAAGACCCTAATGCTGATCCTACAGAGGCCCTTATACTGCTCCTAAGTCATGCCCTGACACTGTCCCTAACTCAGGCCCTAAAGATAGGCCTCACTTAGGCCCTGTTGCCGTACCTTAGTTAGGCTCTGACGCTGTCCGTACGTGAAGCCCTGACACTGGTCCTGATGAAGGCCCTGACGCTGGTCCTAACTAAGGCCCTGATGCTCTCAATAACTAAGGTCTTCACCCTATCCCTAGCTCACATCCTGACACTACCACTGGCCTGGAACCTGACTCTGTCCCGAGCTAACGTCCTGCCCCTTATCCTCACCGAAGCCGTAATGCTCTCCCTAACTAAGGCCCAGACTAGTCCTAATTAAGGCCCTGACACTGTCCCTAACTAAGGCCCGGAATCTATCTCTAATATAGGCCCTGCTGCCGGCAATAACTAAAATCCGGACACTATCCTGAGCTAATATCCTGACCCATTTCTAACCAAGGTCCTGACACCGTCCCTAAGAAAGCCCTGTCGCTGTTCCTAAGTGAAGACCTGAGGCTGTCCGTAACTCAGTCCCTGAAGCTATGCCTAACTGAGGCCTTGACGCTGTGACTAACTCAGGCCCTGATCATGTCTGTAACTAAGACACTAATGCTGATGCAACAAAGGCCCTGATGCTGCTCCTACATCATGCCCTGACAGTGTCCCCAGCTATGGGCCTGACGCTAGGCCTCACTCAGGCCCTGTTGCTCTCCCAGAGTCAGGCACTGACGCTGTCCCTACCTGAAGCCCTGACACGGGTCCTAAATAAGGCCCTGATACTGTAACTAAGCTCTTGACACTATCCCTAGGTCATTTCCTGACACGATCCCTAAACTTTACCCTAACCCTGTCCCTAGCAAATGTCCTGCCTCTTATGCTAACTAAAGCCCTTATGCTGTGACTACCTCAGGCCCTGAATTTAGTCCCAAGGCCGTGATACTGTCCCTAACTAAGGCCCTAACACTATTCCTAACTCAGGCCCTGACACTGTACCTAACAGAGGCCCAGATGCTAGTACTAACTAAGGCCTTGACACTGTCCCTAACTAAGGCCCTGCTGCCGTCAATATCTAATGTCCTGACACTATCCTGAGGTAATTTCCGGACCCATCTCTTACCAAGGTCCTGAAACTGTCCCTAAGTAAGCCCTGACGCTGTCCCTAAGGGAGGCCCTAAGGCTGTCCCTAACAGAGGCCCTGATAATGTCTTTAACAAAGCCCCTGAGGCTGATCCTACCAAGGCCCTTATGCTGCTCCTAAGTCATGCCCTGATACTATCCCTAGCTAAGGCTCTGACACTAGGCCTCACTCAAGCCCTGTCGCTCTCCCTAAGTCAGGCTCTGACGCTATCCCTACCTGAAGCCCTGACGCTGGTCCCAAATTAGGCCCTGATGCCCTAAGTAACTAAGGTCTTGACACTATCCCTAGGTCATGCCCTGACACAATCCTTAGACCTTAACCTAACCTTGTCTTTAACTAATGTTGAGCTTCTTATGCTAAATAAATCCCTGATGCAGTTCCTAACTAAGGCCCTAAAATTAGTCCCGAGGCCGTGGCCCTGGCCCTAACTGAGGCCTGGAGGCTCGTCCTAACTCAGGCCCTGACACTGTCCCTAACTAAGGCCCTGACACTACACCTAACTCAGTCCCTGACACTGTACCTAACAAAGGCTCTGATGCTAGTCCTAAGTCAGGCTGAGACACTGTCTCTAAGGCCCTGCTGCAGTCAATATCTAATGTCCTGACACTATCCTGAGGTAATTTCCAGACCCATCTCTTACCAAGCTCCTGAAACTGTCCCTAAGTAAGCCCTGACGCTGTCCCTAAGGGAGGCCCTAAGGCTGCCCCTAACAGAGGCCCTGATAATGTCTTTAACAAAGCCCCTGAGGCTGATTCTACCAAAGCCCTTGTGCTGCTCCTAAGTCATGCCCTGATACTATCCCTAGCTAAGGCTCTGACACTAGGCCTCACTCAAGCCCTGTCGCTCTCCCTAAGTCAGGCTCTGACGCTATCCCTACCTGAAGCCCTGACACGGGTCCTAAATAAGGCCCTGATACTGTAACTAAGCTCTTGACACTATCCCTAGGTCATTTCCTGACACGATCCCTAAACTTTACCCTAACCCTGTCCCTAGCAAATGTCCTGCCTCTTATGCTAACTAAAGCCATTATGCTGTGACTACCTCAGGCCCTGAATTTAGTCCCAAGGCTGTGATACTGTCCCTAACTAAGGCCCTAACACTATTCCTAACTCAGGCCCTGACACTGTACCTAACAGAGGCCCAGATGCTAGTACTAACTAAGGCCTTGACACTGTCCCTAACTAAGGCCCTGCTGCCGTCAATATCTAATGTCCTGACACTATCCTGAGGTAATTTCCGGACCCATCTCTTACCAAGCTCCTAAAACTGTCCCTAAGTAAGCCCTGACGCTGTCCCTAAGGGAGGCCCTAAGGCTGTCCCTAACAGAGGCCCTGATAATGTCTTTAACAAAGCCCCTGAGGCTGATCCTACCAAGGCCCTTATGCTGCTCCTAAGTCATGCCCTGATACTATCCCTAGCTAAGGCTCTGACACTAGGCCTCACTCAAGCCCTGTCGCTCTCCCTAAGTCAGGCTCTGACGCTATCCCTACCTGAAGCCCTGACACTGGTCCTAAATTAGGCCCTGATGCCCTAAGTAACTAAGGTCTTGACACTATCCCTAGGTCATGCCCTGACACAATCCCTAGACCTTAACCTAACCTTGTCTTTAACCAACGTTGAGCTTCTTATGCTAAATAAATCCCTGATGCTATTCCTAACTACGGCCCTAAAATTAGTTCTGAGGCCGTGACCCTGGCCCTAACTGAGGCCTGGAGGCTCGTCCTAACTCAGGCCCTGACACTGTCCCTAACTAAGGCCCTGACACTACACCTAACTCAGTCCCTGACACTGTACCTAACAAAGGCTCTGATGCTAGTCCTAAGTCAGGCTGAGACACTGTCTCTAAGGCCCTGCTGCAGTCAGTATCTAAAGTCCTGACATTATCCCGAGCTAATATCCTGACCCATGTCTTACCAAGGTCCTGAAACTGTCCCAAAATAAGCCCTGACGCTGTCCCTACGTGAAGCCCTGAGGCGGTCCCTAACAGAGGCCCTGAGAATGTCTTTAACGAAGACCCTAATGCTGATCCTACAGAGGCCCTTATACTGCTCCTAAGTCATGCCCTGACACTGCCCCTAACTCAGGCCCTAAAGATAGGCCTCACTTAGGCCCCGTTGCCGTACCTTAGTTAGGCTCTGTCGCTGTCCGTACGTGAAGCCCTGACACTGGTCCTGATGAAGGCCCTGACGCTGGTCCTAACTAAGGCCCTGATGCTCTCAATAAGTAAGATCTTCACCCTATCCCTAGCTCACATCCTGACACTACCACTGGCCTGGAACCTGACTCTGTCCCGAGCTAACGTCCTGCCCCTTATCCTCACTGAAGCCGTAATGCTCTCCCTAACTAAGGCCCAGACTAGTCCTAATTAAGGCCCTGACACTGTCCCTAACTAAGGCCCGGAATCTATCTCTAATATAGGCCCTGCTGCCGGCAATAACTAAAATCCGGACACTATCCTGAGCTAATATCCTGACCCATTTCTAACCGAGGTACTGACACCGTCCCTAAGAAAGCCCTGTTGCTGTTCCTAAGTGAAGACCTGAGGCTGTCCGTAACTCAGTCCCTGAAGCTATGCCTAACTGAGGCCTTGACGCTGTGACTAACTCAGGCCCTGATCATGTCTGTAACTAAGACACTAATGCTGATGCAACAAAGGCCCTGATGCTGCTCCTACATCATGCCCTGACAGTGTCCCCAGCTATGGGCCTGACGCTAGGCCTCACTCAGGCCCTGTTGCTCTCCCAGAGTCAGGCACTGACGCTGTCCCTACCTCAAGCCCTGACACGGGTCCTAAATAAGGCCCTGATACTGTAACTAAGCTCTTGACACTATCCCTAGGTCATTTCCTGACACGATCCCTAAACTTTACCCTAACCCTGTCCCTAGCAAATGTCCTGCCTCTTATGCTAACTAAAGCCCTTATGCTGTGACTACCTCAGGCCCTGAATTTAGTCCCAAGGCCGTGATACTGTCCCTAACTAAGGCCCTAACACTATTCCTAACTCAGGCCTTGACACTGTACCTAACAGAGGCCCAGATGCTAGTACTAACTAAGGCCTTGACACTGTCCCTAACTAAGGCCCTGCTGCCGTCAATATCTAATGTCCTGACACTATCCTGAGGTAATTTCCGGACCCATCTCTTACCAAGCTCCTGAAACTGTCCCTAAGTAAGCCCTGACGCTGTCCCTAAGGGAGGCCCTAAGGCTGTCCCTAACAGAGGCCCTGAGAATGTCTTTAACAAAGCCCCTGAGGCTGATCCTACCAAGGCCCTTATGCTGCTCCTAAGTCATGCCCTGATACTATCCCTAGCTAAGGCTCTGACACTAGGCCTCACTCAAGCCCTGTCGCTCTCCCTAAGTCAGGCTTTGACGCTATCCCTACCTGAAGCCCTGACACTGGTCCTAAATTAGACCCTGATGCACTAAGTAACTAAGGTCTTGACACTATCCCTAGGTCATGCCCTGACACAATCCCTAGACCTTCACCTAACCTTGTCTTTAACTAATGTTGAGCTTCTTATGCTAAATAAATCCCTGATGATGTTCCTAACTAAGGCCCTAAAATTAGTCCCGAGGCCGTGACCCTGGCCCTAACTGAGGCCTGGAGGCTCGTCCTAACTCAGGCCCTGACACTGTCCCTAACTAAGGCCCTGACACTACACCTAACTCAGTCCCTGACACTGTACCTAACAAAGGCTCTGATGCTAGTCCTAAGTCAGGCTGAGACACTGTCTCTAAGCCCCTGCTGCAGTCAATATCTAAAGTCCTGACATTATCCCGAGCTAATATCCTGACCCATGTCTTACCAAGGTCCTGAAACTGTCCCAAAGGAAGCCCTGACGCTGTCCCTATGTGAGGCCCTGAGGCGGTCCCTAACAGAGGCCCTGAGAATGTCTTTAACGAAGACCCTAATGCTGATCCTACAGAGGCCCTTATACGGCTCCTAAGTCATGCCCTGACACTGCCCCTAACTCAGGCCCTAAAGATAGGCCTCACTTAGGCCCCGTTGCCGTACCTTAGTTAGGCTCTGACGCTGTCCGTACGTGAAGCCCTGACACTGGTCCTGATGAAGGCCCTGACGCTGGTCCTAACTAAGGCCCTGATGCTCTCAATAACTAAGGTCTTCACCCTATCCCTAGCTCACATCCTGACACTACCACTGGCCTGGAACCTGACTCTGTCCCGAGCTAACGTCCTGCCCCTTATCCTCACCGAAGCCGTAATGCTCTCCCTAACTAAGGCCCAGACTAGTCCTAATTAAGGCCCTGACACTGTCCCTAACTAAGGCCCGGAATCTATCTCTAATATAGGCCCTGCTGCCGGCAATAACTAAAATCCGGACACTATCCTGAGCTAATATCCTGACCCATTTCTAACCAAGGTCCTGACACCGTCCCTAAGAAAGCCCTGTCGCTGTTCCTAAGTGAAGACCTGAGGCTGTCCGTAACTCAGTCCCTGAAGCTATGCCTAACTGAGGCCTTGACGCTGTGACTAACTCAGGCCCTGATCATGTCTGTAACTAAGACACTAATGCTGATGCAACAAAGGCCCTGATGCTGCTCCTACATCATGCCCTGACAGTGTCCCCAGCTATGGGCCTGACGCTAGGCCTCACTCAGGCCCTGTTGCTCTCCCAGAGTCAGGCACTGACGCTGTCCCTACCTCAAGCCCTGACACGGGTCCTAAATAAGGCCCTGATACTGTAACTAAGCTCTTGACACTATCCCTAGGTCATTTCCTGACACGATCCCTAAACTTTACCCTAACCCTGTCCCTAGCAAATGTCCTGCCTCTTATGCTAACTAAAGCCCTTAGGCTGTGACTACCTCAGGCCCTGAATTTAGTCCCAAGACCGTGATACTGTCCCTAACTAAGGCCCTAACACTATTCCTAACTCAGGCCCTGACACTGTACCTAACAGAGGCCCAGATGCTAGAACTAAGGCCTTGACACTGTCCCTAACTAAGGCCCTGCTGCCGTCAATATCTAATGTCCTGACACTATCCTGAGGTAATTTCCGGACCCATCTCTTACCAAGGTCCTGAAACTGTCCCTAAGTAAGCCCTGACGCTGTCCCTAAGGGAGGCCCTAAGGCTGTCCCTAACAGAGGCCCTGATAATGTCTTTAACAAAGCCCCTGAGGCTGATCCTACCAAGGCCCTTATGCTGCTCCTAAGTCATGCCCTGATACTATCCCTAGCTAAGGCTCTGACACTAGGCCTCACTCAAGCCCTGTCGCTCTCCCTAAGTCAGGCTCTGACGCTATCCCTACCTGAAGCCCTGACACGGGTCCTAAATAAGGCCCTGATACTGTAACTAAGCTCTTGACACTATCCCTAGGTCATTTCCTGACACGATCCCTAAACTTTACCCTAACCCTGTCCCTAGCAAATGTCCTGCCTCTTATGCTAACTAAAGCCATTATGCTGTGACTACCTCAGGCCCTGAATTTAGTCCCAAGGCTGTGATACTGTCCCTAACTAAGGCCCTAACACTATTCCTAACTCAGGCCCTGACACTGTACCTAACAGAGGCCCAGATGCTAGTACTAACTAAGGCCTTGACACTGTCCCTAACTAAGGCCCTGCTGCCGTCAATATCTAATGTCCTGACACTATCCTGAGGTAATTTCCGGACCCATCTCTTACCAAGCTCCTAAAACTGTCCCTAAGTAAGCCCTGACGCTGTCCCTAAGGGAGGCCCTAAGGCTGTCCCTAACAGAGGCCCTGATAATGTCTTTAACAAAGCCCCTGAGGCTGATCCTACCAAGGCCCTTATGCTGCTCCTAAGTCATGCCCTGATACTATCCCTAGCTAAGGCTCTGACACTAGGCCTCACTCAAGCCCTGTCGCTCTCCCTAAGTCAGGCTCTGACGCTATCCCTACCTGAAGCCCTGACACTGGTCCTAAATTAGGCCCTGATGCCCTAAGTAACTAAGGTCTTGACACTATCCCTAGGTCATGCCCTGACACAATCCCTAGACCTTAACCTAACCTTGTCTTTAACCAACGTTGAGCTTCTTATGCTAAATAAATCCCTGATGCTATTCCTAACTACGGCCCTAAAATTAGTTCTGAGGCCGTGACCCTGGCCCTAACTGAGGCCTGGAGGCTCGTCCTAACTCAGGCCCTGACACTGTCCCTAACTAAGGCCCTGACACTACACCTAACTCAGTCCCTGACACTGTACCTAACAAAGGCTCTGATGCTAGTCCTAAGTCAGGCTGAGACACTGTCTCTAAGGCCCTGCTGCAGTCAATATCTAAAGTCCTGACATTATCCCGAGCTAATATCCTGACCCATGTCTTACCAAGGTCCTGAAACTGTCCCAAAGTAAGCCCTGACGCTGTCCCTAAGTGAGGCCCTGAGGCGGTCCCTAACAGAGGCCCTGAGAATGTCTTTAACGAAGACCCTAATGCTGATCCTACAGAGGCCCTTATACTGCTCCTAAGTCATGCCCTGACACTGCCCCTAACTCAGGCCCTAAAGATAGGCCTCACTTAGGCCCCGTTGCCGTACCTTAGTTAGGCTCTGACGCTGTCCGTACGTGAAGCCCTGACACTGGTCCTGATGAAGGCCCTGACGCTGGTCCTAACTAAGGCCCTGATGCTCTCAATAACTAAGGTCTTCACCCTATCCCTAGCTCACATCCTGACACTACCACTGGCCTGGAACCTGACTCTGTCCCGAGCTAACGTCCTGCCCCTTATCCTCACCGAAGCCGTAATGCTCTCCCTAACTAAGGCCCAGACTAGTCCTAATTAAGGCCCTGACACTGTCCCTAACTAAGGCCCGGAATCTATCTCTAATATAGGCCCTGCTGCCGGCAATAACTAAAATCCGGACACTATCCTGAGCTAATATCCTGACCCATTTCTAACCAAGGTCCTGACACCGTCCCTAAGAAAGCCCTGTCGCTGTTCCTAAGTGAAGACCTGAGGCTGTCCGTAACTCAGTCCCTGAAGCTATGCCTAACTGAGGCCTTGACGCTGTGACTAACTCAGGCCCTGATCATGTCTGTAACTAAGACACTAATGCTGATGCAACAAAGGCCCTGATGCTGCTCCTACATCATGCCCTGACAGTGTCCCCAGCTATGGGCCTGACGCTAGGCCTCACTCAGGCCCTGTTGCTCTCCCAGAGTCAGGCACTGACGCTGTCCCTACCTCAAGCCCTGACACGGGTCCTAAATAAGGCCCTGATACTGTAACTAAGCTCTTGACACTATCCCTAGGTCATTTCCTGACACGATCCCTAAACTTTACCCTAACCCTGTCCCTAGCAAATGTCCTGCCTCTTATGCTAACTAAAGCCCTTATGCTGTGACTACCTCAGGCCCTGAATTTAGTCCCAAGACCGTGATACTGTCCCTAACTAAGGCCCTAACACTATTCCTAACTCAGGCCCTGACACTGTACCTAACAGAGGCCCAGATGCTAGTACTAACTAAGGCCTTGACACTGTCCCTAACTAAGGCCCTGCTGCCGTCAATATCTAATGTCCTGACACTATCCTGAGGTAATTTCCGGACCCATCTCTTACCAAGGTCCTGAAACTGTCCCTAAGTAAGCCCTGACGCTGTCCCTAAGGGAGGCCCTAAGGCTGTCCCTAACAGAGGCCCTGATAATGTCTTTAACAAAGCCCCTGAGGCTGATCCTACCAAGGCCCTTATGCTGCTCCTAAGTCATGCCCTGATACTATCCCTAGCTAAGGCTCTGACACTAGGCCTCACTCAAGCCCTGTCGCTCTCCCTAAGTCAGGCTCTGACGCTATCCCTACCTGAAGCCCTGACACGGGTCCTAAATAAGGCCCTGATACTGTAACTAAGCTCTTGACACTATCCCTAGGTCATTTCCTGACACGATCCCTAAACTTTACCCTAACCCTGTCCCTAGCAAATGTCCTGCCTCTTATGCTAACTAAAGCCATTATGCTGTGACTACCTCAGGCCCTGAATTTAGTCCCAAGGCTGTGATACTGTCCCTAACTAAGGCCCTAACACTATTCCTAACTCAGGCCCTGACACTGTACCTAACAGAGGCCCAGATGCTAGTACTAACTAAGGCCTTGACACTGTCCCTAACTAAGGCCCTGCTGCCGTCAATATCTAATGTCCTGACACTATCCTGAGGTAATTTCCGGACCCATCTCTTACCAAGCTCCTAAAACTGTCCCTAAGTAAGCCCTGACGCTGTCCCTAAGGGAGGCCCTAAGGCTGTCCCTAACAGAGGCCCTGATAATGTCTTTAACAAAGCCCCTGAGGCTGATCCTACCAAGGCCCTTATGCTGCTCCTAAGTCATGCCCTGATACTATCCCTAGCTAAGGCTCTGACACTAGGCCTCACTCAAGCCCTGTCGCTCTCCCTAAGTCAGGCTCTGACGCTATCCCTACCTGAAGCCCTGACACTGGTCCTAAATTAGGCCCTGATGCCCTAAGTAACTAAGGTCTTGACACTATCCCTAGGTCATGCCCTGACACAATCCCTAGACCTTAACCTAACCTTGTCTTTAACCAACGTTGAGCTTCTTATGCTAAATAAATCCCTGATGCTATTCCTAACTACGGCCCTAAAATTAGTTCTGAGGCCGTGACCCTGGCCCTAACTGAGGCCTGGAGGCTCGTCCTAACTCAGGCCCTGACACTGTCCCTAACTAAGGCCCTGACACTACACCTAACTCAGTCCCTGACACTGTACCTAACAAAGGCTCTGATGCTAGTCCTAAGTCAGGCTGAGACACTGTCTCTAAGGCCCTGCTGCAGTCAGTATCTAAAGTCCTGACATTATCCCAAGCTAATATCCTGACCCATGTCTTACCAAGGTCCTGAAACTGTCCCAAAGTAAGCCCTGACGCTGTCCCTACGTGAGGCCCTGAGGCGGTCCCTAACAGAGGCCCTGAGAATGTCTTTAACGAAGACCCTAATGCTGATCCTACAGAGGCCCTTATACTGCTCCTAAGTCATGCCCTGACACTGTCCCTAACTCAGGCCCTAAAGATAGGCCTCACTTAGGCCCCGTTGCCGTACCTTAGTTAGGCACTGACGCTGTCCGTACGTGAAGCCCTGACACTGGTCCTGATGAAGGCCCTGACGCTGGTCCTAAGTAAGGCCCTGATGCTCTCAATAAGTAAGATCTTCACCCTATCCCTAGCTCACATCCTGACACTACCACTGGCCTGGAACCTGACTCTGTCCCGAGCTAACGTCCTGCCCCTTATCCTCACCGAAGCCGTAATGCTCTCCCTAACTAAGGCCCAGACTAGTCCTAATTAAGGCCCTGACACTGTCCCTAACTAAGGCCCGGAATCTATCTCTAATATAGGCCCTGCTGCCGGCAATAACTAAAATCCGGACACTATCCTGAGCTAATATCTTGACCCATTTCTAACCAAGGTCCTGACACCGTCCCTAAGAAAGCCCTGTCGCTGTTCCTAAGGGAAGACCTGAGGCTGTCCGTAACTCAGTCCCTGAAGCTATGCCTAACTGAGGCCTTGACGCTGTGACTAACTCAGGCCCTGATCATGTCTGTAACTAAGACACTAATGCTGATGCAACAAAGGCCCTGATGCTGCTCCTACATCATGCCCTGACAGTGTCCCCAGCTATGGGCCTGACGCTAGGCCTCACTCAGGCCCTGTTGCTCTCCCAGAGTCAGGCACTGACGCTGTCCCTACCTGAAGCCCTGAAACGGGTCCTAAATAAGGCCCTGATACTGTAACTAAGCTCTTGACACTATCCCTAGGTCATTTCCTGACACGATCCCTAAACTTTACCCTAACCCTGTCCCTAGCAAATGTCCTGCCTCTTATGCTAACTAAAGCCATTATGCTGTGACTACCTCAGGCCCTGAATTTAGTCCCAAGGCCGTGATACTGTCCCTAACTAAGGCCCTAACACTATTCCTAACTCAGGCCCTGACACTGTACCTAACAGAGGCCCAGATGCTAGTACTAACTAAGGCCTTGACACTGTCCCTAACTAAGGCCCTGCTGCCGTCAATATCTAATGTCCTGACACTATCCTGAGGTAATTTCCGGACCCATCTCTTACCAAGGTCCTGAAACTGTCCCTAAGTAAGCCCTGACGCTGTCCCTAAGGGAGGCCCTAAGGCTGTCCCTAACAGAGGCCCTGATAATGTCTTTAACAAAGCCCCTGAGGCTGATCCTACCAAGGCCCTTATGCTGCTCCTAAGTCATGCCCTGATACTATCCCTAGCTAAGGCTCTGACACTAGGCCTCACTCAAGCCCTGTCGCTCTCCCTAAGTCAGGCTCTGACGCTATCCCTACCTGAAGCCCTGACACGGGTCCTAAATAAGGCCCTGATACTGTAACTAAGCTCTTGACACTATCCCTAGGTCATTTCCTGACACGATCCCTAAACTTTACCCTAACCCTGTCCCTAGCAAATGTCCTGCCTCTTATGCTAACTAAAGCCATTATGCTGTGACTACCTCAGGCCCTGAATTTAGTCCCAAGGCTGTGATACTGTCCCTAACTAAGGCCCTAACACTATTCCTAACTCAGGCCCTGACACTGTACCTAACAGAGGCCCAGATGCTAGTACTAACTGAGGCCTTGACACTGTCCCTAACTAAGGCCCTGCTGCCGTCAATATCTAATGTCCTGACACTATCCTGAGGTAATTTCCGGACCCATCTCTTACCAAGCTCCTAAAACTGTCCCTAAGTAAGCCCTGACGCTGTCCCTAAGGGAGGCCCTAAGGCTGTCCCTAACAGAGGCCCTGATAATGTCTTTAACAAAGCCCCTGAGGCTGATCCTACCAAGGCCCTTATGCTGCTCCTAAGTCATGCCCTGATACTATCCCTAGCTAAGGCTCTGACACTAGGCCTCACTCAAGCCCTGTCGCTCTCCCTAAGTCAGGCTCTGACGCTATCCCTACCTGAAGCCCTGACGCTGGTCCCAAATTAGGCCCTGATGCCCTAAGTAACTAAGGTCTTGACACTATCCCTAGGTCATGCCCTGACACAATCCTTAGACCTTAACCTAACCTTGTCTTTAACTAATGTTGAGCTTCTTATGCTAAATAAATCCCTGATGCAGTTCCTAACTAAGGCCCTAAAATTAGTCCCGAGGCCGTGGCCCTGGCCCTAACTGAGGCCTGGAGGCTCGTCCTAACTCAGGCCCTGACACTGTCCCTAACTAAGGCCCTGACACTACACCTAACTCAGTCCCTGACACTGTACCTAACAAAGGCTCTGATGCTAGTCCTAAGTCAGGCTGAGACACTGTCTCTAAGGCCCTGCTGCAGTCAATATCTAAAGTCCTGACATTATCCCGAGCTAATATCCTGACCCATGTCTTACCAAGGTCCTGAAACTGTCCCAAAGTAAGTCCTGACGCTGTCCCTAAGTGAGGCCTTGAGGCGGTCCCTAACAGAGGCCCTGAGAATGTCTTTAACGAAGACCCTAATGCTGATCCTACAGAGGCCCTTATACTGCTCCTAAGTCATGCCCTGACACTGTCCCTAACTCAGGCCCTAAAGATAGGCCTCACTTAGGCCCTGTTGCCGTACCTTAGTTAGGCTCTGACGCTGTCCGTACGTGAAGCCCTGACACTGGTCCTGATGAAGGCCCTGACGCTGGTCCTAACTAAGGCCCTGATGCTCTCAATAACTAAGGTCTTCACCCTATCCCTAGCTCACATCCTGACACTACCACTGGCCTGGAACCTGACTCTGTCCCGAGCTAACGTCCTGCCCCTTATCCTCACCGAAGCCGTAATGCTCTCCCTAACTAAGGCCCAGACTAGTCCTAATTAAGGCCCTGACACTGTCCCTAACTAAGGCCCGGAATCTATCTCTAATATAGGCCCTGCTGCCGGCAATAACTAAAATCCGGACACTATCCTGAGCTAATATCCTGACCCATTTCTAACCAAGGTCCTGACACCGTCCCTAAGAAAGCCCTGTCGCTGTTCCTAAGGGAAGACCTGAGGCTGTCCGTAACTCAGTCCCTGAAGCTATGCCTAACTGAGGCCTTGACGCTGTGACTAACTCAGGCCCTGATCATGTCTGTAACTAAGACACTAATGCTGATGCAACAAAGGCCCTGATGCTGCTCCTACATCATGCCCTGACAGTGTCCCCAGCTATGGGCCTGACGCTAGGCCTCACTCAGGCCCTGTTGCTCTCCCAGAGTCAGGCACTGACGCTGTCCCTACCTCAAGCCCTGACACGGGTCCTAAATAAGGCCCTGATACTGTAACTAAGCTCTTGACACTATCCCTAGGTCATTTCCTGACACGATCCCTAAACTTTACCCTAACCCTGTCCCTAGCAAATGTCCTGCCTCTTATGCTAACTAAAGCCCTTATGCTGTGACTACCTCAGGCCCTGAATTTAGTCCCAAGGCCGTGATACTGTCCCTAACTAAGGCCCTAACACTATTCCTAACTCAGGCCTTGACACTGTACCTAACAGAGGCCCAGATGCTAGTACTAACTAAGGCCTTGACACTGTCCCTAACTAAGGCCCTGCTGCCGTCAATATCTAATGTCCTGACACTATCCTGAGGTAATTTCCGGACCCATCTCTTACCAAGGTCCTGAAACTGTCCCTAAGTAAGCCCTGACGCTGTCCCTAAGGGAGGCCCTAAGGCTGTCCCTAACAGAGGCCCTGATAATGTCTTTAACAAAGCCCCTGAGGCTGATCCTACCAAGGCCCTTATGCTGCTCCTAAGTCATGCCCTGATACTATCCCTAGCTAAGGCTCTGACACTAGGCCTCACTCAAGCCCTGTCGCTCTCCCTAAGTCAGGCTCTGACGCTATCCCTACCTGAAGCCCTGACGCTGGTCCCAAATTAGGCCCTGATGCCCTAAGTAACTAAGGTCTTGACACTATCCCTAGGTCATGCCCTGACACAATCCTTAGACCTTAACCTAACCTTGTCTTTAACTAATGTTGAGCTTCTTATGCTAAATAAATCCCTGATGCAGTTCCTAACTAAGGCCCTAAAATTAGTCCCGAGGCCGTGGCCCTGGCCCTAACTGAGGCCTGGAGGCTCGTCCTAACTCAGGCCCTGACACTGTCCCTAACTAAGGCCCTGACACTACACCTAACTCAGTCCCTGACACTGTACCTAACAAAGGCTCTGATGCTAGTCCTAAGTCAGGCTGAGACACTGTCTCTAAGGCCCTGCTGCAGTCAATATCTAAAGTCCTGACATTATCCCGAGCTAATATCCTGACCCATGTCTTACCAAGGTCCTGAAACTGTCCCAAAGTAAGTCCTGACGCTGTCCCTAAGTGAGGCCCTGAGGCGGTCCCTAACAGAGGCCCTGAGAATGTCTTTAACGAAGACCCTAATGCTGATCCTACAGAGGCCCTTATACTGCTCCTAAGTCATGCCCTGACACTGTCCCTAACTCAGGCCCTAAAGATAGGCCTCACTTAGGCCCTGTTGCCGTACCTTAGTTAGGCTCTGACGCTGTCCGTACGTGAAGCCCTGACACTGGTCCTGATGAAGGCCCTGACGCTGGTCCTAACTAAGGCCCTGATGCTCTCAATAACTAAGGTCTTCACCCTATCCCTAGCTCACATCCTGACACTACCACTGGCCTGGAACCTGACTCTGTCCCGAGCTAACGTCCTGCCCCTTATCCTCACCGAAGCCGTAATGCTCTCCCTAACTAAGGCCCAGACTAGTCCTAATTAAGGCCCTGACACTGTCCCTAACTAAGGCCCGGAATCTATCTCTAATATAGGCCCTGCTGCCGGCAATAACTAAAATCCGGACACTATCCTGAGCTAATATCCTGACCCATTTCTAACCAAGGTCCTGACACCGTCCCTAAGAAAGCCCTGTCGCTGTTCCTAAGTGAAGACCTGAGGCTGTCCGTAACTCAGTCCCTGAAGCTATGCCTAACTGAGGCCTTGACGCTGTGACTAACTCAGGCCCTGATCATGTCTGTAACTAAGACACTAATGCTGATGCAACAAAGGCCCTGATGCTGCTCCTACATCATGCCCTGACAGTGTCCCCAGCTATGGGCCTGACGCTAGGCCTCACTCAGGCCCTGTTGCTCTCCCAGAGTCAGGCACTGACGCTGTCCCTACCTCAAGCCCTGACACGGGTCCTAAATAAGGCCCTGATACTGTAACTAAGCTCTTGACACTATCCCTAGGTCATTTCCTGACACGATCCCTAAACTTTACCCTAACCCTGTCCCTAGCAAATGTCCTGCCTCTTATGCTAACTAAAGCCCTTATGCTGTGACTACCTCAGGCCCTGAATTTAGTCCCAAGGCCGTGATACTGTCCCTAACTAAGGCCCTAACACTATTCCTAACTCAGGCCCTGACACTGTACCTAACAGAGGCCCAGATGCTAGTACTAACTAAGGCCTTGACACTGTCCCTAACTAAGGCCCTGCTGCCGTCAATATCTAATGTCCTGACACTATCCTGAGGTAATTTCCGGACCCATCTCTTACCAAGGTCCTGAAACTGTCCCTAAGTAAGCCCTGACGCTGTCCCTAAGGGAGGCCCTAAGGCTGTCCCTAACAGAGGCCCTGATAATGTCTTTAACAAAGCCCCTGAGGCTGATCCTACCAAGGCCCTTATGCTGCTCCTAAGTCATGCCCTGATACTATCCCTAGCTAAGGCTCTGACACTAGGCCTCACTCAAGCCCTGTCGCTCTCCCTAAGTCAGGCTCTGACGCTATCCCTACCTGAAGCCCTGACGCTGGTCCCAAATTAGGCCCTGATGCCCTAAGTAACTAAGGTCTTGACACTATCCCTAGGTCATGCCCTGACACAATCCTTAGACCTTAACCTAACCTTGTCTTTAACTAATGTTGAGCTTCTTATGCTAAATAAATCCCTGATGCAGTTCCTAACTAAGGCCCTAAAATTAGTCCCGAGGCCGTGGCCCTGGCCCTAACTGAGGCCTGGAGGCTCGTCCTAACTCAGGCCCTGACACTGTCCCTAACTAAGGCCCTGACACTACACCTAACTCAGTCCCTGACACTGTACCTAACAAAGGCTCTGATGCTAGTCCTAAGTCAGGCTGAGACACTGTCTCTAAGGCCCTGCTGCAGTCAATATCTAATGTCCTGACACTATCCTGAGGTAATTTCCAGACCCATCTCTTACCAAGCTCCTGAAACTGTCCCTAAGTAAGCCCTGACGCTGTCCCTAAGGGAGGCCCTAAGGCTGCCCCTAACAGAGGCCCTGATAATGTCTTTAACAAAGCCCCTGAGGCTGATTCTACCAAAGCCCTTGTGCTGCTCCTAAGTCATGCCCTGATACTATCCCTAGCTAAGGCTCTGACACTAGGCCTCACTCAAGCCCTGTCGCTCTCCCTAAGTCAGGCTCTGACGCTATCCCTACCTGAAGCCCTGACACGGGTCCTAAATAAGGCCCTGATACTGTAACTAAGCTCTTGACACTATCCCTAGGTCATTTCCTGACACGATCCCTAAACTTTACCCTAACCCTGTCCCTAGCAAATGTCCTGCCTCTTATGCTAACTAAAGCCATTATGCTGTGACTACCTCAGGCCCTGAATTTAGTCCCAAGGCTGTGATACTGTCCCTAACTAAGGCCCTAACACTATTCCTAACTCAGGCCCTGACACTGTACCTAACAGAGGCCCAGATGCTAGTACTAACTAAGGCCTTGACACTGTCCCTAACTAAGGCCCTGCTGCCGTCAATATCTAATGTCCTGACACTATCCTGAGGTAATTTCCGGACCCATCTCTTACCAAGCTCCTAAAACTGTCCCTAAGTAAGCCCTGACGCTGTCCCTAAGGGAGGCCCTAAGGCTGTCCCTAACAGAGGCCCTGATAATGTCTTTAACAAAGCCCCTGAGGCTGATCCTACCAAGGCCCTTATGCTGCTCCTAAGTCATGCCCTGATACTATCCCTAGCTAAGGCTCTGACACTAGGCCTCACTCAAGCCCTGTCGCTCTCCCTAAGTCAGGCTCTGACGCTATCCCTACCTGAAGCCCTGACACTGGTCCTAAATTAGGCCCTGATGCCCTAAGTAACTAAGGTCTTGACACTATCCCTAGGTCATGCCCTGACACAATCCCTAGACCTTAACCTAACCTTGTCTTTAACCAACGTTGAGCTTCTTATGCTAAATAAATCCCTGATGCTATTCCTAACTACGGCCCTAAAATTAGTTCTGAGGCCGTGACCCTGGCCCTAACTGAGGCCTGGAGGCTCGTCCTAACTCAGGCCCTGACACTGTCCCTAACTAAGGCCCTGACACTACACCTAACTCAGTCCCTGACACTGTACCTAACAAAGGCTCTGATGCTAGTCCTAAGTCAGGCTGAGACACTGTCTCTAAGGCCCTGCTGCAGTCAGTATCTAAAGTCCTGACATTATCCCGAGCTAATATCCTGACCCATGTCTTACCAAGGTCCTGAAACTGTCCCAAAATAAGCCCTGACGCTGTCCCTACGTGAAGCCCTGAGGCGGTCCCTAACAGAGGCCCTGAGAATGTCTTTAACGAAGACCCTAATGCTGATCCTACAGAGGCCCTTATACTGCTCCTAAGTCATGCCCTGACACTGCCCCTAACTCAGGCCCTAAAGATAGGCCTCACTTAGGCCCCGTTGCCGTACCTTAGTTAGGCTCTGTCGCTGTCCGTACGTGAAGCCCTGACACTGGTCCTGATGAAGGCCCTGACGCTGGTCCTAACTAAGGCCCTGATGCTCTCAATAAGTAAGATCTTCACCCTATCCCTAGCTCACATCCTGACACTACCACTGGCCTGGAACCTGACTCTGTCCCGAGCTAACGTCCTGCCCCTTATCCTCACTGAAGCCGTAATGCTCTCCCTAACTAAGGCCCAGACTAGTCCTAATTAAGGCCCTGACACTGTCCCTAACTAAGGCCCGGAATCTATCTCTAATATAGGCCCTGCTGCCGGCAATAACTAAAATCCGGACACTATCCTGAGCTAATATCCTGACCCATTTCTAACCGAGGTACTGACACCGTCCCTAAGAAAGCCCTGTTGCTGTTCCTAAGTGAAGACCTGAGGCTGTCCGTAACTCAGTCCCTGAAGCTATGCCTAACTGAGGCCTTGACGCTGTGACTAACTCAGGCCCTGATCATGTCTGTAACTAAGACACTAATGCTGATGCAACAAAGGCCCTGATGCTGCTCCTACATCATGCCCTGACAGTGTCCCCAGCTATGGGCCTGACGCTAGGCCTCACTCAGGCCCTGTTGCTCTCCCAGAGTCAGGCACTGACGCTGTCCCTACCTCAAGCCCTGACACGGGTCCTAAATAAGGCCCTGATACTGTAACTAAGCTCTTGACACTATCCCTAGGTCATTTCCTGACACGATCCCTAAACTTTACCCTAACCCTGTCCCTAGCAAATGTCCTGCCTCTTATGCTAACTAAAGCCCTTATGCTGTGACTACCTCAGGCCCTGAATTTAGTCCCAAGGCCGTGATACTGTCCCTAACTAAGGCCCTAACACTATTCCTAACTCAGGCCTTGACACTGTACCTAACAGAGGCCCAGATGCTAGTACTAACTAAGGCCTTGACACTGTCCCTAACTAAGGCCCTGCTGCCGTCAATATCTAATGTCCTGACACTATCCTGAGGTAATTTCCGGACCCATCTCTTACCAAGCTCCTGAAACTGTCCCTAAGTAAGCCCTGACGCTGTCCCTAAGGGAGGCCCTAAGGCTGTCCCTAACAGAGGCCCTGAGAATGTCTTTAACAAAGCCCCTGAGGCTGATCCTACCAAGGCCCTTATGCTGCTCCTAAGTCATGCCCTGATACTATCCCTAGCTAAGGCTCTGACACTAGGCCTCACTCAAGCCCTGTCGCTCTCCCTAAGTCAGGCTTTGACGCTATCCCTACCTGAAGCCCTGACACTGGTCCTAAATTAGACCCTGATGCACTAAGTAACTAAGGTCTTGACACTATCCCTAGGTCATGCCCTGACACAATCCCTAGACCTTCACCTAACCTTGTCTTTAACTAATGTTGAGCTTCTTATGCTAAATAAATCCCTGATGATGTTCCTAACTAAGGCCCTAAAATTAGTCCCGAGGCCGTGACCCTGGCCCTAACTGAGGCCTGGAGGCTCGTCCTAACTCAGGCCCTGACACTGTCCCTAACTAAGGCCCTGACACTACACCTAACTCAGTCCCTGACACTGTACCTAACAAAGGCTCTGATGCTAGTCCTAAGTCAGGCTGAGACACTGTCTCTAAGCCCCTGCTGCAGTCAATATCTAAAGTCCTGACATTATCCCGAGCTAATATCCTGACCCATGTCTTACCAAGGTCCTGAAACTGTCCCAAAGGAAGCCCTGACGCTGTCCCTATGTGAGGCCCTGAGGCGGTCCCTAACAGAGGCCCTGAGAATGTCTTTAACGAAGACCCTAATGCTGATCCTACAGAGGCCCTTATACGGCTCCTAAGTCATGCCCTGACACTGCCCCTAACTCAGGCCCTAAAGATAGGCCTCACTTAGGCCCCGTTGCCGTACCTTAGTTAGGCTCTGACGCTGTCCGTACGTGAAGCCCTGACACTGGTCCTGATGAAGGCCCTGACGCTGGTCCTAACTAAGGCCCTGATGCTCTCAATAACTAAGGTCTTCACCCTATCCCTAGCTCACATCCTGACACTACCACTGGCCTGGAACCTGACTCTGTCCCGAGCTAACGTCCTGCCCCTTATCCTCACCGAAGCCGTAATGCTCTCCCTAACTAAGGCCCAGACTAGTCCTAATTAAGGCCCTGACACTGTCCCTAACTAAGGCCCGGAATCTATCTCTAATATAGGCCCTGCTGCCGGCAATAACTAAAATCCGGACACTATCCTGAGCTAATATCCTGACCCATTTCTAACCAAGGTCCTGACACCGTCCCTAAGAAAGCCCTGTCGCTGTTCCTAAGTGAAGACCTGAGGCTGTCCGTAACTCAGTCCCTGAAGCTATGCCTAACTGAGGCCTTGACGCTGTGACTAACTCAGGCCCTGATCATGTCTGTAACTAAGACACTAATGCTGATGCAACAAAGGCCCTGATGCTGCTCCTACATCATGCCCTGACAGTGTCCCCAGCTATGGGCCTGACGCTAGGCCTCACTCAGGCCCTGTTGCTCTCCCAGAGTCAGGCACTGACGCTGTCCCTACCTCAAGCCCTGACACGGGTCCTAAATAAGGCCCTGATACTGTAACTAAGCTCTTGACACTATCCCTAGGTCATTTCCTGACACGATCCCTAAACTTTACCCTAACCCTGTCCCTAGCAAATGTCCTGCCTCTTATGCTAACTAAAGCCCTTAGGCTGTGACTACCTCAGGCCCTGAATTTAGTCCCAAGACCGTGATACTGTCCCTAACTAAGGCCCTAACACTATTCCTAACTCAGGCCCTGACACTGTACCTAACAGAGGCCCAGATGCTAGAACTAAGGCCTTGACACTGTCCCTAACTAAGGCCCTGCTGCCGTCAATATCTAATGTCCTGACACTATCCTGAGGTAATTTCCGGACCCATCTCTTACCAAGGTCCTGAAACTGTCCCTAAGTAAGCCCTGACGCTGTCCCTAAGGGAGGCCCTAAGGCTGTCCCTAACAGAGGCCCTGATAATGTCTTTAACAAAGCCCCTGAGGCTGATCCTACCAAGGCCCTTATGCTGCTCCTAAGTCATGCCCTGATACTATCCCTAGCTAAGGCTCTGACACTAGGCCTCACTCAAGCCCTGTCGCTCTCCCTAAGTCAGGCTCTGACGCTATCCCTACCTGAAGCCCTGACACGGGTCCTAAATAAGGCCCTGATACTGTAACTAAGCTCTTGACACTATCCCTAGGTCATTTCCTGACACGATCCCTAAACTTTACCCTAACCCTGTCCCTAGCAAATGTCCTGCCTCTTATGCTAACTAAAGCCATTATGCTGTGACTACCTCAGGCCCTGAATTTAGTCCCAAGGCTGTGATACTGTCCCTAACTAAGGCCCTAACACTATTCCTAACTCAGGCCCTGACACTGTACCTAACAGAGGCCCAGATGCTAGTACTAACTAAGGCCTTGACACTGTCCCTAACTAAGGCCCTGCTGCCGTCAATATCTAATGTCCTGACACTATCCTGAGGTAATTTCCGGACCCATCTCTTACCAAGCTCCTAAAACTGTCCCTAAGTAAGCCCTGACGCTGTCCCTAAGGGAGGCCCTAAGGCTGTCCCTAACAGAGGCCCTGATAATGTCTTTAACAAAGCCCCTGAGGCTGATCCTACCAAGGCCCTTATGCTGCTCCTAAGTCATGCCCTGATACTATCCCTAGCTAAGGCTCTGACACTAGGCCTCACTCAAGCCCTGTCGCTCTCCCTAAGTCAGGCTCTGACGCTATCCCTACCTGAAGCCCTGACACTGGTCCTAAATTAGGCCCTGATGCCCTAAGTAACTAAGGTCTTGACACTATCCCTAGGTCATGCCCTGACACAATCCCTAGACCTTAACCTAACCTTGTCTTTAACCAACGTTGAGCTTCTTATGCTAAATAAATCCCTGATGCTATTCCTAACTACGGCCCTAAAATTAGTTCTGAGGCCGTGACCCTGGCCCTAACTGAGGCCTGGAGGCTCGTCCTAACTCAGGCCCTGACACTGTCCCTAACTAAGGCCCTGACACTACACCTAACTCAGTCCCTGACACTGTACCTAACAAAGGCTCTGATGCTAGTCCTAAGTCAGGCTGAGACACTGTCTCTAAGGCCCTGCTGCAGTCAATATCTAAAGTCCTGACATTATCCCGAGCTAATATCCTGACCCATGTCTTACCAAGGTTCTGAAACTGTCCCAAAGTAAGCCCTGACGCTGTCCCTACGTGAGGCCCTGAGGCGGTCCCTAACAGAGGCCCTGAGAATGTCTTTAACGAAGACCCTAATGCTGATCCTACAGAGGCCCTTATACTGCTCCTAAGTCATGCCCTGACACTGCCCCTAACTCAGGCCCTAAAGATAGGCCTCACTTAGGCCCCGTTGCCGTACCTTAGTTAGGCTCTGACGCTGTCCGTACGTGAAGCCCTGACACTGGTCCTGATGAAGGCCCTGACGCTGGTCCTAACTAAGGCCCTGATGCTCTCAATAACTAAGGTCTTCACCCTATCCCTAGCTCACATCCTGACACTACCACTGGCCTGGAACCTGACTCTGTCCCGAGCTAACGTCCTGCCCCTTATCCTCACCGAAGCCGTAATGCTCTCCCTAACTAAGGCCCAGACTAGTCCTAATTAAGGCCCTGACACTGTCCCTAACTAAGGCCCGGAATCTATCTCTAATATAGGCCCTGCTGCCGGCAATAACTAAAATCCGGACACTATCCTGAGCTAATATCCTGACCCATTTCTAACCAAGGTCCTGACACCGTCCCTAAGAAAGCCCTGTCGCTGTTCCTAAGTGAAGACCTGAGGCTGTCCGTAACTCAGTCCCTGAAGCTATGCCTAACTGAGGCCTTGACGCTGTGACTAACTCAGGCCCTGATCATGTCTGTAACTAAGACACTAATGCTGATGCAACAAAGGCCCTGATGCTGCTCCTACATCATGCCCTGACAGTGTCCCCAGCTATGGGCCTGACGCTAGGCCTCACTCAGGCCCTGTTGCTCTCCCAGAGTCAGGCACTGACGCTGTCCCTACCTCAAGCCCTGACACGGGTCCTAAATAAGGCCCTGATACTGTAACTAAGCTCTTGACACTATCCCTAGGTCATTTCCTGACACGATCCCTAAACTTTACCCTAACCCTGTCCCTAGCAAATGTCCTGCCTCTTATGCTAACTAAAGCCCTTATGCTGTGACTACCTCAGGCCCTGAATTTAGTCCCAAGACCGTGATACTGTCCCTAACTAAGGCCCTAACACTATTCCTAACTCAGGCCCTGACACTGTACCTAACAGAGGCCCAGATGCTAGTACTAACTAAGGCCTTGACACTGTCCCTAACTAAGGCCCTGCTGCCGTCAATATCTAATGTCCTGACACTATCCTGAGGTAATTTCCGGACCCATCTCTTACCAAGGTCCTGAAACTGTCCCTAAGTAAGCCCTGACGCTGTCCCTAAGGGAGGCCCTAAGGCTGTCCCTAACAGAGGCCCTGATAATGTCTTTAACAAAGCCCCTGAGGCTGATCCTACCAAGGCCCTTATGCTGCTCCTAAGTCATGCCCTGATACTATCCCTAGCTAAGGCTCTGACACTAGGCCTCACTCAAGCCCTGTCGCTCTCCCTAAGTCAGGCTCTGACGCTATCCCTACCTGAAGCCCTGACACGGGTCCTAAATAAGGCCCTGATACTGTAACTAAGCTCTTGACACTATCCCTAGGTCATTTCCTGACACGATCCCTAAACTTTACCCTAACCCTGTCCCTAGCAAATGTCCTGCCTCTTATGCTAACTAAAGCCATTATGCTGTGACTACCTCAGGCCCTGAATTTAGTCCCAAGGCTGTGATACTGTCCCTAACTAAGGCCCTAACACTATTCCTAACTCAGGCCCTGACACTGTACCTAACAGAGGCCCAGATGCTAGTACTAACTAAGGCCTTGACACTGTCCCTAACTAAGGCCCTGCTGCCGTCAATATCTAATGTCCTGACACTATCCTGAGGTAATTTCCGGACCCATCTCTTACCAAGCTCCTAAAACTGTCCCTAAGTAAGCCCTGACGCTGTCCCTAAGGGAGGCCCTAAGGCTGTCCCTAACAGAGGCCCTGATAATGTCTTTAACAAAGCCCCTGAGGCTGATCCTACCAAGGCCCTTATGCTGCTCCTAAGTCATGCCCTGATACTATCCCTAGCTAAGGCTCTGACACTAGGCCTCACTCAAGCCCTGTCGCTCTCCCTAAGTCAGGCTCTGACGCTATCCCTACCTGAAGCCCTGACACTGGTCCTAAATTAGGCCCTGATGCCCTAAGTAACTAAGGTCTTGACACTATCCCTAGGTCATGCCCTGACACAATCCCTAGACCTTAACCTAACCTTGTCTTTAACCAACGTTGAGCTTCTTATGCTAAATAAATCCCTGATGCTATTCCTAACTACGGCCCTAAAATTAGTTCTGAGGCCGTGACCCTGGCCCTAACTGAGGCCTGGAGGCTCGTCCTAACTCAGGCCCTGACACTGTCCCTAACTAAGGCCCTGACACTACACCTAACTCAGTCCCTGACACTGTACCTAACAAAGGCTCTGATGCTAGTCCTAAGTCAGGCTGAGACACTGTCTCTAAGGCCCTGCTGCAGTCAGTATCTAAAGTCCTGACATTATCCCAAGCTAATATCCTGACCCATGTCTTACCAAGGTCCTGAAACTGTCCCAAAGTAAGCCCTGACGCTGTCCCTACGTGAGGCCCTGAGGCGGTCCCTAACAGAGGCCCTGAGAATGTCTTTAACGAAGACCCTAATGCTGATCCTACAGAGGCCCTTATACTGCTCCTAAGTCATGCCCTGACACTGTCCCTAACTCAGGCCCTAAAGATAGGCCTCACTTAGGCCCCGTTGCCGTACCTTAGTTAGGCACTGACGCTGTCCGTACGTGAAGCCCTGACACTGGTCCTGATGAAGGCCCTGACGCTGGTCCTAAGTAAGGCCCTGATGCTCTCAATAAGTAAGATCTTCACCCTATCCCTAGCTCACATCCTGACACTACCACTGGCCTGGAACCTGACTCTGTCCCGAGCTAACGTCCTGCCCCTTATCCTCACCGAAGCCGTAATGCTCTCCCTAACTAAGGCCCAGACTAGTCCTAATTAAGGCCCTGACACTGTCCCTAACTAAGGCCCGGAATCTATCTCTAATATAGGCCCTGCTGCCGGCAATAACTAAAATCCGGACACTATCCTGAGCTAATATCTTGACCCATTTCTAACCAAGGTCCTGACACCGTCCCTAAGAAAGCCCTGTCGCTGTTCCTAAGGGAAGACCTGAGGCTGTCCGTAACTCAGTCCCTGAAGCTATGCCTAACTGAGGCCTTGACGCTGTGACTAACTCAGGCCCTGATCATGTCTGTAACTAAGACACTAATGCTGATGCAACAAAGGCCCTGATGCTGCTCCTACATCATGCCCTGACAGTGTCCCCAGCTATGGGCCTGACGCTAGGCCTCACTCAGGCCCTGTTGCTCTCCCAGAGTCAGGCACTGACGCTGTCCCTACCTGAAGCCCTGAAACGGGTCCTAAATAAGGCCCTGATACTGTAACTAAGCTCTTGACACTATCCCTAGGTCATTTCCTGACACGATCCCTAAACTTTACCCTAACCCTGTCCCTAGCAAATGTCCTGCCTCTTATGCTAACTAAAGCCATTATGCTGTGACTACCTCAGGCCCTGAATTTAGTCCCAAGGCCGTGATACTGTCCCTAACTAAGGCCCTAACACTATTCCTAACTCAGGCCCTGACACTGTACCTAACAGAGGCCCAGATGCTAGTACTAACTAAGGCCTTGACACTGTCCCTAACTAAGGCCCTGCTGCCGTCAATATCTAATGTCCTGACACTATCCTGAGGTAATTTCCGGACCCATCTCTTACCAAGGTCCTGAAACTGTCCCTAAGTAAGCCCTGACGCTGTCCCTAAGGGAGGCCCTAAGGCTGTCCCTAACAGAGGCCCTGATAATGTCTTTAACAAAGCCCCTGAGGCTGATCCTACCAAGGCCCTTATGCTGCTCCTAAGTCATGCCCTGATACTATCCCTAGCTAAGGCTCTGACACTAGGCCTCACTCAAGCCCTGTCGCTCTCCCTAAGTCAGGCTCTGACGCTATCCCTACCTGAAGCCCTGACACGGGTCCTAAATAAGGCCCTGATACTGTAACTAAGCTCTTGACACTATCCCTAGGTCATTTCCTGACACGATCCCTAAACTTTACCCTAACCCTGTCCCTAGCAAATGTCCTGCCTCTTATGCTAACTAAAGCCATTATGCTGTGACTACCTCAGGCCCTGAATTTAGTCCCAAGGCTGTGATACTGTCCCTAACTAAGGCCCTAACACTATTCCTAACTCAGGCCCTGACACTGTACCTAACAGAGGCCCAGATGCTAGTACTAACTGAGGCCTTGACACTGTCCCTAACTAAGGCCCTGCTGCCGTCAATATCTAATGTCCTGACACTATCCTGAGGTAATTTCCGGACCCATCTCTTACCAAGCTCCTAAAACTGTCCCTAAGTAAGCCCTGACGCTGTCCCTAAGGGAGGCCCTAAGGCTGTCCCTAACAGAGGCCCTGATAATGTCTTTAACAAAGCCCCTGAGGCTGATCCTACCAAGGCCCTTATGCTGCTCCTAAGTCATGCCCTGATACTATCCCTAGCTAAGGCTCTGACACTAGGCCTCACTCAAGCCCTGTCGCTCTCCCTAAGTCAGGCTCTGACGCTATCCCTACCTGAAGCCCTGACGCTGGTCCCAAATTAGGCCCTGATGCCCTAAGTAACTAAGGTCTTGACACTATCCCTAGGTCATGCCCTGACACAATCCTTAGACCTTAACCTAACCTTGTCTTTAACTAATGTTGAGCTTCTTATGCTAAATAAATCCCTGATGCAGTTCCTAACTAAGGCCCTAAAATTAGTCCCGAGGCCGTGGCCCTGGCCCTAACTGAGGCCTGGAGGCTCGTCCTAACTCAGGCCCTGACACTGTCCCTAACTAAGGCCCTGACACTACACCTAACTCAGTCCCTGACACTGTACCTAACAAAGGCTCTGATGCTAGTCCTAAGTCAGGCTGAGACACTGTCTCTAAGGCCCTGCTGCAGTCAATATCTAAAGTCCTGACATTATCCCGAGCTAATATCCTGACCCATGTCTTACCAAGGTCCTGAAACTGTCCCAAAGTAAGTCCTGACGCTGTCCCTAAGTGAGGCCTTGAGGCGGTCCCTAACAGAGGCCCTGAGAATGTCTTTAACGAAGACCCTAATGCTGATCCTACAGAGGCCCTTATACTGCTCCTAAGTCATGCCCTGACACTGTCCCTAACTCAGGCCCTAAAGATAGGCCTCACTTAGGCCCTGTTGCCGTACCTTAGTTAGGCTCTGACGCTGTCCGTACGTGAAGCCCTGACACTGGTCCTGATGAAGGCCCTGACGCTGGTCCTAACTAAGGCCCTGATGCTCTCAATAACTAAGGTCTTCACCCTATCCCTAGCTCACATCCTGACACTACCACTGGCCTGGAACCTGACTCTGTCCCGAGCTAACGTCCTGCCCCTTATCCTCACCGAAGCCGTAATGCTCTCCCTAACTAAGGCCCAGACTAGTCCTAATTAAGGCCCTGACACTGTCCCTAACTAAGGCCCGGAATCTATCTCTAATATAGGCCCTGCTGCCGGCAATAACTAAAATCCGGACACTATCCTGAGCTAATATCCTGACCCATTTCTAACCAAGGTCCTGACACCGTCCCTAAGAAAGCCCTGTCGCTGTTCCTAAGGGAAGACCTGAGGCTGTCCGTAACTCAGTCCCTGAAGCTATGCCTAACTGAGGCCTTGACGCTGTGACTAACTCAGGCCCTGATCATGTCTGTAACTAAGACACTAATGCTGATGCAACAAAGGCCCTGATGCTGCTCCTACATCATGCCCTGACAGTGTCCCCAGCTATGGGCCTGACGCTAGGCCTCACTCAGGCCCTGTTGCTCTCCCAGAGTCAGGCACTGACGCTGTCCCTACCTCAAGCCCTGACACGGGTCCTAAATAAGGCCCTGATACTGTAACTAAGCTCTTGACACTATCCCTAGGTCATTTCCTGACACGATCCCTAAACTTTACCCTAACCCTGTCCCTAGCAAATGTCCTGCCTCTTATGCTAACTAAAGCCCTTATGCTGTGACTACCTCAGGCCCTGAATTTAGTCCCAAGGCCGTGATACTGTCCCTAACTAAGGCCCTAACACTATTCCTAACTCAGGCCTTGACACTGTACCTAACAGAGGCCCAGATGCTAGTACTAACTAAGGCCTTGACACTGTCCCTAACTAAGGCCCTGCTGCCGTCAATATCTAATGTCCTGACACTATCCTGAGGTAATTTCCGGACCCATCTCTTACCAAGGTCCTGAAACTGTCCCTAAGTAAGCCCTGACGCTGTCCCTAAGGGAGGCCCTAAGGCTGTCCCTAACAGAGGCCCTGATAATGTCTTTAACAAAGCCCCTGAGGCTGATCCTACCAAGGCCCTTATACTGCTCCTAAGTCATGCCCTGATACTATCCCTAGCTAAGGCTCTGACACTAGGCCTCACTCAAGCCCTGTCGCTCTCCCTAAGTCAGGCTCTGACGCTATCCCTACCTGAAGCCCTGACGCTGGTCCCAAATTAGGCCCTGATGCCCTAAGTAACTAAGGTCTTGACACTATCCCTAGGTCATGCCCTGACACAATCCTTAGACCTTAACCTAACCTTGTCTTTAACTAATGTTGAGCTTCTTATGCTAAATAAATCCCTGATGCAGTTCCTAACTAAGGCCCTAAAATTAGTCCCGAGGCCGTGGCCCTGGCCCTAACTGAGGCCTGGAGGCTCGTCCTAACTCAGGCCCTGACACTGTCCCTAACTAAGGCCCTGACACTACACCTAACTCAGTCCCTGACACTGTACCTAACAAAGGCTCTGATGCTAGTCCTAAGTCAGGCTGAGACACTGTCTCTAAGGCCCTGCTGCAGTCAATATCTAAAGTCCTGACATTATCCCGAGCTAATATCCTGACCCATGTCTTACCAAGGTCCTGAAACTGTCCCAAAGTAAGTCCTGACGCTGTCCCTAAGTGAGGCCCTGAGGCGGTCCCTAACAGAGGCCCTGAGAATGTCTTTAACGAAGACCCTAATGCTGATCCTACAGAGGCCCTTATACTGCTCCTAAGTCATGCCCTGACACTGTCCCTAACTCAGGCCCTAAAGATAGGCCTCACTTAGGCCCTGTTGCCGTACCTTAGTTAGGCTCTGACGCTGTCCGTACGTGAAGCCCTGACACTGGTCCTGATGAAGGCCCTGACGCTGGTCCTAACTAAGGCCCTGATGCTCTCAATAACTAAGGTCTTCACCCTATCCCTAGCTCACATCCTGACACTACCACTGGCCTGGAACCTGACTCTGTCCCGAGCTAACGTCCTGCCCCTTATCCTCACCGAAGCCGTAATGCTCTCCCTAACTAAGGCCCAGACTAGTCCTAATTAAGGCCCTGACACTGTCCCTAACTAAGGCCCGGAATCTATCTCTAATATAGGCCCTGCTGCCGGCAATAACTAAAATCCGGACACTATCCTGAGCTAATATCCTGACCCATTTCTAACCAAGGTCCTGACACCGTCCCTAAGAAAGCCCTGTCGCTGTTCCTAAGTGAAGACCTGAGGCTGTCCGTAACTCAGTCCCTGAAGCTATGCCTAACTGAGGCCTTGACGCTGTGACTAACTCAGGCCCTGATCATGTCTGTAACTAAGACACTAATGCTGATGCAACAAAGGCCCTGATGCTGCTCCTACATCATGCCCTGACAGTGTCCCCAGCTATGGGCCTGACGCTAGGCCTCACTCAGGCCCTGTTGCTCTCCCAGAGTCAGGCACTGACGCTGTCCCTACCTCAAGCCCTGACACGGGTCCTAAATAAGGCCCTGATACTGTAACTAAGCTCTTGACACTATCCCTAGGTCATTTCCTGACACGATCCCTAAACTTTACCCTAACCCTGTCCCTAGCAAATGTCCTGCCTCTTATGCTAACTAAAGCCCTTATGCTGTGACTACCTCAGGCCCTGAATTTAGTCCCAAGGCCGTGATACTGTCCCTAACTAAGGCCCTAACACTATTCCTAACTCAGGCCCTGACACTGTACCTAACAGAGGCCCAGATGCTAGTACTAACTAAGGCCTTGACACTGTCCCTAACTAAGGCCCTGCTGCCGTCAATATCTAATGTCCTGACACTATCCTGAGGTAATTTCCGGACCCATCTCTTACCAAGGTCCTGAAACTGTCCCTAAGTAAGCCCTGACGCTGTCCCTAAGGGAGGCCCTAAGGCTGTCCCTAACAGAGGCCCTGATAATGTCTTTAACAAAGCCCCTGAGGCTGATCCTACCAAGGCCCTTATGCTGCTCCTAAGTCATGCCCTGATACTATCCCTAGCTAAGGCTCTGACACTAGGCCTCACTCAAGCCCTGTCGCTCTCCCTAAGTCAGGCTCTGACGCTATCCCTACCTGAAGCCCTGACGCTGGTCCCAAATTAGGCCCTGATGCCCTAAGTAACTAAGGTCTTGACACTATCCCTAGGTCATGCCCTGACACAATCCTTAGACCTTAACCTAACCTTGTCTTTAACTAATGTTGAGCTTCTTATGCTAAATAAATCCCTGATGCAGTTCCTAACTAAGGCCCTAAAATTAGTCCCGAGGCCGTGGCCCTGGCCCTAACTGAGGCCTGGAGGCTCGTCCTAACTCAGGCCCTGACACTGTCCCTAACTAAGGCCCTGACACTACACCTAACTCAGTCCCTGACACTGTACCTAACAAAGGCTCTGATGCTAGTCCTAAGTCAGGCTGAGACACTGTCTCTAAGGCCCTGCTGCAGTCAATATCTAATGTCCTGACACTATCCTGAGGTAATTTCCAGACCCATCTCTTACCAAGCTCCTGAAACTGTCCCTAAGTAAGCCCTGACGCTGTCCCTAAGGGAGGCCCTAAGGCTGCCCCTAACAGAGGCCCTGATAATGTCTTTAACAAAGCCCCTGAGGCTGATTCTACCAAAGCCCTTGTGCTGCTCCTAAGTCATGCCCTGATACTATCCCTAGCTAAGGCTCTGACACTAGGCCTCACTCAAGCCCTGTCGCTCTCCCTAAGTCAGGCTCTGACGCTATCCCTACCTGAAGCCCTGACACGGGTCCTAAATAAGGCCCTGATACTGTAACTAAGCTCTTGACACTATCCCTAGGTCATTTCCTGACACGATCCCTAAACTTTACCCTAACCCTGTCCCTAGCAAATGTCCTGCCTCTTATGCTAACTAAAGCCATTATGCTGTGACTACCTCAGGCCCTGAATTTAGTCCCAAGGCTGTGATACTGTCCCTAACTAAGGCCCTAACACTATTCCTAACTCAGGCCCTGACACTGTACCTAACAGAGGCCCAGATGCTAGTACTAACTAAGGCCTTGACACTGTCCCTAACTAAGGCCCTGCTGCCGTCAATATCTAATGTCCTGACACTATCCTGAGGTAATTTCCGGACCCATCTCTTACCAAGCTCCTAAAACTGTCCCTAAGTAAGCCCTGACGCTGTCCCTAAGGGAGGCCCTAAGGCTGTCCCTAACAGAGGCCCTGATAATGTCTTTAACAAAGCCCCTGAGGCTGATCCTACCAAGGCCCTTATGCTGCTCCTAAGTCATGCCCTGATACTATCCCTAGCTAAGGCTCTGACACTAGGCCTCACTCAAGCCCTGTCGCTCTCCCTAAGTCAGGCTCTGACGCTATCCCTACCTGAAGCCCTGACACTGGTCCTAAATTAGGCCCTGATGCCCTAAGTAACTAAGGTCTTGACACTATCCCTAGGTCATGCCCTGACACAATCCCTAGACCTTAACCTAACCTTGTCTTTAACCAACGTTGAGCTTCTTATGCTAAATAAATCCCTGATGCTATTCCTAACTACGGCCCTAAAATTAGTTCTGAGGCCGTGACCCTGGCCCTAACTGAGGCCTGGAGGCTCGTCCTAACTCAGGCCCTGACACTGTCCCTAACTAAGGCCCTGACACTACACCTAACTCAGTCCCTGACACTGTACCTAACAAAGGCTCTGATGCTAGTCCTAAGTCAGGCTGAGACACTGTCTCTAAGGCCCTGCTGCAGTCAGTATCTAAAGTCCTGACATTATCCCGAGCTAATATCCTGACCCATGTCTTACCAAGGTCCTGAAACTGTCCCAAAATAAGCCCTGACGCTGTCCCTACGTGAAGCCCTGAGGCGGTCCCTAACAGAGGCCCTGAGAATGTCTTTAACGAAGACCCTAATGCTGATCCTACAGAGGCCCTTATACTGCTCCTAAGTCATGCCCTGACACTGCCCCTAACTCAGGCCCTAAAGATAGGCCTCACTTAGGCCCCGTTGCCGTACCTTAGTTAGGCTCTGTCGCTGTCCGTACGTGAAGCCCTGACACTGGTCCTGATGAAGGCCCTGACGCTGGTCCTAACTAAGGCCCTGATGCTCTCAATAAGTAAGATCTTCACCCTATCCCTAGCTCACATCCTGACACTACCACTGGCCTGGAACCTGACTCTGTCCCGAGCTAACGTCCTGCCCCTTATCCTCACTGAAGCCGTAATGCTCTCCCTAACTAAGGCCCAGACTAGTCCTAATTAAGGCCCTGACACTGTCCCTAACTAAGGCCCGGAATCTATCTCTAATATAGGCCCTGCTGCCGGCAATAACTAAAATCCGGACACTATCCTGAGCTAATATCCTGACCCATTTCTAACCGAGGTACTGACACCGTCCCTAAGAAAGCCCTGTCGCTGTTCCTAAGTGAAGACCTGAGGCTGTCCGTAACTCAGTCCCTGAAGCTATGCCTAACTGAGGCCTTGACGCTGTGACTAACTCAGGCCCTGATCATGTCTGTAACTAAGACACTAATGCTGATGCAACAAAGGCCCTGATGCTGCTCCTACATCATGCCCTGACAGTGTCCCCAGCTATGGGCCTGACGCTAGGCCTCACTCAGGCCCTGTTGCTCTCCCAGAGTCAGGCACTGACGCTGTCCCTACCTCAAGCCCTGACACGGGTCCTAAATAAGGCCCTGATACTGTAACTAAGCTCTTGACACTATCCCTAGGTCATTTCCTGACACGATCCCTAAACTTTACCCTAACCCTGTCCCTAGCAAATGTCCTGCCTCTTATGCTAACTAAAGCCCTTATGCTGTGACTACCTCAGGCCCTGAATTTAGTCCCAAGGCCGTGATACTGTCCCTAACTAAGGCCCTAACACTATTCCTAACTCAGGCCTTGACACTGTACCTAACAGAGGCCCAGATGCTAGTACTAACTAAGGCCTTGACACTGTCCCTAACTAAGGCCCTGCTGCCGTCAATATCTAATGTCCTGACACTATCCTGAGGTAATTTCCGGACCCATCTCTTACCAAGCTCCTGAAACTGTCCCTAAGTAAGCCCTGACGCTGTCCCTAAGGGAGGCCCTAAGGCTGTCCCTAACAGAGGCCCTGAGAATGTCTTTAACAAAGCCCCTGAGGCTGATCCTACCAAGGCCCTTATGCTGCTCCTAAGTCATGCCCTGATACTATCCCTAGCTAAGGCTCTGACACTAGGCCTCACTCAAGCCCTGTCGCTCTCCCTAAGTCAGGCTTTGACGCTATCCCTACCTGAAGCCCTGACACTGGTCCTAAATTAGACCCTGATGCACTAAGTAACTAAGGTCTTGACACTATCCCTAGGTCATGCCCTGACACAATCCCTAGACCTTCACCTAACCTTGTCTTTAACTAATGTTGAGCTTCTTATGCTAAATAAATCCCTGATGATGTTCCTAACTAAGGCCCTAAAATTAGTCCCGAGGCCGTGACCCTGGCCCTAACTGAGGCCTGGAGGCTCGTCCTAACTCAGGCCCTGACACTGTCCCTAACTAAGGCCCTGACACTACACCTAACTCAGTCCCTGACACTGTACCTAACAAAGGCTCTGATGCTAGTCCTAAGTCAGGCTGAGACACTGTCTCTAAGCCCCTGCTGCAGTCAATATCTAAAGTCCTGACATTATCCCGAGCTAATATCCTGACCCATGTCTTACCAAGGTCCTGAAACTGTCCCAAAGGAAGCCCTGACGCTGTCCCTATGTGAGGCCCTGAGGCGGTCCCTAACAGAGGCCCTGAGAATGTCTTTAACGAAGACCCTAATGCTGATCCTACAGAGGCCCTTATACGGCTCCTAAGTCATGCCCTGACACTGCCCCTAACTCAGGCCCTAAAGATAGGCCTCACTTAGGCCCCGTTGCCGTACCTTAGTTAGGCTCTGACGCTGTCCGTACGTGAAGCCCTGACACTGGTCCTGATGAAGGCCCTGACGCTGGTCCTAACTAAGGCCCTGATGCTCTCAATAACTAAGGTCTTCACCCTATCCCTAGCTCACATCCTGACACTACCACTGGCCTGGAACCTGACTCTGTCCCGAGCTAACGTCCTGCCCCTTATCCTCACCGAAGCCGTAATGCTCTCCCTAACTAAGGCCCAGACTAGTCCTAATTAAGGCCCTGACACTGTCCCTAACTAAGGCCCGGAATCTATCTCTAATATAGGCCCTGCTGCCGGCAATAACTAAAATCCGGACACTATCCTGAGCTAATATCCTGACCCATTTCTAACCAAGGTCCTGACACCGTCCCTAAGAAAGCCCTGTCGCTGTTCCTAAGTGAAGACCTGAGGCTGTCCGTAACTCAGTCCCTGAAGCTATGCCTAACTGAGGCCTTGACGCTGTGACTAACTCAGGCCCTGATCATGTCTGTAACTAAGACACTAATGCTGATGCAACAAAGGCCCTGATGCTGCTCCTACATCATGCCCTGACAGTGTCCCCAGCTATGGGCCTGACGCTAGGCCTCACTCAGGCCCTGTTGCTCTCCCAGAGTCAGGCACTGACGCTGTCCCTACCTCAAGCCCTGACACGGGTCCTAAATAAGGCCCTGATACTGTAACTAAGCTCTTGACACTATCCCTAGGTCATTTCCTGACACGATCCCTAAACTTTACCCTAACCCTGTCCCTAGCAAATGTCCTGCCTCTTATGCTAACTAAAGCCCTTAGGCTGTGACTACCTCAGGCCCTGAATTTAGTCCCAAGACCGTGATACTGTCCCTAACTAAGGCCCTAACACTATTCCTAACTCAGGCCCTGACACTGTACCTAACAGAGGCCCAGATGCTAGAACTAAGGCCTTGACACTGTCCCTAACTAAGGCCCTGCTGCCGTCAATATCTAATGTCCTGACACTATCCTGAGGTAATTTCCGGACCCATCTCTTACCAAGGTCCTGAAACTGTCCCTAAGTAAGCCCTGACGCTGTCCCTAAGGGAGGCCCTAAGGCTGTCCCTAACAGAGGCCCTGATAATGTCTTTAACAAAGCCCCTGAGGCTGATCCTACCAAGGCCCTTATGCTGCTCCTAAGTCATGCCCTGATACTATCCCTAGCTAAGGCTCTGACACTAGGCCTCACTCAAGCCCTGTCGCTCTCCCTAAGTCAGGCTCTGACGCTATCCCTACCTGAAGCCCTGACACGGGTCCTAAATAAGGCCCTGATACTGTAACTAAGCTCTTGACACTATCCCTAGGTCATTTCCTGACACGATCCCTAAACTTTACCCTAACCCTGTCCCTAGCAAATGTCCTGCCTCTTATGCTAACTAAAGCCATTATGCTGTGACTACCTCAGGCCCTGAATTTAGTCCCAAGGCTGTGATACTGTCCCTAACTAAGGCCCTAACACTATTCCTAACTCAGGCCCTGACACTGTACCTAACAGAGGCCCAGATGCTAGTACTAACTAAGGCCTTGACACTGTCCCTAACTAAGGCCCTGCTGCCGTCAATATCTAATGTCCTGACACTATCCTGAGGTAATTTCCGGACCCATCTCTTACCAAGCTCCTAAAACTGTCCCTAAGTAAGCCCTGACGCTGTCCCTAAGGGAGGCCCTAAGGCTGTCCCTAACAGAGGCCCTGATAATGTCTTTAACAAAGCCCCTGAGGCTGATCCTACCAAGGCCCTTATGCTGCTCCTAAGTCATGCCCTGATACTATCCCTAGCTAAGGCTCTGACACTAGGCCTCACTCAAGCCCTGTCGCTCTCCCTAAGTCAGGCTCTGACGCTATCCCTACCTGAAGCCCTGACACTGGTCCTAAATTAGGCCCTGATGCCCTAAGTAACTAAGGTCTTGACACTATCCCTAGGTCATGCCCTGACACAATCCCTAGACCTTAACCTAACCTTGTCTTTAACCAACGTTGAGCTTCTTATGCTAAATAAATCCCTGATGCTATTCCTAACTACGGCCCTAAAATTAGTTCTGAGGCCGTGACCCTGGCCCTAACTGAGGCCTGGAGGCTCGTCCTAACTCAGGCCCTGACACTGTCCCTAACTAAGGCCCTGACACTACACCTAACTCAGTCCCTGACACTGTACCTAACAAAGGCTCTGATGCTAGTCCTAAGTCAGGCTGAGACACTGTCTCTAAGGCCCTGCTGCAGTCAATATCTAAAGTCCTGACATTATCCCGAGCTAATATCCTGACCCATGTCTTACCAAGGTTCTGAAACTGTCCCAAAGTAAGCCCTGACGCTGTCCCTACGTGAGGCCCTGAGGCGGTCCCTAACAGAGGCCCTGAGAATGTCTTTAACGAAGACCCTAATGCTGATCCTACAGAGGCCCTTATACTGCTCCTAAGTCATGCCCTGACACTGCCCCTAACTCAGGCCCTAAAGATAGGCCTCACTTAGGCCCCGTTGCCGTACCTTAGTTAGGCTCTGACGCTGTCCGTACGTGAAGCCCTGACACTGGTCCTGATGAAGGCCCTGACGCTGGTCCTAACTAAGGCCCTGATGCTCTCAATAACTAAGGTCTTCACCCTATCCCTAGCTCACATCCTGACACTACCACTGGCCTGGAACCTGACTCTGTCCCGAGCTAACGTCCTGCCCCTTATCCTCACCGAAGCCGTAATGCTCTCCCTAACTAAGGCCCAGACTAGTCCTAATTAAGGCCCTGACACTGTCCCTAACTAAGGCCCGGAATCTATCTCTAATATAGGCCCTGCTGCCGGCAATAACTAAAATCCGGACACTATCCTGAGCTAATATCCTGACCCATTTCTAACCAAGGTCCTGACACCGTCCCTAAGAAAGCCCTGTCGCTGTTCCTAAGTGAAGACCTGAGGCTGTCCGTAACTCAGTCCCTGAAGCTATGCCTAACTGAGGCCTTGACGCTGTGACTAACTCAGGCCCTGATCATGTCTGTAACTAAGACACTAATGCTGATGCAACAAAGGCCCTGATGCTGCTCCTACATCATGCCCTGACAGTGTCCCCAGCTATGGGCCTGACGCTAGGCCTCACTCAGGCCCTGTTGCTCTCCCAGAGTCAGGCACTGACGCTGTCCCTACCTCAAGCCCTGACACGGGTCCTAAATAAGGCCCTGATACTGTAACTAAGCTCTTGACACTATCCCTAGGTCATTTCCTGACACGATCCCTAAACTTTACCCTAACCCTGTCCCTAGCAAATGTCCTGCCTCTTATGCTAACTAAAGCCCTTATGCTGTGACTACCTCAGGCCCTGAATTTAGTCCCAAGACCGTGATACTGTCCCTAACTAAGGCCCTAACACTATTCCTAACTCAGGCCCTGACACTGTACCTAACAGAGGCCCAGATGCTAGTACTAACTAAGGCCTTGACACTGTCCCTAACTAAGGCCCTGCTGCCGTCAATATCTAATGTCCTGACACTATCCTGAGGTAATTTCCGGACCCATCTCTTACCAAGGTCCTGAAACTGTCCCTAAGTAAGCCCTGACGCTGTCCCTAAGGGAGGCCCTAAGGCTGTCCCTAACAGAGGCCCTGATAATGTCTTTAACAAAGCCCCTGAGGCTGATCCTACCAAGGCCCTTATGCTGCTCCTAAGTCATGCCCTGATACTATCCCTAGCTAAGGCTCTGACACTAGGCCTCACTCAAGCCCTGTCGCTCTCCCTAAGTCAGGCTCTGACGCTATCCCTACCTGAAGCCCTGACACGGGTCCTAAATAAGGCCCTGATACTGTAACTAAGCTCTTGACACTATCCCTAGGTCATTTCCTGACACGATCCCTAAACTTTACCCTAACCCTGTCCCTAGCAAATGTCCTGCCTCTTATGCTAACTAAAGCCATTATGCTGTGACTACCTCAGGCCCTGAATTTAGTCCCAAGGCTGTGATACTGTCCCTAACTAAGGCCCTAACACTATTCCTAACTCAGGCCCTGACACTGTACCTAACAGAGGCCCAGATGCTAGTACTAACTAAGGCCTTGACACTGTCCCTAACTAAGGCCCTGCTGCCGTCAATATCTAATGTCCTGACACTATCCTGAGGTAATTTCCGGACCCATCTCTTACCAAGCTCCTAAAACTGTCCCTAAGTAAGCCCTGACGCTGTCCCTAAGGGAGGCCCTAAGGCTGTCCCTAACAGAGGCCCTGATAATGTCTTTAACAAAGCCCCTGAGGCTGATCCTACCAAGGCCCTTATGCTGCTCCTAAGTCATGCCCTGATACTATCCCTAGCTAAGGCTCTGACACTAGGCCTCACTCAAGCCCTGTCGCTCTCCCTAAGTCAGGCTCTGACGCTATCCCTACCTGAAGCCCTGACACTGGTCCTAAATTAGGCCCTGATGCCCTAAGTAACTAAGGTCTTGACACTATCCCTAGGTCATGCCCTGACACAATCCCTAGACCTTAACCTAACCTTGTCTTTAACCAACGTTGAGCTTCTTATGCTAAATAAATCCCTGATGCTATTCCTAACTACGGCCCTAAAATTAGTTCTGAGGCCGTGACCCTGGCCCTAACTGAGGCCTGGAGGCTCGTCCTAACTCAGGCCCTGACACTGTCCCTAACTAAGGCCCTGACACTACACCTAACTCAGTCCCTGACACTGTACCTAACAAAGGCTCTGATGCTAGTCCTAAGTCAGGCTGAGACACTGTCTCTAAGGCCCTGCTGCAGTCAGTATCTAAAGTCCTGACATTATCCCAAGCTAATATCCTGACCCATGTCTTACCAAGGTCCTGAAACTGTCCCAAAGTAAGCCCTGACGCTGTCCCTACGTGAGGCCCTGAGGCGGTCCCTAACAGAGGCCCTGAGAATGTCTTTAACGAAGACCCTAATGCTGATCCTACAGAGGCCCTTATACTGCTCCTAAGTCATGCCCTGACACTGTCCCTAACTCAGGCCCTAAAGATAGGCCTCACTTAGGCCCCGTTGCCGTACCTTAGTTAGGCACTGACGCTGTCCGTACGTGAAGCCCTGACACTGGTCCTGATGAAGGCCCTGACGCTGGTCCTAAGTAAGGCCCTGATGCTCTCAATAACTAAGATCTTCACCCTATCCCTAGCTCACATCCTGACACTACCACTGGCCTGGAACCTGACTCTGTCCCGAGCTAACGTCCTGCCCCTTATCCTCACCGAAGCCGTAATGCTCTCCCTAACTAAGGCCCAGACTAGTCCTAATTAAGGCCCTGACACTGTCCCTAACTAAGGCCCGGAATCTATCTCTAATATAGGCCCTGCTGCCGGCAATAACTAAAATCCGGACACTATCCTGAGCTAATATCTTGACCCATTTCTAACCAAGGTCCTGACACCGTCCCTAAGAAAGCCCTGTCGCTGTTCCTAAGGGAAGACCTGAGGCTGTCCGTAACTCAGTCCCTGAAGCTATGCCTAACTGAGGCCTTGACGCTGTGACTAACTCAGGCCCTGATCATGTCTGTAACTAAGACACTAATGCTGATGCAACAAAGGCCCTGATGCTGCTCCTACATCATGCCCTGACAGTGTCCCCAGCTATGGGCCTGACGCTAGGCCTCACTCAGGCCCTGTTGCTCTCCCAGAGTCAGGCACTGACGCTGTCCCTACCTGAAGCCCTGAAACGGGTCCTAAATAAGGCCCTGATACTGTAACTAAGCTCTTGACACTATCCCTAGGTCATTTCCTGACACGATCCCTAAACTTTACCCTAACCCTGTCCCTAGCAAATGTCCTGCCTCTTATGCTAACTAAAGCCATTATGCTGTGACTACCTCAGGCCCTGAATTTAGTCCCAAGGCCGTGATACTGTCCCTAACTAAGGCCCTAACACTATTCCTAACTCAGGCCCTGACACTGTACCTAACAGAGGCCCAGATGCTAGTACTAACTAAGGCCTTGACACTGTCCCTAACTAAGGCCCTGCTGCCGTCAATATCTAATGTCCTGACACTATCCTGAGGTAATTTCCGGACCCATCTCTTACCAAGGTCCTGAAACTGTCCCTAAGTAAGCCCTGACGCTGTCCCTAAGGGAGGCCCTAAGGCTGTCCCTAACAGAGGCCCTGATAATGTCTTTAACAAAGCCCCTGAGGCTGATCCTACCAAGGCCCTTATGCTGCTCCTAAGTCATGCCCTGATACTATCCCTAGCTAAGGCTCTGACACTAGGCCTCACTCAAGCCCTGTCGCTCTCCCTAAGTCAGGCTCTGACGCTATCCCTACCTGAAGCCCTGACGCTGGTCCCAAATTAGGCCCTAATGCCCTAAGTAACTAAGGTCTTGACACTATCCCTAGGTCATGCCCTGACACAATCCTTAGACCTTAACCTAACCTTGTCTTTAACTAATGTTGAGCTTCTTATGCTAAATAAATCCCTGATGCAGTTCCTAACTAAGGCCCTAAAATTAGTCCCGAGGCCGTGGCCCTGGCCCTAACTGAGGCCTGGAGGCTCGTCCTAACTCAGGCCCTGACACTGTCCCTAACTAAGGCCCTGACACTACACCTAACTCAGTCCCTGACACTGTACCTAACAAAGGCTCTGATGCTAGTCCTAAGTCAGGCTGAGACACTGTCTCTAAGGCCCTGCTGCAGTCAATATCTAAAGTCCTGACATTATCCCGAGCTAATATCCTGACCCATGTCTTACCAAGGTCCTGAAACTGTCCCAAAGTAAGTCCTGACGCTGTCCCTAAGTGAGGCCCTGAGGCGGTCCCTAACAGAGGCCCTGAGAATGTCTTTAACGAAGACCCTAATGCTGATCCTACAGAGGCCCTTATACTGCTCCTAAGTCATGCCCTGACACTGTCCCTAACTCAGGCCCTAAAGATAGGCCTCACTTAGGCCCCGTTGCCGTACCTTAGTTAGGCTCTGACGCTGTCCGTACGTGAAGCCCTGACACTGGTCCTGATGAAGGCCCTGACGCTGGTCCTAACTAAGGCCCTGATGCTCTCAATAACTAAGGTCTTCACCCTATCCCTAGCTCACATCCTGACACTACCACTGGCCTGGAACCTGACTCTGTCCCGAGCTAACGTCCTGCCCCTTATCCTCACCGAAGCCGTAATGCTCTCCCTAACTAAGGCCCAGACTAGTCCTAATTAAGGCCCTGACACTGTCCCTAACTAAGGCCCGGAATCTATCTCTAATATAGGCCCTGCTGCCGGCAATAACTAAAATCCGGACACTATCCTGAGCTAATATCCTGACCCATTTCTAACCAAGGTCCTGACACCGTCCCTAAGAAAGCCCTGTCGCTGTTCCTAAGGGAAGACCTGAGGCTGTCCGTAACTCAGTCCCTGAAGCTATGCCTAACTGAGGCCTTGACGCTGTGACTAACTCAGGCCCTGATCATGTCTGTAACTAAGACACTAATGCTGATGCAACAAAGGCCCTGATGCTGCTCCTACATCATGCCCTGACAGTGTCCCCAGCTATGGGCCTGACGCTAGGCCTCACTCAGGCCCTGTTGCTCTCCCAGAGTCAGGCACTGACGCTGTCCCTACCTCAAGCCCTGACACGGGTCCTAAATAAGGCCCTGATACTGTAACTAAGCTCTTGACACTATCCCTAGGTCATTTCCTGACACGATCCCTAAACTTTACCCTAACCCTGTCCCTAGCAAATGTCCTGCCTCTTATGCTAACTAAAGCCCTTATGCTGTGACTACCTCAGGCCCTGAATTTAGTCCCAAGGCCGTGATACTGTCCCTAACTAAGGCCCTAACACTATTCCTAACTCAGGCCCTGACACTGTACCTAACAGAGGCCCAGATGCTAGTACTAACTAAGGCCTTGACACTGTCCCTAACTAAGGCCCTGCTGCCGTCAATATCTAATGTCCTGACACTATCCTGAGGTAATTTCCGGACCCATCTCTTACCAAGGTCCTGAAACTGTCCCTAAGTAAGCCCTGACGCTGTCCCTAAGGGAGGCCCTAAGGCTGTCCCTAACAGAGGCCCTGATAATGTCTTTAACAAAGCCCCTGAGGCTGATCCTACCAAGGCCCTTATGCTGCTCCTAAGTCATGCCCTGATACTATCCCTAGCTAAGGCTCTGACACTAGGCCTCACTCAAGCCCTGTCGCTCTCCCTAAGTCAGGCTCTGACGCTATCCCTACCTGAAGCCCTGACGCTGGTCCCAAATTAGGCCCTGATGCCCTAAGTAACTAAGGTCTTGACACTATCCCTAGGTCATGCCCTGACACAATCCCTAGACCTTAACCTAACCTTGTCTTTAACTAATGTTGAGCTTCTTATGCTAAATAAATCCCTGATGCAGTTCCTAACTAAGGCCCTAAAATTAGTCCCGAGGCCGTGGCCCTGGCCCTAACTGAGGCCTGGAGGCTCGTCCTAACTCAGGCCCTGACACTGTCCCTAACTAAGGCCCTGACACTACACCTAACTCAGTCCCTGACACTGTACCTAACAAAGGCTCTGATGCTAGTCCTAAGTCAGGCTGAGACACTGTCTCTAAGGCCCTGCTGCAGTCAATATCTAAAGTCCTGACATTATCCCGAGCTAATATCCTGACCCATGTCTTACCAAGGTCCTGAAACTGTCCCAAAGTAAGTCCTGACGCTGTCCCTAAGTGAGGCCCTGAGGCGGTCCCTAACAGAGGCCCTGAGAATGTCTTTAACGAAGACCCTAATGCTGATCCTACAGAGGCCCTTATACTGCTCCTAAGTCATGCCCTGACACTGTCCCTAACTCAGGCCCTAAAGATAGGCCTCACTTAGGCCCTGTTGCCGTACCTTAGTTAGGCTCTGACGCTGTCCGTACGTGAAGCCCTGACACTGGTCCTGATGAAGGCCCTGACGCTGGTCCTAACTAAGGCCCTGATGCTCTCAATAACTAAGGTCTTCACCCTATCCCTAGCTCACATCCTGACACTACCACTGGCCTGGAACCTGACTCTGTCCCGAGCTAACGTCCTGCCCCTTATCCTCACCGAAGCCGTAATGCTCTCCCTAACTAAGGCCCAGACTAGTCCTAATTAAGGCCCTGACACTGTCCCTAACTAAGGCCCGGAATCTATCTCTAATATAGGCCCTGCTGCCGGCAATAACTAAAATCCGGACACTATCCTGAGCTAATATCCTGACCCATTTCTAACCAAGGTCCTGACACCGTCCCTAAGAAAGCCCTGTCGCTGTTCCTAAGTGAAGACCTGAGGCTGTCCGTAACTCAGTCCCTGAAGCTATGCCTAACTGAGGCCTTGACGCTGTGACTAACTCAGGCCCTGATCATGTCTGTAACTAAGACACTAATGCTGATGCAACAAAGGCCCTGATGCTGCTCCTACATCATGCCCTGACAGTGTCCCCAGCTATGGGCCTGACGCTAGGCCTCACTCAGGCCCTGTTGCTCTCCCAGAGTCAGGCACTGACGCTGTCCCTACCTGAAGCCCTGACACGGGTCCTAAATAAGGCCCTGATACTGTAACTAAGCTCTTGACACTATCCCTAGGTCATTTCCTGACACGATCCCTAAACTTTACCCTAACCCTGTCCCTAGCAAATGTCCTGCCTCTTATGCTAACTAAAGCCCTTATGCTGTGACTACCTCAGGCCCTGAATTTAGTCCCAAGGCCGTGATACTGTCCCTAACTAAGGCCCTAACACTATTCCTAACTCAGGCCCTGACACTGTACCTAACAGAGGCCCAGATGCTAGTACTAACTAAGGCCTTGACACTGTCCCTAACTAAGGCCCTGCTGCCGTCAATATCTAATGTCCTGACACTATCCTGAGGTAATTTCCGGACCCATCTCTTACCAAGGTCCTGAAACTGTCCCTAAGTAAGCCCTGACGCTGTCCCTAAGGGAGGCCCTAAGGCTGTCCCTAACAGAGGCCCTGATAATGTCTTTAACAAAGCCCCTGAGGCTGATCCTACCAAGGCCCTTATGCTGCTCCTAAGTCATGCCCTGATACTATCCCTAGCTAAGGCTCTGACACTAGGCCTCACTCAAGCCCTGTCGCTCTCCCTAAGTCAGGCTCTGACGCTATCCCTACCTGAAGCCCTGACGCTGGTCCCAAATTAGGCCCTGATGCCCTAAGTAACTAAGGTCTTGACACTATCCCTAGGTCATGCCCTGACACAATCCTTAGACCTTAACCTAACCTTGTCTTTAACTAATGTTGAGCTTCTTATGCTAAATAAATCCCTGATGCAGTTCCTAACTAAGGCCCTAAAATTAGTCCCGAGGCCGTGGCCCTGGCCCTAACTGAGGCCTGGAGGCTCGTCCTAACTCAGGCCCTGACACTGTCCCTAACTAAGGCCCTGACACTACACCTAACTCAGTCCCTGACACTGTACCTAACAAAGGCTCTGATGCTAGTCCTAAGTCAGGCTGAGACACTGTCTCTAAGGCCCTGCTGCAGTCAATATCTAATGTCCTGACACTATCCTGAGGTAATTTCCAGACCCATCTCTTACCAAGCTCCTGAAACTGTCCCTAAGTAAGCCCTGACGCTGTCCCTAAGGGAGGCCCTAAGGCTGCCCCTAACAGAGGCCCTGATAATGTCTTTAACAAAGCCCCTGAGGCTGATTCTACCAAAGCCCTTGTGCTGCTCCTAAGTCATGCCCTGATACTATCCCTAGCTAAGGCTCTGACACTAGGCCTCACTCAAGCCCTGTCGCTCTCCCTAAGTCAGGCTCTGACGCTATCCCTACCTGAAGCCCTGACACTGGTCCTAAATTAGGCCCTGATGCCCTAAGTAACTAAGGTCTTGACACTATCCCTAGGTCATGCCCTGACACAATCCCTAGACCTTAACCTAACCTTGTCTTTAACCAACGTTGAGCTTCTTATGCTAAATAAATCCCTGATGCTATTCCTAACTACGGCCCTAAAATTAGTTCTGAGGCCGTGACCCTGGCCCTAACTGAGGCCTGGAGGCTCGTCCTAACTCAGGCCCTGACACTGTCCCTAACTAAGGCCCTGACACTACACCTAACTCAGTCCCTGACACTGTACCTAACAAAGGCTCTGATGCTAGTCCTAAGTCAGGCTGAGACACTGTCTCTAAGGCCCTGCTGCAGTCAGTATCTAAAGTCCTGACATTATCCCAAGCTAATATCCTGACCCATGTCTTACCAAGGTCCTGAAACTGTCCCAAAGTAAGCCCTGACGCTGTCCCTACGTGAGGCCCTGAGGCGGTCCCTAACAGAGGCCCTGAGAATGTCTTTAACGAAGACCCTAATGCTGATCCTACAGAGGCCCTTATACTGCTCCTAAGTCATGCCCTGACACTGTCCCTAACTCAGGCCCTAAAGATAGGCCTCACTTAGGCCCCGTTGCCGTACCTTAGTTAGGCACTGACGCTGTCAGTACGTGAAGCCCTGACACTGGTCCTGATGAAGGCCCTGACGCTGGTCCTAAGTAAGGCCCTGATGCACTCAATAACTAAGATCTTCACCCTATCCCTAGCTCACATCCTGACACTACCACTGGCCTGGAACCTGACTCTGTCCCGAGCTAACGTCCTGCCCCTTATCCTCACCGAAGCCGTAATGCTCTCCCTAACTAAGGCCCAGACTAGTCCTAATTAAGGCCCTGACACTGTCCCTAACTAAGGCCCGGAATCTATCTCTAATATAGGCCCTGCTGCCGGCAATAACTAAAATCCGGACACTATCCTGAGCTAATATCTTGACCCATTTCTAACCAAGGTCCTGACACCGTCCCTAAGAAAGCCCTGTCGCTGTTCCTAAGGGAAGACCTGAGGCTGTCCGTAACTCAGTCCCTGAAGCTATGCCTAACTGAGGCCTTGACGCTGTGACTAACTCAGGCCCTGATCATGTCTGTAACTAAGACACTAATGCTGATGCAACAAAGGCCCTGATGCTGCTCCTACATCATGCCCTGACAGTGTCCCCAGCTATGGGCCTGACGCTAGGCCTCACTCAGGCCCTGTTGCTCTCCCAGAGTCAGGCACTGACGCTGTCCCTACCTGAAGCCCTGAAACGGGTCCTAAATAAGGCCCTGATACTGTAACTAAGCTCTTGACACTATCCCTAGGTCATTTCCTGACACGATCCCTAAACTTTACCCTAACCCTGTCCCTAGCAAATGTCCTGCCTCTTATGCTAACTAAAGCCATTATGCTGTGATTACCTCAGGCCCTGAATTTAGTCCCAAGGCCGTGATACTGTCCCTAACTAAGGCCCTAACACTATTCCTAACTCAGGCCCTGACACTGTACCTAACAGAGGCCCAGATGCTAGTACTAACTAAGGCCTTGACACTGTCCCTAACTAAGGCCCTGCTGCCGTCAATATCTAATGTCCTGACACTATCCTGAGGTAATTTCCGGACCCATCTCTTACCAAGGTCCTGAAACTGTCCCTAAGTAAGCCCTGACGCTGTCCCTAAGGGAGGCCCTAAGGCTGTCCCTAACAGAGGCCCTGATAATGTCTTTAACAAAGCCCCTGAGGCTGATCCTACCAAGGCCCTTATGCTGCTCCTAAGTCATGCCCTGATACTATCCCTAGCTAAGGCTCTGACACTAGGCCTCACTCAAGCCCTGTCGCTCTCCCTAAGTCAGGCTCTGACGCTATCCCTACCTGAAGCCCTGACGCTGGTCCCAAATTAGGCCCTAATGCCCTAAGTAACTAAGGTCTTGACACTATCCCTAGGTCATGCCCTGACACAATCCTTAGACCTTAACCTAACCTTGTCTTTAACTAATGTTGAGCTTCTTATGCTAAATAAATCCCTGATGCAGTTCCTAACTAAGGCCCTAAAATTAGTCCCGAGGCCGTGGCCCTGGCCCTAACTGAGGCCTGGAGGCTCGTCCTAACTCAGGCCCTGACACTGTCCCTAACTAAGGCCCTGACACTACACCTAACTCAGTCCCTGACACTGTACCTAACAAAGGCTCTGATGCTAGTCCTAAGTCAGGCTGAGACACTGTCTCTAAGGCCCTGCTGCAGTCAATATCTAAAGTCCTGACATTATCCCGAGCTAATATCCTGACCCATGTCTTACCAAGGTCCTGAAACTGTCCCAAAGTAAGTCCTGACGCTGTCCCTAAGTGAGGCCCTGAGGCGGTCCCTAACAGAGGCCCTGAGAATGTCTTTAACGAAGACCCTAATGCTGATCCTACAGAGGCCCTTATACTGCTCCTAAGTCATGCCCTGACACTGTCCCTAACTCAGGCCCTAAAGATAGGCCTCACTTAGGCCCCGTTGCCGTACCTTAGTTAGGCTCTGACGCTGTCCGTACGTGAAGCCCTGACACTGGTCCTGATGAAGGCCCTGACGCTGGTCCTAACTAAGGCCCTGATGCTCTCAATAACTAAGGTCTTCACCCTATCCCTAGCTCACATCCTGACACTACCACTGGCCTGGAACCTGACTCTGTCCCGAGCTAACGTCCTGCCCCTTATCCTCACCGAAGCCGTAATGCTCTCCCTAACTAAGGCCCAGACTAGTCCTAATTAAGGCCCTGACACTGTCCCTAACTAAGGCCCGGAATCTATCTCTAATATAGGCCCTGCTGCCGGCAATAACTAAAATCCGGACACTATCCTGAGCTAATATCCTGACCCATTTCTAACCAAGGTCCTGACACCGTCCGTAAGAAAGCCCTGTCGCTGTTCCTAAGGGAAGACCTGAGGCTGTCCGTAACTCAGTCCCTGAAGCTATGCCTAACTGAGGCCTTGACGCTGTGACTAACTCAGGCCCTGATCATGTCTGTAACTAAGACACTAATGCTGATGCAACAAAGGCCCTGATGCTGCTCCTACATCATGCCCTGACAGTGTCCCCAGCTATGGGCCTGACGCTAGGCCTCACTCAGGCCCTGTTGCTCTCCCAGAGTCAGGCACTGACGCTGTCCCTACCTGAAGCCCTGACACTGGTCCTAAATAAGGCCCTGATACTGTAACTAAGCTCTTGACACTATCCCTAGGTCATTTCCTGACACGATCCCTAAACTTTACCCTAACCCTGTCCCTAGCAAATGTCCTGCCTCTTATGCTAACTAAAGCCCTTAGGCTGTGACTACCTCAGGCCCTGAATTTAGTCCCAAGGCCGTGATACTGTCCCTAACTAAGGCCCTAACACTATTCCTAACTCAGGCCCTGACACTGTACCTAACAGAGGCCCAGATGCTAGAACTAAGGCCTTGACACTGTCCCTAACTAAGGCCCTGCTGCCGTCAATATCTAATGTCCTGACACTATCCTGAGGTAATTTCCGGACCCATCTCTTACCAAGGTCCTGAAACTGTCCCTAAGTAAGCCCTGACGCTGTCCCTAAGGGAGGCCCTAAGGCTGTCCCTAACAGAGGCCCTGATAATGTCTTTAACAAAGCCCCTGAGGCTGATCCTACCAAGGCCCTTATGCTGCTCCTAAGTCATGCCCTGATACTATCCCTAGCTAAGGCTCTGACACTAGGCCTCACTCAAGCCCTGTCGCTCTCCCTAAGTCAGGCTCTGACGCTATCCCTACCTGAAGCCCTGACGCTGGTCCCAAATTAGGCCCTGATGCCCTAAGTAACTAAGGTCTTGACACTATCCCTAGGTCATGCCCTGACACAATCCTTAGACCTTAACCTAACCTTGTCTTTAACTAATGTTGAGCTTCTTATGCTAAATAAATCCCTGATGCAGTTCCTAACTAAGGCCCTAAAATTAGTCCCGAGGCCGTGGCCCTGGCCCTAACTGAGGCCTGGAGGCTCGTCCTAACTCAGGCCCTGACACTGTCCCTAACTAAGGCCCTGACACTACACCTAACTCAGTCCCTGACACTGTACCTAACAAAGGCTCTGATGCTAGTCCTAAGTCAGGCTGAGACACTGTCTCTAAGGCCCTGCTGCAGTCAATATCTAAAGTCCTGACATTATCCCGAGCTAATATCCTGACCCATGTCTTACCAAGGTCCTGAAACTGTCCCAAAGTAAGTCCTGACGCTGTCCCTAAGTGAGGCCCTGAGGCGGTCCCTAACAGAGGCCCTGAGAATGTCTTTAACGAAGACCCTAATGCTGATCCTACAGAGGCCCTTATACTGCTCCTAAGTCATGCCCTGACACTGTCCCTAACTCAGGCCCTAAAGATAGGCCTCACTTAGGCCCTGTTGCCGTACCTTAGTTAGGCTCTGACGCTGTCCGTACGTGAAGCCCTGACACTGGTCCTGATGAAGGCCCTGACGCTGGTCCTAACTAAGGCCCTGATGCTCTCAATAACTAAGGTCTTCACCCTATCCCTAGCTCACATCCTGACACTACCACTGGCCTGGAACCTGACTCTGTCCCGAGCTAACGTCCTGCCCCTTATCCTCACCGAAGCCGTAATGCTCTCCCTAACTAAGGCCCAGACTAGTCCTAATTAAGGCCCTGACACTGTCCCTAACTAAGGCCCGGAATCTATCTCTAATATAGGCCCTGCTGCCGGCAATAACTAAAATCCGGACACTATCCTGAGCTAATATCCTGACCCATTTCTAACCAAGGTCCTGACACCGTCCCTAAGAAAGCCCTGTCGCTGTTCCTAAGTGAAGACCTGAGGCTGTCCGTAACTCAGTCCCTGAAGCTATGCCTAACTGAGGCCTTGACGCTGTGACTAACTCAGGCCCTGATCATGTCTGTAACTAAGACACTAATGCTGATGCAACAAAGGCCCTGATGCTGCTCCTACATCATGCCCTGACAGTGTCCCCAGCTATGGGCCTGACGCTAGGCCTCACTCAGGCCCTGTTGCTCTCCCAGAGTCAGGCACTGACGCTGTCCCTACCTCAAGCCCTGACACGGGTCCTAAATAAGGCCCTGATACTGTAACTAAGCTCTTGACACTATCCCTAGGTCATTTCCTGACACGATCCCTAAACTTTACCCTAACCCTGTCCCTAGCAAATGTCCTGCCTCTTATGCTAACTAAAGCCCTTATGCTGTGACTACCTCAGGCCCTGAATTTAGTCCCAAGGCCGTGATACTGTCCCTAACTAAGGCCCTAACACTATTCCTAACTCAGGCCCTGACACTGTACCTAACAGAGGCCCAGATGCTAGTACTAACTAAGGCCTTGACACTGTCCCTAACTAAGGCCCTGCTGCCGTCAATATCTAATGTCCTGACACTATCCTGAGGTAATTTCCGGACCCATCTCTTACCAAGGTCCTGAAACTGTCCCTAAGTAAGCCCTGACGCTGTCCCTAAGGGAGGCCCTAAGGCTGTCCCTAACAGAGGCCCTGATAATGTCTTTAACAAAGCCCCTGAGGCTGATCCTACCAAGGCCCTTATGCTGCTCCTAAGTCATGCCCTGATACTATCCCTAGCTAAGGCTCTGACACTAGGCCTCACTCAAGCCCTGTCGCTCTCCCTAAGTCAGGCTCTGACGCTATCCCTACCTGAAGCCCTGACGCTGGTCCCAAATTAGGCCCTGATGCCCTAAGTAACTAAGGTCTTGACACTATCCCTAGGTCATGCCCTGACACAATCCTTAGACCTTAACCTAACCTTGTCTTTAACTAATGTTGAGCTTCTTATGCTAAATAAATCCCTGATGCAGTTCCTAACTAAGGCCCTAAAATTAGTCCCGAGGCCGTGGCCCTGGCCCTAACTGAGGCCTGGAGGCTCGTCCTAACTCAGGCCCTGACACTGTCCCTAACTAAGGCCCTGACACTACACCTAACTCAGTCCCTGACACTGTACCTAACAAAGGCTCTGATGCTAGTCCTAAGTCAGGCTGAGACACTGTCTCTAAGGCCCTGCTGCAGTCAATATCTAATGTCCTGACACTATCCTGAGGTAATTTCCAGACCCATCTCTTACCAAGCTCCTGAAACTGTCCCTAAGTAAGCCCTGACGCTGTCCCTAAGGGAGGCCCTAAGGCTGCCCCTAACAGAGGCCCTGATAATGTCTTTAACAAAGCCCCTGAGGCTGATTCTACCAAAGCCCTTGTGCTGCTCCTAAGTCATGCCCTGATACTATCCCTAGCTAAGGCTCTGACACTAGGCCTCACTCAAGCCCTGTCGCTCTCCCTAAGTCAGGCTCTGACGCTATCCCTACCTGAAGCCCTGACACGGGTCCTAAATAAGGCCCTGATACTGTAACTAAGCTCTTGACACTATCCCTAGGTCATTTCCTGACACGATCCCTAAACTTTACCCTAACCCTGTCCCTAGCAAATGTCCTGCCTCTTATGCTAACTAAAGCCATTATGCTGTGACTACCTCAGGCCCTGAATTTAGTCCCAAGGCCGTGATACTGTCCCTAACTAAGGCCCTAACACTATTCCTAACTCAGGCCCTGACACTGTACCTAACAGAGGCCCAGATGCTAGTACTAACTAAGGCCTTGACACTGTCCCTAACTAAGGCCCTGCTGCCGTCAATATCTAATGTCCTGACACTATCCTGAGGTAATTTCCGGACCCATCTCTTACCAAGCTCCTAAAACTGTCCCTAAGTAAGCCCTGACGCTGTCCCTAAGGGAGGCCCTAAGGCTGTCCCTAACAGAGGCCCTGATAATGTCTTTAACAAAGCCCCTGAGGCTGATCCTACCAAGGCCCTTATGCTGCTCCTAAGTCATGCCCTGATACTATCCCTAGCTAAGGCTCTGACACTAGGCCTCACTCAAGCCCTGTCGCTCTCCCTAAGTCAGGCTCTGACGCTATCCCTACCTGAAGCCCTGACACTGGTCCTAAATTAGGCCCTGATGCCCTAAGTAACTAAGGTCTTGACACTATCCCTAGGTCATGCCCTGACACAATCCCTAGACCTTAACCTAACCTTGTCTTTAACCAACGTTGAGCTTCTTATGCTAAATAAATCCCTGATGCTATTCCTAACTACGGCCCTAAAATTAGTTCTGAGGCCGTGACCCTGGCCCTAACTGAGGCCTGGAGGCTCGTCCTAACTCAGGCCCTGACACTGTCCCTAACTAAGGCCCTGACACTACACCTAACTCAGTCCCTGACACTGTACCTAACAAAGGCTCTGATGCTAGTCCTAAGTCAGGCTGAGACACTGTCTCTAAGGCCCTGCTGCAGTCAGTATCTAAAGTCCTGACATTATCCCGAGCTAATATCCTGACCCATGTCTTACCAAGGTCCTGAAACTGTCCCAAAATAAGCCCTGACGCTGTCCCTACGTGAAGCCCTGAGGTGGTCCCTAACAGAGGCCCTGAGAATGTCTTTAACGAAGACCCTAATGCTGATCCTACAGAGGCCCTTATACTGCTCCTAAGTCATGCCCTGACACTGCCCCTAACTCAGGCCCTAAAGATAGGCCTCACTTAGGCCCCGTTGCCGTACCTTAGTTAGGCTCTGTCGCTGTCCGTACGTGAAGCCCTGACACTGGTCCTGATGAAGGCCCTGACGCTGGTCCTAACTAAGGCCCTGATGCTCTCAATAAGTAAGATCTTCACCCTATCCCTAGCTCACATCCTGACACTACCACTGGCCTGGAACCTGACTCTGTCCCGAGCTAACGTCCTGCCCCTTATCCTCACCGAAGCCGTAATGCTCTCCCTAACTAAGGCCCAGACTAGTCCTAATTAAGGCCCTGACACTGTCCCTAACTAAGGCCCGGAATCTATCTCTAATATAGGCCCTGCTGCCGGCAATAACTAAAATCCGGACACTATCCTGAGCTAATATCCTGACCCATTTCTAACCGAGGTACTGACACCGTCCCTAAGAAAGCCCTGTCGCTGTTCCTAAGTGAAGACCTGAGGCTGTCCGTAACTCAGTCCCTGAAGCTATGCCTAACTGAGGCCTTGACGCTGTGACTAACTCAGGCCCTGATCATGTCTGTAACTAAGACACTAATGCTGATGCAACAAAGGCCCTGATGCTGCTCCTACATCATGCCCTGACAGTGTCCCCAGCTATGGGCCTGACGCTAGGCCTCACTCAGGCCCTGTTGCTCTCCCAGAGTCAGGCACTGACGCTGTCCCTACCTGAAGCCCTGACACGGGTCCTAAATAAGGCCCTGATACTGTAACTAAGCTCTTGACACTATCCCTAGGTCATTTCCTGACACGATCCCTAAACTTTACCCTAACCCTGTCCCTAGCAAATGTCCTGCCTCTTATGCTAACTAAAGCCCTTATGCTGTGACTACCTCAGGCCCTGAATTTAGTCCCAAGGCCGTGATACTGTCCCTAACTAAGGCCCTAACACTATTCCTAACTCAGGCCTTGACACTGTACCTAACAGAGGCCCAGATGCTAGTACTAACTAAGGCCTTGACACTGTCCCTAACTAAGGCCCTGCTGCCGTCAATATCTAATGTCCTGACACTATCCTGAGGTAATTTCCGGACCCATCTCTTACCAAGGTCCTGAAACTGTCCCTAAGTAAGCCCTGACGCTGTCCCTAAGGGAGGCCCTAAGGCTGTCCCTAACAGAGGCCCTGATAATGTCTTTAACAAAGCCCCTGAGGCTGATCCTACCAAGGCCCTTATGCTGCTCCTAAGTCATGCCCTGATACTATCCCTAGCTAAGGCTCTGACACTAGGCCTCACTCAAGCCCTGTCGCTCTCCCTAAGTCAGGCTTTGACGCTATCCCTACCTGAAGCCCTGACACTGGTCCTAAATTAGACCCTGATGCACTAAGTAACTAAGGTCTTGACACTATCCCTAGGTCATGCCCTGACACAATCCCTAGACCTTCACCTAACCTTGTCTTTAACTAATGTTGAGCTTCTTATGCTAAATAAATCCCTGATGATGTTCCTAACTAAGGCCCTAAAATTAGTCCCGAGGCCGTGACCCTGGCCCTAACTGAGGCCTGGAGGCTCGTCCTAACTCAGGCCCTGACACTGTCCCTAACTAAGGCCCTGACACTACACCTAACTCAGTCCCTGACACTGTACCTAACAAAGGCTCTGATGCTAGTCCTAAGTCAGGCTGAGACACTGTCTCTAAGCCCCTGCTGCAGTCAATATCTAAAGTCCTGACATTATCCCGAGCTAATATCCTGACCCATGTCTTACCAAGGTCCTGAAACTGTCCCAAAGGAAGCCCTGACGCTGTCCCTAAGTGAGGCCCTGAGGCGGTCCCTAACAGAGGCCCTGAGAATGTCTTTAACGAAGACCCTAATGCTGATCCTACAGAGGCCCTTATACGGCTCCTAAGTCATGCCCTGACACTGCCCCTAACTCAGGCCCTAAAGATAGGCCTCACTTAGGCCCCGTTGCCGTACCTTAGTTAGGCTCTGACGCTGTCCGTACGTGAAGCCCTGACACTGGTCCTGATGAAGGCCCTGACGCTGGTCCTAACTAAGGCCCTGATGCTCTCAATAACTAAGGTCTTCACCCTATCCCTAGCTCACATCCTGACACTACCACTGGCCTGGAACCTGACTCTGTCCCGAGCTAACGTCCTGCCCCTTATCCTCACCGAAGCCGTAATGCTCTCCCTAACTAAGGCCCAGACTAGTCCTAATTAAGGCCCTGACACTGTCCCTAACTAAGGCCCGGAATCTATCTCTAATATAGGCCCTGCTGCCGGCAATAACTAAAATCCGGACACTATCCTGAGCTAATATCCTGACCCATTTCTAACCAAGGTCCTGACACCGTCCCTAAGAAAGCCCTGTCGCTGTTCCTAAGTGAAGACCTGAGGCTGTCCGTAACTCAGTCCCTGAAGCTATGCCTAACTGAGGCCTTGACGCTGTGACTAACTCAGGCCCTGATCATGTCTGTAACTAAGACACTAATGCTGATGCAACAAAGGCCCTGATGCTGCTCCTACATCATGCCCTGACAGTGTCCCCAGCTATGGGCCTGACGCTAGGCCTCACTCAGGCCCTGTTGCTCTCCCAGAGTCAGGCACTGACGCTGTCCCTACCTCAAGCCCTGACACGGGTCCTAAATAAGGCCCTGATACTGTAACTAAGCTCTTGACACTATCCCTAGGTCATTTCCTGACACGATCCCTAAACTTTACCCTAACCCTGTCCCTAGCAAATGTCCTGCCTCTTATGCTAACTAAAGCCCTTAGGCTGTGACTACCTCAGGCCCTGAATTTAGTCCCAAGACCGTGATACTGTCCCTAACTAAGGCCCTAACACTATTCCTAACTCAGGCCCTGACACTGTACCTAACAGAGGCCCAGATGCTAGAACTAAGGCCTTGACACTGTCCCTAACTAAGGCCCTGCTGCCGTCAATATCTAATGTCCTGACACTATCCTGAGGTAATTTCCGGACCCATCTCTTACCAAGGTCCTGAAACTGTCCCTAAGTAAGCCCTGACGCTGTCCCTAAGGGAGGCCCTAAGGCTGTCCCTAACAGAGGCCCTGATAATGTCTTTAACAAAGCCCCTGAGGCTGATCCTACCAAGGCCCTTATGCTGCTCCTAAGTCATGCCCTGATACTATCCCTAGCTAAGGCTCTGACACTAGGCCTCACTCAAGCCCTGTCGCTCTCCCTAAGTCAGGCTCTGACGCTATCCCTACCTGAAGCCCTGACACGGGTCCTAAATAAGGCCCTGATACTGTAACTAAGCTCTTGACACTATCCCTAGGTCATTTCCTGACACGATCCCTAAACTTTACCCTAACCCTGTCCCTAGCAAATGTCCTGCCTCTTATGCTAACTAAAGCCATTATGCTGTGACTACCTCAGGCCCTGAATTTAGTCCCAAGGCTGTGATACTGTCCCTAACTAAGGCCCTAACACTATTCCTAACTCAGGCCCTGACACTGTACCTAACAGAGGCCCAGATGCTAGTACTAACTAAGGCCTTGACACTGTCCCTAACTAAGGCCCTGCTGCCGTCAATATCTAATGTCCTGACACTATCCTGAGGTAATTTCCGGACCCATCTCTTACCAAGCTCCTAAAACTGTCCCTAAGTAAGCCCTGACGCTGTCCCTAAGGGAGGCCCTAAGGCTGTCCCTAACAGAGGCCCTGATAATGTCTTTAACAAAGCCCCTGAGGCTGATCCTACCAAGGCCCTTATGCTGCTCCTAAGTCATGCCCTGATACTATCCCTAGCTAAGGCTCTGACACTAGGCCTCACTCAAGCCCTGTCGCTCTCCCTAAGTCAGGCTCTGACGCTATCCCTACCTGAAGCCCTGACACTGGTCCTAAATTAGGCCCTGATGCCCTAAGTAACTAAGGTCTTGACACTATCCCTAGGTCATGCCCTGACACAATCCCTAGACCTTAACCTAACCTTGTCTTTAACCAACGTTGAGCTTCTTATGCTAAATAAATCCCTGATGCTATTCCTAACTACGGCCCTAAAATTAGTTCTGAGGCCGTGACCCTGGCCCTAACTGAGGCCTGGAGGCTCGTCCTAACTCAGGCCCTGACACTGTCCCTAACTAAGGCCCTGACACTACACCTAACTCAGTCCCTGACACTGTACCTAACAAAGGCTCTGATGCTAGTCCTAAGTCAGGCTGAGACACTGTCTCTAAGGCCCTGCTGCAGTCAATATCTAAAGTCCTGACATTATCCCGAGCTAATATCCTGACCCATGTCTTACCAAGGTCCTGAAACTGTCCCAAAGTAAGTCCTGACGCTGTCCCTACGTGAGGCCCTGAGGCGGTCCCTAACAGAGGCCCTGAGAATGTCTTTAACGAAGACCCTAATGCTGATCCTACAGAGGCCCTTATACTGCTCCTAAGTCATGCCCTGACACTGTCCCTAACTCAGGCCCTAAAGATAGGCCTCACTTAGGCCCCGTTGCCGTACCTTAGTTAGGCTCTGACGCTGTCCGTACGTGAAGCCCTGACACTGGTCCTGATGAAGGCCCTGACGCTGGTCCTAACTAAGGCCCTGATGCTCTCAATAACTAAGGTCTTCACCCTATCCCTAGCTCACATCCTGACACTACCACTGGCCTGGAACCTGACTCTGTCCCGAGCTAACGTCCTGCCCCTTATCCTCACCGAAGCCGTAATGCTCTCCCTAACTAAGGCCCAGACTAGTCCTAATTAAGGCCCTGACACTGTCCCTAACTAAGGCCCGGAATCTATCTCTAATATAGGCCCTGCTGCCGGCAATAACTAAAATCCGGACACTATCCTGAGCTAATATCCTGACCCATTTCTAACCAAGGTCCTGACACCGTCCCTAAGAAAGCCCTGTCGCTGTTCCTAAGGGAAGACCTGAGGCTGTCCGTAACTCAGTCCCTGAAGCTATGCCTAACTGAGGCCTTGACGCTGTGACTAACTCAGGCCCTGATCATGTCTGTAACTAAGACACTAATGCTGATGCAACAAAGGCCCTGATGCTGCTCCTACATCATGCCCTGACAGTGTCCCCAGCTATGGGCCTGACGCTAGGCCTCACTCAGGCCCTGTTGCTCTCCCAGAGTCAGGCACTGACGCTGTCCCTACCTGAAGCCCTGACACGGGTCCTAAATAAGGCCCTGATACTGTAACTAAGCTCTTGACACTATCCGTAGGTCATTTCCTGACACGATCCCTAAACTTTACCCTAACCCTGTCCCTAGCAAATGTCCTGCCTCTTATGCTAACTAAAGCCATTATGCTGTGACTACCTCAGGCCCTGAATTTAGTCCCAAGGCCGTGATACTGTCCCTAACTAAGGCCCTAACACTATTCCTAACTCAGGCCCTGACACTGTACCTAACAGAGGCCCAGATGCTAGTACTAACTAAGGCCTTGACACTGTCCCTAACTAAGGCCCTGCTGCCGTCAATATCTAATGTCCTGACACTATCCTGAGGTAATTTCCGGACCCATCTCTTACCAAGCTCCTGAAACTGTCCCTAAGTAAGCCCTGACGCTGTCCCTAAGGGAGGCCCTAAGGCTGTCCCTAACAGAGGCCCTGATAATGTCTTTAACAAAGCCCCTGAGGCTGATCCTACCAAGGCCCTTATGCTGCTCCTAAGTCATGCCCTGATACTATCCCTAGCTAAGGCTCTGACACTAGGCCTCACTCAAGCCCTGTCGCTCTCCCTAAGTCAGGCTCTGATGCTATCCCTACCTGAAGCCCTGACGCTGGTCCCAAATTAGGCCCTAATGCCCTAAGTAACTAAGGTCTTGACACTATCCCTAGGTCATGCCCTGACACAATCCCTAGACCTTAACCTAACCTTGTCTTTAACTAATGTTGAGCTTCTTATGCTAAATAAATCCCTGATGCAGTTCCTAACTAAGGCCCTAAAATTAGTCCCGAGGCCGTGGCCCTGGCCCTAACTGAGGCCTGGAGGCTCGTCCTAACTCAGGCCCTGACACTGTCCCTAACTAAGGCCCTGACACTACACCTAACTCAGTCCCTGACACTGTACCTAACAAAGGCTCTGATGCTAGTCCTAAGTCAGGCTGAGACACTGTCTCTAAGGCCCTGCTGCAGTCAATATCTAAAGTCCTGACATTATCCCGAGCTAATATCCTGACCCATGTCTTACCAAGGTCCTGAAACTGTCCCAAAGTAAGTCCTGACGCTGTCCCTAAGTGAGGCCCTGAGGCGGTCCCTAACAGAGGCCCTGAGAATGTCTTTAACGAAGACCCTAATGCTGATCCTACAGAGGCCCTTATACTGCTCCTAAGTCATGCCCTGACACTGTCCCTAACTCAGGCCCTAAAGATAGGCCTCACTTAGGCCCCGTTGCCGTACCTTAGTTAGGCTCTGACGCTGTCCGTACGTGAAGCCCTGACACTGGTCCTGATGAAGGCCCTGACGCTGGTCCTAACTAAGGCCCTGATGCTCTCAATAACTAAGGTCTTCACCCTATCCCTAGCTCACATCCTGACACTACCACTGGCCTGGAACCTGACTCTGTCCCGAGCTAACGTCCTGCCCCTTATCCTCACCGAAGCCGTAATGCTCTCCCTAACTAAGGCCCAGACTAGTCCTAATTAAGGCCCTGACACTGTCCCTAACTAAGGCCCGGAATCTATCTCTAATATAGGCCCTGCTGCCGGCAATAACTAAAATCCGGACACTATCCTGAGCTAATATCCTGACCCATTTCTAACCGAGGTCCTGACACCGTCCCTAAGAAAGCCCTGTCGCTGTTCCTAAGTGAAGACCTGAGGCTGTCCGTAACTCAGTCCCTGAAGCTATGCCTAACTGAGGCCTTGACGCTGTGACTAACTCAGGCCCTGATCATGTCTGTAACTAAGACACTAATGCTGATGCAACAAAGGCCCTGATGCTGCTCCTACATCATGCCCTGACAGTGTCCCCAGCTATGGGCCTGACGCTAGGCCTCACTCAGGCCCTGTTGCTCTCCCAGAGTCAGGCACTGACGCTGTCCCTACCTCAAGCCCTGACACGGGTCCTAAATAAGGCCCTGATACTGTAACTAAGCTCTTGACACTATCCCTAGGTCATTTCCTGACACGATCCCTAAACTTTACCCTAACCCTGTCCCTAGCAAATGTCCTGCCTCTTATGCGAACTAAAGCCCTTATGCTGTGACTACCTCAGGCCCTGAATTTAGTCCCAAGGCCGTGATACTGTCCCTAACTAAGGCCCTAACACTATTCCTAACTCAGGCCTTGACACTGTACCTAACAGAGGCCCAGATGCTAGTACTAACTAAGGCCTTGACACTGTCCCTAACTAAGGCCCTGCTGCCGTCAATATCTAATGTCCTGACACTATCCTGAGGTAATTTCCGGACCCATCTCTTACCAAGCTCCTGAAACTGTCCCTAAGTAAGCCCTGACGCTGTCCCTAAGGGAGGCCCTAAGGCTGTCCCTAACAGAGGCCCTGATAATGTCTTTAACAAAGCCCCTGAGGCTGATCCTACCAAGGCCCTTATGCTGCTCCTAAGTCATGCCCTGATACTATCCCTAGCTAAGGCTCTGACACTAGGCCTCACTCAAGCCCTGTCGCTCTCCCTAAGTCAGGCTTTGACGCTATCCCTACCTGAAGCCCTGACACTGGTCCTAAATTAGACCCTGATGCACTAAGTAACTAAGGTCTTGACACTATCCCTAGGTCATGCCCTGACACAATCCCTAGACCTTCACCTAACCTTGTCTTTAACTAATGTTGAGCTTCTTATGCTAAATAAATCCCTGATGATGTTCCTAACTAAGGCCCTAAAATTAGTCCCGAGGCCGTGACCCTGGCCCTAACTGAGGCCTGGAGGCTCGTCCTAACTCAGGCCCTGACACTGTCCCTAACTAAGGCCCTGACACTACACCTAACTCAGTCCCTGACACTGTACCTAACAAAGGCTCTGATGCTAGTCCTAAGTCAGGCTGAGACACTGTCTCTAAGCCCCTGCTGCAGTCAATATCTAAAGTCCTGACATTATCCCGAGCTAATATCCTGACCCATGTCTTACCAAGGTCCTGAAACTGTCCCAAAGGAAGCCCTGACGCTGTCCCTAAGTGAGGCCCTGAGGCGGTCCCTAACAGAGGCCCTGAGAATGTCTTTAACGAAGACCCTAATGCTGATCCTACAGAGGCCCTTATACGGCTCCTAAGTCATGCCCTGACACTGCCCCTAACTCAGGCCCTAAAGATAGGCCTCACTTAGGCCCCGTTGCCGTACCTTAGTTAGGCTCTGACGCTGTCCGTACGTGAAGCCCTGACACTGGTCCTGATGAAGGCCCTGACGCTGGTCCTAACTAAGGCCCTGATGCTCTCAATAACTAAGGTCTTCACCCTATCCCTAGCTCACATCCTGACACTACCACTGGCCTGGAACCTGACTCTGTCCCGAGCTAACGTCCTGCCCCTTATCCTCACCGAAGCCGTAATGCTCTCCCTAACTAAGGCCCAGACTAGTCCTAATTAAGGCCCTGACACTGTCCCTAACTAAGGCCCGGAATCTATCTCTAATATAGGCCCTGCTGCCGGCAATAACTAAAATCCGGACACTATCCTGAGCTAATATCCTGACCCATTTCTAACCAAGGTCCTGACACCGTCCCTAAGAAAGCCCTGTCGCTGTTCCTAAGTGAAGACCTGAGGCTGTCCGTAACTCAGTCCCTGAAGCTATGCCTAACTGAGGCCTTGACGCTGTGACTAACTCAGGCCCTGATCATGTCTGTAACTAAGACACTAATGCTGATGCAACAAAGGCCCTGATGCTGCTCCTACATCATGCCCTGACAGTGTCCCCAGCTATGGGCCTGACGCTAGGCCTCACTCAGGCCCTGTTGCTCTCCCAGAGTCAGGCACTGACGCTGTCCCTACCTCAAGCCCTGACACGGGTCCTAAATAAGGCCCTGATACTGTAACTAAGCTCTTGACACTATCCCTAGGTCATTTCCTGACACGATCCCTAAACTTTACCCTAACCCTGTCCCTAGCAAATGTCCTGCCTCTTATGCTAACTAAAGCCCTTAGGCTGTGACTACCTCAGGCCCTGAATTTAGTCCCAAGACCGTGATACTGTCCCTAACTAAGGCCCTAACACTATTCCTAACTCAGGCCCTGACACTGTACCTAACAGAGGCCCAGATGCTAGAACTAAGGCCTTGACACTGTCCCTAACTAAGGCCCTGCTGCCGTCAATATCTAATGTCCTGACACTATCCTGAGGTAATTTCCGGACCCATCTCTTACCAAGGTCCTGAAACTGTCCCTAAGTAAGCCCTGACGCTGTCCCTAAGGGAGGCCCTAAGGCTGTCCCTAACAGAGGCCCTGATAATGTCTTTAACAAAGCCCCTGAGGCTGATCCTACCAAGGCCCTTATGCTGCTCCTAAGTCATGCCCTGATACTATCCCTAGCTAAGGCTCTGACACTAGGCCTCACTCAAGCCCTGTCGCTCTCCCTAAGTCAGGCTCTGACGCTATCCCTACCTGAAGCCCTGACACGGGTCCTAAATAAGGCCCTGATACTGTAACTAAGCTCTTGACACTATCCCTAGGTCATTTCCTGACACGATCCCTAAACTTTACCCTAACCCTGTCCCTAGCAAATGTCCTGCCTCTTATGCTAACTAAAGCCATTATGCTGTGACTACCTCAGGCCCTGAATTTAGTCCCAAGGCTGTGATACTGTCCCTAACTAAGGCCCTAACACTATTCCTAACTCAGGCCCTGACACTGTACCTAACAGAGGCCCAGATGCTAGTACTAACTGAGGCCTTGACACTGTCCCTAACTAAGGCCCTGCTGCCGTCAATATCTAATGTCCTGACACTATCCTGAGGTAATTTCCGGACCCATCTCTTACCAAGCTCCTAAAACTGTCCCTAAGTAAGCCCTGACGCTGTCCCTAAGGGAGGCCCTAAGGCTGTCCCTAACAGAGGCCCTGATAATGTCTTTAACAAAGCCCCTGAGGCTGATCCTACCAAGGCCCTTATGCTGCTCCTAAGTCATGCCCTGATACTATCCCTAGCTAAGGCTCTGACACTAGGCCTCACTCAAGCCCTGTCGCTCTCCCTAAGTCAGGCTCTGACGCTATCCCTACCTGAAGCCCTGACGCTGGTCCCAAATTAGGCCCTGATGCCCTAAGTAACTAAGGTCTTGACACTATCCCTAGGTCATGCCCTGACACAATCCTTAGACCTTAACCTAACCTTGTCTTTAACTAATGTTGAGCTTCTTATGCTAAATAAATCCCTGATGCAGTTCCTAACTAAGGCCCTAAAATTAGTCCCGAGGCCGTGGCCCTGGCCCTAACTGAGGCCTGGAGGCTCGTCCTAACTCAGGCCCTGACACTGTCCCTAACTAAGGCCCTGACACTACACCTAACTCAGTCCCTGACACTGTACCTAACAAAGGCTCTGATGCTAGTCCTAAGTCAGGCTGAGACACTGTCTCTAAGGCCCTGCTGCAGTCAATATCTAAAGTCCTGACATTATCCCGAGCTAATATCCTGACCCATGTCTTACCAAGGTCCTGAAACTGTCCCAAAGTAAGTCCTGACGCTGTCCCTAAGTGAGGCCCTGAGGCGGTCCCTAACAGAGGCCCTGAGAATGTCTTTAACGAAGACCCTAATGCTGATCCTACAGAGGCCCTTATACTGCTCCTAAGTCATGCCCTGACACTGTCCCTAACTCAGGCCCTAAAGATAGGCCTCACTTAGGCCCTGTTGCCGTACCTTAGTTAGGCTCTGACGCTGTCCGTACGTGAAGCCCTGACACTGGTCCTGATGAAGGCCCTGACGCTGGTCCTAACTAAGGCCCTGATGCTCTCAATAACTAAGGTCTTCACCCTATCCCTAGCTCACATCCTGACACTACCACTGGCCTGGAACCTGACTCTGTCCCGAGCTAACGTCCTGCCCCTTATCCTCACCGAAGCCGTAATGCTCTCCCTAACTAAGGCCCAGACTAGTCCTAATTAAGGCCCTGACACTGTCCCTAACTAAGGCCCGGAATCTATCTCTAATATAGGCCCTGCTGCCGGCAATAACTAAAATCCGGACACTATCCTGAGCTAATATCCTGACCCATTTCTAACCAAGGTCCTGACACCGTCCCTAAGAAAGCCCTGTCGCTGTTCCTAAGTGAAGACCTGAGGCTGTCCGTAACTCAGTCCCTGAAGCTATGCCTAACTGAGGCCTTGACGCTGTGACTAACTCAGGCCCTGATCATGTCTGTAACTAAGACACTAATGCTGATGCAACAAAGGCCCTGATGCTGCTCCTACATCATGCCCTGACAGTGTCCCCAGCTATGGGCCTGACGCTAGGCCTCACTCAGGCCCTGTTGCTCTCCCAGAGTCAGGCACTGACGCTGTCCCTACCTCAAGCCCTGACACGGGTCCTAAATAAGGCCCTGATACTGTAACTAAGCTCTTGACACTATCCCTAGGTCATTTCCTGACACGATCCCTAAACTTTACCCTAACCCTGTCCCTAGCAAATGTCCTGCCTCTTATGCTAACTAAAGCCCTTATGCTGTGACTACCTCAGGCCCTGAATTTAGTCCCAAGGCCGTGATACTGTCCCTAACTAAGGCCCTAACACTATTCCTAACTCAGGCCTTGACACTGTACCTAACAGAGGCCCAGATGCTAGTACTAACTAAGGCCTTGACACTGTCCCTAACTAAGGCCCTGCTGCCGTCAATATCTAATGTCCTGACACTATCCTGAGGTAATTTCCGGACCCATCTCTTACCAAGGTCCTGAAACTGTCCCTAAGTAAGCCCTGACGCTGTCCCTAAGGGAGGCCCTAAGGCTGTCCCTAACAGAGGCCCTGATAATGTCTTTAACAAAGCCCCTGAGGCTGATCCTACCAAGGCCCTTATGCTGCTCCTAAGTCATGCCCTGATACTATCCCTAGCTAAGGCTCTGACACTAGGCCTCACTCAAGCCCTGTCGCTCTCCCTAAGTCAGGCTCTGACGCTATCCCTACCTGAAGCCCTGACGCTGGTCCCAAATTAGGCCCTGATGCCCTAAGTAACTAAGGTCTTGACACTATCCCTAGGTCATGCCCTGACACAATCCTTAGACCTTAACCTAACCTTGTCTTTAACTAATGTTGAGCTTCTTATGCTAAATAAATCCCTGATGCAGTTCCTAACTAAGGCCCTAAAATTAGTCCCGAGGCCGTGGCCCTGGCCCTAACTGAGGCCTGGAGGCTCGTCCTAACTCAGGCCCTGACACTGTCCCTAACTAAGGCCCTGACACTACACCTAACTCAGTCCCTGACACTGTACCTAACAAAGGCTCTGATGCTAGTCCTAAGTCAGGCTGAGACACTGTCTCTAAGGCCCTGCTGCAGTCAATATCTAAAGTCCTGACATTATCCCGAGCTAATATCCTGACCCATGTCTTACCAAGGTCCTGAAACTGTCCCAAAGTAAGTCCTGACGCTGTCCCTAAGTGAGGCCCTGAGGCGGTCCCTAACAGAGGCCCTGAGAATGTCTTTAACGAAGACCCTAATGCTGATCCTACAGAGGCCCTTATACTGCTCCTAAGTCATGCCCTGACACTGTCCCTAACTCAGGCCCTAAAGATAGGCCTCACTTAGGCCCTGTTGCCGTACCTTAGTTAGGCTCTGACGCTGTCCGTACGTGAAGCCCTGACACTGGTCCTGATGAAGGCCCTGACGCTGGTCCTAACTAAGGCCCTGATGCTCTCAATAACTAAGGTCTTCACCCTATCCCTAGCTCACATCCTGACACTACCACTGGCCTGGAACCTGACTCTGTCCCGAGCTAACGTCCTGCCCCTTATCCTCACCGAAGCCGTAATGCTCTCCCTAACTAAGGCCCAGACTAGTCCTAATTAAGGCCCTGACACTGTCCCTAACTAAGGCCCGGAATCTATCTCTAATATAGGCCCTGCTGCCGGCAATAACTAAAATCCGGACACTATCCTGAGCTAATATCCTGACCCATTTCTAACCAAGGTCCTGACACCGTCCCTAAGAAAGCCCTGTCGCTGTTCCTAAGTGAAGACCTGAGGCTGTCCGTAACTCAGTCCCTGAAGCTATGCCTAACTGAGGCCTTGACGCTGTGACTAACTCAGGCCCTGATCATGTCTGTAACTAAGACACTAATGCTGATGCAACAAAGGCCCTGATGCTGCTCCTACATCATGCCCTGACAGTGTCCCCAGCTATGGGCCTGACGCTAGGCCTCACTCAGGCCCTGTTGCTCTCCCAGAGTCAGGCACTGACGCTGTCCCTACCTCAAGCCCTGACACGGGTCCTAAATAAGGCCCTGATACTGTAACTAAGCTCTTGACACTATCCCTAGGTCATTTCCTGACACGATCCCTAAACTTTACCCTAACCCTGTCCCTAGCAAATGTCCTGCCTCTTATGCTAACTAAAGCCCTTATGCTGTGACTACCTCAGGCCCTGAATTTAGTCCCAAGGCCGTGATACTGTCCCTAACTAAGGCCCTAACACTATTCCTAACTCAGGCCCTGACACTGTACCTAACAGAGGCCCAGATGCTAGTACTAACTAAGGCCTTGACACTGTCCCTAACTAAGGCCCTGCTGCCGTCAATATCTAATGTCCTGACACTATCCTGAGGTAATTTCCGGACCCATCTCTTACCAAGGTCCTGAAACTGTCCCTAAGTAAGCCCTGACGCTGTCCCTAAGGGAGGCCCTAAGGCTGTCCCTAACAGAGGCCCTGATAATGTCTTTAACAAAGCCCCTGAGGCTGATCCTACCAAGGCCCTTATGCTGCTCCTAAGTCATGCCCTGATACTATCCCTAGCTAAGGCTCTGACACTAGGCCTCACTCAAGCCCTGTCGCTCTCCCTAAGTCAGGCTCTGACGCTATCCCTACCTGAAGCCCTGACGCTGGTCCCAAATTAGGCCCTGATGCCCTAAGTAACTAAGGTCTTGACACTATCCCTAGGTCATGCCCTGACACAATCCTTAGACCTTAACCTAACCTTGTCTTTAACTAATGTTGAGCTTCTTATGCTAAATAAATCCCTGATGCAGTTCCTAACTAAGGCCCTAAAATTAGTCCCGAGGCCGTGGCCCTGGCCCTAACTGAGGCCTGGAGGCTCGTCCTAACTCAGGCCCTGACACTGTCCCTAACTAAGGCCCTGACACTACACCTAACTCAGTCCCTGACACTGTACCTAACAAAGGCTCTGATGCTAGTCCTAAGTCAGGCTGAGACACTGTCTCTAAGGCCCTGCTGCAGTCAATATCTAATGTCCTGACACTATCCTGAGGTAATTTCCAGACCCATCTCTTACCAAGCTCCTGAAACTGTCCCTAAGTAAGCCCTGACGCTGTCCCTAAGGGAGGCCCTAAGGCTGCCCCTAACAGAGGCCCTGATAATGTCTTTAACAAAGCCCCTGAGGCTGATTCTACCAAAGCCCTTGTGCTGCTCCTAAGTCATGCCCTGATACTATCCCTAGCTAAGGCTCTGACACTAGGCCTCACTCAAGCCCTGTCGCTCTCCCTAAGTCAGGCTCTGACGCTATCCCTACCTGAAGCCCTGACACGGGTCCTAAATAAGGCCCTGATACTGTAACTAAGCTCTTGACACTATCCCTAGGTCATTTCCTGACACGATCCCTAAACTTTACCCTAACCCTGTCCCTAGCAAATGTCCTGCCTCTTATGCTAACTAAAGCCATTATGCTGTGACTACCTCAGGCCCTGAATTTAGTCCCAAGGCTGTGATACTGTCCCTAACTAAGGCCCTAACACTATTCCTAACTCAGGCCCTGACACTGTACCTAACAGAGGCCCAGATGCTAGTACTAACTAAGGCCTTGACACTGTCCCTAACTAAGGCCCTGCTGCCGTCAATATCTAATGTCCTGACACTATCCTGAGGTAATTTCCGGACCCATCTCTTACCAAGCTCCTAAAACTGTCCCTAAGTAAGCCCTGACGCTGTCCCTAAGGGAGGCCCTAAGGCTGTCCCTAACAGAGGCCCTGATAATGTCTTTAACAAAGCCCCTGAGGCTGATCCTACCAAGGCCCTTATGCTGCTCCTAAGTCATGCCCTGATACTATCCCTAGCTAAGGCTCTGACACTAGGCCTCACTCAAGCCCTGTCGCTCTCCCTAAGTCAGGCTCTGACGCTATCCCTACCTGAAGCCCTGACACTGGTCCTAAATTAGGCCCTGATGCCCTAAGTAACTAAGGTCTTGACACTATCCCTAGGTCATGCCCTGACACAATCCCTAGACCTTAACCTAACCTTGTCTTTAACCAACGTTGAGCTTCTTATGCTAAATAAATCCCTGATGCTATTCCTAACTACGGCCCTAAAATTAGTTCTGAGGCCGTGACCCTGGCCCTAACTGAGGCCTGGAGGCTCGTCCTAACTCAGGCCCTGACACTGTCCCTAACTAAGGCCCTGACACTACACCTAACTCAGTCCCTGACACTGTACCTAACAAAGGCTCTGATGCTAGTCCTAAGTCAGGCTGAGACACTGTCTCTAAGGCCCTGCTGCAGTCAGTATCTAAAGTCCTGACATTATCCCGAGCTAATATCCTGACCCATGTCTTACCAAGGTCCTGAAACTGTCCCAAAATAAGCCCTGACGCTGTCCCTACGTGAAGCCCTGAGGCGGTCCCTAACAGAGGCCCTGAGAATGTCTTTAACGAAGACCCTAATGCTGATCCTACAGAGGCCCTTATACTGCTCCTAAGTCATGCCCTGACACTGCCCCTAACTCAGGCCCTAAAGATAGGCCTCACTTAGGCCCCGTTGCCGTACCTTAGTTAGGCTCTGTCGCTGTCCGTACGTGAAGCCCTGACACTGGTCCTGATGAAGGCCCTGACGCTGGTCCTAACTAAGGCCCTGATGCTCTCAATAAGTAAGATCTTCACCCTATCCCTAGCTCACATCCTGACACTACCACTGGCCTGGAACCTGACTCTGTCCCGAGCTAACGTCCTGCCCCTTATCCTCACTGAAGCCGTAATGCTCTCCCTAACTAAGGCCCAGACTAGTCCTAATTAAGGCCCTGACACTGTCCCTAACTAAGGCCCGGAATCTATCTCTAATATAGGCCCTGCTGCCGGCAATAACTAAAATCCGGACACTATCCTGAGCTAATATCCTGACCCATTTCTAACCGAGGTACTGACACCGTCCCTAAGAAAGCCCTGTTGCTGTTCCTAAGTGAAGACCTGAGGCTGTCCGTAACTCAGTCCCTGAAGCTATGCCTAACTGAGGCCTTGACGCTGTGACTAACTCAGGCCCTGATCATGTCTGTAACTAAGACACTAATGCTGATGCAACAAAGGCCCTGATGCTGCTCCTACATCATGCCCTGACAGTGTCCCCAGCTATGGGCCTGACGCTAGGCCTCACTCAGGCCCTGTTGCTCTCCCAGAGTCAGGCACTGACGCTGTCCCTACCTCAAGCCCTGACACGGGTCCTAAATAAGGCCCTGATACTGTAACTAAGCTCTTGACACTATCCCTAGGTCATTTCCTGACACGATCCCTAAACTTTACCCTAACCCTGTCCCTAGCAAATGTCCTGCCTCTTATGCTAACTAAAGCCCTTATGCTGTGACTACCTCAGGCCCTGAATTTAGTCCCAAGGCCGTGATACTGTCCCTAACTAAGGCCCTAACACTATTCCTAACTCAGGCCTTGACACTGTACCTAACAGAGGCCCAGATGCTAGTACTAACTAAGGCCTTGACACTGTCCCTAACTAAGGCCCTGCTGCCGTCAATATCTAATGTCCTGACACTATCCTGAGGTAATTTCCGGACCCATCTCTTACCAAGCTCCTGAAACTGTCCCTAAGTAAGCCCTGACGCTGTCCCTAAGGGAGGCCCTAAGGCTGTCCCTAACAGAGGCCCTGAGAATGTCTTTAACAAAGCCCCTGAGGCTGATCCTACCAAGGCCCTTATGCTGCTCCTAAGTCATGCCCTGATACTATCCCTAGCTAAGGCTCTGACACTAGGCCTCACTCAAGCCCTGTCGCTCTCCCTAAGTCAGGCTTTGACGCTATCCCTACCTGAAGCCCTGACACTGGTCCTAAATTAGACCCTGATGCACTAAGTAACTAAGGTCTTGACACTATCCCTAGGTCATGCCCTGACACAATCCCTAGACCTTCACCTAACCTTGTCTTTAACTAATGTTGAGCTTCTTATGCTAAATAAATCCCTGATGATGTTCCTAACTAAGGCCCTAAAATTAGTCCCGAGGCCGTGACCCTGGCCCTAACTGAGGCCTGGAGGCTCGTCCTAACTCAGGCCCTGACACTGTCCCTAACTAAGGCCCTGACACTACACCTAACTCAGTCCCTGACACTGTACCTAACAAAGGCTCTGATGCTAGTCCTAAGTCAGGCTGAGACACTGTCTCTAAGCCCCTGCTGCAGTCAATATCTAAAGTCCTGACATTATCCCGAGCTAATATCCTGACCCATGTCTTACCAAGGTCCTGAAACTGTCCCAAAGGAAGCCCTGACGCTGTCCCTATGTGAGGCCCTGAGGCGGTCCCTAACAGAGGCCCTGAGAATGTCTTTAACGAAGACCCTAATGCTGATCCTACAGAGGCCCTTATACGGCTCCTAAGTCATGCCCTGACACTGCCCCTAACTCAGGCCCTAAAGATAGGCCTCACTTAGGCCCCGTTGCCGTACCTTAGTTAGGCTCTGACGCTGTCCGTACGTGAAGCCCTGACACTGGTCCTGATGAAGGCCCTGACGCTGGTCCTAACTAAGGCCCTGATGCTCTCAATAACTAAGGTCTTCACCCTATCCCTAGCTCACATCCTGACACTACCACTGGCCTGGAACCTGACTCTGTCCCGAGCTAACGTCCTGCCCCTTATCCTCACCGAAGCCGTAATGCTCTCCCTAACTAAGGCCCAGACTAGTCCTAATTAAGGCCCTGACACTGTCCCTAACTAAGGCCCGGAATCTATCTCTAATATAGGCCCTGCTGCCGGCAATAACTAAAATCCGGACACTATCCTGAGCTAATATCCTGACCCATTTCTAACCAAGGTCCTGACACCGTCCCTAAGAAAGCCCTGTCGCTGTTCCTAAGTGAAGACCTGAGGCTGTCCGTAACTCAGTCCCTGAAGCTATGCCTAACTGAGGCCTTGACGCTGTGACTAACTCAGGCCCTGATCATGTCTGTAACTAAGACACTAATGCTGATGCAACAAAGGCCCTGATGCTGCTCCTACATCATGCCCTGACAGTGTCCCCAGCTATGGGCCTGACGCTAGGCCTCACTCAGGCCCTGTTGCTCTCCCAGAGTCAGGCACTGACGCTGTCCCTACCTCAAGCCCTGACACGGGTCCTAAATAAGGCCCTGATACTGTAACTAAGCTCTTGACACTATCCCTAGGTCATTTCCTGACACGATCCCTAAACTTTACCCTAACCCTGTCCCTAGCAAATGTCCTGCCTCTTATGCTAACTAAAGCCCTTAGGCTGTGACTACCTCAGGCCCTGAATTTAGTCCCAAGACCGTGATACTGTCCCTAACTAAGGCCCTAACACTATTCCTAACTCAGGCCCTGACACTGTACCTAACAGAGGCCCAGATGCTAGAACTAAGGCCTTGACACTGTCCCTAACTAAGGCCCTGCTGCCGTCAATATCTAATGTCCTGACACTATCCTGAGGTAATTTCCGGACCCATCTCTTACCAAGGTCCTGAAACTGTCCCTAAGTAAGCCCTGACGCTGTCCCTAAGGGAGGCCCTAAGGCTGTCCCTAACAGAGGCCCTGATAATGTCTTTAACAAAGCCCCTGAGGCTGATCCTACCAAGGCCCTTATGCTGCTCCTAAGTCATGCCCTGATACTATCCCTAGCTAAGGCTCTGACACTAGGCCTCACTCAAGCCCTGTCGCTCTCCCTAAGTCAGGCTCTGACGCTATCCCTACCTGAAGCCCTGACACGGGTCCTAAATAAGGCCCTGATACTGTAACTAAGCTCTTGACACTATCCCTAGGTCATTTCCTGACACGATCCCTAAACTTTACCCTAACCCTGTCCCTAGCAAATGTCCTGCCTCTTATGCTAACTAAAGCCATTATGCTGTGACTACCTCAGGCCCTGAATTTAGTCCCAAGGCTGTGATACTGTCCCTAACTAAGGCCCTAACACTATTCCTAACTCAGGCCCTGACACTGTACCTAACAGAGGCCCAGATGCTAGTACTAACTAAGGCCTTGACACTGTCCCTAACTAAGGCCCTGCTGCCGTCAATATCTAATGTCCTGACACTATCCTGAGGTAATTTCCGGACCCATCTCTTACCAAGCTCCTAAAACTGTCCCTAAGTAAGCCCTGACGCTGTCCCTAAGGGAGGCCCTAAGGCTGTCCCTAACAGAGGCCCTGATAATGTCTTTAACAAAGCCCCTGAGGCTGATCCTACCAAGGCCCTTATGCTGCTCCTAAGTCATGCCCTGATACTATCCCTAGCTAAGGCTCTGACACTAGGCCTCACTCAAGCCCTGTCGCTCTCCCTAAGTCAGGCTCTGACGCTATCCCTACCTGAAGCCCTGACACTGGTCCTAAATTAGGCCCTGATGCCCTAAGTAACTAAGGTCTTGACACTATCCCTAGGTCATGCCCTGACACAATCCCTAGACCTTAACCTAACCTTGTCTTTAACCAACGTTGAGCTTCTTATGCTAAATAAATCCCTGATGCTATTCCTAACTACGGCCCTAAAATTAGTTCTGAGGCCGTGACCCTGGCCCTAACTGAGGCCTGGAGGCTCGTCCTAACTCAGGCCCTGACACTGTCCCTAACTAAGGCCCTGACACTACACCTAACTCAGTCCCTGACACTGTACCTAACAAAGGCTCTGATGCTAGTCCTAAGTCAGGCTGAGACACTGTCTCTAAGGCCCTGCTGCAGTCAATATCTAAAGTCCTGACATTATCCCGAGCTAATATCCTGACCCATGTCTTACCAAGGTCCTGAAACTGTCCCAAAGGAAGCCCTGACGCTGTCCCTAAGTGAGGCCCTGAGGCGGTCCCTAACAGAGGCCCTGAGAATGTCTTTAACGAAGACCCTAATGCTGATCCTACAGAGGCCCTTATACGGCTCCTAAGTCATGCCCTGACACTGCCCCTAACTCAGGCCCTAAAGATAGGCCTCACTTAGGCCCCGTTGCCGTACCTTAGTTAGGCTCTGACGCTGTCCGTACGTGAAGCCCTGACACTGGTCCTGATGAAGGCCCTGACGCTGGTCCTAACTAAGGCCCTGATGCTCTCAATAACTAAGGTCTTCACCCTATCCCTAGCTCACATCCTGACACTACCACTGGCCTGGAACCTGACTCTGTCCCGAGCTAACGTCCTGCCCCTTATCCTCACCGAAGCCGTAATGCTCTCCCTAACTAAGGCCCAGACTAGTCCTAATTAAGGCCCTGACACTGTCCCTAACTAAGGCCCGGAATCTATCTCTAATATAGGCCCTGCTGCCGGCAATAACTAAAATCCGGACACTATCCTGAGCTAATATCCTGACCCATTTCTAACCAAGGTCCTGACACCGTCCCTAAGAAAGCCCTGTCGCTGTTCCTAAGTGAAGACCTGAGGCTGTCCGTAACTCAGTCCCTGAAGCTATGCCTAACTGAGGCCTTGACGCTGTGACTAACTCAGGCCCTGATCATGTCTGTAACTAAGACACTAATGCTGATGCAACAAAGGCCCTGATGCTGCTCCTACATCATGCCCTGACAGTGTCCCCAGCTATGGGCCTGACGCTAGGCCTCACTCAGGCCCTGTTGCTCTCCCAGAGTCAGGCACTGACGCTGTCCCTACCTCAAGCCCTGACACGGGTCCTAAATAAGGCCCTGATACTGTAACTAAGCTCTTGACACTATCCCTAGGTCATTTCCTGACACGATCCCTAAACTTTACCCTAACCCTGTCCCTAGCAAATGTCCTGCCTCTTATGCTAACTAAAGCCCTTAGGCTGTGACTACCTCAGGCCCTGAATTTAGTCCCAAGACCGTGATACTGTCCCTAACTAAGGCCCTAACACTATTCCTAACTCAGGCCCTGACACTGTACCTAACAGAGGCCCAGATGCTAGAACTAAGGCCTTGACACTGTCCCTAACTAAGGCCCTGCTGCCGTCAATATCTAATGTCCTGACACTATCCTGAGGTAATTTCCGGACCCATCTCTTACCAAGGTCCTGAAACTGTCCCTAAGTAAGCCCTGACGCTGTCCCTAAGGGAGGCCCTAAGGCTGTCCCTAACAGAGGCCCTGATAATGTCTTTAACAAAGCCCCTGAGGCTGATCCTACCAAGGCCCTTATGCTGCTCCTAAGTCATGCCCTGATACTATCCCTAGCTAAGGCTCTGACACTAGGCCTCACTCAAGCCCTGTCGCTCTCCCTAAGTCAGGCTCTGACGCTATCCCTACCTGAAGCCCTGACACGGGTCCTAAATAAGGCCCTGATACTGTAACTAAGCTCTTGACACTATCCCTAGGTCATTTCCTGACACGATCCCTAAACTTTACCCTAACCCTGTCCCTAGCAAATGTCCTGCCTCTTATGCTAACTAAAGCCATTATGCTGTGACTACCTCAGGCCCTGAATTTAGTCCCAAGGCTGTGATACTGTCCCTAACTAAGGCCCTAACACTATTCCTAACTCAGGCCCTGACACTGTACCTAACAGAGGCCCAGATGCTAGTACTAACTGAGGCCTTGACACTGTCCCTAACTAAGGCCCTGCTGCCGTCAATATCTAATGTCCTGACACTATCCTGAGGTAATTTCCGGACCCATCTCTTACCAAGCTCCTAAAACTGTCCCTAAGTAAGCCCTGACGCTGTCCCTAAGGGAGGCCCTAAGGCTGTCCCTAACAGAGGCCCTGATAATGTCTTTAACAAAGCCCCTGAGGCTGATCCTACCAAGGCCCTTATGCTGCTCCTAAGTCATGCCCTGATACTATCCCTAGCTAAGGCTCTGACACTAGGCCTCACTCAAGCCCTGTCGCTCTCCCTAAGTCAGGCTCTGACGCTATCCCTACCTGAAGCCCTGACGCTGGTCCCAAATTAGGCCCTGATGCCCTAAGTAACTAAGGTCTTGACACTATCCCTAGGTCATGCCCTGACACAATCCTTAGACCTTAACCTAACCTTGTCTTTAACTAATGTTGAGCTTCTTATGCTAAATAAATCCCTGATGCAGTTCCTAACTAAGGCCCTAAAATTAGTCCCGAGGCCGTGGCCCTGGCCCTAACTGAGGCCTGGAGGCTCGTCCTAACTCAGGCCCTGACACTGTCCCTAACTAAGGCCCTGACACTACACCTAACTCAGTCCCTGACACTGTACCTAACAAAGGCTCTGATGCTAGTCCTAAGTCAGGCTGAGACACTGTCTCTAAGGCCCTGCTGCAGTCAATATCTAAAGTCCTGACATTATCCCGAGCTAATATCCTGACCCATGTCTTACCAAGGTCCTGAAACTGTCCCAAAGTAAGTCCTGACGCTGTCCCTAAGTGAGGCCCTGAGGCGGTCCCTAACAGAGGCCCTGAGAATGTCTTTAACGAAGACCCTAATGCTGATCCTACAGAGGCCCTTATACTGCTCCTAAGTCATGCCCTGACACTGTCCCTAACTCAGGCCCTAAAGATAGGCCTCACTTAGGCCCTGTTGCCGTACCTTAGTTAGGCTCTGACGCTGTCCGTACGTGAAGCCCTGACACTGGTCCTGATGAAGGCCCTGACGCTGGTCCTAACTAAGGCCCTGATGCTCTCAATAACTAAGGTCTTCACCCTATCCCTAGCTCACATCCTGACACTACCACTGGCCTGGAACCTGACTCTGTCCCGAGCTAACGTCCTGCCCCTTATCCTCACCGAAGCCGTAATGCTCTCCCTAACTAAGGCCCAGACTAGTCCTAATTAAGGCCCTGACACTGTCCCTAACTAAGGCCCGGAATCTATCTCTAATATAGGCCCTGCTGCCGGCAATAACTAAAATCCGGACACTATCCTGAGCTAATATCCTGACCCATTTCTAACCAAGGTCCTGACACCGTCCCTAAGAAAGCCCTGTCGCTGTTCCTAAGTGAAGACCTGAGGCTGTCCGTAACTCAGTCCCTGAAGCTATGCCTAACTGAGGCCTTGACGCTGTGACTAACTCAGGCCCTGATCATGTCTGTAACTAAGACACTAATGCTGATGCAACAAAGGCCCTGATGCTGCTCCTACATCATGCCCTGACAGTGTCCCCAGCTATGGGCCTGACGCTAGGCCTCACTCAGGCCCTGTTGCTCTCCCAGAGTCAGGCACTGACGCTGTCCCTACCTCAAGCCCTGACACGGGTCCTAAATAAGGCCCTGATACTGTAACTAAGCTCTTGACACTATCCCTAGGTCATTTCCTGACACGATCCCTAAACTTTACCCTAACCCTGTCCCTAGCAAATGTCCTGCCTCTTATGCTAACTAAAGCCCTTATGCTGTGACTACCTCAGGCCCTGAATTTAGTCCCAAGGCCGTGATACTGTCCCTAACTAAGGCCCTAACACTATTCCTAACTCAGGCCTTGACACTGTACCTAACAGAGGCCCAGATGCTAGTACTAACTAAGGCCTTGACACTGTCCCTAACTAAGGCCCTGCTGCCGTCAATATCTAATGTCCTGACACTATCCTGAGGTAATTTCCGGACCCATCTCTTACCAAGGTCCTGAAACTGTCCCTAAGTAAGCCCTGACGCTGTCCCTAAGGGAGGCCCTAAGGCTGTCCCTAACAGAGGCCCTGATAATGTCTTTAACAAAGCCCCTGAGGCTGATCCTACCAAGGCCCTTATGCTGCTCCTAAGTCATGCCCTGATACTATCCCTAGCTAAGGCTCTGACACTAGGCCTCACTCAAGCCCTGTCGCTCTCCCTAAGTCAGGCTCTGACGCTATCCCTACCTGAAGCCCTGACGCTGGTCCCAAATTAGGCCCTGATGCCCTAAGTAACTAAGGTCTTGACACTATCCCTAGGTCATGCCCTGACACAATCCTTAGACCTTAACCTAACCTTGTCTTTAACTAATGTTGAGCTTCTTATGCTAAATAAATCCCTGATGCAGTTCCTAACTAAGGCCCTAAAATTAGTCCCGAGGCCGTGGCCCTGGCCCTAACTGAGGCCTGGAGGCTCGTCCTAACTCAGGCCCTGACACTGTCCCTAACTAAGGCCCTGACACTACACCTAACTCAGTCCCTGACACTGTACCTAACAAAGGCTCTGATGCTAGTCCTAAGTCAGGCTGAGACACTGTCTCTAAGGCCCTGCTGCAGTCAATATCTAAAGTCCTGACATTATCCCGAGCTAATATCCTGACCCATGTCTTACCAAGGTCCTGAAACTGTCCCAAAGTAAGTCCTGACGCTGTCCCTAAGTGAGGCCCTGAGGCGGTCCCTAACAGAGGCCCTGAGAATGTCTTTAACGAAGACCCTAATGCTGATCCTACAGAGGCCCTTATACTGCTCCTAAGTCATGCCCTGACACTGTCCCTAACTCAGGCCCTAAAGATAGGCCTCACTTAGGCCCTGTTGCCGTACCTTAGTTAGGCTCTGACGCTGTCCGTACGTGAAGCCCTGACACTGGTCCTGATGAAGGCCCTGACGCTGGTCCTAACTAAGGCCCTGATGCTCTCAATAACTAAGGTCTTCACCCTATCCCTAGCTCACATCCTGACACTACCACTGGCCTGGAACCTGACTCTGTCCCGAGCTAACGTCCTGCCCCTTATCCTCACCGAAGCCGTAATGCTCTCCCTAACTAAGGCCCAGACTAGTCCTAATTAAGGCCCTGACACTGTCCCTAACTAAGGCCCGGAATCTATCTCTAATATAGGCCCTGCTGCCGGCAATAACTAAAATCCGGACACTATCCTGAGCTAATATCCTGACCCATTTCTAACCAAGGTCCTGACACCGTCCCTAAGAAAGCCCTGTCGCTGTTCCTAAGTGAAGACCTGAGGCTGTCCGTAACTCAGTCCCTGAAGCTATGCCTAACTGAGGCCTTGACGCTGTGACTAACTCAGGCCCTGATCATGTCTGTAACTAAGACACTAATGCTGATGCAACAAAGGCCCTGATGCTGCTCCTACATCATGCCCTGACAGTGTCCCCAGCTATGGGCCTGACGCTAGGCCTCACTCAGGCCCTGTTGCTCTCCCAGAGTCAGGCACTGACGCTGTCCCTACCTCAAGCCCTGACACGGGTCCTAAATAAGGCCCTGATACTGTAACTAAGCTCTTGACACTATCCCTAGGTCATTTCCTGACACGATCCCTAAACTTTACCCTAACCCTGTCCCTAGCAAATGTCCTGCCTCTTATGCTAACTAAAGCCCTTATGCTGTGACTACCTCAGGCCCTGAATTTAGTCCCAAGGCCGTGATACTGTCCCTAACTAAGGCCCTAACACTATTCCTAACTCAGGCCCTGACACTGTACCTAACAGAGGCCCAGATGCTAGTACTAACTAAGGCCTTGACACTGTCCCTAACTAAGGCCCTGCTGCCGTCAATATCTAATGTCCTGACACTATCCTGAGGTAATTTCCGGACCCATCTCTTACCAAGGTCCTGAAACTGTCCCTAAGTAAGCCCTGACGCTGTCCCTAAGGGAGGCCCTAAGGCTGTCCCTAACAGAGGCCCTGATAATGTCTTTAACAAAGCCCCTGAGGCTGATCCTACCAAGGCCCTTATGCTGCTCCTAAGTCATGCCCTGATACTATCCCTAGCTAAGGCTCTGACACTAGGCCTCACTCAAGCCCTGTCGCTCTCCCTAAGTCAGGCTCTGACGCTATCCCTACCTGAAGCCCTGACGCTGGTCCCAAATTAGGCCCTGATGCCCTAAGTAACTAAGGTCTTGACACTATCCCTAGGTCATGCCCTGACACAATCCTTAGACCTTAACCTAACCTTGTCTTTAACTAATGTTGAGCTTCTTATGCTAAATAAATCCCTGATGCAGTTCCTAACTAAGGCCCTAAAATTAGTCCCGAGGCCGTGGCCCTGGCCCTAACTGAGGCCTGGAGGCTCGTCCTAACTCAGGCCCTGACACTGTCCCTAACTAAGGCCCTGACACTACACCTAACTCAGTCCCTGACACTGTACCTAACAAAGGCTCTGATGCTAGTCCTAAGTCAGGCTGAGACACTGTCTCTAAGGCCCTGCTGCAGTCAATATCTAATGTCCTGACACTATCCTGAGGTAATTTCCAGACCCATCTCTTACCAAGCTCCTGAAACTGTCCCTAAGTAAGCCCTGACGCTGTCCCTAAGGGAGGCCCTAAGGCTGCCCCTAACAGAGGCCCTGATAATGTCTTTAACAAAGCCCCTGAGGCTGATTCTACCAAAGCCCTTGTGCTGCTCCTAAGTCATGCCCTGATACTATCCCTAGCTAAGGCTCTGACACTAGGCCTCACTCAAGCCCTGTCGCTCTCCCTAAGTCAGGCTCTGACGCTATCCCTACCTGAAGCCCTGACACGGGTCCTAAATAAGGCCCTGATACTGTAACTAAGCTCTTGACACTATCCCTAGGTCATTTCCTGACACGATCCCTAAACTTTACCCTAACCCTGTCCCTAGCAAATGTCCTGCCTCTTATGCTAACTAAAGCCATTATGCTGTGACTACCTCAGGCCCTGAATTTAGTCCCAAGGCTGTGATACTGTCCCTAACTAAGGCCCTAACACTATTCCTAACTCAGGCCCTGACACTGTACCTAACAGAGGCCCAGATGCTAGTACTAACTAAGGCCTTGACACTGTCCCTAACTAAGGCCCTGCTGCCGTCAATATCTAATGTCCTGACACTATCCTGAGGTAATTTCCGGACCCATCTCTTACCAAGCTCCTAAAACTGTCCCTAAGTAAGCCCTGACGCTGTCCCTAAGGGAGGCCCTAAGGCTGTCCCTAACAGAGGCCCTGATAATGTCTTTAACAAAGCCCCTGAGGCTGATCCTACCAAGGCCCTTATGCTGCTCCTAAGTCATGCCCTGATACTATCCCTAGCTAAGGCTCTGACACTAGGCCTCACTCAAGCCCTGTCGCTCTCCCTAAGTCAGGCTCTGACGCTATCCCTACCTGAAGCCCTGACACTGGTCCTAAATTAGGCCCTGATGCCCTAAGTAACTAAGGTCTTGACACTATCCCTAGGTCATGCCCTGACACAATCCCTAGACCTTAACCTAACCTTGTCTTTAACCAACGTTGAGCTTCTTATGCTAAATAAATCCCTGATGCTATTCCTAACTACGGCCCTAAAATTAGTTCTGAGGCCGTGACCCTGGCCCTAACTGAGGCCTGGAGGCTCGTCCTAACTCAGGCCCTGACACTGTCCCTAACTAAGGCCCTGACACTACACCTAACTCAGTCCCTGACACTGTACCTAACAAAGGCTCTGATGCTAGTCCTAAGTCAGGCTGAGACACTGTCTCTAAGGCCCTGCTGCAGTCAGTATCTAAAGTCCTGACATTATCCCGAGCTAATATCCTGACCCATGTCTTACCAAGGTCCTGAAACTGTCCCAAAATAAGCCCTGACGCTGTCCCTACGTGAAGCCCTGAGGCGGTCCCTAACAGAGGCCCTGAGAATGTCTTTAACGAAGACCCTAATGCTGATCCTACAGAGGCCCTTATACTGCTCCTAAGTCATGCCCTGACACTGCCCCTAACTCAGGCCCTAAAGATAGGCCTCACTTAGGCCCCGTTGCCGTACCTTAGTTAGGCTCTGTCGCTGTCCGTACGTGAAGCCCTGACACTGGTCCTGATGAAGGCCCTGACGCTGGTCCTAACTAAGGCCCTGATGCTCTCAATAAGTAAGATCTTCACCCTATCCCTAGCTCACATCCTGACACTACCACTGGCCTGGAACCTGACTCTGTCCCGAGCTAACGTCCTGCCCCTTATCCTCACTGAAGCCGTAATGCTCTCCCTAACTAAGGCCCAGACTAGTCCTAATTAAGGCCCTGACACTGTCCCTAACTAAGGCCCGGAATCTATCTCTAATATAGGCCCTGCTGCCGGCAATAACTAAAATCCGGACACTATCCTGAGCTAATATCCTGACCCATTTCTAACCGAGGTACTGACACCGTCCCTAAGAAAGCCCTGTTGCTGTTCCTAAGTGAAGACCTGAGGCTGTCCGTAACTCAGTCCCTGAAGCTATGCCTAACTGAGGCCTTGACGCTGTGACTAACTCAGGCCCTGATCATGTCTGTAACTAAGACACTAATGCTGATGCAACAAAGGCCCTGATGCTGCTCCTACATCATGCCCTGACAGTGTCCCCAGCTATGGGCCTGACGCTAGGCCTCACTCAGGCCCTGTTGCTCTCCCAGAGTCAGGCACTGACGCTGTCCCTACCTCAAGCCCTGACACGGGTCCTAAATAAGGCCCTGATACTGTAACTAAGCTCTTGACACTATCCCTAGGTCATTTCCTGACACGATCCCTAAACTTTACCCTAACCCTGTCCCTAGCAAATGTCCTGCCTCTTATGCTAACTAAAGCCCTTATGCTGTGACTACCTCAGGCCCTGAATTTAGTCCCAAGGCCGTGATACTGTCCCTAACTAAGGCCCTAACACTATTCCTAACTCAGGCCTTGACACTGTACCTAACAGAGGCCCAGATGCTAGTACTAACTAAGGCCTTGACACTGTCCCTAACTAAGGCCCTGCTGCCGTCAATATCTAATGTCCTGACACTATCCTGAGGTAATTTCCGGACCCATCTCTTACCAAGCTCCTGAAACTGTCCCTAAGTAAGCCCTGACGCTGTCCCTAAGGGAGGCCCTAAGGCTGTCCCTAACAGAGGCCCTGAGAATGTCTTTAACAAAGCCCCTGAGGCTGATCCTACCAAGGCCCTTATGCTGCTCCTAAGTCATGCCCTGATACTATCCCTAGCTAAGGCTCTGACACTAGGCCTCACTCAAGCCCTGTCGCTCTCCCTAAGTCAGGCTTTGACGCTATCCCTACCTGAAGCCCTGACACTGGTCCTAAATTAGACCCTGATGCACTAAGTAACTAAGGTCTTGACACTATCCCTAGGTCATGCCCTGACACAATCCCTAGACCTTCACCTAACCTTGTCTTTAACTAATGTTGAGCTTCTTATGCTAAATAAATCCCTGATGATGTTCCTAACTAAGGCCCTAAAATTAGTCCCGAGGCCGTGACCCTGGCCCTAACTGAGGCCTGGAGGCTCGTCCTAACTCAGGCCCTGACACTGTCCCTAACTAAGGCCCTGACACTACACCTAACTCAGTCCCTGACACTGTACCTAACAAAGGCTCTGATGCTAGTCCTAAGTCAGGCTGAGACACTGTCTCTAAGCCCCTGCTGCAGTCAATATCTAAAGTCCTGACATTATCCCGAGCTAATATCCTGACCCATGTCTTACCAAGGTCCTGAAACTGTCCCAAAGGAAGCCCTGACGCTGTCCCTATGTGAGGCCCTGAGGCGGTCCCTAACAGAGGCCCTGAGAATGTCTTTAACGAAGACCCTAATGCTGATCCTACAGAGGCCCTTATACGGCTCCTAAGTCATGCCCTGACACTGCCCCTAACTCAGGCCCTAAAGATAGGCCTCACTTAGGCCCCGTTGCCGTACCTTAGTTAGGCTCTGACGCTGTCCGTACGTGAAGCCCTGACACTGGTCCTGATGAAGGCCCTGACGCTGGTCCTAACTAAGGCCCTGATGCTCTCAATAACTAAGGTCTTCACCCTATCCCTAGCTCACATCCTGACACTACCACTGGCCTGGAACCTGACTCTGTCCCGAGCTAACGTCCTGCCCCTTATCCTCACCGAAGCCGTAATGCTCTCCCTAACTAAGGCCCAGACTAGTCCTAATTAAGGCCCTGACACTGTCCCTAACTAAGGCCCGGAATCTATCTCTAATATAGGCCCTGCTGCCGGCAATAACTAAAATCCGGACACTATCCTGAGCTAATATCCTGACCCATTTCTAACCAAGGTCCTGACACCGTCCCTAAGAAAGCCCTGTCGCTGTTCCTAAGTGAAGACCTGAGGCTGTCCGTAACTCAGTCCCTGAAGCTATGCCTAACTGAGGCCTTGACGCTGTGACTAACTCAGGCCCTGATCATGTCTGTAACTAAGACACTAATGCTGATGCAACAAAGGCCCTGATGCTGCTCCTACATCATGCCCTGACAGTGTCCCCAGCTATGGGCCTGACGCTAGGCCTCACTCAGGCCCTGTTGCTCTCCCAGAGTCAGGCACTGACGCTGTCCCTACCTCAAGCCCTGACACGGGTCCTAAATAAGGCCCTGATACTGTAACTAAGCTCTTGACACTATCCCTAGGTCATTTCCTGACACGATCCCTAAACTTTACCCTAACCCTGTCCCTAGCAAATGTCCTGCCTCTTATGCTAACTAAAGCCCTTAGGCTGTGACTACCTCAGGCCCTGAATTTAGTCCCAAGACCGTGATACTGTCCCTAACTAAGGCCCTAACACTATTCCTAACTCAGGCCCTGACACTGTACCTAACAGAGGCCCAGATGCTAGAACTAAGGCCTTGACACTGTCCCTAACTAAGGCCCTGCTGCCGTCAATATCTAATGTCCTGACACTATCCTGAGGTAATTTCCGGACCCATCTCTTACCAAGGTCCTGAAACTGTCCCTAAGTAAGCCCTGACGCTGTCCCTAAGGGAGGCCCTAAGGCTGTCCCTAACAGAGGCCCTGATAATGTCTTTAACAAAGCCCCTGAGGCTGATCCTACCAAGGCCCTTATGCTGCTCCTAAGTCATGCCCTGATACTATCCCTAGCTAAGGCTCTGACACTAGGCCTCACTCAAGCCCTGTCGCTCTCCCTAAGTCAGGCTCTGACGCTATCCCTACCTGAAGCCCTGACACGGGTCCTAAATAAGGCCCTGATACTGTAACTAAGCTCTTGACACTATCCCTAGGTCATTTCCTGACACGATCCCTAAACTTTACCCTAACCCTGTCCCTAGCAAATGTCCTGCCTCTTATGCTAACTAAAGCCATTATGCTGTGACTACCTCAGGCCCTGAATTTAGTCCCAAGGCTGTGATACTGTCCCTAACTAAGGCCCTAACACTATTCCTAACTCAGGCCCTGACACTGTACCTAACAGAGGCCCAGATGCTAGTACTAACTAAGGCCTTGACACTGTCCCTAACTAAGGCCCTGCTGCCGTCAATATCTAATGTCCTGACACTATCCTGAGGTAATTTCCGGACCCATCTCTTACCAAGCTCCTAAAACTGTCCCTAAGTAAGCCCTGACGCTGTCCCTAAGGGAGGCCCTAAGGCTGTCCCTAACAGAGGCCCTGATAATGTCTTTAACAAAGCCCCTGAGGCTGATCCTACCAAGGCCCTTATGCTGCTCCTAAGTCATGCCCTGATACTATCCCTAGCTAAGGCTCTGACACTAGGCCTCACTCAAGCCCTGTCGCTCTCCCTAAGTCAGGCTCTGACGCTATCCCTACCTGAAGCCCTGACACTGGTCCTAAATTAGGCCCTGATGCCCTAAGTAACTAAGGTCTTGACACTATCCCTAGGTCATGCCCTGACACAATCCCTAGACCTTAACCTAACCTTGTCTTTAACCAACGTTGAGCTTCTTATGCTAAATAAATCCCTGATGCTATTCCTAACTACGGCCCTAAAATTAGTTCTGAGGCCGTGACCCTGGCCCTAACTGAGGCCTGGAGGCTCGTCCTAACTCAGGCCCTGACACTGTCCCTAACTAAGGCCCTGACACTACACCTAACTCAGTCCCTGACACTGTACCTAACAAAGGCTCTGATGCTAGTCCTAAGTCAGGCTGAGACACTGTCTCTAAGGCCCTGCTGCAGTCAATATCTAAAGTCCTGACATTATCCCGAGCTAATATCCTGACCCATGTCTTACCAAGGTCCTGAAACTGTCCCAAAGTAAGCCCTGACGCTGTCCCTAAGTGAGGCCCTGAGGCGGTCCCTAACAGAGGCCCTGAGAATGTCTTTAACGAAGACCCTAATGCTGATCCTACAGAGGCCCTTATACTGCTCCTAAGTCATGCCCTGACACTGCCCCTAACTCAGGCCCTAAAGATAGGCCTCACTTAGGCCCCGTTGCCGTACCTTAGTTAGGCTCTGACGCTGTCCGTACGTGAAGCCCTGACACTGGTCCTGATGAAGGCCCTGACGCTGGTCCTAACTAAGGCCCTGATGCTCTCAATAACTAAGGTCTTCACCCTATCCCTAGCTCACATCCTGACACTACCACTGGCCTGGAACCTGACTCTGTCCCGAGCTAACGTCCTGCCCCTTATCCTCACCGAAGCCGTAATGCTCTCCCTAACTAAGGCCCAGACTAGTCCTAATTAAGGCCCTGACACTGTCCCTAACTAAGGCCCGGAATCTATCTCTAATATAGGCCCTGCTGCCGGCAATAACTAAAATCCGGACACTATCCTGAGCTAATATCCTGACCCATTTCTAACCAAGGTCCTGACACCGTCCCTAAGAAAGCCCTGTCGCTGTTCCTAAGTGAAGACCTGAGGCTGTCCGTAACTCAGTCCCTGAAGCTATGCCTAACTGAGGCCTTGACGCTGTGACTAACTCAGGCCCTGATCATGTCTGTAACTAAGACACTAATGCTGATGCAACAAAGGCCCTGATGCTGCTCCTACATCATGCCCTGACAGTGTCCCCAGCTATGGGCCTGACGCTAGGCCTCACTCAGGCCCTGTTGCTCTCCCAGAGTCAGGCACTGACGCTGTCCCTACCTCAAGCCCTGACACGGGTCCTAAATAAGGCCCTGATACTGTAACTAAGCTCTTGACACTATCCCTAGGTCATTTCCTGACACGATCCCTAAACTTTACCCTAACCCTGTCCCTAGCAAATGTCCTGCCTCTTATGCTAACTAAAGCCCTTATGCTGTGACTACCTCAGGCCCTGAATTTAGTCCCAAGACCGTGATACTGTCCCTAACTAAGGCCCTAACACTATTCCTAACTCAGGCCCTGACACTGTACCTAACAGAGGCCCAGATGCTAGTACTAACTAAGGCCTTGACACTGTCCCTAACTAAGGCCCTGCTGCCGTCAATATCTAATGTCCTGACACTATCCTGAGGTAATTTCCGGACCCATCTCTTACCAAGGTCCTGAAACTGTCCCTAAGTAAGCCCTGACGCTGTCCCTAAGGGAGGCCCTAAGGCTGTCCCTAACAGAGGCCCTGATAATGTCTTTAACAAAGCCCCTGAGGCTGATCCTACCAAGGCCCTTATGCTGCTCCTAAGTCATGCCCTGATACTATCCCTAGCTAAGGCTCTGACACTAGGCCTCACTCAAGCCCTGTCGCTCTCCCTAAGTCAGGCTCTGACGCTATCCCTACCTGAAGCCCTGACACGGGTCCTAAATAAGGCCCTGATACTGTAACTAAGCTCTTGACACTATCCCTAGGTCATTTCCTGACACGATCCCTAAACTTTACCCTAACCCTGTCCCTAGCAAATGTCCTGCCTCTTATGCTAACTAAAGCCATTATGCTGTGACTACCTCAGGCCCTGAATTTAGTCCCAAGGCTGTGATACTGTCCCTAACTAAGGCCCTAACACTATTCCTAACTCAGGCCCTGACACTGTACCTAACAGAGGCCCAGATGCTAGTACTAACTAAGGCCTTGACACTGTCCCTAACTAAGGCCCTGCTGCCGTCAATATCTAATGTCCTGACACTATCCTGAGGTAATTTCCGGACCCATCTCTTACCAAGCTCCTAAAACTGTCCCTAAGTAAGCCCTGACGCTGTCCCTAAGGGAGGCCCTAAGGCTGTCCCTAACAGAGGCCCTGATAATGTCTTTAACAAAGCCCCTGAGGCTGATCCTACCAAGGCCCTTATGCTGCTCCTAAGTCATGCCCTGATACTATCCCTAGCTAAGGCTCTGACACTAGGCCTCACTCAAGCCCTGTCGCTCTCCCTAAGTCAGGCTCTGACGCTATCCCTACCTGAAGCCCTGACACTGGTCCTAAATTAGGCCCTGATGCCCTAAGTAACTAAGGTCTTGACACTATCCCTAGGTCATGCCCTGACACAATCCCTAGACCTTAACCTAACCTTGTCTTTAACCAACGTTGAGCTTCTTATGCTAAATAAATCCCTGATGCTATTCCTAACTACGGCCCTAAAATTAGTTCTGAGGCCGTGACCCTGGCCCTAACTGAGGCCTGGAGGCTCGTCCTAACTCAGGCCCTGACACTGTCCCTAACTAAGGCCCTGACACTACACCTAACTCAGTCCCTGACACTGTACCTAACAAAGGCTCTGATGCTAGTCCTAAGTCAGGCTGAGACACTGTCTCTAAGGCCCTGCTGCAGTCAGTATCTAAAGTCCTGACATTATCCCAAGCTAATATCCTGACCCATGTCTTACCAAGGTCCTGAAACTGTCCCAAAGTAAGCCCTGACGCTGTCCCTACGTGAGGCCCTGAGGCGGTCCCTAACAGAGGCCCTGAGAATGTCTTTAACGAAGACCCTAATGCTGATCCTACAGAGGCCCTTATACTGCTCCTAAGTCATGCCCTGACACTGTCCCTAACTCAGGCCCTAAAGATAGGCCTCACTTAGGCCCCGTTGCCGTACCTTAGTTAGGCACTGACGCTGTCCGTACGTGAAGCCCTGACACTGGTCCTGATGAAGGCCCTGACGCTGGTCCTAAGTAAGGCCCTGATGCTCTCAATAACTAAGATCTTCACCCTATCCCTAGCTCACATCCTGACACTACCACTGGCCTGGAACCTGACTCTGTCCCGAGCTAACGTCCTGCCCCTTATCCTCACCGAAGCCGTAATGCTCTCCCTAACTAAGGCCCAGACTAGTCCTAATTAAGGCCCTGACACTGTCCCTAACTAAGGCCCGGAATCTATCTCTAATATAGGCCCTGCTGCCGGCAATAACTAAAATCCGGACACTATCCTGAGCTAATATCTTGACCCATTTCTAACCAAGGTCCTGACACCGTCCCTAAGAAAGCCCTGTCGCTGTTCCTAAGGGAAGACCTGAGGCTGTCCGTAACTCAGTCCCTGAAGCTATGCCTAACTGAGGCCTTGACGCTGTGACTAACTCAGGCCCTGATCATGTCTGTAACTAAGACACTAATGCTGATGCAACAAAGGCCCTGATGCTGCTCCTACATCATGCCCTGACAGTGTCCCCAGCTATGGGCCTGACGCTAGGCCTCACTCAGGCCCTGTTGCTCTCCCAGAGTCAGGCACTGACGCTGTCCCTACCTGAAGCCCTGAAACGGGTCCTAAATAAGGCCCTGATACTGTAACTAAGCTCTTGACACTATCCCTAGGTCATTTCCTGACACGATCCCTAAACTTTACCCTAACCCTGTCCCTAGCAAATGTCCTGCCTCTTATGCTAACTAAAGCCATTATGCTGTGACTACCTCAGGCCCTGAATTTAGTCCCAAGGCCGTGATACTGTCCCTAACTAAGGCCCTAACACTATTCCTAACTCAGGCCCTGACACTGTACCTAACAGAGGCCCAGATGCTAGTACTAACTAAGGCCTTGACACTGTCCCTAACTAAGGCCCTGCTGCCGTCAATATCTAATGTCCTGACACTATCCTGAGGTAATTTCCGGACCCATCTCTTACCAAGGTCCTGAAACTGTCCCTAAGTAAGCCCTGACGCTGTCCCTAAGGGAGGCCCTAAGGCTGTCCCTAACAGAGGCCCTGATAATGTCTTTAACAAAGCCCCTGAGGCTGATCCTACCAAGGCCCTTATGCTGCTCCTAAGTCATGCCCTGATACTATCCCTAGCTAAGGCTCTGACACTAGGCCTCACTCAAGCCCTGTCGCTCTCCCTAAGTCAGGCTCTGACGCTATCCCTACCTGAAGCCCTGACGCTGGTCCCAAATTAGGCCCTAATGCCCTAAGTAACTAAGGTCTTGACACTATCCCTAGGTCATGCCCTGACACAATCCTTAGACCTTAACCTAACCTTGTCTTTAACTAATGTTGAGCTTCTTATGCTAAATAAATCCCTGATGCAGTTCCTAACTAAGGCCCTAAAATTAGTCCCGAGGCCGTGGCCCTGGCCCTAACTGAGGCCTGGAGGCTCGTCCTAACTCAGGCCCTGACACTGTCCCTAACTAAGGCCCTGACACTACACCTAACTCAGTCCCTGACACTGTACCTAACAAAGGCTCTGATGCTAGTCCTAAGTCAGGCTGAGACACTGTCTCTAAGGCCCTGCTGCAGTCAATATCTAAAGTCCTGACATTATCCCGAGCTAATATCCTGACCCATGTCTTACCAAGGTCCTGAAACTGTCCCAAAGTAAGTCCTGACGCTGTCCCTAAGTGAGGCCCTGAGGCGGTCCCTAACAGAGGCCCTGAGAATGTCTTTAACGAAGACCCTAATGCTGATCCTACAGAGGCCCTTATACTGCTCCTAAGTCATGCCCTGACACTGTCCCTAACTCAGGCCCTAAAGATAGGCCTCACTTAGGCCCCGTTGCCGTACCTTAGTTAGGCTCTGACGCTGTCCGTACGTGAAGCCCTGACACTGGTCCTGATGAAGGCCCTGACGCTGGTCCTAACTAAGGCCCTGATGCTCTCAATAACTAAGGTCTTCACCCTATCCCTAGCTCACATCCTGACACTACCACTGGCCTGGAACCTGACTCTGTCCCGAGCTAACGTCCTGCCCCTTATCCTCACCGAAGCCGTAATGCTCTCCCTAACTAAGGCCCAGACTAGTCCTAATTAAGGCCCTGACACTGTCCCTAACTAAGGCCCGGAATCTATCTCTAATATAGGCCCTGCTGCCGGCAATAACTAAAATCCGGACACTATCCTGAGCTAATATCCTGACCCATTTCTAACCAAGGTCCTGACACCGTCCCTAAGAAAGCCCTGTCGCTGTTCCTAAGGGAAGACCTGAGGCTGTCCGTAACTCAGTCCCTGAAGCTATGCCTAACTGAGGCCTTGACGCTGTGACTAACTCAGGCCCTGATCATGTCTGTAACTAAGACACTAATGCTGATGCAACAAAGGCCCTGATGCTGCTCCTACATCATGCCCTGACAGTGTCCCCAGCTATGGGCCTGACGCTAGGCCTCACTCAGGCCCTGTTGCTCTCCCAGAGTCAGGCACTGACGCTGTCCCTACCTCAAGCCCTGACACGGGTCCTAAATAAGGCCCTGATACTGTAACTAAGCTCTTGACACTATCCCTAGGTCATTTCCTGACACGATCCCTAAACTTTACCCTAACCCTGTCCCTAGCAAATGTCCTGCCTCTTATGCTAACTAAAGCCCTTATGCTGTGACTACCTCAGGCCCTGAATTTAGTCCCAAGGCCGTGATACTGTCCCTAACTAAGGCCCTAACACTATTCCTAACTCAGGCCCTGACACTGTACCTAACAGAGGCCCAGATGCTAGTACTAACTAAGGCCTTGACACTGTCCCTAACTAAGGCCCTGCTGCCGTCAATATCTAATGTCCTGACACTATCCTGAGGTAATTTCCGGACCCATCTCTTACCAAGGTCCTGAAACTGTCCCTAAGTAAGCCCTGACGCTGTCCCTAAGGGAGGCCCTAAGGCTGTCCCTAACAGAGGCCCTGATAATGTCTTTAACAAAGCCCCTGAGGCTGATCCTACCAAGGCCCTTATGCTGCTCCTAAGTCATGCCCTGATACTATCCCTAGCTAAGGCTCTGACACTAGGCCTCACTCAAGCCCTGTCGCTCTCCCTAAGTCAGGCTCTGACGCTATCCCTACCTGAAGCCCTGACGCTGGTCCCAAATTAGGCCCTGATGCCCTAAGTAACTAAGGTCTTGACACTATCCCTAGGTCATGCCCTGACACAATCCTTAGACCTTAACCTAACCTTGTCTTTAACTAATGTTGAGCTTCTTATGCTAAATAAATCCCTGATGCAGTTCCTAACTAAGGCCCTAAAATTAGTCCCGAGGCCGTGGCCCTGGCCCTAACTGAGGCCTGGAGGCTCGTCCTAACTCAGGCCCTGACACTGTCCCTAACTAAGGCCCTGACACTACACCTAACTCAGTCCCTGACACTGTACCTAACAAAGGCTCTGATGCTAGTCCTAAGTCAGGCTGAGACACTGTCTCTAAGGCCCTGCTGCAGTCAATATCTAATGTCCTGACACTATCCTGAGGTAATTTCCAGACCCATCTCTTACCAAGCTCCTGAAACTGTCCCTAAGTAAGCCCTGACGCTGTCCCTAAGGGAGGCCCTAAGGCTGCCCCTAACAGAGGCCCTGATAATGTCTTTAACAAAGCCCCTGAGGCTGATTCTACCAAAGCCCTTGTGCTGCTCCTAAGTCATGCCCTGATACTATCCCTAGCTAAGGCTCTGACACTAGGCCTCACTCAAGCCCTGTCGCTCTCCCTAAGTCAGGCTCTGACGCTATCCCTACCTGAAGCCCTGACACTGGTCCTAAATTAGGCCCTGATGCCCTAAGTAACTAAGGTCTTGACACTATCCCTAGGTCATGCCCTGACACAATCCCTAGACCTTAACCTAACCTTGTCTTTAACCAACGTTGAGCTTCTTATGCTAAATAAATCCCTGATGCTATTCCTAACTACGGCCCTAAAATTAGTTCTGAGGCCGTGACCCTGGCCCTAACTGAGGCCTGGAGGCTCGTCCTAACTCAGGCCCTGACACTGTCCCTAACTAAGGCCCTGACACTACACCTAACTCAGTCCCTGACACTGTACCTAACAAAGGCTCTGATGCTAGTCCTAAGTCAGGCTGAGACACTGTCTCTAAGGCCCTGCTGCAGTCAGTATCTAAAGTCCTGACATTATCCCAAGCTAATATCCTGACCCATGTCTTACCAAGGTCCTGAAACTGTCCCAAAGTAAGCCCTGACGCTGTCCCTACGTGAGGCCCTGAGGCGGTCCCTAACAGAGGCCCTGAGAATGTCTTTAACGAAGACCCTAATGCTGATCCTACAGAGGCCCTTATACTGCTCCTAAGTCATGCCCTGACACTGTCCCTAACTCAGGCCCTAAAGATAGGCCTCACTTAGGCCCCGTTGCCGTACCTTAGTTAGGCACTGACGCTGTCCGTACGTGAAGCCCTGACACTGGTCCTGATGAAGGCCCTGACGCTGGTCCTAAGTAAGGCCCTGATGCTCTCAATAACTAAGATCTTCACCCTATCCCTAGCTCACATCCTGACACTACCACTGGCCTGGAACCTGACTCTGTCCCGAGCTAACGTCCTGCCCCTTATCCTCACCGAAGCCGTAATGCTCTCCCTAACTAAGGCCCAGACTAGTCCTAATTAAGGCCCTGACACTGTCCCTAACTAAGGCCCGGAATCTATCTCTAATATAGGCCCTGCTGCCGGCAATAACTAAAATCCGGACACTATCCTGAGCTAATATCTTGACCCATTTCTAACCAAGGTCCTGACACCGTCCCTAAGAAAGCCCTGTCGCTGTTCCTAAGGGAAGACCTGAGGCTGTCCGTAACTCAGTCCCTGAAGCTATGCCTAACTGAGGCCTTGACGCTGTGACTAACTCAGGCCCTGATCATGTCTGTAACTAAGACACTAATGCTGATGCAACAAAGGCCCTGATGCTGCTCCTACATCATGCCCTGACAGTGTCCCCAGCTATGGGCCTGACGCTAGGCCTCACTCAGGCCCTGTTGCTCTCCCAGAGTCAGGCACTGACGCTGTCCCTACCTGAAGCCCTGAAACGGGTCCTAAATAAGGCCCTGATACTGTAACTAAGCTCTTGACACTATCCCTAGGTCATTTCCTGACACGATCCCTAAACTTTACCCTAACCCTGTCCCTAGCAAATGTCCTGCCTCTTATGCTAACTAAAGCCATTATGCTGTGATTACCTCAGGCCCTGAATTTAGTCCCAAGGCCGTGATACTGTCCCTAACTAAGGCCCTAACACTATTCCTAACTCAGGCCCTGACACTGTACCTAACAGAGGCCCAGATGCTAGTACTAACTAAGGCCTTGACACTGTCCCTAACTAAGGCCCTGCTGCCGTCAATATCTAATGTCCTGACACTATCCTGAGGTAATTTCCGGACCCATCTCTTACCAAGGTCCTGAAACTGTCCCTAAGTAAGCCCTGACGCTGTCCCTAAGGGAGGCCCTAAGGCTGTCCCTAACAGAGGCCCTGATAATGTCTTTAACAAAGCCCCTGAGGCTGATCCTACCAAGGCCCTTATGCTGCTCCTAAGTCATGCCCTGATACTATCCCTAGCTAAGGCTCTGACACTAGGCCTCACTCAAGCCCTGTCGCTCTCCCTAAGTCAGGCTCTGACGCTATCCCTACCTGAAGCCCTGACGCTGGTCCCAAATTAGGCCCTAATGCCCTAAGTAACTAAGGTCTTGACACTATCCCTAGGTCATGCCCTGACACAATCCTTAGACCTTAACCTAACCTTGTCTTTAACTAATGTTGAGCTTCTTATGCTAAATAAATCCCTGATGCAGTTCCTAACTAAGGCCCTAAAATTAGTCCCGAGGCCGTGGCCCTGGCCCTAACTGAGGCCTGGAGGCTCGTCCTAACTCAGGCCCTGACACTGTCCCTAACTAAGGCCCTGACACTACACCTAACTCAGTCCCTGACACTGTACCTAACAAAGGCTCTGATGCTAGTCCTAAGTCAGGCTGAGACACTGTCTCTAAGGCCCTGCTGCAGTCAATATCTAAAGTCCTGACATTATCCCGAGCTAATATCCTGACCCATGTCTTACCAAGGTCCTGAAACTGTCCCAAAGTAAGTCCTGACGCTGTCCCTAAGTGAGGCCCTGAGGCGGTCCCTAACAGAGGCCCTGAGAATGTCTTTAACGAAGACCCTAATGCTGATCCTACAGAGGCCCTTATACTGCTCCTAAGTCATGCCCTGACACTGTCCCTAACTCAGGCCCTAAAGATAGGCCTCACTTAGGCCCCGTTGCCGTACCTTAGTTAGGCTCTGACGCTGTCCGTACGTGAAGCCCTGACACTGGTCCTGATGAAGGCCCTGACGCTGGTCCTAACTAAGGCCCTGATGCTCTCAATAACTAAGGTCTTCACCCTATCCCTAGCTCACATCCTGACACTACCACTGGCCTGGAACCTGACTCTGTCCCGAGCTAACGTCCTGCCCCTTATCCTCACCGAAGCCGTAATGCTCTCCCTAACTAAGGCCCAGACTAGTCCTAATTAAGGCCCTGACACTGTCCCTAACTAAGGCCCGGAATCTATCTCTAATATAGGCCCTGCTGCCGGCAATAACTAAAATCCGGACACTATCCTGAGCTAATATCCTGACCCATTTCTAACCAAGGTCCTGACACCGTCCGTAAGAAAGCCCTGTCGCTGTTCCTAAGGGAAGACCTGAGGCTGTCCGTAACTCAGTCCCTGAAGCTATGCCTAACTGAGGCCTTGACGCTGTGACTAACTCAGGCCCTGATCATGTCTGTAACTAAGACACTAATGCTGATGCAACAAAGGCCCTGATGCTGCTCCTACATCATGCCCTGACAGTGTCCCCAGCTATGGGCCTGACGCTAGGCCTCACTCAGGCCCTGTTGCTCTCCCAGAGTCAGGCACTGACGCTGTCCCTACCTCAAGCCCTGACACGGGTCCTAAATAAGGCCCTGATACTGTAACTAAGCTCTTGACACTATCCCTAGGTCATTTCCTGACACGATCCCTAAACTTTACCCTAACCCTGTCCCTAGCAAATGTCCTGCCTCTTATGCTAACTAAAGCCCTTATGCTGTGACTACCTCAGGCCCTGAATTTAGTCCCAAGGCCGTGATACTGTCCCTAACTAAGGCCCTAACACTATTCCTAACTCAGGCCTTGACACTGTACCTAACAGAGGCCCAGATGCTAGTACTAACTAAGGCCTTGACACTGTCCCTAACTAAGGCCCTGCTGCCGTCAATATCTAATGTCCTGACACTATCCTGAGGTAATTTCCGGACCCATCTCTTACCAAGGTCCTGAAACTGTCCCTAAGTAAGCCCTGACGCTGTCCCTAAGGGAGGCCCTAAGGCTGTCCCTAACAGAGGCCCTGATAATGTCTTTAACAAAGCCCCTGAGGCTGATCCTACCAAGGCCCTTATGCTGCTCCTAAGTCATGCCCTGATACTATCCCTAGCTAAGGCTCTGACACTAGGCCTCACTCAAGCCCTGTCGCTCTCCCTAAGTCAGGCTCTGACGCTATCCCTACCTGAAGCCCTGACGCTGGTCCCAAATTAGGCCCTGATGCCCTAAGTAACTAAGGTCTTGACACTATCCCTAGGTCATGCCCTGACACAATCCTTAGACCTTAACCTAACCTTGTCTTTAACTAATGTTGAGCTTCTTATGCTAAATAAATCCCTGATGCAGTTCCTAACTAAGGCCCTAAAATTAGTCCCGAGGCCGTGGCCCTGGCCCTAACTGAGGCCTGGAGGCTCGTCCTAACTCAGGCCCTGACACTGTCCCTAACTAAGGCCCTGACACTACACCTAACTCAGTCCCTGACACTGTACCTAACAAAGGCTCTGATGCTAGTCCTAAGTCAGGCTGAGACACTGTCTCTAAGGCCCTGCTGCAGTCAATATCTAAAGTCCTGACATTATCCCGAGCTAATATCCTGACCCATGTCTTACCAAGGTCCTGAAACTGTCCCAAAGTAAGTCCTGACGCTGTCCCTAAGTGAGGCCCTGAGGCGGTCCCTAACAGAGGCCCTGAGAATGTCTTTAACGAAGACCCTAATGCTGATCCTACAGAGGCCCTTATACTGCTCCTAAGTCATGCCCTGACACTGTCCCTAACTCAGGCCCTAAAGATAGGCCTCACTTAGGCCCTGTTGCCGTACCTTAGTTAGGCTCTGACGCTGTCCGTACGTGAAGCCCTGACACTGGTCCTGATGAAGGCCCTGACGCTGGTCCTAACTAAGGCCCTGATGCTCTCAATAACTAAGGTCTTCACCCTATCCCTAGCTCACATCCTGACACTACCACTGGCCTGGAACCTGACTCTGTCCCGAGCTAACGTCCTGCCCCTTATCCTCACCGAAGCCGTAATGCTCTCCCTAACTAAGGCCCAGACTAGTCCTAATTAAGGCCCTGACACTGTCCCTAACTAAGGCCCGGAATCTATCTCTAATATAGGCCCTGCTGCCGGCAATAACTAAAATCCGGACACTATCCTGAGCTAATATCCTGACCCATTTCTAACCAAGGTCCTGACACCGTCCCTAAGAAAGCCCTGTCGCTGTTCCTAAGTGAAGACCTGAGGCTGTCCGTAACTCAGTCCCTGAAGCTATGCCTAACTGAGGCCTTGACGCTGTGACTAACTCAGGCCCTGATCATGTCTGTAACTAAGACACTAATGCTGATGCAACAAAGGCCCTGATGCTGCTCCTACATCATGCCCTGACAGTGTCCCCAGCTATGGGCCTGACGCTAGGCCTCACTCAGGCCCTGTTGCTCTCCCAGAGTCAGGCACTGACGCTGTCCCTACCTCAAGCCCTGACACGGGTCCTAAATAAGGCCCTGATACTGTAACTAAGCTCTTGACACTATCCCTAGGTCATTTCCTGACACGATCCCTAAACTTTACCCTAACCCTGTCCCTAGCAAATGTCCTGCCTCTTATGCTAACTAAAGCCCTTATGCTGTGACTACCTCAGGCCCTGAATTTAGTCCCAAGGCCGTGATACTGTCCCTAACTAAGGCCCTAACACTATTCCTAACTCAGGCCCTGACACTGTACCTAACAGAGGCCCAGATGCTAGTACTAACTAAGGCCTTGACACTGTCCCTAACTAAGGCCCTGCTGCCGTCAATATCTAATGTCCTGACACTATCCTGAGGTAATTTCCGGACCCATCTCTTACCAAGGTCCTGAAACTGTCCCTAAGTAAGCCCTGACGCTGTCCCTAAGGGAGGCCCTAAGGCTGTCCCTAACAGAGGCCCTGATAATGTCTTTAACAAAGCCCCTGAGGCTGATCCTACCAAGGCCCTTATGCTGCTCCTAAGTCATGCCCTGATACTATCCCTAGCTAAGGCTCTGACACTAGGCCTCACTCAAGCCCTGTCGCTCTCCCTAAGTCAGGCTCTGACGCTATCCCTACCTGAAGCCCTGACGCTGGTCCCAAATTAGGCCCTGATGCCCTAAGTAACTAAGGTCTTGACACTATCCCTAGGTCATGCCCTGACACAATCCTTAGACCTTAACCTAACCTTGTCTTTAACTAATGTTGAGCTTCTTATGCTAAATAAATCCCTGATGCAGTTCCTAACTAAGGCCCTAAAATTAGTCCCGAGGCCGTGGCCCTGGCCCTAACTGAGGCCTGGAGGCTCGTCCTAACTCAGGCCCTGACACTGTCCCTAACTAAGGCCCTGACACTACACCTAACTCAGTCCCTGACACTGTACCTAACAAAGGCTCTGATGCTAGTCCTAAGTCAGGCTGAGACACTGTCTCTAAGGCCCTGCTGCAGTCAATATCTAATGTCCTGACACTATCCTGAGGTAATTTCCAGACCCATCTCTTACCAAGCTCCTGAAACTGTCCCTAAGTAAGCCCTGACGCTGTCCCTAAGGGAGGCCCTAAGGCTGCCCCTAACAGAGGCCCTGATAATGTCTTTAACAAAGCCCCTGAGGCTGATTCTACCAAAGCCCTTGTGCTGCTCCTAAGTCATGCCCTGATACTATCCCTAGCTAAGGCTCTGACACTAGGCCTCACTCAAGCCCTGTCGCTCTCCCTAAGTCAGGCTCTGACGCTATCCCTACCTGAAGCCCTGACACGGGTCCTAAATAAGGCCCTGATACTGTAACTAAGCTCTTGACACTATCCCTAGGTCATTTCCTGACACGATCCCTAAACTTTACCCTAACCCTGTCCCTAGCAAATGTCCTGCCTCTTATGCTAACTAAAGCCATTATGCTGTGACTACCTCAGGCCCTGAATTTAGTCCCAAGGCCGTGATACTGTCCCTAACTAAGGCCCTAACACTATTCCTAACTCAGGCCCTGACACTGTACCTAACAGAGGCCCAGATGCTAGTACTAACTAAGGCCTTGACACTGTCCCTAACTAAGGCCCTGCTGCCGTCAATATCTAATGTCCTGACACTATCCTGAGGTAATTTCCGGACCCATCTCTTACCAAGCTCCTAAAACTGTCCCTAAGTAAGCCCTGACGCTGTCCCTAAGGGAGGCCCTAAGGCTGTCCCTAACAGAGGCCCTGATAATGTCTTTAACAAAGCCCCTGAGGCTGATCCTACCAAGGCCCTTATGCTGCTCCTAAGTCATGCCCTGATACTATCCCTAGCTAAGGCTCTGACACTAGGCCTCACTCAAGCCCTGTCGCTCTCCCTAAGTCAGGCTCTGACGCTATCCCTACCTGAAGCCCTGACACTGGTCCTAAATTAGGCCCTGATGCCCTAAGTAACTAAGGTCTTGACACTATCCCTAGGTCATGCCCTGACACAATCCCTAGACCTTAACCTAACCTTGTCTTTAACCAACGTTGAGCTTCTTATGCTAAATAAATCCCTGATGCTATTCCTAACTACGGCCCTAAAATTAGTTCTGAGGCCGTGACCCTGGCCCTAACTGAGGCCTGGAGGCTCGTCCTAACTCAGGCCCTGACACTGTCCCTAACTAAGGCCCTGACACTACACCTAACTCAGTCCCTGACACTGTACCTAACAAAGGCTCTGATGCTAGTCCTAAGTCAGGCTGAGACACTGTCTCTAAGGCCCTGCTGCAGTCAGTATCTAAAGTCCTGACATTATCCCGAGCTAATATCCTGACCCATGTCTTACCAAGGTCCTGAAACTGTCCCAAAATAAGCCCTGACGCTGTCCCTACGTGAAGCCCTGAGGTGGTCCCTAACAGAGGCCCTGAGAATGTCTTTAACGAAGACCCTAATGCTGATCCTACAGAGGCCCTTATACTGCTCCTAAGTCATGCCCTGACACTGCCCCTAACTCAGGCCCTAAAGATAGGCCTCACTTAGGCCCCGTTGCCGTACCTTAGTTAGGCTCTGTCGCTGTCCGTACGTGAAGCCCTGACACTGGTCCTGATGAAGGCCCTGACGCTGGTCCTAACTAAGGCCCTGATGCTCTCAATAAGTAAGATCTTCACCCTATCCCTAGCTCACATCCTGACACTACCACTGGCCTGGAACCTGACTCTGTCCCGAGCTAACGTCCTGCCCCTTATCCTCACCGAAGCCGTAATGCTCTCCCTAACTAAGGCCCAGACTAGTCCTAATTAAGGCCCTGACACTGTCCCTAACTAAGGCCCGGAATCTATCTCTAATATAGGCCCTGCTGCCGGCAATAACTAAAATCCGGACACTATCCTGAGCTAATATCCTGACCCATTTCTAACCGAGGTACTGACACCGTCCCTAAGAAAGCCCTGTCGCTGTTCCTAAGTGAAGACCTGAGGCTGTCCGTAACTCAGTCCCTGAAGCTATGCCTAACTGAGGCCTTGACGCTGTGACTAACTCAGGCCCTGATCATGTCTGTAACTAAGACACTAATGCTGATGCAACAAAGGCCCTGATGCTGCTCCTACATCATGCCCTGACAGTGTCCCCAGCTATGGGCCTGACGCTAGGCCTCACTCAGGCCCTGTTGCTCTCCCAGAGTCAGGCACTGACGCTGTCCCTACCTCAAGCCCTGACACGGGTCCTAAATAAGGCCCTGATACTGTAACTAAGCTCTTGACACTATCCCTAGGTCATTTCCTGACACGATCCCTAAACTTTACCCTAACCCTGTCCCTAGCAAATGTCCTGCCTCTTATGCTAACTAAAGCCCTTATGCTGTGACTACCTCAGGCCCTGAATTTAGTCCCAAGGCCGTGATACTGTCCCTAACTAAGGCCCTAACACTATTCCTAACTCAGGCCTTGACACTGTACCTAACAGAGGCCCAGATGCTAGTACTAACTAAGGCCTTGACACTGTCCCTAACTAAGGCCCTGCTGCCGTCAATATCTAATGTCCTGACACTATCCTGAGGTAATTTCCGGACCCATCTCTTACCAAGGTCCTGAAACTGTCCCTAAGTAAGCCCTGACGCTGTCCCTAAGGGAGGCCCTAAGGCTGTCCCTAACAGAGGCCCTGATAATGTCTTTAACAAAGCCCCTGAGGCTGATCCTACCAAGGCCCTTATGCTGCTCCTAAGTCATGCCCTGATACTATCCCTAGCTAAGGCTCTGACACTAGGCCTCACTCAAGCCCTGTCGCTCTCCCTAAGTCAGGCTTTGACGCTATCCCTACCTGAAGCCCTGACACTGGTCCTAAATTAGACCCTGATGCACTAAGTAACTAAGGTCTTGACACTATCCCTAGGTCATGCCCTGACACAATCCCTAGACCTTCACCTAACCTTGTCTTTAACTAATGTTGAGCTTCTTATGCTAAATAAATCCCTGATGATGTTCCTAACTAAGGCCCTAAAATTAGTCCCGAGGCCGTGACCCTGGCCCTAACTGAGGCCTGGAGGCTCGTCCTAACTCAGGCCCTGACACTGTCCCTAACTAAGGCCCTGACACTACACCTAACTCAGTCCCTGACACTGTACCTAACAAAGGCTCTGATGCTAGTCCTAAGTCAGGCTGAGACACTGTCTCTAAGCCCCTGCTGCAGTCAATATCTAAAGTCCTGACATTATCCCGAGCTAATATCCTGACCCATGTCTTACCAAGGTCCTGAAACTGTCCCAAAGGAAGCCCTGACGCTGTCCCTAAGTGAGGCCCTGAGGCGGTCCCTAACAGAGGCCCTGAGAATGTCTTTAACGAAGACCCTAATGCTGATCCTACAGAGGCCCTTATACGGCTCCTAAGTCATGCCCTGACACTGCCCCTAACTCAGGCCCTAAAGATAGGCCTCACTTAGGCCCCGTTGCCGTACCTTAGTTAGGCTCTGACGCTGTCCGTACGTGAAGCCCTGACACTGGTCCTGATGAAGGCCCTGACGCTGGTCCTAACTAAGGCCCTGATGCTCTCAATAACTAAGGTCTTCACCCTATCCCTAGCTCACATCCTGACACTACCACTGGCCTGGAACCTGACTCTGTCCCGAGCTAACGTCCTGCCCCTTATCCTCACCGAAGCCGTAATGCTCTCCCTAACTAAGGCCCAGACTAGTCCTAATTAAGGCCCTGACACTGTCCCTAACTAAGGCCCGGAATCTATCTCTAATATAGGCCCTGCTGCCGGCAATAACTAAAATCCGGACACTATCCTGAGCTAATATCCTGACCCATTTCTAACCAAGGTCCTGACACCGTCCCTAAGAAAGCCCTGTCGCTGTTCCTAAGTGAAGACCTGAGGCTGTCCGTAACTCAGTCCCTGAAGCTATGCCTAACTGAGGCCTTGACGCTGTGACTAACTCAGGCCCTGATCATGTCTGTAACTAAGACACTAATGCTGATGCAACAAAGGCCCTGATGCTGCTCCTACATCATGCCCTGACAGTGTCCCCAGCTATGGGCCTGACGCTAGGCCTCACTCAGGCCCTGTTGCTCTCCCAGAGTCAGGCACTGACGCTGTCCCTACCTCAAGCCCTGAAACGGGTCCTAAATAAGGCCCTGATACTGTAACTAAGCTCTTGACACTATCCCTAGGTCATTTCCTGACACGATCCCTAAACTTTACCCTAACCCTGTCCCTAGCAAATGTCCTGCCTCTTATGCTAACTAAAGCCCTTAGGCTGTGACTACCTCAGGCCCTGAATTTAGTCCCAAGACCGTGATACTGTCCCTAACTAAGGCCCTAACACTATTCCTAACTCAGGCCCTGACACTGTACCTAACAGAGGCCCAGATGCTAGAACTAAGGCCTTGACACTGTCCCTAACTAAGGCCCTGCTGCCGTCAATATCTAATGTCCTGACACTATCCTGAGGTAATTTCCGGACCCATCTCTTACCAAGGTCCTGAAACTGTCCCTAAGTAAGCCCTGACGCTGTCCCTAAGGGAGGCCCTAAGGCTGTCCCTAACAGAGGCCCTGATAATGTCTTTAACAAAGCCCCTGAGGCTGATCCTACCAAGGCCCTTATGCTGCTCCTAAGTCATGCCCTGATACTATCCCTAGCTAAGGCTCTGACACTAGGCCTCACTCAAGCCCTGTCGCTCTCCCTAAGTCAGGCTCTGACGCTATCCCTACCTGAAGCCCTGACACGGGTCCTAAATAAGGCCCTGATACTGTAACTAAGCTCTTGACACTATCCCTAGGTCATTTCCTGACACGATCCCTAAACTTTACCCTAACCCTGTCCCTAGCAAATGTCCTGCCTCTTATGCTAACTAAAGCCATTATGCTGTGACTACCTCAGGCCCTGAATTTAGTCCCAAGGCTGTGATACTGTCCCTAACTAAGGCCCTAACACTATTCCTAACTCAGGCCCTGACACTGTACCTAACAGAGGCCCAGATGCTAGTACTAACTAAGGCCTTGACACTGTCCCTAACTAAGGCCCTGCTGCCGTCAATATCTAATGTCCTGACACTATCCTGAGGTAATTTCCGGACCCATCTCTTACCAAGCTCCTAAAACTGTCCCTAAGTAAGCCCTGACGCTGTCCCTAAGGGAGGCCCTAAGGCTGTCCCTAACAGAGGCCCTGATAATGTCTTTAACAAAGCCCCTGAGGCTGATCCTACCAAGGCCCTTATGCTGCTCCTAAGTCATGCCCTGATACTATCCCTAGCTAAGGCTCTGACACTAGGCCTCACTCAAGCCCTGTCGCTCTCCCTAAGTCAGGCTCTGACGCTATCCCTACCTGAAGCCCTGACACTGGTCCTAAATTAGGCCCTGATGCCCTAAGTAACTAAGGTCTTGACACTATCCCTAGGTCATGCCCTGACACAATCCCTAGACCTTAACCTAACCTTGTCTTTAACCAACGTTGAGCTTCTTATGCTAAATAAATCCCTGATGCTATTCCTAACTACGGCCCTAAAATTAGTTCTGAGGCCGTGACCCTGGCCCTAACTGAGGCCTGGAGGCTCGTCCTAACTCAGGCCCTGACACTGTCCCTAACTAAGGCCCTGACACTACACCTAACTCAGTCCCTGACACTGTACCTAACAAAGGCTCTGATGCTAGTCCTAAGTCAGGCTGAGACACTGTCTCTAAGGCCCTGCTGCAGTCAATATCTAAAGTCCTGACATTATCCCGAGCTAATATCCTGACCCATGTCTTACCAAGGTCCTGAAACTGTCCCAAAGTAAGTCCTGACGCTGTCCCTACGTGAGGCCCTGAGGCGGTCCCTAACAGAGGCCCTGAGAATGTCTTTAACGAAGACCCTAATGCTGATCCTACAGAGGCCCTTATACTGCTCCTAAGTCATGCCCTGACACTGTCCCTAACTCAGGCCCTAAAGATAGGCCTCACTTAGGCCCCGTTGCCGTACCTTAGTTAGGCTCTGACGCTGTCCGTACGTGAAGCCCTGACACTGGTCCTGATGAAGGCCCTGACGCTGGTCCTAACTAAGGCCCTGATGCTCTCAATAACTAAGGTCTTCACCCTATCCCTAGCTCACATCCTGACACTACCACTGGCCTGGAACCTGACTCTGTCCCGAGCTAACGTCCTGCCCCTTATCCTCACCGAAGCCGTAATGCTCTCCCTAACTAAGGCCCAGACTAGTCCTAATTAAGGCCCTGACACTGTCCCTAACTAAGGCCCGGAATCTATCTCTAATATAGGCCCTGCTGCCGGCAATAACTAAAATCCGGACACTATCCTGAGCTAATATCCTGACCCATTTCTAACCAAGGTCCTGACACCGTCCCTAAGAAAGCCCTGTCGCTGTTCCTAAGGGAAGACCTGAGGCTGTCCGTAACTCAGTCCCTGAAGCTATGCCTAACTGAGGCCTTGACGCTGTGACTAACTCAGGCCCTGATCATGTCTGTAACTAAGACACTAATGCTGATGCAACAAAGGCCCTGATGCTGCTCCTACATCATGCCCTGACAGTGTCCCCAGCTATGGGCCTGACGCTAGGCCTCACTCAGGCCCTGTTGCTCTCCCAGAGTCAGGCACTGACGCTGTCCCTACCTGAAGCCCTGACACGGGTCCTAAATAAGGCCCTGATACTGTAACTAAGCTCTTGACACTATCCGTAGGTCATTTCCTGACACGATCCCTAAACTTTACCCTAACCCTGTCCCTAGCAAATGTCCTGCCTCTTATGCTAACTAAAGCCATTATGCTGTGACTACCTCAGGCCCTGAATTTAGTCCCAAGGCCGTGATACTGTCCCTAACTAAGGCCCTAACACTATTCCTAACTCAGGCCCTGACACTGTACCTAACAGAGGCCCAGATGCTAGTACTAACTAAGGCCTTGACACTGTCCCTAACTAAGGCCCTGCTGCCGTCAATATCTAATGTCCTGACACTATCCTGAGGTAATTTCCGGACCCATCTCTTACCAAGCTCCTGAAACTGTCCCTAAGTAAGCCCTGACGCTGTCCCTAAGGGAGGCCCTAAGGCTGTCCCTAACAGAGGCCCTGATAATGTCTTTAACAAAGCCCCTGAGGCTGATCCTACCAAGGCCCTTATGCTGCTCCTAAGTCATGCCCTGATACTATCCCTAGCTAAGGCTCTGACACTAGGCCTCACTCAAGCCCTGTCGCTCTCCCTAAGTCAGGCTCTGATGCTATCCCTACCTGAAGCCCTGACGCTGGTCCCAAATTAGGCCCTAATGCCCTAAGTAACTAAGGTCTTGACACTATCCCTAGGTCATGCCCTGACACAATCCCTAGACCTTAACCTAACCTTGTCTTTAACTAATGTTGAGCTTCTTATGCTAAATAAATCCCTGATGCAGTTCCTAACTAAGGCCCTAAAATTAGTCCCGAGGCCGTGGCCCTGGCCCTAACTGAGGCCTGGAGGCTCGTCCTAACTCAGGCCCTGACACTGTCCCTAACTAAGGCCCTGACACTACACCTAACTCAGTCCCTGACACTGTACCTAACAAAGGCTCTGATGCTAGTCCTAAGTCAGGCTGAGACACTGTCTCTAAGGCCCTGCTGCAGTCAATATCTAAAGTCCTGACATTATCCCGAGCTAATATCCTGACCCATGTCTTACCAAGGTCCTGAAACTGTCCCAAAGTAAGTCCTGACGCTGTCCCTAAGTGAGGCCCTGAGGCGGTCCCTAACAGAGGCCCTGAGAATGTCTTTAACGAAGACCCTAATGCTGATCCTACAGAGGCCCTTATACTGCTCCTAAGTCATGCCCTGACACTGTCCCTAACTCAGGCCCTAAAGATAGGCCTCACTTAGGCCCCGTTGCCGTACCTTAGTTAGGCTCTGACGCTGTCCGTACGTGAAGCCCTGACACTGGTCCTGATGAAGGCCCTGACGCTGGTCCTAACTAAGGCCCTGATGCTCTCAATAACTAAGGTCTTCACCCTATCCCTAGCTCACATCCTGACACTACCACTGGCCTGGAACCTGACTCTGTCCCGAGCTAACGTCCTGCCCCTTATCCTCACCGAAGCCGTAATGCTCTCCCTAACTAAGGCCCAGACTAGTCCTAATTAAGGCCCTGACACTGTCCCTAACTAAGGCCCGGAATCTATCTCTAATATAGGCCCTGCTGCCGGCAATAACTAAAATCCGGACACTATCCTGAGCTAATATCCTGACCCATTTCTAACCGAGGTCCTGACACCGTCCCTAAGAAAGCCCTGTCGCTGTTCCTAAGTGAAGACCTGAGGCTGTCCGTAACTCAGTCCCTGAAGCTATGCCTAACTGAGGCCTTGACGCTGTGACTAACTCAGGCCCTGATCATGTCTGTAACTAAGACACTAATGCTGATGCAACAAAGGCCCTGATGCTGCTCCTACATCATGCCCTGACAGTGTCCCCAGCTATGGGCCTGACGCTAGGCCTCACTCAGGCCCTGTTGCTCTCCCAGAGTCAGGCACTGACGCTGTCCCTACCTCAAGCCCTGACACGGGTCCTAAATAAGGCCCTGATACTGTAACTAAGCTCTTGACACTATCCCTAGGTCATTTCCTGACACGATCCCTAAACTTTACCCTAACCCTGTCCCTAGCAAATGTCCTGCCTCTTATGCGAACTAAAGCCCTTATGCTGTGACTACCTCAGGCCCTGAATTTAGTCCCAAGGCCGTGATACTGTCCCTAACTAAGGCCCTAACACTATTCCTAACTCAGGCCTTGACACTGTACCTAACAGAGGCCCAGATGCTAGTACTAACTAAGGCCTTGACACTGTCCCTAACTAAGGCCCTGCTGCCGTCAATATCTAATGTCCTGACACTATCCTGAGGTAATTTCCGGACCCATCTCTTACCAAGCTCCTGAAACTGTCCCTAAGTAAGCCCTGACGCTGTCCCTAAGGGAGGCCCTAAGGCTGTCCCTAACAGAGGCCCTGATAATGTCTTTAACAAAGCCCCTGAGGCTGATCCTACCAAGGCCCTTATGCTGCTCCTAAGTCATGCCCTGATACTATCCCTAGCTAAGGCTCTGACACTAGGCCTCACTCAAGCCCTGTCGCTCTCCCTAAGTCAGGCTTTGACGCTATCCCTACCTGAAGCCCTGACACTGGTCCTAAATTAGACCCTGATGCACTAAGTAACTAAGGTCTTGACACTATCCCTAGGTCATGCCCTGACACAATCCCTAGACCTTCACCTAACCTTGTCTTTAACTAATGTTGAGCTTCTTATGCTAAATAAATCCCTGATGATGTTCCTAACTAAGGCCCTAAAATTAGTCCCGAGGCCGTGACCCTGGCCCTAACTGAGGCCTGGAGGCTCGTCCTAACTCAGGCCCTGACACTGTCCCTAACTAAGGCCCTGACACTACACCTAACTCAGTCCCTGACACTGTACCTAACAAAGGCTCTGATGCTAGTCCTAAGTCAGGCTGAGACACTGTCTCTAAGCCCCTGCTGCAGTCAATATCTAAAGTCCTGACATTATCCCGAGCTAATATCCTGACCCATGTCTTACCAAGGTCCTGAAACTGTCCCAAAGGAAGCCCTGACGCTGTCCCTAAGTGAGGCCCTGAGGCGGTCCCTAACAGAGGCCCTGAGAATGTCTTTAACGAAGACCCTAATGCTGATCCTACAGAGGCCCTTATACGGCTCCTAAGTCATGCCCTGACACTGCCCCTAACTCAGGCCCTAAAGATAGGCCTCACTTAGGCCCCGTTGCCGTACCTTAGTTAGGCTCTGACGCTGTCCGTACGTGAAGCCCTGACACTGGTCCTGATGAAGGCCCTGACGCTGGTCCTAACTAAGGCCCTGATGCTCTCAATAACTAAGGTCTTCACCCTATCCCTAGCTCACATCCTGACACTACCACTGGCCTGGAACCTGACTCTGTCCCGAGCTAACGTCCTGCCCCTTATCCTCACCGAAGCCGTAATGCTCTCCCTAACTAAGGCCCAGACTAGTCCTAATTAAGGCCCTGACACTGTCCCTAACTAAGGCCCGGAATCTATCTCTAATATAGGCCCTGCTGCCGGCAATAACTAAAATCCGGACACTATCCTGAGCTAATATCCTGACCCATTTCTAACCAAGGTCCTGACACCGTCCCTAAGAAAGCCCTGTCGCTGTTCCTAAGTGAAGACCTGAGGCTGTCCGTAACTCAGTCCCTGAAGCTATGCCTAACTGAGGCCTTGACGCTGTGACTAACTCAGGCCCTGATCATGTCTGTAACTAAGACACTAATGCTGATGCAACAAAGGCCCTGATGCTGCTCCTACATCATGCCCTGACAGTGTCCCCAGCTATGGGCCTGACGCTAGGCCTCACTCAGGCCCTGTTGCTCTCCCAGAGTCAGGCACTGACGCTGTCCCTACCTGAAGCCCTGACACGGGTCCTAAATAAGGCCCTGATACTGTAACTAAGCTCTTGACACTATCCCTAGGTCATTTCCTGACACGATCCCTAAACTTTACCCTAACCCTGTCCCTAGCAAATGTCCTGCCTCTTATGCTAACTAAAGCCCTTAGGCTGTGACTACCTCAGGCCCTGAATTTAGTCCCAAGACCGTGATACTGTCCCTAACTAAGGCCCTAACACTATTCCTAACTCAGGCCCTGACACTGTACCTAACAGAGGCCCAGATGCTAGAACTAAGGCCTTGACACTGTCCCTAACTAAGGCCCTGCTGCCGTCAATATCTAATGTCCTGACACTATCCTGAGGTAATTTCCGGACCCATCTCTTACCAAGGTCCTGAAACTGTCCCTAAGTAAGCCCTGACGCTGTCCCTAAGGGAGGCCCTAAGGCTGTCCCTAACAGAGGCCCTGATAATGTCTTTAACAAAGCCCCTGAGGCTGATCCTACCAAGGCCCTTATGCTGCTCCTAAGTCATGCCCTGATACTATCCCTAGCTAAGGCTCTGACACTAGGCCTCACTCAAGCCCTGTCGCTCTCCCTAAGTCAGGCTCTGACGCTATCCCTACCTGAAGCCCTGACACGGGTCCTAAATAAGGCCCTGATACTGTAACTAAGCTCTTGACACTATCCCTAGGTCATTTCCTGACACGATCCCTAAACTTTACCCTAACCCTGTCCCTAGCAAATGTCCTGCCTCTTATGCTAACTAAAGCCATTATGCTGTGACTACCTCAGGCCCTGAATTTAGTCCCAAGGCTGTGATACTGTCCCTAACTAAGGCCCTAACACTATTCCTAACTCAGGCCCTGACACTGTACCTAACAGAGGCCCAGATGCTAGTACTAACTAAGGCCTTGACACTGTCCCTAACTAAGGCCCTGCTGCCGTCAATATCTAATGTCCTGACACTATCCTGAGGTAATTTCCGGACCCATCTCTTACCAAGCTCCTAAAACTGTCCCTAAGTAAGCCCTGACGCTGTCCCTAAGGGAGGCCCTAAGGCTGTCCCTAACAGAGGCCCTGATAATGTCTTTAACAAAGCCCCTGAGGCTGATCCTACCAAGGCCCTTATGCTGCTCCTAAGTCATGCCCTGATACTATCCCTAGCTAAGGCTCTGACACTAGGCCTCACTCAAGCCCTGTCGCTCTCCCTAAGTCAGGCTCTTACGCTATCCCTACCTGAAGCCCTGACACTGGTCCTAAATTAGGCCCTGATGCCCTAAGTAACTAAGGTCTTGACACTATCCCTAGGTCATGCCCTGACACAATCCCTAGACCTTAACCTAACCTTGTCTTTAACCAACGTTGAGCTTCTTATGCTAAATAAATCCCTGATGCTATTCCTAACTACGGCCCTAAAATTAGTTCTGAGGCCGTGACCCTGGCCCTAACTGAGGCCTGGAGGCTCGTCCTAACTCAGGCCCTGACACTGTCCCTAACTAAGGCCCTGACACTACACCTAACTCAGTCCCTGACACTGTACCTAACAAAGGCTCTGATGCTAGTCCTAAGTCAGGCTGAGACACTGTCTCTAAGGCCCTGCTGCAGTCAATATCTAAAGTCCTGACATTATCCCGAGCTAATATCCTGACCCATGTCTTACCAAGGTCCTGAAACTGTCCCAAAGTAAGTCCTGACGCTGTCCCTACGTGAGGCCCTGAGGCGGTCCCTAACAGAGGCCCTGAGAATGTCTTTAACGAAGACCCTAATGCTGATCCTACAGAGGCCCTTATACTGCTCCTAAGTCATGCCCTGACACTGTCCCTAACTCAGGCCCTAAAGATAGGCCTCACTTAGGCCCCGTTGCCGTACCTTAGTTAGGCTCTGACGCTGTCCGTACGTGAAGCCCTGACACTGGTCCTGATGAAGGCCCTGACGCTGGTCCTAACTAAGGCCCTGATGCTCTCAATAACTAAGGTCTTCACCCTATCCCTAGCTCACATCCTGACACTACCACTGGCCTGGAACCTGACTCTGTCCCGAGCTAACGTCCTGCCCCTTATCCTCACCGAAGCCGTAATGCTCTCCCTAACTAAGGCCCAGACTAGTCCTAATTAAGGCCCTGACACTGTCCCTAACTAAGGCCCGGAATCTATCTCTAATATAGGCCCTGCTGCCGGCAATAACTAAAATCCGGACACTATCCTGAGCTAATATCCTGACCCATTTCTAACCAAGGTCCTGACACCGTCCCTAAGAAAGCCCTGTCGCTGTTCCTAAGGGAAGACCTGAGGCTGTCCGTAACTCAGTCCCTGAAGCTATGCCTAACTGAGGCCTTGACGCTGTGACTAACTCAGGCCCTGATCATGTCTGTAACTAAGACACTAATGCTGATGCAACAAAGGCCCTGATGCTGCTCCTACATCATGCCCTGACAGTGTCCCCAGCTATGGGCCTGACGCTAGGCCTCACTCAGGCCCTGTTGCTCTCCCAGAGTCAGGCACTGACGCTGTCCCTACCTGAAGCCCTGACACGGGTCCTAAATAAGGCCCTGATACTGTAACTAAGCTCTTGACACTATCCGTAGGTCATTTCCTGACACGATCCCTAAACTTTACCCTAACCCTGTCCCTAGCAAATGTCCTGCCTCTTATGCTAACTAAAGCCATTATGCTGTGACTACCTCAGGCCCTGAATTTAGTCCCAAGGCCGTGATACTGTCCCTAACTAAGGCCCTAACACTATTCCTAACTCAGGCCCTGACACTGTACCTAACAGAGGCCCAGATGCTAGTACTAACTAAGGCCTTGACACTGTCCCTAACTAAGGCCCTGCTGCCGTCAATATCTAATGTCCTGACACTATCCTGAGGTAATTTCCGGACCCATCTCTTACCAAGGTCCTGAAACTGTCCCTAAGTAAGCCCTGACGCTGTCCCTAAGGGAGGCCCTAAGGCTGTCCCTAACAGAGGCCCTGATAATGTCTTTAACAAAGCCCCTGAGGCTGATCCTACCAAGGCCCTTATGCTGCTCCTAAGTCATGCCCTGATACTATCCCTAGCTAAGGCTCTGACACTAGGCCTCACTCAAGCCCTGTCGCTCTCCCTAAGTCAGGCTCTGATGCTATCCCTACCTGAAGCCCTGACGCTGGTCCCAAATTAGGCCCTAATGCCCTAAGTAACTAAGGTCTTGACACTATCCCTAGGTCATGCCCTGACACAATCCCTAGACCTTAACCTAACCTTGTCTTTAACTAATGTTGAGCTTCTTATGCTAAATAAATCCCTGATGCAGTTCCTAACTAAGGCCCTAAAATTAGTCCCGAGGCCGTGGCCCTGGCCCTAACTGAGGCCTGGAGGCTCGTCCTAACTCAGGCCCTGACACTGTCCCTAACTAAGGCCCTGACACTACACCTAACTCAGTCCCTGACACTGTACCTAACAAAGGCTCTGATGCTAGTCCTAAGTCAGGCTGAGACACTGTCTCTAAGGCCCTGCTGCAGTCAATATCTAAAGTCCTGACATTATCCCGAGCTAATATCCTGACCCATGTCTTACCAAGGTCCTGAAACTGTCCCAAAGTAAGTCCTGACGCTGTCCCTAAGTGAGGCCCTGAGGCGGTCCCTAACAGAGGCCCTGAGAATGTCTTTAACGAAGACCCTAATGCTGATCCTACAGAGGCCCTTATACTGCTCCTAAGTCATGCCCTGACACTGTCCCTAACTCAGGCCCTAAAGATAGGCCTCACTTAGGCCCTGTTGCCGTACCTTAGTTAGGCTCTGACGCTGTCCGTACGTGAAGCCCTGACACTGGTCCTGATGAAGGCCCTGACGCTGGTCCTAACTAAGGCCCTGATGCTCTCAATAACTAAGGTCTTCACCCTATCCCTAGCTCACATCCTGACACTACCACTGGCCTGGAACCTGACTCTGTCCCGAGCTAACGTCCTGCCCCTTATCCTCACCGAAGCCGTAATGCTCTCCCTAACTAAGGCCCAGACTAGTCCTAATTAAGGCCCTGACACTGTCCCTAACTAAGGCCCGGAATCTATCTCTAATATAGGCCCTGCTGCCGGCAATAACTAAAATCCGGACACTATCCTGAGCTAATATCCTGACCCATTTCTAACCAAGGTCCTGACACCGTCCCTAAGAAAGCCCTGTCGCTGTTCCTAAGTGAAGACCTGAGGCTGTCCGTAACTCAGTCCCTGAAGCTATGCCTAACTGAGGCCTTGACGCTGTGACTAACTCAGGCCCTGATCATGTCTGTAACTAAGACACTAATGCTGATGCAACAAAGGCCCTGATGCTGCTCCTACATCATGCCCTGACAGTGTCCCCAGCTATGGGCCTGACGCTAGGCCTCACTCAGGCCCTGTTGCTCTCCCAGAGTCAGGCACTGACGCTGTCCCTACCTCAAGCCCTGACACGGGTCCTAAATAAGGCCCTGATACTGTAACTAAGCTCTTGACACTATCCCTAGGTCATTTCCTGACACGATCCCTAAACTTTACCCTAACCCTGTCCCTAGCAAATGTCCTGCCTCTTATGCTAACTAAAGCCCTTATGCTGTGACTACCTCAGGCCCTGAATTTAGTCCCAAGGCCGTGATACTGTCCCTAACTAAGGCCCTAACACTATTCCTAACTCAGGCCTTGACACTGTACCTAACAGAGGCCCAGATGCTAGTACTAACTAAGGCCTTGACACTGTCCCTAACTAAGGCCCTGCTGCCGTCAATATCTAATGTCCTGACACTATCCTGAGGTAATTTCCGGACCCATCTCTTACCAAGCTCCTGAAACTGTCCCTAAGTAAGCCCTGACGCTGTCCCTAAGGGAGGCCCTAAGGCTGTCCCTAACAGAGGCCCTGATAATGTCTTTAACAAAGCCCCTGAGGCTGATCCTACCAAGGCCCTTATGCTGCTCCTAAGTCATGCCCTGATACTATCCCTAGCTAAGGCTCTGACACTAGGCCTCACTCAAGCCCTGTCGCTCTCCCTAAGTCAGGCTTTGACGCTATCCCTACCTGAAGCCCTGACACTGGTCCTAAATTAGACCCTGATGCACTAAGTAACTAAGGTCTTGACACTATCCCTAGGTCATGCCCTGACACAATCCCTAGACCTTAACCTAACCTTGTCTTTAACTAATGTTGAGCTTCTTATGCTAAATAAATCCCTGATGATGTTCCTAACTAAGGCCCTAAAATTAGTCCCGAGGCCGTGACCCTGGCCCTAACTGAGGCCTGGAGGCTCGTCCTAACTCAGGCCCTGACACTGTCCCTAACTAAGGCCCTGACACTACACCTAACTCAGTCCCTGACACTGTACCTAACAAAGGCTCTGATGCTAGTCCTAAGTCAGGCTGAGACACTGTCTCTAAGCCCCTGCTGCAGTCAATATCTAAAGTCCTGACATTATCCCGAGCTAATATCCTGACCCATGTCTTACCAAGGTCCTGAAACTGTCCCAAAGTAAGCCCTGACGCTGTCCCTAAGTGAGGCCCTGAGGCGGTCCCTAACAGAGGCCCTGAGAATGTCTTTAACGAAGACCCTAATGCTGATCCTACAGAGGCCCTTATACGGCTCCTAAGTCATGCCCTGACACTGCCCCTAACTCAGGCCCTAAAGATAGGCCTCACTTAGGCCCCGTTGCCGTACCTTAGTTAGGCTCTGACGCTGTCCGTACGTGAAGCCCTGACACTGGTCCTGATGAAGGCCCTGACGCTGGTCCTAACTAAGGCCCTGATGCTCTCAATAACTAAGGTCTTCACCCTATCCCTAGCTCACATCCTGACACTACCACTGGCCTGGAACCTGACTCTGTCCCGAGCTAACGTCCTGCCCCTTATCCTCACCGAAGCCGTAATGCTCTCCCTAACTAAGGCCCAGACTAGTCCTAATTAAGGCCCTGACACTGTCCCTAACTAAGGCCCGGAATCTATCTCTAATATAGGCCCTGCTGCCGGCAATAACTAAAATCCGGACACTATCCTGAGCTAATATCCTGACCCATTTCTAACCAAGGTCCTGACACCGTCCCTAAGAAAGCCCTGTCGCTGTTCCTAAGTGAAGACCTGAGGCTGTCCGTAACTCAGTCCCTGAAGCTATGCCTAACTGAGGCCTTGACGCTGTGACTAACTCAGGCCCTGATCATGTCTGTAACTAAGACACTAATGCTGATGCAACAAAGGCCCTGATGCTGCTCCTACATCATGCCCTGACAGTGTCCCCAGCTATGGGCCTGACGCTAGGCCTCACTCAGGCCCTGTTGCTCTCCCAGAGTCAGGCACTGACGCTGTCCCTACCTGAAGCCCTGACACGGGTCCTAAATAAGGCCCTGATACTGTAACTAAGCTCTTGACACTATCCCTAGGTCATTTCCTGACACGATCCCTAAACTTTACCCTAACCCTGTCCCTAGCAAATGTCCTGCCTCTTATGCTAACTAAAGCCCTTAGGCTGTGACTACCTCAGGCCCTGAATTTAGTCCCAAGACCGTGATACTGTCCCTAACTAAGGCCCTAACACTATTCCTAACTCAGGCCCTGACACTGTACCTAACAGAGGCCCAGATGCTAGAACTAAGGCCTTGACACTGTCCCTAACTAAGGCCCTGCTGCCGTCAATATCTAATGTCCTGACACTATCCTGAGGTAATTTCCGGACCCATCTCTTACCAAGGTCCTGAAACTGTCCCTAAGTAAGCCCTGACGCTGTCCCTAAGGGAGGCCCTAAGGCTGTCCCTAACAGAGGCCCTGATAATGTCTTTAACAAAGCCCCTGAGGCTGATCCTACCAAGGCCCTTATGCTGCTCCTAAGTCATGCCCTGATACTATCCCTAGCTAAGGCTCTGACACTAGGCCTCACTCAAGCCCTGTCGCTCTCCCTAAGTCAGGCTCTGACGCTATCCCTACCTGAAGCCCTGACACGGGTCCTAAATAAGGCCCTGATACTGTAACTAAGCTCTTGACACTATCCCTAGGTCATTTCCTGACACGATCCCTAAACTTTACCCTAACCCTGTCCCTAGCAAATGTCCTGCCTCTTATGCTAACTAAAGCCATTATGCTGTGACTACCTCAGGCCCTGAATTTAGTCCCAAGGCTGTGATACTGTCCCTAACTAAGGCCCTAACACTATTCCTAACTCAGGCCCTGACACTGTACCTAACAGAGGCCCAGATGCTAGTACTAACTAAGGCCTTGACACTGTCCCTAACTAAGGCCCTGCTGCCGTCAATATCTAATGTCCTGACACTATCCTGAGGTAATTTCCGGACCCATCTCTTACCAAGCTCCTAAAACTGTCCCTAAGTAAGCCCTGACGCTGTCCCTAAGGGAGGCCCTAAGGCTGTCCCTAACAGAGGCCCTGATAATGTCTTTAACAAAGCCCCTGAGGCTGATCCTACCAAGGCCCTTATGCTGCTCCTAAGTCATGCCCTGATACTATCCCTAGCTAAGGCTCTGACACTAGGCCTCACTCAAGCCCTGTCGCTCTCCCTAAGTCAGGCTCTGACGCTATCCCTACCTGAAGCCCTGACACTGGTCCTAAATTAGGCCCTGATGCCCTAAGTAACTAAGGTCTTGACACTATCCCTAGGTCATGCCCTGACACAATCCCTAGACCTTAACCTAACCTTGTCTTTAACCAACGTTGAGCTTCTTATGCTAAATAAATCCCTGATGCTATTCCTAACTACGGCCCTAAAATTAGTTCTGAGGCCGTGACCCTGGCCCTAACTGAGGCCTGGAGGCTCGTCCTAACTCAGGCCCTGACACTGTCCCTAACTAAGGCCCTGACACTACACCTAACTCAGTCCCTGACACTGTACCTAACAAAGGCTCTGATGCTAGTCCTAAGTCAGGCTGAGACACTGTCTCTAAGGCCCTGCTGCAGTCAATATCTAAAGTCCTGACATTATCCCGAGCTAATATCCTGACCCATGTCTTACCAAGGTCCTGAAACTGTCCCAAAGTAAGTCCTGACGCTGTCCCTACGTGAGGCCCTGAGGCGGTCCCTAACAGAGGCCCTGAGAATGTCTTTAACGAAGACCCTAATGCTGATCCTACAGAGGCCCTTATACTGCTCCTAAGTCATGCCCTGACACTGTCCCTAACTCAGGCCCTAAAGATAGGCCTCACTTAGGCCCCGTTGCCGTACCTTAGTTAGGCTCTGACGCTGTCCGTACGTGAAGCCCTGACACTGGTCCTGATGAAGGCCCTGACGCTGGTCCTAACTAAGGCCCTGATGCTCTCAATAACTAAGGTCTTCACCCTATCCCTAGCTCACATCCTGACACTACCACTGGCCTGGAACCTGACTCTGTCCCGAGCTAACGTCCTGCCCCTTATCCTCACCGAAGCCGTAATGCTCTCCCTAACTAAGGCCCAGACTAGTCCTAATTAAGGCCCTGACACTGTCCCTAACTAAGGCCCGGAATCTATCTCTAATATAGGCCCTGCTGCCGGCAATAACTAAAATCCGGACACTATCCTGAGCTAATATCCTGACCCATTTCTAACCAAGGTCCTGACACCGTCCCTAAGAAAGCCCTGTCGCTGTTCCTAAGGGAAGACCTGAGGCTGTCCGTAACTCAGTCCCTGAAGCTATGCCTAACTGAGGCCTTGACGCTGTGACTAACTCAGGCCCTGATCATGTCTGTAACTAAGACACTAATGCTGATGCAACAAAGGCCCTGATGCTGCTCCTACATCATGCCCTGACAGTGTCCCCAGCTATGGGCCTGACGCTAGGCCTCACTCAGGCCCTGTTGCTCTCCCAGAGTCAGGCACTGACGCTGTCCCTACCTGAAGCCCTGACACGGGTCCTAAATAAGGCCCTGATACTGTAACTAAGCTCTTGACACTATCCGTAGGTCATTTCCTGACACGATCCCTAAACTTTACCCTAACCCTGTCCCTAGCAAATGTCCTGCCTCTTATGCTAACTAAAGCCATTATGCTGTGACTACCTCAGGCCCTGAATTTAGTCCCAAGGCCGTGATACTGTCCCTAACTAAGGCCCTAACACTATTCCTAACTCAGGCCCTGACACTGTACCTAACAGAGGCCCAGATGCTAGTACTAACTAAGGCCTTGACACTGTCCCTAACTAAGGCCCTGCTGCCGTCAATATCTAATGTCCTGACACTATCCTGAGGTAATTTCCGGACCCATCTCTTACCAAGCTCCTGAAACTGTCCCTAAGTAAGCCCTGACGCTGTCCCTAAGGGAGGCCCTAAGGCTGTCCCTAACAGAGGCCCTGATAATGTCTTTAACAAAGCCCCTGAGGCTGATCCTACCAAGGCCCTTATGCTGCTCCTAAGTCATGCCCTGATACTATCCCTAGCTAAGGCTCTGACACTAGGCCTCACTCAAGCCCTGTCGCTCTCCCTAAGTCAGGCTCTGATGCTATCCCTACCTGAAGCCCTGACGCTGGTCCCAAATTAGGCCCTAATGCCCTAAGTAACTAAGGTCTTGACACTATCCCTAGGTCATGCCCTGACACAATCCCTAGACCTTAACCTAACCTTGTCTTTAACTAATGTTGAGCTTCTTATGCTAAATAAATCCCTGATGCAGTTCCTAACTAAGGCCCTAAAATTAGTCCCGAGGCCGTGGCCCTGGCCCTAACTGAGGCCTGGAGGCTCGTCCTAACTCAGGCCCTGACACTGTCCCTAACTAAGGCCCTGACACTACACCTAACTCAGTCCCTGACACTGTACCTAACAAAGGCTCTGATGCTAGTCCTAAGTCAGGCTGAGACACTGTCTCTAAGGCCCTGCTGCAGTCAATATCTAAAGTCCTGACATTATCCCGAGCTAATATCCTGACCCATGTCTTACCAAGGTCCTGAAACTGTCCCAAAGTAAGTCCTGACGCTGTCCCTAAGTGAGGCCCTGAGGCGGTCCCTAACAGAGGCCCTGAGAATGTCTTTAACGAAGACCCTAATGCTGATCCTACAGAGGCCCTTATACTGCTCCTAAGTCATGCCCTGACACTGTCCCTAACTCAGGCCCTAAAGATAGGCCTCACTTAGGCCCTGTTGCCGTACCTTAGTTAGGCTCTGACGCTGTCCGTACGTGAAGCCCTGACACTGGTCCTGATGAAGGCCCTGACGCTGGTCCTAACTAAGGCCCTGATGCTCTCAATAACTAAGGTCTTCACCCTATCCCTAGCTCACATCCTGACACTACCACTGGCCTGGAACCTGACTCTGTCCCGAGCTAACGTCCTGCCCCTTATCCTCACCGAAGCCGTAATGCTCTCCCTAACTAAGGCCCAGACTAGTCCTAATTAAGGCCCTGACACTGTCCCTAACTAAGGCCCGGAATCTATCTCTAATATAGGCCCTGCTGCCGGCAATAACTAAAATCCGGACACTATCCTGAGCTAATATCCTGACCCATTTCTAACCAAGGTCCTGACACCGTCCCTAAGAAAGCCCTGTCGCTGTTCCTAAGTGAAGACCTGAGGCTGTCCGTAACTCAGTCCCTGAAGCTATGCCTAACTGAGGCCTTGACGCTGTGACTAACTCAGGCCCTGATCATGTCTGTAACTAAGACACTAATGCTGATGCAACAAAGGCCCTGATGCTGCTCCTACATCATGCCCTGACAGTGTCCCCAGCTATGGGCCTGACGCTAGGCCTCACTCAGGCCCTGTTGCTCTCCCAGAGTCAGGCACTGACGCTGTCCCTACCTCAAGCCCTGACACGGGTCCTAAATAAGGCCCTGATACTGTAACTAAGCTCTTGACACTATCCCTAGGTCATTTCCTGACACGATCCCTAAACTTTACCCTAACCCTGTCCCTAGCAAATGTCCTGCCTCTTATGCTAACTAAAGCCCTTATGCTGTGACTACCTCAGGCCCTGAATTTAGTCCCAAGGCCGTGATACTGTCCCTAACTAAGGCCCTAACACTATTCCTAACTCAGGCCTTGACACTGTACCTAACAGAGGCCCAGATGCTAGTACTAACTAAGGCCTTGACACTGTCCCTAACTAAGGCCCTGCTGCCGTCAATATCTAATGTCCTGACACTATCCTGAGGTAATTTCCGGACCCATCTCTTACCAAGCTCCTGAAACTGTCCCTAAGTAAGCCCTGACGCTGTCCCTAAGGGAGGCCCTAAGGCTGTCCCTAACAGAGGCCCTGATAATGTCTTTAACAAAGCCCCTGAGGCTGATCCTACCAAGGCCCTTATGCTGCTCCTAAGTCATGCCCTGATACTATCCCTAGCTAAGGCTCTGACACTAGGCCTCACTCAAGCCCTGTCGCTCTCCCTAAGTCAGGCTCTGACGCTATCCCTACCTGAAGCCCTGACACTGGTCCTAAATTAGACCCTGATGCACTAAGTAACTAAGGTCTTGACACTATCCCTAGGTCATGCCCTGACACAATCCCTAGACCTTAACCTAACCTTGTCTTTAACTAATGTTGAGCTTCTTATGCTAAATAAATCCCTGATGATGTTCCTAACTAAGGCCCTAAAATTAGTCCCGAGGCCGTGACCCTGGCCCTAACTGAGGCCTGGAGGCTCGTCCTAACTCAGGCCCTGACACTGTCCCTAACTAAGGCCCTGACACTACACCTAACTCAGTCCCTGACACTGTACCTAACAAAGGCTCTGATGCTAGTCCTAAGTCAGGCTGAGACACTGTCTCTAAGCCCCTGCTGCAGTCAATATCTAAAGTCCTGACATTATCCCGAGCTAATATCCTGACCCATGTCTTACCAAGGTCCTGAAACTGTCCCAAAGTAAGCCCTGACGCTGTCCCTAAGTGAGGCCCTGAGGCGGTCCCTAACAGAGGCCCTGAGAATGTCTTTAACGAAGACCCTAATGCTGATCCTACAGAGGCCCTTATACGGCTCCTAAGTCATGCCCTGACACTGCCCCTAACTCAGGCCCTAAAGATAGGCCTCACTTAGGCCCCGTTGCCGTACCTTAGTTAGGCTCTGACGCTGTCCGTACGTGAAGCCCTGACACTGGTCCTGATGAAGGCCCTGACGCTGGTCCTAACTAAGGCCCTGATGCTCTCAATAACTAAGGTCTTCACCCTATCCCTAGCTCACATCCTGACACTACCACTGGCCTGGAACCTGACTCTGTCCCGAGCTAACGTCCTGCCCCTTATCCTCACCGAAGCCGTAATGCTCTCCCTAACTAAGGCCCAGACTAGTCCTAATTAAGGCCCTGACACTGTCCCTAACTAAGGCCCGGAATCTATCTCTAATATAGGCCCTGCTGCCGGCAATAACTAAAATCCGGACACTATCCTGAGCTAATATCCTGACCCATTTCTAACCAAGGTCCTGACACCGTCCCTAAGAAAGCCCTGTCGCTGTTCCTAAGTGAAGACCTGAGGCTGTCCGTAACTCAGTCCCTGAAGCTATGCCTAACTGAGGCCTTGACGCTGTGACTAACTCAGGCCCTGATCATGTCTGTAACTAAGACACTAATGCTGATGCAACAAAGGCCCTGATGCTGCTCCTACATCATGCCCTGACAGTGTCCCCAGCTATGGGCCTGACGCTAGGCCTCACTCAGGCCCTGTTGCTCTCCCAGAGTCAGGCACTGACGCTGTCCCTACCTCAAGCCCTGACACGGGTCCTAAATAAGGCCCTGATACTGTAACTAAGCTCTTGACACTATCCCTAGGTCATTTCCTGACACGATCCCTAAACTTTACCCTAACCCTGTCCCTAGCAAATGTCCTGCCTCTTATGCTAACTAAAGCCCTTAGGCTGTGACTACCTCAGGCCCTGAATTTAGTCCCAAGACCGTGATACTGTCCCTAACTAAGGCCCTAACACTATTCCTAACTCAGGCCCTGACACTGTACCTAACAGAGGCCCAGATGCTAGAACTAAGGCCTTGACACTGTCCCTAACTAAGGCCCTGCTGCCGTCAATATCTAATGTCCTGACACTATCCTGAGGTAATTTCCGGACCCATCTCTTACCAAGGTCCTGAAACTGTCCCTAAGTAAGCCCTGACGCTGTCCCTAAGGGAGGCCCTAAGGCTGTCCCTAACAGAGGCCCTGATAATGTCTTTAACAAAGCCCCTGAGGCTGATCCTACCAAGGCCCTTATGCTGCTCCTAAGTCATGCCCTGATACTATCCCTAGCTAAGGCTCTGACACTAGGCCTCACTCAAGCCCTGTCGCTCTCCCTAAGTCAGGCTCTGACGCTATCCCTACCTGAAGCCCTGACGCTGGTCCCAAATTAGGCCCTGATGCCCTAAGTAACTAAGGTCTTGACACTATCCCTAGGTCATGCCCTGACACAATCCTTAGACCTTAACCTAACCTTGTCTTTAACTAATGTTGAGCTTCTTATGCTAAATAAATCCCTGATGCAGTTCCTAACTAAGGCCCTAAAATTAGTCCCGAGGCCGTGGCCCTGGCCCTAACTGAGGCCTGGAGGCTCGTCCTAACTCAGGCCCTGACACTGTCCCTAACTAAGGCCCTGACACTACACCTAACTCAGTCCCTGACACTGTACCTAACAAAGGCTCTGATGCTAGTCCTAAGTCAGGCTGAGACACTGTCTCTAAGGCCCTGCTGCAGTCAATATCTAAAGTCCTGACATTATCCCGAGCTAATATCCTGACCCATGTCTTACCAAGGTCCTGAAACTGTCCCAAAGTAAGTCCTGACGCTGTCCCTAAGTGAGGCCCTGAGGCGGTCCCTAACAGAGGCCCTGAGAATGTCTTTAACGAAGACCCTAATGCTGATCCTACAGAGGCCCTTATACTGCTCCTAAGTCATGCCCTGACACTGTCCCTAACTCAGGCCCTAAAGATAGGCCTCACTTAGGCCCTGTTGCCGTACCTTAGTTAGGCTCTGACGCTGTCCGTACGTGAAGCCCTGACACTGGTCCTGATGAAGGCCCTGACGCTGGTCCTAACTAAGGCCCTGATGCTCTCAATAACTAAGGTCTTCACCCTATCCCTAGCTCACATCCTGACACTACCACTGGCCTGGAACCTGACTCTGTCCCGAGCTAACGTCCTGCCCCTTATCCTCACCGAAGCCGTAATGCTCTCCCTAACTAAGGCCCAGACTAGTCCTAATTAAGGCCCTGACACTGTCCCTAACTAAGGCCCGGAATCTATCTCTAATATAGGCCCTGCTGCCGGCAATAACTAAAATCCGGACACTATCCTGAGCTAATATCCTGACCCATTTCTAACCAAGGTCCTGACACCGTCCCTAAGAAAGCCCTGTCGCTGTTCCTAAGTGAAGACCTGAGGCTGTCCGTAACTCAGTCCCTGAAGCTATGCCTAACTGAGGCCTTGACGCTGTGACTAACTCAGGCCCTGATCATGTCTGTAACTAAGACACTAATGCTGATGCAACAAAGGCCCTGATGCTGCTCCTACATCATGCCCTGACAGTGTCCCCAGCTATGGGCCTGACGCTAGGCCTCACTCAGGCCCTGTTGCTCTCCCAGAGTCAGGCACTGACGCTGTCCCTACCTCAAGCCCTGACACGGGTCCTAAATAAGGCCCTGATACTGTAACTAAGCTCTTGACACTATCCCTAGGTCATTTCCTGACACGATCCCTAAACTTTACCCTAACCCTGTCCCTAGCAAATGTCCTGCCTCTTATGCTAACTAAAGCCCTTATGCTGTGACTACCTCAGGCCCTGAATTTAGTCCCAAGGCCGTGATACTGTCCCTAACTAAGGCCCTAACACTATTCCTAACTCAGGCCCTGACACTGTACCTAACAGAGGCCCAGATGCTAGTACTAACTAAGGCCTTGACACTGTCCCTAACTAAGGCCCTGCTGCCGTCAATATCTAATGTCCTGACACTATCCTGAGGTAATTTCCGGACCCATCTCTTACCAAGGTCCTGAAACTGTCCCTAAGTAAGCCCTGACGCTGTCCCTAAGGGAGGCCCTAAGGCTGTCCCTAACAGAGGCCCTGATAATGTCTTTAACAAAGCCCCTGAGGCTGATCCTACCAAGGCCCTTATGCTGCTCCTAAGTCATGCCCTGATACTATCCCTAGCTAAGGCTCTGACACTAGGCCTCACTCAAGCCCTGTCGCTCTCCCTAAGTCAGGCTCTGACGCTATCCCTACCTGAAGCCCTGACGCTGGTCCCAAATTAGGCCCTGATGCCCTAAGTAACTAAGGTCTTGACACTATCCCTAGGTCATGCCCTGACACAATCCTTAGACCTTAACCTAACCTTGTCTTTAACTAATGTTGAGCTTCTTATGCTAAATAAATCCCTGATGCAGTTCCTAACTAAGGCCCTAAAATTAGTCCCGAGGCCGTGGCCCTGGCCCTAACTGAGGCCTGGAGGCTCGTCCTAACTCAGGCCCTGACACTGTCCCTAACTAAGGCCCTGACACTACACCTAACTCAGTCCCTGACACTGTACCTAACAAAGGCTCTGATGCTAGTCCTAAGTCAGGCTGAGACACTGTCTCTAAGGCCCTGCTGCAGTCAATATCTAATGTCCTGACACTATCCTGAGGTAATTTCCAGACCCATCTCTTACCAAGCTCCTGAAACTGTCCCTAAGTAAGCCCTGACGCTGTCCCTAAGGGAGGCCCTAAGGCTGCCCCTAACAGAGGCCCTGATAATGTCTTTAACAAAGCCCCTGAGGCTGATTCTACCAAAGCCCTTGTGCTGCTCCTAAGTCATGCCCTGATACTATCCCTAGCTAAGGCTCTGACACTAGGCCTCACTCAAGCCCTGTCGCTCTCCCTAAGTCAGGCTCTGACGCTATCCCTACCTGAAGCCCTGACACGGGTCCTAAATAAGGCCCTGATACTGTAACTAAGCTCTTGACACTATCCCTAGGTCATTTCCTGACACGATCCCTAAACTTTACCCTAACCCTGTCCCTAGCAAATGTCCTGCCTCTTATGCTAACTAAAGCCATTATGCTGTGACTACCTCAGGCCCTGAATTTAGTCCCAAGGCTGTGATACTGTCCCTAACTAAGGCCCTAACACTATTCCTAACTCAGGCCCTGACACTGTACCTAACAGAGGCCCAGATGCTAGTACTAACTAAGGCCTTGACACTGTCCCTAACTAAGGCCCTGCTGCCGTCAATATCTAATGTCCTGACACTATCCTGAGGTAATTTCCGGACCCATCTCTTACCAAGCTCCTAAAACTGTCCCTAAGTAAGCCCTGACGCTGTCCCTAAGGGAGGCCCTAAGGCTGTCCCTAACAGAGGCCCTGATAATGTCTTTAACAAAGCCCCTGAGGCTGATCCTACCAAGGCCCTTATGCTGCTCCTAAGTCATGCCCTGATACTATCCCTAGCTAAGGCTCTGACACTAGGCCTCACTCAAGCCCTGTCGCTCTCCCTAAGTCAGGCTCTGACGCTATCCCTACCTGAAGCCCTGACACTGGTCCTAAATTAGGCCCTGATGCCCTAAGTAACTAAGGTCTTGACACTATCCCTAGGTCATGCCCTGACACAATCCCTAGACCTTAACCTAACCTTGTCTTTAACCAACGTTGAGCTTCTTATGCTAAATAAATCCCTGATGCTATTCCTAACTACGGCCCTAAAATTAGTTCTGAGGCCGTGACCCTGGCCCTAACTGAGGCCTGGAGGCTCGTCCTAACTCAGGCCCTGACACTGTCCCTAACTAAGGCCCTGACACTACACCTAACTCAGTCCCTGACACTGTACCTAACAAAGGCTCTGATGCTAGTCCTAAGTCAGGCTGAGACACTGTCTCTAAGGCCCTGCTGCAGTCAGTATCTAAAGTCCTGACATTATCCCGAGCTAATATCCTGACCCATGTCTTACCAAGGTCCTGAAACTGTCCCAAAATAAGCCCTGACGCTGTCCCTACGTGAAGCCCTGAGGCGGTCCCTAACAGAGGCCCTGAGAATGTCTTTAACGAAGACCCTAATGCTGATCCTACAGAGGCCCTTATACTGCTCCTAAGTCATGCCCTGACACTGCCCCTAACTCAGGCCCTAAAGATAGGCCTCACTTAGGCCCCGTTGCCGTACCTTAGTTAGGCTCTGTCGCTGTCCGTACGTGAAGCCCTGACACTGGTCCTGATGAAGGCCCTGACGCTGGTCCTAACTAAGGCCCTGATGCTCTCAATAAGTAAGATCTTCACCCTATCCCTAGCTCACATCCTGACACTACCACTGGCCTGGAACCTGACTCTGTCCCGAGCTAACGTCCTGCCCCTTATCCTCACTGAAGCCGTAATGCTCTCCCTAACTAAGGCCCAGACTAGTCCTAATTAAGGCCCTGACACTGTCCCTAACTAAGGCCCGGAATCTATCTCTAATATAGGCCCTGCTGCCGGCAATAACTAAAATCCGGACACTATCCTGAGCTAATATCCTGACCCATTTCTAACCGAGGTACTGACACCGTCCCTAAGAAAGCCCTGTTGCTGTTCCTAAGTGAAGACCTGAGGCTGTCCGTAACTCAGTCCCTGAAGCTATGCCTAACTGAGGCCTTGACGCTGTGACTAACTCAGGCCCTGATCATGTCTGTAACTAAGACACTAATGCTGATGCAACAAAGGCCCTGATGCTGCTCCTACATCATGCCCTGACAGTGTCCCCAGCTATGGGCCTGACGCTAGGCCTCACTCAGGCCCTGTTGCTCTCCCAGAGTCAGGCACTGACGCTGTCCCTACCTCAAGCCCTGACACGGGTCCTAAATAAGGCCCTGATACTGTAACTAAGCTCTTGACACTATCCCTAGGTCATTTCCTGACACGATCCCTAAACTTTACCCTAACCCTGTCCCTAGCAAATGTCCTGCCTCTTATGCTAACTAAAGCCCTTAGGCTGTGACTACCTCAGGCCCTGAATTTAGTCCCAAGACCGTGATACTGTCCCTAACTAAGGCCCTAACACTATTCCTAACTCAGGCCCTGACACTGTACCTAACAGAGGCCCAGATGCTAGAACTAAGGCCTTGACACTGTCCCTAACTAAGGCCCTGCTGCCGTCAATATCTAATGTCCTGACACTATCCTGAGGTAATTTCCGGACCCATCTCTTACCAAGGTCCTGAAACTGTCCCTAAGTAAGCCCTGACGCTGTCCCTAAGGGAGGCCCTAAGGCTGTCCCTAACAGAGGCCCTGATAATGTCTTTAACAAAGCCCCTGAGGCTGATCCTACCAAGGCCCTTATGCTGCTCCTAAGTCATGCCCTGATACTATCCCTAGCTAAGGCTCTGACACTAGGCCTCACTCAAGCCCTGTCGCTCTCCCTAAGTCAGGCTCTGACGCTATCCCTACCTGAAGCCCTGACACGGGTCCTAAATAAGGCCCTGATACTGTAACTAAGCTCTTGACACTATCCCTAGGTCATTTCCTGACACGATCCCTAAACTTTACCCTAACCCTGTCCCTAGCAAATGTCCTGCCTCTTATGCTAACTAAAGCCATTATGCTGTGACTACCTCAGGCCCTGAATTTAGTCCCAAGGCTGTGATACTGTCCCTAACTAAGGCCCTAACACTATTCCTAACTCAGGCCCTGACACTGTACCTAACAGAGGCCCAGATGCTAGTACTAACTAAGGCCTTGACACTGTCCCTAACTAAGGCCCTGCTGCCGTCAATATCTAATGTCCTGACACTATCCTGAGGTAATTTCCGGACCCATCTCTTACCAAGCTCCTAAAACTGTCCCTAAGTAAGCCCTGACGCTGTCCCTAAGGGAGGCCCTAAGGCTGTCCCTAACAGAGGCCCTGATAATGTCTTTAACAAAGCCCCTGAGGCTGATCCTACCAAGGCCCTTATGCTGCTCCTAAGTCATGCCCTGATACTATCCCTAGCTAAGGCTCTGACACTAGGCCTCACTCAAGCCCTGTCGCTCTCCCTAAGTCAGGCTCTGACGCTATCCCTACCTGAAGCCCTGACACTGGTCCTAAATTAGGCCCTGATGCCCTAAGTAACTAAGGTCTTGACACTATCCCTAGGTCATGCCCTGACACAATCCCTAGACCTTAACCTAACCTTGTCTTTAACCAACGTTGAGCTTCTTATGCTAAATAAATCCCTGATGCTATTCCTAACTACGGCCCTAAAATTAGTTCTGAGGCCGTGACCCTGGCCCTAACTGAGGCCTGGAGGCTCGTCCTAACTCAGGCCCTGACACTGTCCCTAACTAAGGCCCTGACACTACACCTAACTCAGTCCCTGACACTGTACCTAACAAAGGCTCTGATGCTAGTCCTAAGTCAGGCTGAGACACTGTCTCTAAGGCCCTGCTGCAGTCAATATCTAAAGTCCTGACATTATCCCGAGCTAATATCCTGACCCATGTCTTACCAAGGTCCTGAAACTGTCCCAAAGTAAGTCCTGACGCTGTCCCTAAGTGAGGCCCTGAGGCGGTCCCTAACAGAGGCCCTGAGAATGTCTTTAACGAAGACCCTAATGCTGATCCTACAGAGGCCCTTATACTGCTCCTAAGTCATGCCCTGACACTGTCCCTAACTCAGGCCCTAAAGATAGGCCTCACTTAGGCCCCGTTGCCGTACCTTAGTTAGGCTCTGACGCTGTCCGTACGTGAAGCCCTGACACTGGTCCTGATGAAGGCCCTGACGCTGGTCCTAACTAAGGCCCTGATGCTCTCAATAACTAAGGTCTTCACCCTATCCCTAGCTCACATCCTGACACTACCACTGGCCTGGAACCTGACTCTGTCCCGAGCTAACGTCCTGCCCCTTATCCTCACCGAAGCCGTAATGCTCTCCCTAACTAAGGCCCAGACTAGTCCTAATTAAGGCCCTGACACTGTCCCTAACTAAGGCCCGGAATCTATCTCTAATATAGGCCCTGCTGCCGGCAATAACTAAAATCCGGACACTATCCTGAGCTAATATCCTGACCCATTTCTAACCAAGGTCCTGACACCGTCCCTAAGAAAGCCCTGTCGCTGTTCCTAAGGGAAGACCTGAGGCTGTCCGTAACTCAGTCCCTGAAGCTATGCCTAACTGAGGCCTTGACGCTGTGACTAACTCAGGCCCTGATCATGTCTGTAACTAAGACACTAATGCTGATGCAACAAAGGCCCTGATGCTGCTCCTACATCATGCCCTGACAGTGTCCCCAGCTATGGGCCTGACGCTAGGCCTCACTCAGGCCCTGTTGCTCTCCCAGAGTCAGGCACTGACGCTGTCCCTACCTCAAGCCCTGACACGGGTCCTAAATAAGGCCCTGATACTGTAACTAAGCTCTTGACACTATCCGTAGGTCATTTCCTGACACGATCCCTAAACTTTACCCTAACCCTGTCCCTAGCAAATGTCCTGCCTCTTATGCTAACTAAAGCCATTATGCTGTGACTACCTCAGGCCCTGAATTTAGTCCCAAGGCCGTGATACTGTCCCTAACTAAGGCCCTAACACTATTCCTAACTCAGGCCCTGACACTGTACCTAACAGAGGCCCAGATGCTAGAACTAAGGCCTTGACACTGTCCCTAACTAAGGCCCTGCTGCCGTCAATATCTAATGTCCTGACACTATCCTGAGGTAATTTCCGGACCCATCTCTTACCAAGGTCCTGAAACTGTCCCTAAGTAAGCCCTGACGCTGTCCCTAAGGGAGGCCCTAAGGCTGTCCCTAACAGAGGCCCTGATAATGTCTTTAACAAAGCCCCTGAGGCTGATCCTACCAAGGCCCTTATGCTGCTCCTAAGTCATGCCCTGATACTATCCCTAGCTAAGGCTCTGACACTAGGCCTCACTCAAGCCCTGTCGCTCTCCCTAAGTCAGGCTCTGACGCTATCCCTACCTGAAGCCCTGACGCTGGTCCCAAATTAGGCCCTGATGCCCTAAGTAACTAAGGTCTTGACACTATCCCTAGGTCATGCCCTGACACAATCCTTAGACCTTAACCTAACCTTGTCTTTAACTAATGTTGAGCTTCTTATGCTAAATAAATCCCTGATGCAGTTCCTAACTAAGGCCCTAAAATTAGTCCCGAGGCCGTGGCCCTGGCCCTAACTGAGGCCTGGAGGCTCGTCCTAACTCAGGCCCTGACACTGTCCCTAACTAAGGCCCTGACACTACACCTAACTCAGTCCCTGACACTGTACCTAACAAAGGCTCTGATGCTAGTCCTAAGTCAGGCTGAGACACTGTCTCTAAGGCCCTGCTGCAGTCAATATCTAAAGTCCTGACATTATCCCGAGCTAATATCCTGACCCATGTCTTACCAAGGTCCTGAAACTGTCCCAAAGTAAGTCCTGACGCTGTCCCTAAGTGAGGCCCTGAGGCGGTCCCTAACAGAGGCCCTGAGAATGTCTTTAACGAAGACCCTAATGCTGATCCTACAGAGGCCCTTATACTGCTCCTAAGTCATGCCCTGACACTGTCCCTAACTCAGGCCCTAAAGATAGGCCTCACTTAGGCCCTGTTGCCGTACCTTAGTTAGGCTCTGACGCTGTCCGTACGTGAAGCCCTGACACTGGTCCTGATGAAGGCCCTGACGCTGGTCCTAACTAAGGCCCTGATGCTCTCAATAACTAAGGTCTTCACCCTATCCCTAGCTCACATCCTGACACTACCACTGGCCTGGAACCTGACTCTGTCCCGAGCTAACGTCCTGCCCCTTATCCTCACCGAAGCCGTAATGCTCTCCCTAACTAAGGCCCAGACTAGTCCTAATTAAGGCCCTGACACTGTCCCTAACTAAGGCCCGGAATCTATCTCTAATATAGGCCCTGCTGCCGGCAATAACTAAAATCCGGACACTATCCTGAGCTAATATCCTGACCCATTTCTAACCAAGGTCCTGACACCGTCCCTAAGAAAGCCCTGTCGCTGTTCCTAAGTGAAGACCTGAGGCTGTCCGTAACTCAGTCCCTGAAGCTATGCCTAACTGAGGCCTTGACGCTGTGACTAACTCAGGCCCTGATCATGTCTGTAACTAAGACACTAATGCTGATGCAACAAAGGCCCTGATGCTGCTCCTACATCATGCCCTGACAGTGTCCCCAGCTATGGGCCTGACGCTAGGCCTCACTCAGGCCCTGTTGCTCTCCCAGAGTCAGGCACTGACGCTGTCCCTACCTCAAGCCCTGACACGGGTCCTAAATAAGGCCCTGATACTGTAACTAAGCTCTTGACACTATCCCTAGGTCATTTCCTGACACGATCCCTAAACTTTACCCTAACCCTGTCCCTAGCAAATGTCCTGCCTCTTATGCTAACTAAAGCCCTTATGCTGTGACTACCTCAGGCCCTGAATTTAGTCCCAAGGCCGTGATACTGTCCCTAACTAAGGCCCTAACACTATTCCTAACTCAGGCCCTGACACTGTACCTAACAGAGGCCCAGATGCTAGTACTAACTAAGGCCTTGACACTGTCCCTAACTAAGGCCCTGCTGCCGTCAATATCTAATGTCCTGACACTATCCTGAGGTAATTTCCGGACCCATCTCTTACCAAGGTCCTGAAACTGTCCCTAAGTAAGCCCTGACGCTGTCCCTAAGGGAGGCCCTAAGGCTGTCCCTAACAGAGGCCCTGATAATGTCTTTAACAAAGCCCCTGAGGCTGATCCTACCAAGGCCCTTATGCTGCTCCTAAGTCATGCCCTGATACTATCCCTAGCTAAGGCTCTGACACTAGGCCTCACTCAAGCCCTGTCGCTCTCCCTAAGTCAGGCTCTGACGCTATCCCTACCTGAAGCCCTGACGCTGGTCCCAAATTAGGCCCTGATGCCCTAAGTAACTAAGGTCTTGACACTATCCCTAGGTCATGCCCTGACACAATCCTTAGACCTTAACCTAACCTTGTCTTTAACTAATGTTGAGCTTCTTATGCTAAATAAATCCCTGATGCAGTTCCTAACTAAGGCCCTAAAATTAGTCCCGAGGCCGTGGCCCTGGCCCTAACTGAGGCCTGGAGGCTCGTCCTAACTCAGGCCCTGACACTGTCCCTAACTAAGGCCCTGACACTACACCTAACTCAGTCCCTGACACTGTACCTAACAAAGGCTCTGATGCTAGTCCTAAGTCAGGCTGAGACACTGTCTCTAAGGCCCTGCTGCAGTCAATATCTAATGTCCTGACACTATCCTGAGGTAATTTCCAGACCCATCTCTTACCAAGCTCCTGAAACTGTCCCTAAGTAAGCCCTGACGCTGTCCCTAAGGGAGGCCCTAAGGCTGCCCCTAACAGAGGCCCTGATAATGTCTTTAACAAAGCCCCTGAGGCTGATTCTACCAAAGCCCTTGTGCTGCTCCTAAGTCATGCCCTGATACTATCCCTAGCTAAGGCTCTGACACTAGGCCTCACTCAAGCCCTGTCGCTCTCCCTAAGTCAGGCTCTGACGCTATCCCTACCTGAAGCCCTGACACGGGTCCTAAATAAGGCCCTGATACTGTAACTAAGCTCTTGACACTATCCCTAGGTCATTTCCTGACACGATCCCTAAACTTTACCCTAACCCTGTCCCTAGCAAATGTCCTGCCTCTTATGCTAACTAAAGCCATTATGCTGTGACTACCTCAGGCCCTGAATTTAGTCCCAAGGCTGTGATACTGTCCCTAACTAAGGCCCTAACACTATTCCTAACTCAGGCCCTGACACTGTACCTAACAGAGGCCCAGATGCTAGTACTAACTAAGGCCTTGACACTGTCCCTAACTAAGGCCCTGCTGCCGTCAATATCTAATGTCCTGACACTATCCTGAGGTAATTTCCGGACCCATCTCTTACCAAGCTCCTAAAACTGTCCCTAAGTAAGCCCTGACGCTGTCCCTAAGGGAGGCCCTAAGGCTGTCCCTAACAGAGGCCCTGATAATGTCTTTAACAAAGCCCCTGAGGCTGATCCTACCAAGGCCCTTATGCTGCTCCTAAGTCATGCCCTGATACTATCCCTAGCTAAGGCTCTGACACTAGGCCTCACTCAAGCCCTGTCGCTCTCCCTAAGTCAGGCTCTGACGCTATCCCTACCTGAAGCCCTGACACTGGTCCTAAATTAGGCCCTGATGCCCTAAGTAACTAAGGTCTTGACACTATCCCTAGGTCATGCCCTGACACAATCCCTAGACCTTAACCTAACCTTGTCTTTAACCAACGTTGAGCTTCTTATGCTAAATAAATCCCTGATGCTATTCCTAACTACGGCCCTAAAATTAGTTCTGAGGCCGTGACCCTGGCCCTAACTGAGGCCTGGAGGCTCGTCCTAACTCAGGCCCTGACACTGTCCCTAACTAAGGCCCTGACACTACACCTAACTCAGTCCCTGACACTGTACCTAACAAAGGCTCTGATGCTAGTCCTAAGTCAGGCTGAGACACTGTCTCTAAGGCCCTGCTGCAGTCAGTATCTAAAGTCCTGACATTATCCCGAGCTAATATCCTGACCCATGTCTTACCAAGGTCCTGAAACTGTCCCAAAATAAGCCCTGACGCTGTCCCTACGTGAAGCCCTGAGGCGGTCCCTAACAGAGGCCCTGAGAATGTCTTTAACGAAGACCCTAATGCTGATCCTACAGAGGCCCTTATACTGCTCCTAAGTCATGCCCTGACACTGCCCCTAACTCAGGCCCTAAAGATAGGCCTCACTTAGGCCCCGTTGCCGTACCTTAGTTAGGCTCTGTCGCTGTCCGTACGTGAAGCCCTGACACTGGTCCTGATGAAGGCCCTGACGCTGGTCCTAACTAAGGCCCTGATGCTCTCAATAAGTAAGATCTTCACCCTATCCCTAGCTCACATCCTGACACTACCACTGGCCTGGAACCTGACTCTGTCCCGAGCTAACGTCCTGCCCCTTATCCTCACTGAAGCCGTAATGCTCTCCCTAACTAAGGCCCAGACTAGTCCTAATTAAGGCCCTGACACTGTCCCTAACTAAGGCCCGGAATCTATCTCTAATATAGGCCCTGCTGCCGGCAATAACTAAAATCCGGACACTATCCTGAGCTAATATCCTGACCCATTTCTAACCGAGGTACTGACACCGTCCCTAAGAAAGCCCTGTTGCTGTTCCTAAGTGAAGACCTGAGGCTGTCCGTAACTCAGTCCCTGAAGCTATGCCTAACTGAGGCCTTGACGCTGTGACTAACTCAGGCCCTGATCATGTCTGTAACTAAGACACTAATGCTGATGCAACAAAGGCCCTGATGCTGCTCCTACATCATGCCCTGACAGTGTCCCCAGCTATGGGCCTGACGCTAGGCCTCACTCAGGCCCTGTTGCTCTCCCAGAGTCAGGCACTGACGCTGTCCCTACCTCAAGCCCTGACACGGGTCCTAAATAAGGCCCTGATACTGTAACTAAGCTCTTGACACTATCCCTAGGTCATTTCCTGACACGATCCCTAAACTTTACCCTAACCCTGTCCCTAGCAAATGTCCTGCCTCTTATGCTAACTAAAGCCCTTAGGCTGTGACTACCTCAGGCCCTGAATTTAGTCCCAAGACCGTGATACTGTCCCTAACTAAGGCCCTAACACTATTCCTAACTCAGGCCCTGACACTGTACCTAACAGAGGCCCAGATGCTAGAACTAAGGCCTTGACACTGTCCCTAACTAAGGCCCTGCTGCCGTCAATATCTAATGTCCTGACACTATCCTGAGGTAATTTCCGGACCCATCTCTTACCAAGGTCCTGAAACTGTCCCTAAGTAAGCCCTGACGCTGTCCCTAAGGGAGGCCCTAAGGCTGTCCCTAACAGAGGCCCTGATAATGTCTTTAACAAAGCCCCTGAGGCTGATCCTACCAAGGCCCTTATGCTGCTCCTAAGTCATGCCCTGATACTATCCCTAGCTAAGGCTCTGACACTAGGCCTCACTCAAGCCCTGTCGCTCTCCCTAAGTCAGGCTCTGACGCTATCCCTACCTGAAGCCCTGACACGGGTCCTAAATAAGGCCCTGATACTGTAACTAAGCTCTTGACACTATCCCTAGGTCATTTCCTGACACGATCCCTAAACTTTACCCTAACCCTGTCCCTAGCAAATGTCCTGCCTCTTATGCTAACTAAAGCCATTATGCTGTGACTACCTCAGGCCCTGAATTTAGTCCCAAGGCTGTGATACTGTCCCTAACTAAGGCCCTAACACTATTCCTAACTCAGGCCCTGACACTGTACCTAACAGAGGCCCAGATGCTAGTACTAACTAAGGCCTTGACACTGTCCCTAACTAAGGCCCTGCTGCCGTCAATATCTAATGTCCTGACACTATCCTGAGGTAATTTCCGGACCCATCTCTTACCAAGCTCCTAAAACTGTCCCTAAGTAAGCCCTGACGCTGTCCCTAAGGGAGGCCCTAAGGCTGTCCCTAACAGAGGCCCTGATAATGTCTTTAACAAAGCCCCTGAGGCTGATCCTACCAAGGCCCTTATGCTGCTCCTAAGTCATGCCCTGATACTATCCCTAGCTAAGGCTCTGACACTAGGCCTCACTCAAGCCCTGTCGCTCTCCCTAAGTCAGGCTCTGACGCTATCCCTACCTGAAGCCCTGACACTGGTCCTAAATTAGGCCCTGATGCCCTAAGTAACTAAGGTCTTGACACTATCCCTAGGTCATGCCCTGACACAATCCCTAGACCTTAACCTAACCTTGTCTTTAACCAACGTTGAGCTTCTTATGCTAAATAAATCCCTGATGCTATTCCTAACTACGGCCCTAAAATTAGTTCTGAGGCCGTGACCCTGGCCCTAACTGAGGCCTGGAGGCTCGTCCTAACTCAGGCCCTGACACTGTCCCTAACTAAGGCCCTGACACTACACCTAACTCAGTCCCTGACACTGTACCTAACAAAGGCTCTGATGCTAGTCCTAAGTCAGGCTGAGACACTGTCTCTAAGGCCCTGCTGCAGTCAATATCTAAAGTCCTGACATTATCCCGAGCTAATATCCTGACCCATGTCTTACCAAGGTCCTGAAACTGTCCCAAAGTAAGTCCTGACGCTGTCCCTAAGTGAGGCCCTGAGGCGGTCCCTAACAGAGGCCCTGAGAATGTCTTTAACGAAGACCCTAATGCTGATCCTACAGAGGCCCTTATACTGCTCCTAAGTCATGCCCTGACACTGTCCCTAACTCAGGCCCTAAAGATAGGCCTCACTTAGGCCCCGTTGCCGTACCTTAGTTAGGCTCTGACGCTGTCCGTACGTGAAGCCCTGACACTGGTCCTGATGAAGGCCCTGACGCTGGTCCTAACTAAGGCCCTGATGCTCTCAATAACTAAGGTCTTCACCCTATCCCTAGCTCACATCCTGACACTACCACTGGCCTGGAACCTGACTCTGTCCCGAGCTAACGTCCTGCCCCTTATCCTCACCGAAGCCGTAATGCTCTCCCTAACTAAGGCCCAGACTAGTCCTAATTAAGGCCCTGACACTGTCCCTAACTAAGGCCCGGAATCTATCTCTAATATAGGCCCTGCTGCCGGCAATAACTAAAATCCGGACACTATCCTGAGCTAATATCCTGACCCATTTCTAACCAAGGTCCTGACACCGTCCCTAAGAAAGCCCTGTCGCTGTTCCTAAGGGAAGACCTGAGGCTGTCCGTAACTCAGTCCCTGAAGCTATGCCTAACTGAGGCCTTGACGCTGTGACTAACTCAGGCCCTGATCATGTCTGTAACTAAGACACTAATGCTGATGCAACAAAGGCCCTGATGCTGCTCCTACATCATGCCCTGACAGTGTCCCCAGCTATGGGCCTGACGCTAGGCCTCACTCAGGCCCTGTTGCTCTCCCAGAGTCAGGCACTGACGCTGTCCCTACCTCAAGCCCTGACACGGGTCCTAAATAAGGCCCTGATACTGTAACTAAGCTCTTGACACTATCCGTAGGTCATTTCCTGACACGATCCCTAAACTTTACCCTAACCCTGTCCCTAGCAAATGTCCTGCCTCTTATGCTAACTAAAGCCATTATGCTGTGACTACCTCAGGCCCTGAATTTAGTCCCAAGGCCGTGATACTGTCCCTAACTAAGGCCCTAACACTATTCCTAACTCAGGCCCTGACACTGTACCTAACAGAGGCCCAGATGCTAGTACTAACTAAGGCCTTGACACTGTCCCTAACTAAGGCCCTGCTGCCGTCAATATCTAATGTCCTGACACTATCCTGAGGTAATTTCCGGACCCATCTCTTACCAAGCTCCTGAAACTGTCCCTAAGTAAGCCCTGACGCTGTCCCTAAGGGAGGCCCTAAGGCTGTCCCTAACAGAGGCCCTGATAATGTCTTTAACAAAGCCCCTGAGGCTGATCCTACCAAGGCCCTTATGCTGCTCCTAAGTCATGCCCTGATACTATCCCTAGCTAAGGCTCTGACACTAGGCCTCACTCAAGCCCTGTCGCTCTCCCTAAGTCAGGCTCTGATGCTATCCCTACCTGAAGCCCTGACGCTGGTCCCAAATTAGGCCCTAATGCCCTAAGTAACTAAGGTCTTGACACTATCCCTAGGTCATGCCCTGACACAATCCCTAGACCTTAACCTAACCTTGTCTTTAACTAATGTTGAGCTTCTTATGCTAAATAAATCCCTGATGCAGTTCCTAACTAAGGCCCTAAAATTAGTCCCGAGGCCGTGGCCCTGGCCCTAACTGAGGCCTGGAGGCTCGTCCTAACTCAGGCCCTGACACTGTCCCTAACTAAGGCCCTGACACTACACCTAACTCAGTCCCTGACACTGTACCTAACAAAGGCTCTGATGCTAGTCCTAAGTCAGGCTGAGACACTGTCTCTAAGGCCCTGCTGCAGTCAATATCTAAAGTCCTGACATTATCCCGAGCTAATATCCTGACCCATGTCTTACCAAGGTCCTGAAACTGTCCCAAAGTAAGTCCTGACGCTGTCCCTAAGTGAGGCCCTGAGGCGGTCCCTAACAGAGGCCCTGAGAATGTCTTTAACGAAGACCCTAATGCTGATCCTACAGAGGCCCTTATACTGCTCCTAAGTCATGCCCTGACACTGTCCCTAACTCAGGCCCTAAAGATAGGCCTCACTTAGGCCCTGTTGCCGTACCTTAGTTAGGCTCTGACGCTGTCCGTACGTGAAGCCCTGACACTGGTCCTGATGAAGGCCCTGACGCTGGTCCTAACTAAGGCCCTGATGCTCTCAATAACTAAGGTCTTCACCCTATCCCTAGCTCACATCCTGACACTACCACTGGCCTGGAACCTGACTCTGTCCCGAGCTAACGTCCTGCCCCTTATCCTCACCGAAGCCGTAATGCTCTCCCTAACTAAGGCCCAGACTAGTCCTAATTAAGGCCCTGACACTGTCCCTAACTAAGGCCCGGAATCTATCTCTAATATAGGCCCTGCTGCCGGCAATAACTAAAATCCGGACACTATCCTGAGCTAATATCCTGACCCATTTCTAACCAAGGTCCTGACACCGTCCCTAAGAAAGCCCTGTCGCTGTTCCTAAGTGAAGACCTGAGGCTGTCCGTAACTCAGTCCCTGAAGCTATGCCTAACTGAGGCCTTGACGCTGTGACTAACTCAGGCCCTGATCATGTCTGTAACTAAGACACTAATGCTGATGCAACAAAGGCCCTGATGCTGCTCCTACATCATGCCCTGACAGTGTCCCCAGCTATGGGCCTGACGCTAGGCCTCACTCAGGCCCTGTTGCTCTCCCAGAGTCAGGCACTGACGCTGTCCCTACCTCAAGCCCTGACACGGGTCCTAAATAAGGCCCTGATACTGTAACTAAGCTCTTGACACTATCCCTAGGTCATTTCCTGACACGATCCCTAAACTTTACCCTAACCCTGTCCCTAGCAAATGTCCTGCCTCTTATGCTAACTAAAGCCCTTATGCTGTGACTACCTCAGGCCCTGAATTTAGTCCCAAGGCCGTGATACTGTCCCTAACTAAGGCCCTAACACTATTCCTAACTCAGGCCTTGACACTGTACCTAACAGAGGCCCAGATGCTAGTACTAACTAAGGCCTTGACACTGTCCCTAACTAAGGCCCTGCTGCCGTCAATATCTAATGTCCTGACACTATCCTGAGGTAATTTCCGGACCCATCTCTTACCAAGCTCCTGAAACTGTCCCTAAGTAAGCCCTGACGCTGTCCCTAAGGGAGGCCCTAAGGCTGTCCCTAACAGAGGCCCTGAGAATGTCTTTAACAAAGCCCCTGAGGCTGATCCTACCAAGGCCCTTATGCTGCTCCTAAGTCATGCCCTGATACTATCCCTAGCTAAGGCTCTGACACTAGGCCTCACTCAAGCCCTGTCGCTCTCCCTAAGTCAGGCTTTGACGCTATCCCTACCTGAAGCCCTGACACTGGTCCTAAATTAGACCCTGATGCACTAAGTAACTAAGGTCTTGACACTATCCCTAGGTCATGCCCTGACACAATCCCTAGACCTTAACCTAACCTTGTCTTTAACTAATGTTGAGCTTCTTATGCTAAATAAATCCCTGATGATGTTCCTAACTAAGGCCCTAAAATTAGTCCCGAGGCCGTGACCCTGGCCCTAACTGAGGCCTGGAGGCTCGTCCTAACTCAGGCCCTGACACTGTCCCTAACTAAGGCCCTGACACTACACCTAACTCAGTCCCTGACACTGTACCTAACAAAGGCTCTGATGCTAGTCCTAAGTCAGGCTGAGACACTGTCTCTAAGCCCCTGCTGCAGTCAATATCTAAAGTCCTGACATTATCCCGAGCTAATATCCTGACCCATGTCTTACCAAGGTCCTGAAACTGTCCCAAAGTAAGCCCTGACGCTGTCCCTAAGTGAGGCCCTGAGGCGGTCCCTAACAGAGGCCCTGAGAATGTCTTTAACGAAGACCCTAATGCTGATCCTACAGAGGCCCTTATACGGCTCCTAAGTCATGCCCTGACACTGCCCCTAACTCAGGCCCTAAAGATAGGCCTCACTTAGGCCCCGTTGCCGTACCTTAGTTAGGCTCTGACGCTGTCCGTACGTGAAGCCCTGACACTGGTCCTGATGAAGGCCCTGACGCTGGTCCTAACTAAGGCCCTGATGCTCTCAATAACTAAGGTCTTCACCCTATCCCTAGCTCACATCCTGACACTACCACTGGCCTGGAACCTGACTCTGTCCCGAGCTAACGTCCTGCCCCTTATCCTCACCGAAGCCGTAATGCTCTCCCTAACTAAGGCCCAGACTAGTCCTAATTAAGGCCCTGACACTGTCCCTAACTAAGGCCCGGAATCTATCTCTAATATAGGCCCTGCTGCCGGCAATAACTAAAATCCGGACACTATCCTGAGCTAATATCCTGACCCATTTCTAACCAAGGTCCTGACACCGTCCCTAAGAAAGCCCTGTCGCTGTTCCTAAGTGAAGACCTGAGGCTGTCCGTAACTCAGTCCCTGAAGCTATGCCTAACTGAGGCCTTGACGCTGTGACTAACTCAGGCCCTGATCATGTCTGTAACTAAGACACTAATGCTGATGCAACAAAGGCCCTGATGCTGCTCCTACATCATGCCCTGACAGTGTCCCCAGCTATGGGCCTGACGCTAGGCCTCACTCAGGCCCTGTTGCTCTCCCAGAGTCAGGCACTGACGCTGTCCCTACCTGAAGCCCTGACACGGGTCCTAAATAAGGCCCTGATACTGTAACTAAGCTCTTGACACTATCCCTAGGTCATTTCCTGACACGATCCCTAAACTTTACCCTAACCCTGTCCCTAGCAAATGTCCTGCCTCTTATGCTAACTAAAGCCCTTAGGCTGTGACTACCTCAGGCCCTGAATTTAGTCCCAAGACCGTGATACTGTCCCTAACTAAGGCCCTAACACTATTCCTAACTCAGGCCCTGACACTGTACCTAACAGAGGCCCAGATGCTAGAACTAAGGCCTTGACACTGTCCCTAACTAAGGCCCTGCTGCCGTCAATATCTAATGTCCTGACACTATCCTGAGGTAATTTCCGGACCCATCTCTTACCAAGGTCCTGAAACTGTCCCTAAGTAAGCCCTGACGCTGTCCCTAAGGGAGGCCCTAAGGCTGTCCCTAACAGAGGCCCTGATAATGTCTTTAACAAAGCCCCTGAGGCTGATCCTACCAAGGCCCTTATGCTGCTCCTAAGTCATGCCCTGATACTATCCCTAGCTAAGGCTCTGACACTAGGCCTCACTCAAGCCCTGTCGCTCTCCCTAAGTCAGGCTCTGACGCTATCCCTACCTGAAGCCCTGACGCTGGTCCCAAATTAGGCCCTGATGCCCTAAGTAACTAAGGTCTTGACACTATCCCTAGGTCATGCCCTGACACAATCCTTAGACCTTAACCTAACCTTGTCTTTAACTAATGTTGAGCTTCTTATGCTAAATAAATCCCTGATGCAGTTCCTAACTAAGGCCCTAAAATTAGTCCCGAGGCCGTGGCCCTGGCCCTAACTGAGGCCTGGAGGCTCGTCCTAACTCAGGCCCTGACACTGTCCCTAACTAAGGCCCTGACACTACACCTAACTCAGTCCCTGACACTGTACCTAACAAAGGCTCTGATGCTAGTCCTAAGTCAGGCTGAGACACTGTCTCTAAGGCCCTGCTGCAGTCAATATCTAAAGTCCTGACATTATCCCGAGCTAATATCCTGACCCATGTCTTACCAAGGTCCTGAAACTGTCCCAAAGTAAGTCCTGACGCTGTCCCTAAGTGAGGCCCTGAGGCGGTCCCTAACAGAGGCCCTGAGAATGTCTTTAACGAAGACCCTAATGCTGATCCTACAGAGGCCCTTATACTGCTCCTAAGTCATGCCCTGACACTGTCCCTAACTCAGGCCCTAAAGATAGGCCTCACTTAGGCCCTGTTGCCGTACCTTAGTTAGGCTCTGACGCTGTCCGTACGTGAAGCCCTGACACTGGTCCTGATGAAGGCCCTGACGCTGGTCCTAACTAAGGCCCTGATGCTCTCAATAACTAAGGTCTTCACCCTATCCCTAGCTCACATCCTGACACTACCACTGGCCTGGAACCTGACTCTGTCCCGAGCTAACGTCCTGCCCCTTATCCTCACCGAAGCCGTAATGCTCTCCCTAACTAAGGCCCAGACTAGTCCTAATTAAGGCCCTGACACTGTCCCTAACTAAGGCCCGGAATCTATCTCTAATATAGGCCCTGCTGCCGGCAATAACTAAAATCCGGACACTATCCTGAGCTAATATCCTGACCCATTTCTAACCAAGGTCCTGACACCGTCCCTAAGAAAGCCCTGTCGCTGTTCCTAAGTGAAGACCTGAGGCTGTCCGTAACTCAGTCCCTGAAGCTATGCCTAACTGAGGCCTTGACGCTGTGACTAACTCAGGCCCTGATCATGTCTGTAACTAAGACACTAATGCTGATGCAACAAAGGCCCTGATGCTGCTCCTACATCATGCCCTGACAGTGTCCCCAGCTATGGGCCTGACGCTAGGCCTCACTCAGGCCCTGTTGCTCTCCCAGAGTCAGGCACTGACGCTGTCCCTACCTCAAGCCCTGACACGGGTCCTAAATAAGGCCCTGATACTGTAACTAAGCTCTTGACACTATCCCTAGGTCATTTCCTGACACGATCCCTAAACTTTACCCTAACCCTGTCCCTAGCAAATGTCCTGCCTCTTATGCTAACTAAAGCCCTTATGCTGTGACTACCTCAGGCCCTGAATTTAGTCCCAAGGCCGTGATACTGTCCCTAACTAAGGCCCTAACACTATTCCTAACTCAGGCCCTGACACTGTACCTAACAGAGGCCCAGATGCTAGTACTAACTAAGGCCTTGACACTGTCCCTAACTAAGGCCCTGCTGCCGTCAATATCTAATGTCCTGACACTATCCTGAGGTAATTTCCGGACCCATCTCTTACCAAGGTCCTGAAACTGTCCCTAAGTAAGCCCTGACGCTGTCCCTAAGGGAGGCCCTAAGGCTGTCCCTAACAGAGGCCCTGATAATGTCTTTAACAAAGCCCCTGAGGCTGATCCTACCAAGGCCCTTATGCTGCTCCTAAGTCATGCCCTGATACTATCCCTAGCTAAGGCTCTGACACTAGGCCTCACTCAAGCCCTGTCGCTCTCCCTAAGTCAGGCTCTGACGCTATCCCTACCTGAAGCCCTGACGCTGGTCCCAAATTAGGCCCTGATGCCCTAAGTAACTAAGGTCTTGACACTATCCCTAGGTCATGCCCTGACACAATCCTTAGACCTTAACCTAACCTTGTCTTTAACTAATGTTGAGCTTCTTATGCTAAATAAATCCCTGATGCAGTTCCTAACTAAGGCCCTAAAATTAGTCCCGAGGCCGTGGCCCTGGCCCTAACTGAGGCCTGGAGGCTCGTCCTAACTCAGGCCCTGACACTGTCCCTAACTAAGGCCCTGACACTACACCTAACTCAGTCCCTGACACTGTACCTAACAAAGGCTCTGATGCTAGTCCTAAGTCAGGCTGAGACACTGTCTCTAAGGCCCTGCTGCAGTCAATATCTAATGTCCTGACACTATCCTGAGGTAATTTCCAGACCCATCTCTTACCAAGCTCCTGAAACTGTCCCTAAGTAAGCCCTGACGCTGTCCCTAAGGGAGGCCCTAAGGCTGCCCCTAACAGAGGCCCTGATAATGTCTTTAACAAAGCCCCTGAGGCTGATTCTACCAAAGCCCTTGTGCTGCTCCTAAGTCATGCCCTGATACTATCCCTAGCTAAGGCTCTGACACTAGGCCTCACTCAAGCCCTGTCGCTCTCCCTAAGTCAGGCTCTGACGCTATCCCTACCTGAAGCCCTGACACGGGTCCTAAATAAGGCCCTGATACTGTAACTAAGCTCTTGACACTATCCCTAGGTCATTTCCTGACACGATCCCTAAACTTTACCCTAACCCTGTCCCTAGCAAATGTCCTGCCTCTTATGCTAACTAAAGCCATTATGCTGTGACTACCTCAGGCCCTGAATTTAGTCCCAAGGCTGTGATACTGTCCCTAACTAAGGCCCTAACACTATTCCTAACTCAGGCCCTGACACTGTACCTAACAGAGGCCCAGATGCTAGTACTAACTAAGGCCTTGACACTGTCCCTAACTAAGGCCCTGCTGCCGTCAATATCTAATGTCCTGACACTATCCTGAGGTAATTTCCGGACCCATCTCTTACCAAGCTCCTAAAACTGTCCCTAAGTAAGCCCTGACGCTGTCCCTAAGGGAGGCCCTAAGGCTGTCCCTAACAGAGGCCCTGATAATGTCTTTAACAAAGCCCCTGAGGCTGATCCTACCAAGGCCCTTATGCTGCTCCTAAGTCATGCCCTGATACTATCCCTAGCTAAGGCTCTGACACTAGGCCTCACTCAAGCCCTGTCGCTCTCCCTAAGTCAGGCTCTGACGCTATCCCTACCTGAAGCCCTGACACTGGTCCTAAATTAGGCCCTGATGCCCTAAGTAACTAAGGTCTTGACACTATCCCTAGGTCATGCCCTGACACAATCCCTAGACCTTAACCTAACCTTGTCTTTAACCAACGTTGAGCTTCTTATGCTAAATAAATCCCTGATGCTATTCCTAACTACGGCCCTAAAATTAGTTCTGAGGCCGTGACCCTGGCCCTAACTGAGGCCTGGAGGCTCGTCCTAACTCAGGCCCTGACACTGTCCCTAACTAAGGCCCTGACACTACACCTAACTCAGTCCCTGACACTGTACCTAACAAAGGCTCTGATGCTAGTCCTAAGTCAGGCTGAGACACTGTCTCTAAGGCCCTGCTGCAGTCAGTATCTAAAGTCCTGACATTATCCCGAGCTAATATCCTGACCCATGTCTTACCAAGGTCCTGAAACTGTCCCAAAATAAGCCCTGACGCTGTCCCTACGTGAAGCCCTGAGGCGGTCCCTAACAGAGGCCCTGAGAATGTCTTTAACGAAGACCCTAATGCTGATCCTACAGAGGCCCTTATACTGCTCCTAAGTCATGCCCTGACACTGCCCCTAACTCAGGCCCTAAAGATAGGCCTCACTTAGGCCCCGTTGCCGTACCTTAGTTAGGCTCTGTCGCTGTCCGTACGTGAAGCCCTGACACTGGTCCTGATGAAGGCCCTGACGCTGGTCCTAACTAAGGCCCTGATGCTCTCAATAAGTAAGATCTTCACCCTATCCCTAGCTCACATCCTGACACTACCACTGGCCTGGAACCTGACTCTGTCCCGAGCTAACGTCCTGCCCCTTATCCTCACTGAAGCCGTAATGCTCTCCCTAACTAAGGCCCAGACTAGTCCTAATTAAGGCCCTGACACTGTCCCTAACTAAGGCCCGGAATCTATCTCTAATATAGGCCCTGCTGCCGGCAATAACTAAAATCCGGACACTATCCTGAGCTAATATCCTGACCCATTTCTAACCGAGGTACTGACACCGTCCCTAAGAAAGCCCTGTTGCTGTTCCTAAGTGAAGACCTGAGGCTGTCCGTAACTCAGTCCCTGAAGCTATGCCTAACTGAGGCCTTGACGCTGTGACTAACTCAGGCCCTGATCATGTCTGTAACTAAGACACTAATGCTGATGCAACAAAGGCCCTGATGCTGCTCCTACATCATGCCCTGACAGTGTCCCCAGCTATGGGCCTGACGCTAGGCCTCACTCAGGCCCTGTTGCTCTCCCAGAGTCAGGCACTGACGCTGTCCCTACCTCAAGCCCTGACACGGGTCCTAAATAAGGCCCTGATACTGTAACTAAGCTCTTGACACTATCCCTAGGTCATTTCCTGACACGATCCCTAAACTTTACCCTAACCCTGTCCCTAGCAAATGTCCTGCCTCTTATGCTAACTAAAGCCCTTATGCTGTGACTACCTCAGGTCCTGAATTTAGTCCCAAGGCCGTGATACTGTCCCTAACTAAGGCCCTAACACTATTCCTAACTCAGGCCTTGACACTGTACCTAACAGAGGCCCAGATGCTAGTACTAACTAAGGCCTTGACACTGTCCCTAACTAAGGCCCTGCTGCCGTCAATATCTAATGTCCTGACACTATCCTGAGGTAATTTCCGGACCCATCTCTTACCAAGCTCCTGAAACTGTCCCTAAGTAAGCCCTGACGCTGTCCCTAAGGGAGGCCCTAAGGCTGTCCCTAACAGAGGCCCTGAGAATGTCTTTAACAAAGCCCCTGAGGCTGATCCTACCAAGGCCCTTATGCTGCTCCTAAGTCATGCCCTGATACTATCCCTAGCTAAGGCTCTGACACTAGGCCTCACTCAAGCCCTGTCGCTCTCCCTAAGTCAGGCTTTGACGCTATCCCTACCTGAAGCCCTGACACTGGTCCTAAATTAGACCCTGATGCACTAAGTAACTAAGGTCTTGACACTATCCCTAGGTCATGCCCTGACACAATCCCTAGACCTTCACCTAACCTTGTCTTTAACTAATGTTGAGCTTCTTATGCTAAATAAATCCCTGATGATGTTCCTAACTAAGGCCCTAAAATTAGTCCCGAGGCCGTGACCCTGGCCCTAACTGAGGCCTGGAGGCTCGTCCTAACTCAGGCCCTGACACTGTCCCTAACTAAGGCCCTGACACTACACCTAACTCAGTCCCTGACACTGTACCTAACAAAGGCTCTGATGCTAGTCCTAAGTCAGGCTGAGACACTGTCTCTAAGCCCCTGCTGCAGTCAATATCTAAAGTCCTGACATTATCCCGAGCTAATATCCTGACCCATGTCTTACCAAGGTCCTGAAACTGTCCCAAAGGAAGCCCTGACGCTGTCCCTATGTGAGGCCCTGAGGCGGTCCCTAACAGAGGCCCTGAGAATGTCTTTAACGAAGACCCTAATGCTGATCCTACAGAGGCCCTTATACGGCTCCTAAGTCATGCCCTGACACTGCCCCTAACTCAGGCCCTAAAGATAGGCCTCACTTAGGCCCCGTTGCCGTACCTTAGTTAGGCTCTGACGCTGTCCGTACGTGAAGCCCTGACACTGGTCCTGATGAAGGCCCTGACGCTGGTCCTAACTAAGGCCCTGATGCTCTCAATAACTAAGGTCTTCACCCTATCCCTAGCTCACATCCTGACACTACCACTGGCCTGGAACCTGACTCTGTCCCGAGCTAACGTCCTGCCCCTTATCCTCACCGAAGCCGTAATGCTCTCCCTAACTAAGGCCCAGACTAGTCCTAATTAAGGCCCTGACACTGTCCCTAACTAAGGCCCGGAATCTATCTCTAATATAGGCCCTGCTGCCGGCAATAACTAAAATCCGGACACTATCCTGAGCTAATATCCTGACCCATTTCTAACCAAGGTCCTGACACCGTCCCTAAGAAAGCCCTGTCGCTGTTCCTAAGTGAAGACCTGAGGCTGTCCGTAACTCAGTCCCTGAAGCTATGCCTAACTGAGGCCTTGACGCTGTGACTAACTCAGGCCCTGATCATGTCTGTAACTAAGACACTAATGCTGATGCAACAAAGGCCCTGATGCTGCTCCTACATCATGCCCTGACAGTGTCCCCAGCTATGGGCCTGACGCTAGGCCTCACTCAGGCCCTGTTGCTCTCCCAGAGTCAGGCACTGACGCTGTCCCTACCTGAAGCCCTGACACGGGTCCTAAATAAGGCCCTGATACTGTAACTAAGCTCTTGACACTATCCCTAGGTCATTTCCTGACACGATCCCTAAACTTTACCCTAACCCTGTCCCTAGCAAATGTCCTGCCTCTTATGCTAACTAAAGCCCTTAGGCTGTGACTACCTCAGGCCCTGAATTTAGTCCCAAGACCGTGATACTGTCCCTAACTAAGGCCCTAACACTATTCCTAACTCAGGCCCTGACACTGTACCTAACAGAGGCCCAGATGCTAGAACTAAGGCCTTGACACTGTCCCTAACTAAGGCCCTGCTGCCGTCAATATCTAATGTCCTGACACTATCCTGAGGTAATTTCCGGACCCATCTCTTACCAAGGTCCTGAAACTGTCCCTAAGTAAGCCCTGACGCTGTCCCTAAGGGAGGCCCTAAGGCTGTCCCTAACAGAGGCCCTGATAATGTCTTTAACAAAGCCCCTGAGGCTGATCCTACCAAGGCCCTTATGCTGCTCCTAAGTCATGCCCTGATACTATCCCTAGCTAAGGCTCTGACACTAGGCCTCACTCAAGCCCTGTCGCTCTCCCTAAGTCAGGCTCTGACGCTATCCCTACCTGAAGCCCTGACACGGGTCCTAAATAAGGCCCTGATACTGTAACTAAGCTCTTGACACTATCCCTAGGTCATTTCCTGACACGATCCCTAAACTTTACCCTAACCCTGTCCCTAGCAAATGTCCTGCCTCTTATGCTAACTAAAGCCATTATGCTGTGACTACCTCAGGCCCTGAATTTAGTCCCAAGGCTGTGATACTGTCCCTAACTAAGGCCCTAACACTATTCCTAACTCAGGCCCTGACACTGTACCTAACAGAGGCCCAGATGCTAGTACTAACTAAGGCCTTGACACTGTCCCTAACTAAGGCCCTGCTGCAGTCAATATCTAAAGTCCTGACACTATCCCGAGCTAATATCCTGACCCATGTCTTACCAAGGTCCTGAAACTGTCCCAAAGTAAGTCCTGACGCTGTCCCTAAGTGAGGCCCTGAGGCGGTCCCTAACAGAGGCCCTGAGAATGTCTTTAACGAAGACCCTGAGGCTGATCCTACAGAGGCCCTTATGCTGCTCCTAAGTCATGCCCTGACACTGTCCCTAACTCAGGCCCTAAAGATAGGCCTCACTTAGGCCCTGTTGCCGTACCTTAGTTAGGCTCTGACGCTGTCCGTACGTGAAGCCCTGACACTGGTCCTGATGAAGGCCCTGACGCTGGTCCTAACTAAGGCCCTGATGCTCTCAATAACTAAGGTCTTCACCCTATCCCTAGCTCACATCCTGACACTACCACTGGCCTGGAACCTGACTCTGTCCCGAGCTAACGTCCTGCCCCTTATCCTCACCGAAGCCGTAATGCTCTCCCTAACTAAGGCCCAGACTAGTCCTAATTAAGGCCCTGACACTGTCCCTAACTAAGGCCCGGAATCTATCTCTAATATAGGCCCTGCTGCCGGCAATAACTAAAATCCGGACACTATCCTGAGCTAATATCCTGACCCATTTCTAACCAAGGTCCTGACACCGTCCCTAAGAAAGCCCTGTCGCTGTTCCTAAGGGAAGACCTGAGGCTGTCCGTAACTCAGTCCCTGAAGCTATGCCTAACTGAGGCCTTGACGCTGTGACTAACTCAGGCCCTGATCATGTCTGTAACTAAGACACTAATGCTGATGCAACAAAGGCCCTGATGCTGCTCCTACATCATGCCCTGACAGTGTCCCCAGCTATGGGCCTGACGCTAGGCCTCACTCAGGCCCTGTTGCTCTCCCAGAGTCAGGCACTGACGCTGTCCCTACCTGAAGCCCTGACACGGGTCCTAAATAAGGCCCTGATACTGTAACTAAGCTCTTGACACTATCCCTAGGTCATTTCCTGACACGATCCCTAAACTTTACCCTAACCCTGTCCCTAGCAAATGTCCTGCCTCTTATGCTAACTAAAGCCATTATGCTGTGACTACCTCAGGCCCTGAATTTAGTCCCAAGGCCGTGATACTGTCCCTAACTAAGGCCCTAACACTATTCCTAACTCAGGCCCTGACACTGTACCTAACAGAGGCCCAGATGCTAGTACTAACTAAGGCCTTGACACTGTCCCTAACTAAGGCCCTGCTGCCGTCAATATCTAATGTCCTGACACTATCCTGAGGTAATTTCCGGACCCATCTCTTACCAAGCTCCTGAAACTGTCCCTAAGTAAGCCCTGACGCTGTCCCTAACAGAGGCCCTAAGGCTGTCCCTAACAGAGGCCCTGATAATGTCTTTAACAAAGCCCCTGAGGCTGATCCTACCAAGGCCCTTATGCTGCTCCTAAGTCATGCCCTGATACTATCCCTAGCTAAGGCTCTGACACTAGGCCTCACTCAAGCCCTGTCGCTCTCCCTAAGTCAGGCTCTGACGCTATCCCTACCTGAAGCCCTGACGCTGGTCCCAAATTAGGCCCTAATGCCCTAAGTAACTAAGGTCTTGACACTATCCCTAGGTCATGCCCTGACACAATCCCTAGACCTTAACCTAACCTTGTCTTTAACTAATGTTGAGCTTCTTATGCTAAATAAATCCCTGATGCAGTTCCTAACTAAGGCCCTAAAATTAGTCCCGAGGCCGTGGCCCTGGCCCTAACTGAGGCCTGGAGGCTCGTCCTAACTCAGGCCCTGACACTGTCCCTAACTAAGGCCCTGACACTACACCTAACTCAGTCCCTGACACTGTACCTAACAAAGGCTCTGATGCTAGTCCTAAGTCAGGCTGAGACACTGTCTCTAAGGCCCTGCTGCAGTCAATATCTAAAGTCCTGACATTATCCCGAGCTAATATCCTGACCCATGTCTTACCAAGGTCCTGAAACTGTCCCAAAGTAAGTCCTGACGCTGTCCCTAAGTGAGGCCCTGAGGCGGTCCCTAACAGAGGCCCTGAGAATGTCTTTAACGAAGACCCTAATGCTGATCCTACAGAGGCCCTTATACTGCTCCTAAGTCATGCCCTGACACTGTCCCTAACTCAGGCCCTAAAGATAGGCCTCACTTAGGCCCTGTTGCCGTACCTTAGTTAGGCTCTGACGCTGTCCGTACGTGAAGCCCTGACACTGGTCCTGATGAAGGCCCTGACGCTGGTCCTAACTAAGGCCCTGATGCTCTCAATAACTAAGGTCTTCACCCTATCCCTAGCTCACATCCTGACACTACCACTGGCCTGGAACCTGACTCTGTCCCGAGCTAACGTCCTGCCCCTTATCCTCACCGAAGCCGTAATGCTCTCCCTAACTAAGGCCCAGACTAGTCCTAATTAAGGCCCTGACACTGTCCCTAACTAAGGCCCGGAATCTATCTCTAATATAGGCCCTGCTGCCGGCAATAACTAAAATCCGGACACTATCCTGAGCTAATATCCTGACCCATTTCTAACCAAGGTCCTGACACCGTCCCTAAGAAAGCCCTGTCGCTGTTCCTAAGTGAAGACCTGAGGCTGTCCGTAACTCAGTCCCTGAAGCTATGCCTAACTGAGGCCTTGACGCTGTGACTAACTCAGGCCCTGATCATGTCTGTAACTAAGACACTAATGCTGATGCAACAAAGGCCCTGATGCTGCTCCTACATCATGCCCTGACAGTGTCCCCAGCTATGGGCCTGACGCTAGGCCTCACTCAGGCCCTGTTGCTCTCCCAGAGTCAGGCACTGACGCTGTCCCTACCTGAAGCCCTGACACGGGTCCTAAATAAGGCCCTGATACTGTAACTAAGCTCTTGACACTATCCCTAGGTCATTTCCTGACACGATCCCTAAACTTTACCCTAACCCTGTCCCTAGCAAATGTCCTGCCTCTTATGCTAACTAAAGCCCTTAGGCTGTGACTACCTCAGGCCCTGAATTTAGTCCCAAGACCGTGATACTGTCCCTAACTAAGGCCCTAACACTATTCCTAACTCAGGCCCTGACACTGTACCTAACAGAGGCCCAGATGCTAGAACTAAGGCCTTGACACTGTCCCTAACTAAGGCCCTGCTGCAGTCAGTATCTAAAGTCCTGACATTATCCCAAGCTAATATCCTGACCCATGTCTTACCAAGGTCCTGAAACTGTCCCAAAGTAAGCCCTGACGCTGTCCCTACGTGAGGCCCTGAGGCGGTCCCTAACAGAGGCCCTGAGAATGTCTTTAACGAAGACCCTAATGCTGATCCTACAGAGGCCCTTATACTGCTCCTAAGTCATGCCCTGACACTGTCCCTAACTCAGGCCCTAAAGATAGGCCTCACTTAGGCCCTGTTGCCGTACCTTAGTTAGGCACTGACGCTGTCCGTACGTGAAGCCCTGACACTGGTCCTGATGAAGGCCCTGACGCTGGTCCTAAGTAAGGCCCTGATGCTCTCAATAACTAAGATCTTCACCCTATCCCTAGCTCACATCCTGACACTACCACTGGCCTGGAACCTGACTCTGTCCCGAGCTAACGTCCTGCCCCTTATCCTCACCGAAGCCGTAATGCTCTCCCTAACTAAGGCCCAGACTAGTCCTAATTAAGGCCCTGACACTGTCCCTAACTAAGGCCCGGAATCTATCTCTAATATAGGCCCTGCTGCCGGCAATAACTAAAATCCGGACACTATCCTGAGCTAATATCCTGACCCATTTCTAACCAAGGTCCTGACACCGTCCCTAAGAAAGCCCTGTCGCTGTTCCTAAGGGAAGACCTGAGGCTGTCCGTAACTCAGTCCCTGAAGCTATGCCTAACTGAGGCCTTGACGCTGTGACTAACTCAGGCCCTGATCATGTCTGTAACTAAGACACTAATGCTGATGCAACAAAGGCCCTGATGCTGCTCCTACATCATGCCCTGACAGTGTCCCCAGCTATGGGCCTGACGCTAGGCCTCACTCAGGCCCTGTTGCTCTCCCAGAGTCAGGCACTGACGCTGTCCCTACCTCAAGCCCTGACACGGGTCCTAAATAAGGCCCTGATACTGTAACTAAGCTCTTGACACTATCCCTAGGTCATTTCCTGACACGATCCCTAAACTTTACCCTAACCCTGTCCCTAGCAAATGTCCTGCCTCTTATGCTAACTAAAGCCATTATGCTGTGACTACCTCAGGCCCTGAATTTAGTCCCAAGGCCGTGATACTGTCCCTAACTAAGGCCCTAACACTATTCCTAACTCAGGCCCTGACACTGTACCTAACAGAGGCCCAGATGCTAGTACTAACTAAGGCCTTGACACTGTCCCTAACTAAGGCCCTGCTGCCGTCAATATCTAATGTCCTGACACTATCCTGAGGTAATTTCCGGACCCATCTCTTACCAAGGTCCTGAAACTGTCCCTAAGTAAGCCCTGACGCTGTCCCTAAGGGAGGCCCTAAGGCTGTCCCTAACAGAGGCCCTGATAATGTCTTTAACAAAGCCCCTGAGGCTGATCCTACCAAGGCCCTTATGCTGCTCCTAAGTCATGCCCTGATACTATCCCTAGCTAAGGCTCTGACACTAGGCCTCACTCAAGCCCTGTCGCTCTCCCTAAGTCAGGCTCTGACGCTATCCCTACCTGAAGCCCTGACACGGGTCCTAAATAAGGCCCTGATACTGTAACTAAGCTCTTGACACTATCCCTAGGTCATTTCCTGACACGATCCCTAAACTTTACCCTAACCCTGTCCCTAGCAAATGTCCTGCCTCTTATGCTAACTAAAGCCATTATGCTGTGACTACCTCAGGCCCTGAATTTAGTCCCAAGGCTGTGATACTGTCCCTAACTAAGGCCCTAACACTATTCCTAACTCAGGCCCTGACACTGTACCTAACAGAGGCCCAGATGCTAGTACTAACTAAGGCCTTGACACTGTCCCTAACTAAGGCCCTGCTGCCGTCAATATCTAATGTCCTGACACTATCCTGAGGTAATTTCCGGACCCATCTCTTACCAAGCTCCTAAAACTGTCCCTAAGTAAGCCCTGACGCTGTCCCTAAGGGAGGCCCTAAGGCTGTCCCTAACAGAGGCCCTGATAATGTCTTTAACAAAGCCCCTGAGGCTGATCCTACCAAGGCCCTTATGCTGCTCCTAAGTCATGCCCTGATACTATCCCTAGCTAAGGCTCTGACACTAGGCCTCACTCAAGCCCTGTCGCTCTCCCTAAGTCAGGCTCTGACGCTATCCCTACCTGAAGCCCTGACGCTGGTCCCAAATTAGGCCCTGATGCCCTAAGTAACTAAGGTCTTGACACTATCCCTAGGTCATGCCCTGACACAATCCTTAGACCTTAACCTAACCTTGTCTTTAACTAATGTTGAGCTTCTTATGCTAAATAAATCCCTGATGCAGTTCCTAACTAAGGCCCTAAAATTAGTCCCGAGGCCGTGGCCCTGGCCCTAACTGAGGCCTGGAGGCTCGTCCTAACTCAGGCCCTGACACTGTCCCTAACTAAGGCCCTGACACTACACCTAACTCAGTCCCTGACACTGTACCTAACAAAGGCTCTGATGCTAGTCCTAAGTCAGGCTGAGACACTGTCTCTAAGGCCCTGCTGCAGTCAATATCTAATGTCCTGACACTATCCTGAGGTAATTTCCAGACCCATCTCTTACCAAGCTCCTGAAACTGTCCCTAAGTAAGCCCTGACGCTGTCCCTAAGGGAGGCCCTAAGGCTGCCCCTAACAGAGGCCCTGATAATGTCTTTAACAAAGCCCCTGAGGCTGATTCTACCAAAGCCCTTGTGCTGCTCCTAAGTCATGCCCTGATACTATCCCTAGCTAAGGCTCTGACACTAGGCCTCACTCAAGCCCTGTCGCTCTCCCTAAGTCAGGCTCTGACGCTATCCCTACCTGAAGCCCTGACACTGGTCCTAAATTAGGCCCTGATGCCCTAAGTAACTAAGGTCTTGACACTATCCCTAGGTCATGCCCTGACACAATCCCTAGACCTTAACCTAACCTTGTCTTTAACCAACGTTGAGCTTCTTATGCTAAATAAATCCCTGATGCTATTCCTAACTACGGCCCTAAAATTAGTTCTGAGGCCGTGACCCTGGCCCTAACTGAGGCCTGGAGGCTCGTCCTAACTCAGGCCCTGACACTGTCCCTAACTAAGGCCCTGACACTACACCTAACTCAGTCCCTGACACTGTACCTAACAAAGGCTCTGATGCTAGTCCTAAGTCAGGCTGAGACACTGTCTCTAAGGCCCTGCTGCAGTCAGTATCTAAAGTCCTGACATTATCCCGAGCTAATATCCTGACCCATGTCTTACCAAGGTCCTGAAACTGTCCCAAAATAAGCCCTGACGCTGTCCCTACGTGAAGCCCTGAGGCGGTCCCTAACAGAGGCCCTGAGAATGTCTTTAACGAAGACCCTAATGCTGATCCTACAGAGGCCCTTATACTGCTCCTAAGTCATGCCCTGACACTGCCCCTAACTCAGGCCCTAAAGATAGGCCTCACTTAGGCCCCGTTGCCGTACCTTAGTTAGGCTCTGTCGCTGTCCGTACGTGAAGCCCTGACACTGGTCCTGATGAAGGCCCTGACGCTGGTCCTAACTAAGGCCCTGATGCTCTCAATAAGTAAGATCTTCACCCTATCCCTAGCTCACATCCTGACACTACCACTGGCCTGGAACCTGACTCTGTCCCGAGCTAACGTCCTGCCCCTTATCCTCACTGAAGCCGTAATGCTCTCCCTAACTAAGGCCCAGACTAGTCCTAATTAAGGCCCTGACACTGTCCCTAACTAAGGCCCGGAATCTATCTCTAATATAGGCCCTGCTGCCGGCAATAACTAAAATCCGGACACTATCCTGAGCTAATATCCTGACCCATTTCTAACCGAGGTACTGACACCGTCCCTAAGAAAGCCCTGTTGCTGTTCCTAAGTGAAGACCTGAGGCTGTCCGTAACTCAGTCCCTGAAGCTATGCCTAACTGAGGCCTTGACGCTGTGACTAACTCAGGCCCTGATCATGTCTGTAACTAAGACACTAATGCTGATGCAACAAAGGCCCTGATGCTGCTCCTACATCATGCCCTGACAGTGTCCCCAGCTATGGGCCTGACGCTAGGCCTCACTCAGGCCCTGTTGCTCTCCCAGAGTCAGGCACTGACGCTGTCCCTACCTCAAGCCCTGACACGGGTCCTAAATAAGGCCCTGATACTGTAACTAAGCTCTTGACACTATCCCTAGGTCATTTCCTGACACGATCCCTAAACTTTACCCTAACCCTGTCCCTAGCAAATGTCCTGCCTCTTATGCTAACTAAAGCCCTTAGGCTGTGACTACCTCAGGCCCTGAATTTAGTCCCAAGACCGTGATACTGTCCCTAACTAAGGCCCTAACACTATTCCTAACTCAGGCCCTGACACTGTACCTAACAGAGGCCCAGATGCTAGAACTAAGGCCTTGACACTGTCCCTAACTAAGGCCCTGCTGCCGTCAATATCTAATGTCCTGACACTATCCTGAGGTAATTTCCGGACCCATCTCTTACCAAGGTCCTGAAACTGTCCCTAAGTAAGCCCTGACGCTGTCCCTAAGGGAGGCCCTAAGGCTGTCCCTAACAGAGGCCCTGATAATGTCTTTAACAAAGCCCCTGAGGCTGATCCTACCAAGGCCCTTATGCTGCTCCTAAGTCATGCCCTGATACTATCCCTAGCTAAGGCTCTGACACTAGGCCTCACTCAAGCCCTGTCGCTCTCCCTAAGTCAGGCTCTGACGCTATCCCTACCTGAAGCCCTGACACGGGTCCTAAATAAGGCCCTGATACTGTAACTAAGCTCTTGACACTATCCCTAGGTCATTTCCTGACACGATCCCTAAACTTTACCCTAACCCTGTCCCTAGCAAATGTCCTGCCTCTTATGCTAACTAAAGCCATTATGCTGTGACTACCTCAGGCCCTGAATTTAGTCCCAAGGCTGTGATACTGTCCCTAACTAAGGCCCTAACACTATTCCTAACTCAGGCCCTGACACTGTACCTAACAGAGGCCCAGATGCTAGTACTAACTAAGGCCTTGACACTGTCCCTAACTAAGGCCCTGCTGCCGTCAATATCTAATGTCCTGACACTATCCTGAGGTAATTTCCGGACCCATCTCTTACCAAGCTCCTAAAACTGTCCCTAAGTAAGCCCTGACGCTGTCCCTAAGGGAGGCCCTAAGGCTGTCCCTAACAGAGGCCCTGATAATGTCTTTAACAAAGCCCCTGAGGCTGATCCTACCAAGGCCCTTATGCTGCTCCTAAGTCATGCCCTGATACTATCCCTAGCTAAGGCTCTGACACTAGGCCTCACTCAAGCCCTGTCGCTCTCCCTAAGTCAGGCTCTGACGCTATCCCTACCTGAAGCCCTGACACTGGTCCTAAATTAGGCCCTGATGCCCTAAGTAACTAAGGTCTTGACACTATCCCTAGGTCATGCCCTGACACAATCCCTAGACCTTAACCTAACCTTGTCTTTAACCAACGTTGAGCTTCTTATGCTAAATAAATCCCTGATGCTATTCCTAACTACGGCCCTAAAATTAGTTCTGAGGCCGTGACCCTGGCCCTAACTGAGGCCTGGAGGCTCGTCCTAACTCAGGCCCTGACACTGTCCCTAACTAAGGCCCTGACACTACACCTAACTCAGTCCCTGACACTGTACCTAACAAAGGCTCTGATGCTAGTCCTAAGTCAGGCTGAGACACTGTCTCTAAGGCCCTGCTGCAGTCAATATCTAAAGTCCTGACATTATCCCGAGCTAATATCCTGACCCATGTCTTACCAAGGTCCTGAAACTGTCCCAAAGTAAGTCCTGACGCTGTCCCTACGTGAGGCCCTGAGGCGGTCCCTAACAGAGGCCCTGAGAATGTCTTTAACGAAGACCCTAATGCTGATCCTACAGAGGCCCTTATACTGCTCCTAAGTCATGCCCTGACACTGTCCCTAACTCAGGCCCTAAAGATAGGCCTCACTTAGGCCCCGTTGCCGTACCTTAGTTAGGCTCTGACGCTGTCCGTACGTGAAGCCCTGACACTGGTCCTGATGAAGGCCCTGACGCTGGTCCTAACTAAGGCCCTGATGCTCTCAATAACTAAGGTCTTCACCCTATCCCTAGCTCACATCCTGACACTACCACTGGCCTGGAACCTGACTCTGTCCCGAGCTAACGTCCTGCCCCTTATCCTCACCGAAGCCGTAATGCTCTCCCTAACTAAGGCCCAGACTAGTCCTAATTAAGGCCCTGACACTGTCCCTAACTAAGGCCCGGAATCTATCTCTAATATAGGCCCTGCTGCCGGCAATAACTAAAATCCGGACACTATCCTGAGCTAATATCCTGACCCATTTCTAACCAAGGTCCTGACACCGTCCCTAAGAAAGCCCTGTCGCTGTTCCTAAGGGAAGACCTGAGGCTGTCCGTAACTCAGTCCCTGAAGCTATGCCTAACTGAGGCCTTGACGCTGTGACTAACTCAGGCCCTGATCATGTCTGTAACTAAGACACTAATGCTGATGCAACAAAGGCCCTGATGCTGCTCCTACATCATGCCCTGACAGTGTCCCCAGCTATGGGCCTGACGCTAGGCCTCACTCAGGCCCTGTTGCTCTCCCAGAGTCAGGCACTGACGCTGTCCCTACCTGAAGCCCTGACACGGGTCCTAAATAAGGCCCTGATACTGTAACTAAGCTCTTGACACTATCCGTAGGTCATTTCCTGACACGATCCCTAAACTTTACCCTAACCCTGTCCCTAGCAAATGTCCTGCCTCTTATGCTAACTAAAGCCATTATGCTGTGACTACCTCAGGCCCTGAATTTAGTCCCAAGGCCGTGATACTGTCCCTAACTAAGGCCCTAACACTATTCCTAACTCAGGCCCTGACACTGTACCTAACAGAGGCCCAGATGCTAGTACTAACTAAGGCCTTGACACTGTCCCTAACTAAGGCCCTGCTGCCGTCAATATCTAATGTCCTGACACTATCCTGAGGTAATTTCCGGACCCATCTCTTACCAAGCTCCTGAAACTGTCCCTAAGTAAGCCCTGACGCTGTCCCTAAGGGAGGCCCTAAGGCTGTCCCTAACAGAGGCCCTGATAATGTCTTTAACAAAGCCCCTGAGGCTGATCCTACCAAGGCCCTTATGCTGCTCCTAAGTCATGCCCTGATACTATCCCTAGCTAAGGCTCTGACACTAGGCCTCACTCAAGCCCTGTCGCTCTCCCTAAGTCAGGCTCTGATGCTATCCCTACCTGAAGCCCTGACGCTGGTCCCAAATTAGGCCCTAATGCCCTAAGTAACTAAGGTCTTGACACTATCCCTAGGTCATGCCCTGACACAATCCCTAGACCTTAACCTAACCTTGTCTTTAACTAATGTTGAGCTTCTTATGCTAAATAAATCCCTGATGCAGTTCCTAACTAAGGCCCTAAAATTAGTCCCGAGGCCGTGGCCCTGGCCCTAACTGAGGCCTGGAGGCTCGTCCTAACTCAGGCCCTGACACTGTCCCTAACTAAGGCCCTGACACTACACCTAACTCAGTCCCTGACACTGTACCTAACAAAGGCTCTGATGCTAGTCCTAAGTCAGGCTGAGACACTGTCTCTAAGGCCCTGCTGCAGTCAATATCTAAAGTCCTGACATTATCCCGAGCTAATATCCTGACCCATGTCTTACCAAGGTCCTGAAACTGTCCCAAAGTAAGTCCTGACGCTGTCCCTAAGTGAGGCCCTGAGGCGGTCCCTAACAGAGGCCCTGAGAATGTCTTTAACGAAGACCCTAATGCTGATCCTACAGAGGCCCTTATACTGCTCCTAAGTCATGCCCTGACACTGTCCCTAACTCAGGCCCTAAAGATAGGCCTCACTTAGGCCCTGTTGCCGTACCTTAGTTAGGCTCTGACGCTGTCCGTACGTGAAGCCCTGACACTGGTCCTGATGAAGGCCCTGACGCTGGTCCTAACTAAGGCCCTGATGCTCTCAATAACTAAGGTCTTCACCCTATCCCTAGCTCACATCCTGACACTACCACTGGCCTGGAACCTGACTCTGTCCCGAGCTAACGTCCTGCCCCTTATCCTCACCGAAGCCGTAATGCTCTCCCTAACTAAGGCCCAGACTAGTCCTAATTAAGGCCCTGACACTGTCCCTAACTAAGGCCCGGAATCTATCTCTAATATAGGCCCTGCTGCCGGCAATAACTAAAATCCGGACACTATCCTGAGCTAATATCCTGACCCATTTCTAACCAAGGTCCTGACACCGTCCCTAAGAAAGCCCTGTCGCTGTTCCTAAGTGAAGACCTGAGGCTGTCCGTAACTCAGTCCCTGAAGCTATGCCTAACTGAGGCCTTGACGCTGTGACTAACTCAGGCCCTGATCATGTCTGTAACTAAGACACTAATGCTGATGCAACAAAGGCCCTGATGCTGCTCCTACATCATGCCCTGACAGTGTCCCCAGCTATGGGCCTGACGCTAGGCCTCACTCAGGCCCTGTTGCTCTCCCAGAGTCAGGCACTGACGCTGTCCCTACCTCAAGCCCTGACACGGGTCCTAAATAAGGCCCTGATACTGTAACTAAGCTCTTGACACTATCCCTAGGTCATTTCCTGACACGATCCCTAAACTTTACCCTAACCCTGTCCCTAGCAAATGTCCTGCCTCTTATGCTAACTAAAGCCCTTATGCTGTGACTACCTCAGGCCCTGAATTTAGTCCCAAGGCCGTGATACTGTCCCTAACTAAGGCCCTAACACTATTCCTAACTCAGGCCTTGACACTGTACCTAACAGAGGCCCAGATGCTAGTACTAACTAAGGCCTTGACACTGTCCCTAACTAAGGCCCTGCTGCCGTCAATATCTAATGTCCTGACACTATCCTGAGGTAATTTCCGGACCCATCTCTTACCAAGCTCCTGAAACTGTCCCTAAGTAAGCCCTGACGCTGTCCCTAAGGGAGGCCCTAAGGCTGTCCCTAACAGAGGCCCTGATAATGTCTTTAACAAAGCCCCTGAGGCTGATCCTACCAAGGCCCTTATGCTGCTCCTAAGTCATGCCCTGATACTATCCCTAGCTAAGGCTCTGACACTAGGCCTCACTCAAGCCCTGTCGCTCTCCCTAAGTCAGGCTTTGACGCTATCCCTACCTGAAGCCCTGACACTGGTCCTAAATTAGACCCTGATGCACTAAGTAACTAAGGTCTTGACACTATCCCTAGGTCATGCCCTGACACAATCCCTAGACCTTCACCTAACCTTGTCTTTAACTAATGTTGAGCTTCTTATGCTAAATAAATCCCTGATGATGTTCCTAACTAAGGCCCTAAAATTAGTCCCGAGGCCGTGACCCTGGCCCTAACTGAGGCCTGGAGGCTCGTCCTAACTCAGGCCCTGACACTGTCCCTAACTAAGGCCCTGACACTACACCTAACTCAGTCCCTGACACTGTACCTAACAAAGGCTCTGATGCTAGTCCTAAGTCAGGCTGAGACACTGTCTCTAAGCCCCTGCTGCAGTCAATATCTAAAGTCCTGACATTATCCCGAGCTAATATCCTGACCCATGTCTTACCAAGGTCCTGAAACTGTCCCAAAGTAAGCCCTGACGCTGTCCCTAAGTGAGGCCCTGAGGCGGTCCCTAACAGAGGCCCTGAGAATGTCTTTAACGAAGACCCTAATGCTGATCCTACAGAGGCCCTTATACGGCTCCTAAGTCATGCCCTGACACTGCCCCTAACTCAGGCCCTAAAGATAGGCCTCACTTAGGCCCCGTTGCCGTACCTTAGTTAGGCTCTGACGCTGTCCGTACGTGAAGCCCTGACACTGGTCCTGATGAAGGCCCTGACGCTGGTCCTAACTAAGGCCCTGATGCTCTCAATAACTAAGGTCTTCACCCTATCCCTAGCTCACATCCTGACACTACCACTGGCCTGGAACCTGACTCTGTCCCGAGCTAACGTCCTGCCCCTTATCCTCACCGAAGCCGTAATGCTCTCCCTAACTAAGGCCCAGACTAGTCCTAATTAAGGCCCTGACACTGTCCCTAACTAAGGCCCGGAATCTATCTCTAATATAGGCCCTGCTGCCGGCAATAACTAAAATCCGGACACTATCCTGAGCTAATATCCTGACCCATTTCTAACCAAGGTCCTGACACCGTCCCTAAGAAAGCCCTGTCGCTGTTCCTAAGTGAAGACCTGAGGCTGTCCGTAACTCAGTCCCTGAAGCTATGCCTAACTGAGGCCTTGACGCTGTGACTAACTCAGGCCCTGATCATGTCTGTAACTAAGACACTAATGCTGATGCAACAAAGGCCCTGATGCTGCTCCTACATCATGCCCTGACAGTGTCCCCAGCTATGGGCCTGACGCTAGGCCTCACTCAGGCCCTGTTGCTCTCCCAGAGTCAGGCACTGACGCTGTCCCTACCTCAAGCCCTGACACGGGTCCTAAATAAGGCCCTGATACTGTAACTAAGCTCTTGACACTATCCCTAGGTCATTTCCTGACACGATCCCTAAACTTTACCCTAACCCTGTCCCTAGCAAATGTCCTGCCTCTTATGCTAACTAAAGCCCTTAGGCTGTGACTACCTCAGGCCCTGAATTTAGTCCCAAGACCGTGATACTGTCCCTAACTAAGGCCCTAACACTATTCCTAACTCAGGCCCTGACACTGTACCTAACAGAGGCCCAGATGCTAGAACTAAGGCCTTGACACTGTCCCTAACTAAGGCCCTGCTGCCGTCAATATCTAATGTCCTGACACTATCCTGAGGTAATTTCCGGACCCATCTCTTACCAAGGTCCTGAAACTGTCCCTAAGTAAGCCCTGACGCTGTCCCTAAGGGAGGCCCTAAGGCTGTCCCTAACAGAGGCCCTGATAATGTCTTTAACAAAGCCCCTGAGGCTGATCCTACCAAGGCCCTTATGCTGCTCCTAAGTCATGCCCTGATACTATCCCTAGCTAAGGCTCTGACACTAGGCCTCACTCAAGCCCTGTCGCTCTCCCTAAGTCAGGCTCTGACGCTATCCCTACCTGAAGCCCTGACGCTGGTCCCAAATTAGGCCCTGATGCCCTAAGTAACTAAGGTCTTGACACTATCCCTAGGTCATGCCCTGACACAATCCTTAGACCTTAACCTAACCTTGTCTTTAACTAATGTTGAGCTTCTTATGCTAAATAAATCCCTGATGCAGTTCCTAACTAAGGCCCTAAAATTAGTCCCGAGGCCATGGCCCTGGCCCTAACTGAGGCCTGGAGGCTCGTCCTAACTCAGGCCCTGACACTGTCCCTAACTAAGGCCCTGACACTACACCTAACTCAGTCCCTGACACTGTACCTAACAAAGGCTCTGATGCTAGTCCTAAGTCAGGCTGAGACACTGTCTCTAAGGCCCTGCTGCAGTCAATATCTAAAGTCCTGACATTATCCCGAGCTAATATCCTGACCCATGTCTTACCAAGGTCCTGAAACTGTCCCAAAGTAAGTCCTGACGCTGTCCCTAAGTGAGGCCCTGAGGCGGTCCCTAACAGAGGCCCTGAGAATGTCTTTAACGAAGACCCTAATGCTGATCCTACAGAGGCCCTTATACTGCTCCTAAGTCATGCCCTGACACTGTCCCTAACTCAGGCCCTAAAGATAGGCCTCACTTAGGCCCTGTTGCCGTACCTTAGTTAGGCTCTGACGCTGTCCGTACGTGAAGCCCTGACACTGGTCCTGATGAAGGCCCTGACGCTGGTCCTAACTAAGGCCCTGATGCTCTCAATAACTAAGGTCTTCACCCTATCCCTAGCTCACATCCTGACACTACCACTGGCCTGGAACCTGACTCTGTCCCGAGCTAACGTCCTGCCCCTTATCCTCACCGAAGCCGTAATGCTCTCCCTAACTAAGGCCCAGACTAGTCCTAATTAAGGCCCTGACACTGTCCCTAACTAAGGCCCGGAATCTATCTCTAATATAGGCCCTGCTGCCGGCAATAACTAAAATCCGGACACTATCCTGAGCTAATATCCTGACCCATTTCTAACCAAGGTCCTGACACCGTCCCTAAGAAAGCCCTGTCGCTGTTCCTAAGTGAAGACCTGAGGCTGTCCGTAACTCAGTCCCTGAAGCTATGCCTAACTGAGGCCTTGACGCTGTGACTAACTCAGGCCCTGATCATGTCTGTAACTAAGACACTAATGCTGATGCAACAAAGGCCCTGATGCTGCTCCTACATCATGCCCTGACAGTGTCCCCAGCTATGGGCCTGACGCTAGGCCTCACTCAGGCCCTGTTGCTCTCCCAGAGTCAGGCACTGACGCTGTCCCTACCTCAAGCCCTGACACGGGTCCTAAATAAGGCCCTGATACTGTAACTAAGCTCTTGACACTATCCCTAGGTCATTTCCTGACACGATCCCTAAACTTTACCCTAACCCTGTCCCTAGCAAATGTCCTGCCTCTTATGCTAACTAAAGCCCTTATGCTGTGACTACCTCAGGCCCTGAATTTAGTCCCAAGGCCGTGATACTGTCCCTAACTAAGGCCCTAACACTATTCCTAACTCAGGCCCTGACACTGTACCTAACAGAGGCCCAGATGCTAGTACTAACTAAGGCCTTGACACTGTCCCTAACTAAGGCCCTGCTGCCGTCAATATCTAATGTCCTGACACTATCCTGAGGTAATTTCCGGACCCATCTCTTACCAAGGTCCTGAAACTGTCCCTAAGTAAGCCCTGACGCTGTCCCTAAGGGAGGCCCTAAGGCTGTCCCTAACAGAGGCCCTGATAATGTCTTTAACAAAGCCCCTGAGGCTGATCCTACCAAGGCCCTTATGCTGCTCCTAAGTCATGCCCTGATACTATCCCTAGCTAAGGCTCTGACACTAGGCCTCACTCAAGCCCTGTCGCTCTCCCTAAGTCAGGCTCTGACGCTATCCCTACCTGAAGCCCTGACGCTGGTCCCAAATTAGGCCCTGATGCCCTAAGTAACTAAGGTCTTGACACTATCCCTAGGTCATGCCCTGACACAATCCTTAGACCTTAACCTAACCTTGTCTTTAACTAATGTTGAGCTTCTTATGCTAAATAAATCCCTGATGCAGTTCCTAACTAAGGCCCTAAAATTAGTCCCGAGGCCGTGGCCCTGGCCCTAACTGAGGCCTGGAGGCTCGTCCTAACTCAGGCCCTGACACTGTCCCTAACTAAGGCCCTGACACTACACCTAACTCAGTCCCTGACACTGTACCTAACAAAGGCTCTGATGCTAGTCCTAAGTCAGGCTGAGACACTGTCTCTAAGGCCCTGCTGCAGTCAATATCTAATGTCCTGACACTATCCTGAGGTAATTTCCAGACCCATCTCTTACCAAGCTCCTGAAACTGTCCCTAAGTAAGCCCTGACGCTGTCCCTAAGGGAGGCCCTAAGGCTGCCCCTAACAGAGGCCCTGATAATGTCTTTAACAAAGCCCCTGAGGCTGATTCTACCAAAGCCCTTGTGCTGCTCCTAAGTCATGCCCTGATACTATCCCTAGCTAAGGCTCTGACACTAGGCCTCACTCAAGCCCTGTCGCTCTCCCTAAGTCAGGCTCTGACGCTATCCCTACCTGAAGCCCTGACACGGGTCCTAAATAAGGCCCTGATACTGTAACTAAGCTCTTGACACTATCCCTAGGTCATTTCCTGACACGATCCCTAAACTTTACCCTAACCCTGTCCCTAGCAAATGTCCTGCCTCTTATGCTAACTAAAGCCATTATGCTGTGACTACCTCAGGCCCTGAATTTAGTCCCAAGGCTGTGATACTGTCCCTAACTAAGGCCCTAACACTATTCCTAACTCAGGCCCTGACACTGTACCTAACAGAGGCCCAGATGCTAGTACTAACTAAGGCCTTGACACTGTCCCTAACTAAGGCCCTGCTGCCGTCAATATCTAATGTCCTGACACTATCCTGAGGTAATTTCCGGACCCATCTCTTACCAAGCTCCTAAAACTGTCCCTAAGTAAGCCCTGACGCTGTCCCTAAGGGAGGCCCTAAGGCTGTCCCTAACAGAGGCCCTGAGAATGTCTTTAACAAAGCCCCTGAGGCTGATCCTACCAAGGCCCTTATGCTGCTCCTAAGTCATGCCCTGATACTATCCCTAGCTAAGGCTCTGACACTAGGCCTCACTCAAGCCCTGTCGCTCTCCCTAAGTCAGGCTCTGACGCTATCCCTACCTGAAGCCCTGACACTGGTCCTAAATTAGGCCCTGATGCCCTAAGTAACTAAGGTCTTGACACTATCCCTAGGTCATGCCCTGACACAATCCCTAGACCTTAACCTAACCTTGTCTTTAACCAACGTTGAGCTTCTTATGCTAAATAAATCCCTGATGCTATTCCTAACTACGGCCCTAAAATTAGTTCTGAGGCCGTGACCCTGGCCCTAACTGAGGCCTGGAGGCTCGTCCTAACTCAGGCCCTGACACTGTCCCTAACTAAGGCCCTGACACTACACCTAACTCAGTCCCTGACACTGTACCTAACAAAGGCTCTGATGCTAGTCCTAAGTCAGGCTGAGACACTGTCTCTAAGGCCCTGCTGCAGTCAGTATCTAAAGTCCTGACATTATCCCGAGCTAATATCCTGACCCATGTCTTACCAAGGTCCTGAAACTGTCCCAAAATAAGCCCTGACGCTGTCCCTACGTGAAGCCCTGAGGCGGTCCCTAACAGAGGCCCTGAGAATGTCTTTAACGAAGACCCTAATGCTGATCCTACAGAGGCCCTTATACTGCTCCTAAGTCATGCCCTGACACTGCCCCTAACTCAGGCCCTAAAGATAGGCCTCACTTAGGCCCCGTTGCCGTACCTTAGTTAGGCTCTGTCGCTGTCCGTACGTGAAGCCCTGACACTGGTCCTGATGAAGGCCCTGACGCTGGTCCTAACTAAGGCCCTGATGCTCTCAATAAGTAAGATCTTCACCCTATCCCTAGCTCACATCCTGACACTACCACTGGCCTGGAACCTGACTCTGTCCCGAGCTAACGTCCTGCCCCTTATCCTCACTGAAGCCGTAATGCTCTCCCTAACTAAGGCCCAGACTAGTCCTAATTAAGGCCCTGACACTGTCCCTAACTAAGGCCCGGAATCTATCTCTAATATAGGCCCTGCTGCCGGCAATAACTAAAATCCGGACACTATCCTGAGCTAATATCCTGACCCATTTCTAACCGAGGTACTGACACCGTCCCTAAGAAAGCCCTGTTGCTGTTCCTAAGTGAAGACCTGAGGCTGTCCGTAACTCAGTCCCTGAAGCTATGCCTAACTGAGGCCTTGACGCTGTGACTAACTCAGGCCCTGATCATGTCTGTAACTAAGACACTAATGCTGATGCAACAAAGGCCCTGATGCTGCTCCTACATCATGCCCTGACAGTGTCCCCAGCTATGGGCCTGACGCTAGGCCTCACTCAGGCCCTGTTGCTCTCCCAGAGTCAGGCACTGACGCTGTCCCTACCTCAAGCCCTGACACGGGTCCTAAATAAGGCCCTGATACTGTAACTAAGCTCTTGACACTATCCCTAGGTCATTTCCTGACACGATCCCTAAACTTTACCCTAACCCTGTCCCTAGCAAATGTCCTGCCTCTTATGCTAACTAAAGCCCTTATGCTGTGACTACCTCAGGCCCTGAATTTAGTCCCAAGGCCGTGATACTGTCCCTAACTAAGGCCCTAACACTATTCCTAACTCAGGCCTTGACACTGTACCTAACAGAGGCCCAGATGCTAGTACTAACTAAGGCCTTGACACTGTCCCTAACTAAGGCCCTGCTGCCGTCAATATCTAATGTCCTGACACTATCCTGAGGTAATTTCCGGACCCATCTCTTACCAAGCTCCTGAAACTGTCCCTAAGTAAGCCCTGACGCTGTCCCTAAGGGAGGCCCTAAGGCTGTCCCTAACAGAGGCCCTGAGAATGTCTTTAACAAAGCCCCTGAGGCTGATCCTACCAAGGCCCTTATGCTGCTCCTAAGTCATGCCCTGATACTATCCCTAGCTAAGGCTCTGACACTAGGCCTCACTCAAGCCCTGTCGCTCTCCCTAAGTCAGGCTTTGACGCTATCCCTACCTGAAGCCCTGACACTGGTCCTAAATTAGACCCTGATGCACTAAGTAACTAAGGTCTTGACACTATCCCTAGGTCATGCCCTGACACAATCCCTAGACCTTCACCTAACCTTGTCTTTAACTAATGTTGAGCTTCTTATGCTAAATAAATCCCTGATGATGTTCCTAACTAAGGCCCTAAAATTAGTCCCGAGGCCGTGACCCTGGCCCTAACTGAGGCCTGGAGGCTCGTCCTAACTCAGGCCCTGACACTGTCCCTAACTAAGGCCCTGACACTACACCTAACTCAGTCCCTGACACTGTACCTAACAAAGGCTCTGATGCTAGTCCTAAGTCAGGCTGAGACACTGTCTCTAAGCCCCTGCTGCAGTCAATATCTAAAGTCCTGACATTATCCCGAGCTAATATCCTGACCCATGTCTTACCAAGGTCCTGAAACTGTCCCAAAGGAAGCCCTGACGCTGTCCCTATGTGAGGCCCTGAGGCGGTCCCTAACAGAGGCCCTGAGAATGTCTTTAACGAAGACCCTAATGCTGATCCTACAGAGGCCCTTATACGGCTCCTAAGTCATGCCCTGACACTGCCCCTAACTCAGGCCCTAAAGATAGGCCTCACTTAGGCCCCGTTGCCGTACCTTAGTTAGGCTCTGACGCTGTCCGTACGTGAAGCCCTGACACTGGTCCTGATGAAGGCCCTGACGCTGGTCCTAACTAAGGCCCTGATGCTCTCAATAACTAAGGTCTTCACCCTATCCCTAGCTCACATCCTGACACTACCACTGGCCTGGAACCTGACTCTGTCCCGAGCTAACGTCCTGCCCCTTATCCTCACCGAAGCCGTAATGCTCTCCCTAACTAAGGCCCAGACTAGTCCTAATTAAGGCCCTGACACTGTCCCTAACTAAGGCCCGGAATCTATCTCTAATATAGGCCCTGCTGCCGGCAATAACTAAAATCCGGACACTATCCTGAGCTAATATCCTGACCCATTTCTAACCAAGGTCCTGACACCGTCCCTAAGAAAGCCCTGTCGCTGTTCCTAAGTGAAGACCTGAGGCTGTCCGTAACTCAGTCCCTGAAGCTATGCCTAACTGAGGCCTTGACGCTGTGACTAACTCAGGCCCTGATCATGTCTGTAACTAAGACACTAATGCTGATGCAACAAAGGCCCTGATGCTGCTCCTACATCATGCCCTGACAGTGTCCCCAGCTATGGGCCTGACGCTAGGCCTCACTCAGGCCCTGTTGCTCTCCCAGAGTCAGGCACTGACGCTGTCCCTACCTGAAGCCCTGACACGGGTCCTAAATAAGGCCCTGATACTGTAACTAAGCTCTTGACACTATCCCTAGGTCATTTCCTGACACGATCCCTAAACTTTACCCTAACCCTGTCCCTAGCAAATGTCCTGCCTCTTATGCTAACTAAAGCCCTTAGGCTGTGACTACCTCAGGCCCTGAATTTAGTCCCAAGACCGTGATACTGTCCCTAACTAAGGCCCTAACACTATTCCTAACTCAGGCCCTGACACTGTACCTAACAGAGGCCCAGATGCTAGAACTAAGGCCTTGACACTGTCCCTAACTAAGGCCCTGCTGCCGTCAATATCTAATGTCCTGACACTATCCTGAGGTAATTTCCGGACCCATCTCTTACCAAGGTCCTGAAACTGTCCCTAAGTAAGCCCTGACGCTGTCCCTAAGGGAGGCCCTAAGGCTGTCCCTAACAGAGGCCCTGATAATGTCTTTAACAAAGCCCCTGAGGCTGATCCTACCAAGGCCCTTATGCTGCTCCTAAGTCATGCCCTGATACTATCCCTAGCTAAGGCTCTGACACTAGGCCTCACTCAAGCCCTGTCGCTCTCCCTAAGTCAGGCTCTGACGCTATCCCTACCTGAAGCCCTGACACGGGTCCTAAATAAGGCCCTGATACTGTAACTAAGCTCTTGACACTATCCCTAGGTCATTTCCTGACACGATCCCTAAACTTTACCCTAACCCTGTCCCTAGCAAATGTCCTGCCTCTTATGCTAACTAAAGCCATTATGCTGTGACTACCTCAGGCCCTGAATTTAGTCCCAAGGCTGTGATACTGTCCCTAACTAAGGCCCTAACACTATTCCTAACTCAGGCCCTGACACTGTACCTAACAGAGGCCCAGATGCTAGTACTAACTAAGGCCTTGACACTGTCCCTAACTAAGGCCCTGCTGCAGTCAATATCTAAAGTCCTGACACTATCCCGAGCTAATATCCTGACCCATGTCTTACCAAGGTCCTGAAACTGTCCCAAAGTAAGTCCTGACGCTGTCCCTAAGTGAGGCCCTGAGGCGGTCCCTAACAGAGGCCCTGAGAATGTCTTTAACGAAGACCCTGAGGCTGATCCTACAGAGGCCCTTATGCTGCTCCTAAGTCATGCCCTGACACTGTCCCTAACTCAGGCCCTAAAGATAGGCCTCACTTAGGCCCTGTTGCCGTACCTTAGTTAGGCTCTGACGCTGTCCGTACGTGAAGCCCTGACACTGGTCCTGATGAAGGCCCTGACGCTGGTCCTAACTAAGGCCCTGATGCTCTCAATAACTAAGGTCTTCACCCTATCCCTAGCTCACATCCTGACACTACCACTGGCCTGGAACCTGACTCTGTCCCGAGCTAACGTCCTGCCCCTTATCCTCACCGAAGCCGTAATGCTCTCCCTAACTAAGGCCCAGACTAGTCCTAATTAAGGCCCTGACACTGTCCCTAACTAAGGCCCGGAATCTATCTCTAATATAGGCCCTGCTGCCGGCAATAACTAAAATCCGGACACTATCCTGAGCTAATATCCTGACCCATTTCTAACCAAGGTCCTGACACCGTCCGTAAGAAAGCCCTGTCGCTGTTCCTAAGGGAAGACCTGAGGCTGTCCGTAACTCAGTCCCTGAAGCTATGCCTAACTGAGGCCTTGACGCTGTGACTAACTCAGGCCCTGATCATGTCTGTAACTAAGACACTAATGCTGATGCAACAAAGGCCCTGATGCTGCTCCTACATCATGCCCTGACAGTGTCCCCAGCTATGGGCCTGACGCTAGGCCTCACTCAGGCCCTGTTGCTCTCCCAGAGTCAGGCACTGACGCTGTCCCTACCTGAAGCCCTGACACGGGTCCTAAATAAGGCCCTGATACTGTAACTAAGCTCTTGACACTATCCCTAGGTCATTTCCTGACACGATCCCTAAACTTTACCCTAACCCTGTCCCTAGCAAATGTCCTGCCTCTTATGCTAACTAAAGCCATTATGCTGTGACTACCTCAGGCCCTGAATTTAGTCCCAAGGCCGTGATACTGTCCCTAACTAAGGCCCTAACACTATTCCTAACTCAGGCCCTGACACTGTACCTAACAGAGGCCCAGATGCTAGTACTAACTAAGGCCTTGACACTGTCCCTAACTAAGGCCCTGCTGCCGTCAATATCTAATGTCCTGACACTATCCTGAGTTAATTTCCGGACCCATCTCTTACCAAGGTCCTGAAACTGTCCCTAAGTAAGCCCTGACGCTGTCCCTAAGGGAGGCCCTAAGGCTGCCCCTAACAGAGGCCCTGAAAATGTCTTTAACAAAGCCCCTCCCTGAGGCTGATCCTACCAAGGTCCTTATGCTGCTCCTAAGTCATGCCCTGATACTATCCCTAGCTAAGGCTCTGACACTAGGCCTCACTCAAGCCCTGTCGCTCTCCCTAAGTCAGGCTCTGACGCTATCCCTACCTGAAGCCCTGACACTGGTCCTAAATTAGGCCCTGATGCCCTAAGTAACTAAGGTCTTGACACTATCCCTAGGTCATGCCCTGACACAATCCCTAGACCTTAACCTAACCTTGTCTTTAACTAATGTTGAGCTTCTTATGCTAAAAAAATCCCTGATGCTGTTCCTAACTAAGGCACTAAAATTAGTCCCGAGGCCGTGACCCTGGCCCTAACTGAGGCCTGGAGGCTCGTCCTAACTCAGGCCCTGACACTGTCCCTAACTAAGGCCCTGACAGAACACCTAACTCAGTCCCTGACACTGTACCTAACAAAGGCTCTGATGCGAGTCCTAAGTCAGGCTGAGACACTGTCTCTAAGGCCCTGCTGCAGTCAATATCTAAAGTCCTGACATTATCCTGAGCTAATATCCTGACCCATGTCTTACCAAGGTCCTGAAACTGTCCCTAAGTAAGCCCTGACGCTGTCCCTAAGTGAGGCCCTAAGGCTGTCCCTAACAGAGGCCCTGATAATGTCTTTAACAAAGCCCCTCCCTGAGGCTGATCCTACCAAGGCCCTTATGCTGCTCCTAAGTCATGCCCTGATACTATCCCTAGCTAAGGCTCTGACACTAGGCCTCACTCAAGCCCTGTCGCTCTCCCTAAGTCAGGCTCTGACGCTATCCCTACCTGAAGCCCTGACACTGGTCCTAAATTAGGCCCTGATGCCCTAAGTAACTAAGGTCTTGACACTATCCCTAGGTCATGCCCTGACACAATCCCTACACCTTAACCTAACCTTGTCTTTAACTAATGTTGAGCTTCTTATGCTAAATAAATCCCTGATGCTCTTCTTAACTAAGGCCCTAAAATTAGTCCCGAGGCCGTGACCCTGGCCCTAACTGAGGCCTGGAGGCTCGTCCTAACTCAGGCCCTGACACTGTCCCTAACTAAGGCCCTGACACTACACCTAACTCAGTCCCTGACACTGTACCTAACAAAGGCTCTGATGCTAGTCCTAAGTCAGGCTGAGACACTGTCTCTAAGGCCCTGCTGCAGTCAATATCTAAAGTCCTGACATTATCCTGAGCTAATATCCTGACCCATGTCTTACCAAGGTCCTGAAACTGTCCCAAAGTAAGGCCTGACGCCGTCCCTAAGTGAGGCCCTGAGGCGGTCCCTAACAGAGGCCCTGAGAATGTCTTTAACGAAGACCCTAATGCTGATCCTACAGAGGCCCTTATACTGCTCCTAAGTCATGCCCTGACACTGTCCCTAACTCGGGCCCTAAAGATAGGCCTCACTTAGGCCCTGTTGCCGTACCTTAGTTAGGCTCTGACGCTGTCCGTACGTGAAGCCCTGACACTGGTCCTGATGAAGGCCCTGCCGCCGGTCCTAAGTAAGGCCCTGATGCTCTCAATAACTAAGGTCTTCACCCTATCCCTAGCTCACATCCTGACACTACCACTGGCCTGGAACCTGACTCTGTCCCGAGCTAATGTCCTGCCCCTTATCCTCACCGAAGCCGTAATGCTCTCCCTAACTAAGGCCCAGACTAGTCCTAATTAAGGCCCTGACACTGTCCCTAACTAAGGCCCGGAATCTATCTCTAATATAGGCCCTGCTGCCGGCAATAACTAAAATCCGGACACTATCCTGAGCTAATATCCTGACCCATTTCTAACCAAGGTCCTGACACCATCCCTAAGAAGGCCCTGTCGCTGTTCCTAAGTGAAGGCCTGAGGCTGTCCATAACTCAGTCCCTGAAGCTATGCCTAACTGAGCCCTTGACGCTGTGACTAACTCAGGCCCTGATCATGTCTGTAACTAAGACACTAATGCTGATGCAACAAAGGCCCTGATGCTGCTCCTACATCATACCCTGACAGTGTCCCCAGCTAAGGGCCTGACGCTAGGCCTCACTCAGGCCCTGTTGCTCTCCCAGAGTCAGGCACTGACGCTGTCCCTAACTGAAGCGCTGACACTGGTCCTAAATAAGGCCCTGATACTGTAACTAAGCTCTTGACACTATCCCTAGGTCATTTCCTGACACGATCCCTAAACTTTACCCTAACCCTGTCCCTAGCAAATGTCCTGCCTCTTATGCTAACTAAAGCCCTTATGCTGTGACTACCTCAGGCCCTGAATTTAGTCCCAAGGCCGTGATACTGTCCCTAACTAAGGCCCTAACACTATTCCTAACTCAGGCCCTGACACTGTACCTAACAGAGGCCCAGATGCTAGTACTAACTAAGGCCTTGACACTGTCCCTAACTAAGGCCCTGCTGCCGTCAATATCTAATGTCCTGACACTATCCTGAGTTAATTTCCGGACCCATCTCTTACCAAGGTCCTGAAACTGTCCCTAAGTAAGCCCTGATGCTGTCCCTAAGTGAGGCCCTAAGGCTGCCCCTAACAGAGGCCCTGATAATGTCTTTAACAAAGCCCCTCCCTGAGGCTGATCCTATCAAGGCCCTTATGCTGCTCCTAAGTCATGCCCTGATACTATCCCTAGCTAAGGCTCTGACACTAGGCCTCACTCAAGCCCTGTCGCTCTCCCTAAGTCAGGCTCTGACGCTATCCCTACCTGAAGCCCTGACACTGGTCCTAAATTAGGCCCTGATGCCCTAAGTAACTAAGGTCTTGACACTATCCCTAGGTCATGCCCTGACACAATCCCTAGACCTTAACCTAACCTTGTCTTTAACTAATGTTGAGCTTCTTATGCTAAATAAATCCCTGATGCTGTTCCTAACTAAGGCCCTAAAATTAGTCCCGAGGCCGTGACCCTGGCCCTAACTGAGGCCTGGAGTCTCGTGCTAACTCAGGCCCTGACACTGTCCCTAACTAAGGCCCTGACACTACACCTAACTCAGTCCCTGACACTGTACCTAACAAAGGCTCTGATGCTAGTCCTAAGTCAGGCTGAGACACTGTCTCTAAGGCCCTGCTGCAGTCAATATCTAAAGTCCTGACATTATCCTGAGCTAATATCCTGACCCATGTCTTACCAAGGTCCTGAAACTGTCCCAAAGGAAGCCCTGACGCTGTCCCTAAGTGAGGCCCTGAGGCGGTCCCTAACAGAGGCCCTGAGAATGTCTTTAACGAAGACCCTAATGCTGATCCTACAGAGGCCCTTATACGGCTCCTAAGTCATGCCCTGACACTGTCCCTAACTCAGGCCCTAAAGATAGGCCTCACTTAGGCCCTGTTGCCGTACCTTAGGTAGGCTCTGACGCTGTCCGTACGTGAAGCCCTGACACTGGTCCTGATGAAGGCCCTGACGCTGGTCCTAACTAAGGCCCTGATGCTCTCAATAACTAAGGTCTTCACCCTATCCCTAGCTCACATCCTGACACTACCACTGGCCTGGAACCTGACTCTGTCCCGAGCTAACGTCCTGCCCCTTATCCTCACTGAAGCCGTAATGCTCTCCCTAACTAAGGCCCAGACGAGTCCTAATTAAGGCCCTGACACTGTCCCTAACTAAGGCCCGGAATCTATCTCTAATATAGGCCCTGCTGCCGGCAATAACTAAAATCCGGACACTATCCTGAGCTAATATCCTGACCCATTTCTAACCAAGGTCCTGACACCGTCCCTAAGAAAGCCCTGTCGCTGTTCCTAAGTGAAGACCTGAGGCTGTCCGTAACTCAGTCCCTGAAGCTATGCCTAACTGAGGCCTTGACGCTGTGACTAACTCAGGCCCTGATCATGTCTGTAACTAAGACACTAATGCTGATGCAACAAAGGCCCTGATGCTGCTCCTACATCATGCCCTGACAGTGTCCCCAGCTATGGGCCTGACGCTAGGCCTCACTCAGGCCCTGTTGCTCTCCCAGAGTCAGGCACTGACGCTGTCCCTACCTGAAGCCCTGACACGGGTCCTAAATAAGGCCCTGATACTGTAACTAAGCTCTTGACACTATCCCTAGGTCATTTCCTGACACGATCCCTAAACTTTACCCTAACCCTGTCCCTAGCAAATGTCCTGCCTCTTATGCTAACTAAAGCCATTATGCTGTGACTACCTCAGGCCCTGAATTTAGTCCCAAGGCCGTGATACTGTCCCTAACTAAGGCCCTAACACTATTCCTAACTCAGGCCCTGACACTGTACCTAACAGAGGCCCAGATGCTAGTACTAACTAAGGCCTTGACACTGTCCCTAACTAAGGCCCTGCTGCCGTCAATATCTAATGTCCTGACACTATCCTGAGGTAATTTCCGGACCCATCTCTTACCAAGGTCCTGAAACTGTCCCTAAGTAAGCCCTGACGCTGTCCCTAAGGGAGGCCCTAAGGCTGTCCCTAACAGAGGCCCTGATAATGTCTTTAACAAAGCCCCTGAGGCTGATCCTACCAAGGCCCTTATGCTGCTCCTAAGTCATGCCCTGATACTATCCCTAGCTAAGGCTCTGACACTAGGCCTCACTCAAGCCCTGTCGCTCTCCCTAAGTCAGGCTCTGACGCTATCCCTACCTGAAGCCCTGACGCTGGTCCCAAATTAGGCCCTGATGCCCTAAGTAACTAAGGTCTTGACACTATCCCTAGGTCATGCCGTGACACAATCCTTAGACCTTAACCTAACCTTGTCTTTAACTAATGTTGAGCTTCTTATGCTAAATAAATCCCTGATGCAGTTCCTAACTAAGGCCCTAAAATTAGTCCCGAGGCCGTGGCCCTGGCCCTAACTGAGGCCTGGAGGCTCGTCCTAACTCAGGCCCTGACACTGTCCCTAACTAAGGCCCTGACACTACACCTAACTCAGTCCCTGACACTGTACCTAACAAAGGCTCTGATGCTAGTCCTAAGTCAGGCTGAGACACTGTCTCTAAGGCCCTGCTGCAGTCAATATCTAAAGTCCTGACATTATCCCGAGCTAATATCCTGACCCATGTCTTACCAAGGTCCTGAAACTGTCCCAAAGTAAGTCCTGACGCTGTCCCTAAGTGAGGCCCTGAGGCGGTCCCTAACAGAGGCCCTGAGAATGTCTTTAACGAAGACCCTAATGCTGATCCTACAGAGGCCCTTATACTGCTCCTAAGTCATGCCCTGACACTGTCCCTAACTCAGGCCCTAAAGATAGGCCTCACTTAGGCCCTGTTGCCGTACCTTAGTTAGGCTCTGACGCTGTCCTTACGTGAAGCCCTGACACTGGTCCTGATGAAGGCCCTGACGCTGGTCCTAACTAAGGCCCTGATGCTCTCAATAACTAAGGTCTTCACCCTATCCCTAGCTCACATCCTGACACTACCACTGGCCTGGAACCTGACTCTGTCCCGAGCTAACGTCCTGCCCCTTATCCTCACCGAAGCCGTAATGCTCTCCCTAACTAAGGCCCAGACTAGTCCTAATTAAGGCCCTGACACTGTCCCTAACTAAGGCCCGGAATCTATCTCTAATATAGGCCCTGCTGCCGGCAATAACTAAAATCCGGACACTATCCTGAGCTAATATCCTGACCCATTTCTAACCAAGGTCCTGACACCGTCCCTAAGAAAGCCCTGTCGCTGTTCCTAAGGGAAGACCTGAGGCTGTCCGTAACTCAGTCCCTGAAGCTATGCCTAACTGAGGCCTTGACGCTGTGACTAACTCAGGCCCTGATCATGTCTGTAACTAAGACACTAATGCTGATGCAACAAAGGCCCTGATGCTGCTCCTACATCATGCCCTGACAGTGTCCCCAGCTATGGGCCTGACGCTAGGCCTCACTCAGGCCCTGTTGCTCTCCCAGAGTCAGGCACTGACGCTGTCCCTACCTCAAGCCCTGACACGGGTCCTAAATAAGGCCCTGATACTGTAACTAAGCTCTTGACACTATCCCTAGGTCATTTCCTGACACGATCCCTAAACTTTACCCTAACCCTGTCCCTAGCAAATGTCCTGCCTCTTATGCTAACTAAAGCCCTTATGCTGTGACTACCTCAGGCCCTGAATTTAGTCCCAAGGCCGTGATACTGTCCCTAACTAAGGCCCTAACACTATTCCTAGCTCAGGCCCTGACACTGTACCTAACAGAGGCCCAGATGCTAGTACTAACTAAGGCCTTGACACTGTCCCTAACTAAGGCCCTGCTGCCATCAATATCTAATGTCCTGACACTATCCTGAGGTAATTTCCGGACCCATCTCTTACCAAGCTCCTGAAACTGTCCCTAAGTAAGCCCTGACGCTGTCCCTAAGGGAGGCCCTAAGGCTGTCCCTAACAGAGGCCCTGATAATGTCTTTAACAAAGCCCCTGAGGCTGATCCTACCAAGGCCCTTATGCTGCTCCTAAGTCATGCCCTGATACTATCCCTAGCTAAGGCTCTGACACTAGGCCTCACTCAAGCCCTGTGGCTCTCCCTAAATCATGCTCTGACGCTATCCCTACCTGAAGCCCTGACACTGGTCCTAAATTAGGCCCTGATGCCCTAAGTAACTAAGGTCTTGACACTATCCCTAGGTCATGCCCTGACACAATCCCTAGACCTTAACCTAACCTTGTCTTTAACTAATGTTGAGCTTCTTATGCTAAATAAATCCCTGATGCAGTTCCTAACTAAGGCCCTAAAATTAGTCCCGAGGCCGTGACCCTGGCCCTAACTGAGGCCTGGAGGCTCGTCCTAACTCAGGCCCTGACCCTGTCCCTAACTAAGGCCCTGACACTACACCTAACTCAGTCCCTGACACTGTACCTAACAAAGGCTCTGATGCTAGTCCTAAGTCAGGCTGAGACACTGTCTCTAAGGCCCTGCTGCAGTCAATATCTAAAGTCCTGACATTATCCCGAGCTAATATCCTGACCCATGTCTTACCAAGGTCCTGAAACTGTCCCAAAGGAAGGCCTCACGCTGTCCCTAAGTGAGGCCCTGAGGCGGTCCCTAACAGAGGCCCTGAGAATGTCTTTAACGAAGACCCTAATGCTGATCCTACAGAGGCCTTTATACTGCTCCTAAGTCATGCCCTGACACTGTCGTTAACTCAGGCCCTAAAGATAGGCCTCACTTAGGCCCTGTTGCCGTACCTTAGTTAGGCTCTGACGCTGTCCGTACGTGAAGCCCTGACACTGGTCCTGATGAAAGCCCTGCCGCCGGTCCTAAGTAAGGCCCTGATGCTCTCAATAACTAAGGTCTTCACCCTATCCCTAGCTCACATCCTGACACTACCACTGGCCTGGAACCTGACTCTGTCCCGAGCTAATGTCCTGCCCCTTATCCTCACCGAAGCCGTAATGCTCTCCCTAACTAAGGCCCAGACTAGTCCTAATTAAGGCCCTGACACTGTCCCTAACTAAGGCCCGGAATCTATCTCTAATATAGGCCCTGCTGCCGGCAATAACTAAAATCCGGACACTATCCTGAGCTAATATCCTGACCCATTTCTAACCAAGGTCCTGACACCATCCCTAAGAAGGCCCTGTCGCTGTTCCTAAGTGAAGACCTGAGGCTGTCCGTAACTCAGTCCCTGAAGCTATGCCTAACTGAGGCCTTGACGCTGTGACTAACTCAGGCCCTGATCATGTCTGTAACTACGACACTAATGCTGATGCAACAAAGGCCCTGATGCTGCTCCTACATCATGCCCTGACAGTGTCCCCAGCTATGGGCCTGACGCTAGGCCTCACTCAGGCCCTGTTGCTCTCCCAGAGTCAGGCACTGACGCTGTCCCTACCTGAAGCCCTGACACGGGTCCTAAATAAGGCCCTGATACTGTAACTAAGCTCTTGACACTATCCCTAGGTCATTTCCTGACACGATCCCTAAACTTTACCCTAACCCTGTCCCTAGCAAATGTCCTGCCTCTTATGCTAACTAAAGCCCTTAGGCTGTGACTACCTCAGGCCCTGAATTTAGTCCCAAGGCCGTGATACTGTCCCTAACTAAGGCCCTAACACTATTCCTAACTCAGGCCCTGACACTGTACCTAACAGAGGCCCAGATGCTAGTACTAACTAATGCCTTGACACTGTCCCTAACTAAGGCCCTGCTGCCGTCAATATCTAATGTCCTGACACTATCCTGAGTTAATTTCCGGACCCATCTCTTACCAAGGTCCTGAAACTGTCCCTAAGTAAGCCCTGACGCTGTCCCTAAGGGAGGCCCTAAGGCTGCCCCTAACAGAGGCCCTGAAAATGTCTTTAACAAAGCCCCTCCCTGAGGCTGATCCTACCAAGGTCCTTATGCTGCTCCTAAGTCATGCCCTGATACTATCCCTAGCTAAGGCTCTGACACTAGGCCTCACTCAAGCCCTGTCGCTCTCCCTAAGTCAGGCTCTGACGCTATCCCTACCTGAAGCCCTGACACTGGTCCTAAATTAGGCCCTGATGCCCTAAGTAACTAAGGTCTTGACACTATCCCTAGGTCATGCCCTGACACAATCCCTAGACCTTAACCTAACCTTGTCTTTAACTAATGTTGAGCTTCTTATGCTAAAAAAATCCCTGATGCTGTTCCTAACTAAGGCACTAAAATTAGTCCCGAGGCCGTGACCCTGGCCCTAACTGAGGCCTGGAGGCTCGTCCTAACTCAGGCCCTGACACTGTCCCTAACTAAGGCCCTGACACTACACCTAACTCAGTCCCTGACACTGTACCTAACAAAGGCTCTGATGCGAGTCCTAAGTCAGGCTGAGACACTGTCTCTAAGGCCCTGCTGCAGTCAATATCTAAAGTCCTGACATTATCCTGAGCTAATATCCTGACCCATGTCTTACCAAGGTCCTGAAACTGTCCCTAAGTAAGCCCTGACGCTGTCCCTAAGTGAGGCCCTAAGGCTGTCCCTAACAGAGGCCCTGATAATGTCTTTAACAAAGCCCCTCCCTGAGGCTGATCCTACCAAGGCCCTTATGCTGCTCCTAAGTCATGCCCTGATACTATCCCTAGCTAAGGCTCTGACACTAGGCCTCACTCAAGCCCTGTCGCTCTCCCTAAGTCAGGCTCTGACGCTATCCCTACCTGAAGCCCTGACACTGGTCCTAAATTAGGCCCTGATGCCCTAAGTAACTAAGGTCTTGACACTATCCCTAGGTCATGCCCTGACACAATCCCTACACCTTAACCTAACCTTGTCTTTAACTAATGTTGAGCTTCTTATGCTAAATAAATCCCTGATGCTCTTCTTAACTAAGGCCCTAAAATTAGTCCCGAGGCCGTGACCCTGGCCCTAACTGAGGCCTGGAGGCTCGTCCTAACTCAGGCCCTGACACTGTCCCTAACTAAGGCCCTGACACTACACCTAACTCAGTCCCTGACACTGTACCTAACAAAGGCTCTGATGCTAGTCCTAAGTCAGGCTGAGACACTGTCTCTAAGGCCCTGCTGCAGTCAATATCTAAAGTCCTGACATTATCCTGAGCTAATATCCTGACCCATGTCTTACCAAGGTCCTGAAACTGTCCCAAAGTAAGGCCTGACGCCGTCCCTAAGTGAGGCCCTGAGGCGGTCCCTAACAGAGGCCCTGAGAATGTCTTTAACGAAGACCCTAATGCTGATCCTACAGAGGCCCTTATACTGCTCCTAAGTCATGCCCTGACACTGTCCCTAACTCGGGCCCTAAAGATAGGCCTCACTTAGGCCCTGTTGCCGTACCTTAGTTAGGCTCTGACGCTGTCCGTACGTGAAGCCCTGACACTGGTCCTGATGAAGGCCCTGCCGCCGGTCCTAAGTAAGGCCCTGATGCTCTCAATAACTAAGGTCTTCACCCTATCCCTAGCTCACATCCTGACACTACCACTGGCCTGGAACCTGACTCTGTCCCGAGCTAATGTCCTGCCCCTTATCCTCACCGAAGCCGTAATGCTCTCCCTAACTAAGGCCCAGACTAGTCCTAATTAAGGCCCTGACACTGTCCCTAACTAAGGCCCGGAATCTATCTCTAATATAGGCCCTGCTGCCGGCAATAACTAAAATCCGGACACTATCCTGAGCTAATATCCTGACCCATTTCTAACCAAGGTCCTGACACCATCCCTAAGAAGGCCCTGTCGCTGTTCCTAAGTGAAGGCCTGAGGCTGTCCATAACTCAGTCCCTGAAGCTATGCCTAACTGAGCCCTTGACGCTGTGACTAACTCAGGCCCTGATCATGTCTGTAACTAAGACACTAATGCTGATGCAACAAAGGCCCTGATGCTGCTCCTACATCATACCCTGACAGTGTCCCCAGCTAAGGGCCTGACGCTAGGCCTCACTCAGGCCCTGTTGCTCTCCCAGAGTCAGGCACTGACGCTGTCCCTAACTGAAGCGCTGACACTGGTCCTAAATAAGGCCCTGATACTGTAACTAAGCTCTTGACACTATCCCTAGGTCATTTCCTGACACGATCCCTAAACTTTACCCTAACCCTGTCCCTAGCAAATGTCCTGCCTCTTATGCTAACTAAAGCCCTTATGCTGTGACTACCTCAGGCCCTGAATTTAGTCCCAAGGCCGTGATACTGTCCCTAACTAAGGCCCTAACACTATTCCTAACTCAGGCCCTGACACTGTACCTAACAGAGGCCCAGATGCTAGTACTAACTAAGGCCTTGACACTGTCCCTAACTAAGGCCCTGCTGCCGTCAATATCTAATGTCCTGACACTATCCTGAGTTAATTTCCGGACCCATCTCTTACCAAGGTCCTGAAACTGTCCCTAAGTAAGCCCTGATGCTGTCCCTAAGTGAGGCCCTAAGGCTGCCCCTAACAGAGGCCCTGATAATGTCTTTAACAAAGCCCCTCCCTGAGGCTGATCCTATCAAGGCCCTTATGCTGCTCCTAAGTCATGCCCTGATACTATCCCTAGCTAAGGCTCTGACACTAGGCCTCACTCAAGCCCTGTCGCTCTCCCTAAGTCAGGCTCTGACGCTATCCCTACCTGAAGCCCTGACACTGGTCCTAAATTAGGCCCTGATGCCCTAAGTAACTAAGGTCTTGACACTATCCCTAGGTCATGCCCTGACACAATCCCTAGACCTTAACCTAACCTTGTCTTTAACTAATGTTGAGCTTCTTATGCTAAATAAATCCCTGATGCTGTTCCTAACTAAGGCCCTAAAATTAGTCCCGAGGCCGTGACCCTGGCCCTAACTGAGGCCTGGAGTCTCGTGCTAACTCAGGCCCTGACACTGTCCCTAACTAAGGCCCTGACACTACACCTAACTCAGTCCCTGACACTGTACCTAACAAAGGCTCTGATGCTAGTCCTAAGTCAGGCTGAGACACTGTCTCTAAGGCCCTGCTGCAGTCAATATCTAAAGTCCTGACATTATCCTGAGCTAATATCCTGACCCATGTCTTACCAAGGTCCTGAAACTGTCCCAAAGGAAGCCCTGACGCTGTCCCTAAGTGAGGCCCTGAGGCGGTCCCTAACAGAGGCCCTGAGAATGTCTTTAACGAAGACCCTAATGCTGATCCTACAGAGGCCCTTATACGGCTCCTAAGTCATGCCCTGACACTGTCCCTAACTCAGGCCCTAAAGATAGGCCTCACTTAGGCCCTGTTGCCGTACCTTAGGTAGGCTCTGACGCTGTCCGTACGTGAAGCCCTGACACTGGTCCTGATGAAGGCCCTGACGCTGGTCCTAACTAAGGCCCTGATGCTCTCAATAACTAAGGTCTTCACCCTATCCCTAGCTCACATCCTGACACTACCACTGGCCTGGAACCTGACTCTGTCCCGAGCTAACGTCCTGCCCCTTATCCTCACTGAAGCCGTAATGCTCTCCCTAACTAAGGCCCAGACGAGTCCTAATTAAGGCCCTGACACTGTCCCTAACTAAGGCCCGGAATCTATCTCTAATATAGGCCCTGCTGCCGGCAATAACTAAAATCCGGACACTATCCTGAGCTAATATCCTGACCCATTTCTAACCAAGGTCCTGACACCGTCCCTAAGAAAGCCCTGTCGCTGTTCCTAAGTGAAGACCTGAGGCTGTCCGTAACTCAGTCCCTGAAGCTATGCCTAACTGAGGCCTTGACGCTGTGACTAACTCAGGCCCTGATCATGTCTGTAACTAAGACACTAATGCTGATGCAACAAAGGCCCTGATGCTGCTCCTACATCATGCCCTGACAGTGTCCCCAGCTATGGGCCTGACGCTAGGCCTCACTCAGGCCCTGTTGCTCTCCCAGAGTCAGGCACTGACGCTGTCCCTACCTGAAGCCCTGACACGGGTCCTAAATAAGGCCCTGATACTGTAACTAAGCTCTTGACACTATCCCTAGGTCATTTCCTGACACGATCCCTAAACTTTACCCTAACCCTGTCCCTAGCAAATGTCCTGCCTCTTATGCTAACTAAAGCCATTATGCTGTGACTACCTCAGGCCCTGAATTTAGTCCCAAGGCCGTGATACTGTCCCTAACTAAGGCCCTAACACTATTCCTAACTCAGGCCCTGACACTGTACCTAACAGAGGCCCAGATGCTAGTACTAACTAAGGCCTTGACACTGTCCCTAACTAAGGCCCTGCTGCCGTCAATATCTAATGTCCTGACACTATCCTGAGGTAATTTCCGGACCCATCTCTTACCAAGGTCCTGAAACTGTCCCTAAGTAAGCCCTGACGCTGTCCCTAAGGGAGGCCCTAAGGCTGTCCCTAACAGAGGCCCTGATAATGTCTTTAACAAAGCCCCTGAGGCTGATCCTACCAAGGCCCTTATGCTGCTCCTAAGTCATGCCCTGATACTATCCCTAGCTAAGGCTCTGACACTAGGCCTCACTCAAGCCCTGTCGCTCTCCCTAAGTCAGGCTCTGACGCTATCCCTACCTGAAGCCCTGACGCTGGTCCCAAATTAGGCCCTGATGCCCTAAGTAACTAAGGTCTTGACACTATCCCTAGGTCATGCCGTGACACAATCCTTAGACCTTAACCTAACCTTGTCTTTAACTAATGTTGAGCTTCTTATGCTAAATAAATCCCTGATGCAGTTCCTAACTAAGGCCCTAAAATTAGTCCCGAGGCCGTGGCCCTGGCCCTAACTGAGGCCTGGAGGCTCGTCCTAACTCAGGCCCTGACACTGTCCCTAACTAAGGCCCTGACACTACACCTAACTCAGTCCCTGACACTGTACCTAACAAAGGCTCTGATGCTAGTCCTAAGTCAGGCTGAGACACTGTCTCTAAGGCCCTGCTGCAGTAAATATCTAAAGTCCTGACATTATCCCGAGCTAATATCCTGACCCATGTCTTACCAAGGTCCTGAAACTGTCCCAAAGTAAGTCCTGACGCTGTCCCTAAGTGAGGCCCTGAGGCGGTCCCTAACAGAGGCCCTGAGAATGTCTTTAACGAAGACCCTAATGCTGATCCTACAGAGGCCCTTATACTGCTCCTAAGTCATGCCCTGACACTGTCCCTAACTCAGGCCCTAAAGATAGGCCTCACTTAGGCCCTGTTGCCGTACCTTAGTTAGGCTCTGACGCTGTCCGTACGTGAAGCCCTGACACTGGTCCTGATGAAGGCCCTGACGCTGGTCCTAACTAAGGCCCTGATGCTCTCAATAACTAAGGTCTTCACCCTATCCCTAGCTCACATCCTGACACTACCACTGGCCTGGAACCTGACTCTGTCCCGAGCTAACGTCCTGCCCCTTATCCTCACCGAAGCCGTAATGCTCTCCCTAACTAAGGCCCAGACTAGTCCTAATTAAGGCCCTGACACTGTCCCTAACTAAGGCCCGGAATCTATCTCTAATATAGGCCCTGCTGCCGGCAATAACTAAAATCCGGACACTATCCTGAGCTAATATCCTGACCCATTTCTAACCAAGGTCCTGACACCGTCCCTAAGAAAGCCCTGTCGCTGTTCCTAAGGGAAGACCTGAGGCTGTCCGTAACTCAGTCCCTGAAGCTATGCCTAACTGAGGCCTTGACGCTGTGACTAACTCAGGCCCTGATCATGTCTGTAACTAAGACACTAATGCTGATGCAACAAAGGCCCTGATGCTGCTCCTACATCATGCCCTGACAGTGTCCCCAGCTATGGGCCTGACGCTAGGCCTCACTCAGGCCCTGTTGCTCTCCCAGAGTCAGGCACTGACGCTGTCCCTACCTCAAGCCCTGACACGGGTCCTAAATAAGGCCCTGATACTGTAACTAAGCTCTTGACACTATCCCTAGGTCATTTCCTGACACGATCCCTAAACTTTACCCTAACCCTGTCCCTAGCAAATGTCCTGCCTCTTATGCTAACTAAAGCCCTTATGCTGTGACTACCTCAGGCCCTGAATTTAGTCCCAAGGCCGTGATACTGTCCCTAACTAAGGCCCTAACACTATTCCTAGCTCAGGCCCTGACACTGTACCTAACAGAGGCCCAGATGCTAGTACTAACTAAGGCCTTGACACTGTCCCTAACTAAGGCCCTGCTGCCATCAATATCTAATGTCCTGACACTATCCTGAGGTAATTTCCGGACCCATCTCTTACCAAGCTCCTGAAACTGTCCCTAAGTAAGCCCTGACGCTGTCCCTAAGGGAGGCCCTAAGGCTGTCCCTAACAGAGGCCCTGATAATGTCTTTAACAAAGCCCCTGAGGCTGATCCTACCAAGGCCCTTATGCTGCTCCTAAGTCATGCCCTGATACTATCCCTAGCTAAGGCTCTGACACTAGGCCTCACTCAAGCCCTGTGGCTCTCCCTAAATCATGCTCTGACGCTATCCCTACCTGAAGCCCTGACACTGGTCCTAAATTAGGCCCTGATGCCCTAAGTAACTAAGGTCTTGACACTATCCCTAGGTCATGCCCTGACACAATCCCTAGACCTTAACCTAACCTTGTCTTTAACTAATGTTGAGCTTCTTATGCTAAATAAATCCCTGATGCAGTTCCTAACTAAGGCCCTAAAATTAGTCCCGAGGCCGTGACCCTGGCCCTAACTGAGGCCTGGAGGCTCGTCCTAACTCAGGCCCTGACCCTGTCCCTAACTAAGGCCCTGACACTACACCTAACTCAGTCCCTGACACTGTACCTAACAAAGGCTCTGATGCTAGTCCTAAGTCAGGCTGAGACACTGTCTCTAAGGCCCTGCTGCAGTCAATATCTAAAGTCCTGACATTATCCCGAGCTAATATCCTGACCCATGTCTTACCAAGGTCCTGAAACTGTCCCAAAGGAAGGCCTCACGCTGTCCCTAAGTGAGGCCCTGAGGCGGTCCCTAACAGAGGCCCTGAGAATGTCTTTAACGAAGACCCTAATGCTGATCCTACAGAGGCCTTTATACTGCTCCTAAGTCATGCCCTGACACTGTCGTTAACTCAGGCCCTAAAGATAGGCCTCACTTAGGCCCTGTTGCCGTACCTTAGTTAGGCTCTGACGCTGTCCGTACGTGAAGCCCTGACACTGGTCCTGATGAAAGCCCTGCCGCCGGTCCTAAGTAAGGCCCTGATGCTCTCAATAACTAAGGTCTTCACCCTATCCCTAGCTCACATCCTGACACTACCACTGGCCTGGAACCTGACTCTGTCCCGAGCTAATGTCCTGCCCCTTATCCTCACCGAAGCCGTAATGCTCTCCCTAACTAAGGCCCAGACTAGTCCTAATTAAGGCCCTGACACTGTCCCTAACTAAGGCCCGGAATCTATCTCTAATATAGGCCCTGCTGCCGGCAATAACTAAAATCCGGACACTATCCTGAGCTAATATCCTGACCCATTTCTAACCAAGGTCCTGACACCATCCCTAAGAAGGCCCTGTCGCTGTTCCTAAGTGAAGACCTGAGGCTGTCCGTAACTCAGTCCCTGAAGCTATGCCTAACTGAGGCCTTGACGCTGTGACTAACTCAGGCCCTGATCATGTCTGTAACTACGACACTAATGCTGATGCAACAAAGGCCCTGATGCTGCTCCTACATCATGCCCTGACAGTGTCCCCAGCTATGGGCCTGACGCTAGGCCTCACTCAGGCCCTGTTGCTCTCCCAGAGTCAGGCACTGACGCTGTCCCTACCTGAAGCCCTGACACGGGTCCTAAATAAGGCCCTGATACTGTAACTAAGCTCTTGACACTATCCCTAGGTCATTTCCTGACACGATCCCTAAACTTTACCCTAACCCTGTCCCTAGCAAATGTCCTGCCTCTTATGCTAACTAAAGCCCTTAGGCTGTGACTACCTCAGGCCCTGAATTTAGTCCCAAGGCCGTGATACTGTCCCTAACTAAGGCCCTAACACTATTCCTAACTCAGGCCCTGACACTGTACCTAACAGAGGCCCAGATGCTAGTACTAACTAATGCCTTGACACTGTCCCTAACTAAGGCCCTGCTGCCGTCAATATCTAATGTCCTGACACTATCCTGAGTTAATTTCCGGACCCATCTCTTACCAAGGTCCTGAAACTGTCCCTAAGTAAGCCCTGACGCTGTCCCTAAGGGAGGCCCTAAGGCTGCCCCTAACAGAGGCCCTGAAAATGTCTTTAACAAAGCCCCTCCCTGAGGCTGATCCTACCAAGGTCCTTATGCTGCTCCTAAGTCATGCCCTGATACTATCCCTAGCTAAGGCTCTGACACTAGGCCTCACTCAAGCCCTGTCGCTCTCCCTAAGTCAGGCTCTGACGCTATCCCTACCTGAAGCCCTGACACTGGTCCTAAATTAGGCCCTGATGCCCTAAGTAACTAAGGTCTTGACACTATCCCTAGGTCATGCCCTGACACAATCCCTAGACCTTAACCTAACCTTGTCTTTAACTAATGTTGAGCTTCTTATGCTAAAAAAATCCCTGATGCTGTTCCTAACTAAGGCACTAAAATTAGTCCCGAGGCCGTGACCCTGGCCCTAACTGAGGCCTGGAGGCTCGTCCTAACTCAGGCCCTGACACTGTCCCTAACTAAGGCCCTGACACTACACCTAACTCAGTCCCTGACACTGTACCTAACAAAGGCTCTGATGCGAGTCCTAAGTCAGGCTGAGACACTGTCTCTAAGGCCCTGCTGCAGTCAATATCTAAAGTCCTGACATTATCCTGAGCTAATATCCTGACCCATGTCTTACCAAGGTCCTGAAACTGTCCCTAAGTAAGCCCTGACGCTGTCCCTAAGTGAGGCCCTAAGGCTGTCCCTAACAGAGGCCCTGATAATGTCTTTAACAAAGCCCCTCCCTGAGGCTGATCCTACCAAGGCCCTTATGCTGCTCCTAAGTCATGCCCTGATACTATCCCTAGCTAAGGCTCTGACACTAGGCCTCACTCAAGCCCTGTCGCTCTCCCTAAGTCAGGCTCTGACGCTATCCCTACCTGAAGCCCTGACACTGGTCCTAAATTAGGCCCTGATGCCCTAAGTAACTAAGGTCTTGACACTATCCCTAGGTCATGCCCTGACACAATCCCTACACCTTAACCTAACCTTGTCTTTAACTAATGTTGAGCTTCTTATGCTAAATAAATCCCTGATGCTCTTCTTAACTAAGGCCCTAAAATTAGTCCCGAGGCCGTGACCCTGGCCCTAACTGAGGCCTGGAGGCTCGTCCTAACTCAGGCCCTGACACTGTCCCTAACTAAGGCCCTGACACTACACCTAACTCAGTCCCTGACACTGTACCTAACAAAGGCTCTGATGCTAGTCCTAAGTCAGGCTGAGACACTGTCTCTAAGGCCCTGCTGCAGTCAATATCTAAAGTCCTGACATTATCCTGAGCTAATATCCTGACCCATGTCTTACCAAGGTCCTGAAACTGTCCCAAAGTAAGGCCTGACGCCGTCCCTAAGTGAGGCCCTGAGGCGGTCCCTAACAGAGGCCCTGAGAATGTCTTTAACGAAGACCCTAATGCTGATCCTACAGAGGCCCTTATACTGCTCCTAAGTCATGCCCTGACACTGTCCCTAACTCGGGCCCTAAAGATAGGCCTCACTTAGGCCCTGTTGCCGTACCTTAGTTAGGCTCTGACGCTGTCCGTACGTGAAGCCCTGACACTGGTCCTGATGAAGGCCCTGCCGCCGGTCCTAAGTAAGGCCCTGATGCTCTCAATAACTAAGGTCTTCACCCTATCCCTAGCTCACATCCTGACACTACCACTGGCCTGGAACCTGACTCTGTCCCGAGCTAATGTCCTGCCCCTTATCCTCACCGAAGCCGTAATGCTCTCCCTAACTAAGGCCCAGACGAGTCCTAATTAAGGCCCTGACACTGTCCCTAACTAAGGCCCGGAATCTATCTCTAATATAGGCCCTGCTGCCGGCAATAACTAAAATCCGGACACTATCCTGAGCTAATATCCTGACCCATGTCTTACCAAGGTCCTGAAACTGTCCCAAAGTAAGTCCTGACGCTGTCCCTAAGTGAGGCCCTGAGGCGGTCCCTAACAGAGGCCCTGAGAATGTCTTTAACGAAGACCCTAATGCTGATCCTACAGAGGCCCTTATACGGCTCCTAAGTCATGCCCTGACACTGTCCCTAACTCAGGCCCTAAAGATAGGCCTCACTTAGGCCCTGTTGCCGTACCTTAGGTAGGCTCTGACGCTGTCCGTACGTGAAGCCCTGACACTGGTCCTGATGAAGGCCCTGACGCTGGTCCTAACTAAGGCCCTGATGCTCTCAATAACTAAGGTCTTCACCCTATCCCTAGCTCACATCCTGACACTACCACTGGCCTGGAACCTGACTCTGTCCCGAGCTAACGTCCTGCCCCTTATCCTCACTGAAGCCGTAATGCTCTCCCTAACTAAGGCCCAGACGAGTCCTAATTAAGGCCCTGACACTGTCCCTAACTAAGGCCCGGAATCTATCTCTAATATAGGCCCTGCTGCCGGCAATAACTAAAATCCGGACACTATCCTGAGCTAATATCCTGACCCATTTCTAACCAAGGTCCTGACACCGTCCCTAAGAAAGCCCTGTCGCTGTTCCTAAGTGAAGACCTGAGGCTGTCCGTAACTCAGTCCCTGAAGCTATGCCTAACTGAGGCCTTGACGCTGTGACTAACTCAGGCCCTGATCATGTCTGTAACTAAGACACTAATGCTGATGCAACAAAGGCCCTGATGCTGCTCCTACATCATGCCCTGACAGTGTCCCCAGCTATGGGCCTGACGCTAGGCCTCACTCAGGCCCTGTTGCTCTCCCAGAGTCAGGCACTGACGCTGTCCCTACCTGAAGCCCTGACACGGGTCCTAAATAAGGCCCTGATACTGTAACTAAGCTCTTGACACTATCCCTAGGTCATTTCCTGACACGATCCCTAAACTTTACCCTAACCCTGTCCCTAGCAAATGTCCTGCCTCTTATGCTAACTAAAGCCATTATGCTGTGACTACCTCAGGCCCTGAATTTAGTCCCAAGGCCGTGATACTGTCCCTAACTAAGGCCCTAACACTATTCCTAACTCAGGCCCTGACACTGTACCTAACAGAGGCCCAGATGCTAGTACTAACTAAGGCCTTGACACTGTCCCTAACTAAGGCCCTGCTGCCGTCAATATCTAATGTCCTGACACTATCCTGAGGTAATTTCCGGACCCATCTCTTACCAAGGTCCTGAAACTGTCCCTAAGTAAGCCCTGACGCTGTCCCTAAGGGAGGCCCTAAGGCTGTCCCTAACAGAGGCCCTGATAATGTCTTTAACAAAGCCCCTGAGGCTGATCCTACCAAGGCCCTTATGCTGCTCCTAAGTCATGCCCTGATACTATCCCTAGCTAAGGCTCTGACACTAGGCCTCACTCAAGCCCTGTCGCTCTCCCTAAGTCAGGCTCTGACGCTATCCCTACCTGAAGCCCTGACGCTGGTCCCAAATTAGGCCCTGATGCCCTAAGTAACTAAGGTCTTGACACTATCCCTAGGTCATGCCGTGACACAATCCTTAGACCTTAACCTAACCTTGTCTTTAACTAATGTTGAGCTTCTTATGCTAAATAAATCCCTGATGCAGTTCCTAACTAAGGCCCTAAAATTAGTCCCGAGGCCGTGGCCCTGGCCCTAACTGAGGCCTGGAGGCTCGTCCTAACTCAGGCCCTGACACTGTCCCTAACTAAGGCCCTGACACTACACCTAACTCAGTCCCTGACACTGTACCTAACAAAGGCTCTGATGCTAGTCCTAAGTCAGGCTGAGACACTGTCTCTAAGGCCCTGCTGCAGTAAATATCTAAAGTCCTGACATTATCCCGAGCTAATATCCTGACCCATGTCTTACCAAGGTCCTGAAACTGTCCCAAAGTAAGTCCTGACGCTGTCCCTAAGTGAGGCCCTGAGGCGGTCCCTAACAGAGGCCCTGAGAATGTCTTTAACGAAGACCCTAATGCTGATCCTACAGAGGCCCTTATACTGCTCCTAAGTCATGCCCTGACACTGTCCCTAACTCAGGCCCTAAAGATAGGCCTCACTTAGGCCCTGTTGCCGTACCTTAGTTAGGCTCTGACGCTGTCCGTACGTGAAGCCCTGACACTGGTCCTGATGAAGGCCCTGACGCTGGTCCTAACTAAGGCCCTGATGCTCTCAATAACTAAGGTCTTCACCCTATCCCTAGCTCACATCCTGACACTACCACTGGCCTGGAACCTGACTCTGTCCCGAGCTAACGTCCTGCCCCTTATCCTCACCGAAGCCGTAATGCTCTCCCTAACTAAGGCCCAGACTAGTCCTAATTAAGGCCCTGACACTGTCCCTAACTAAGGCCCGGAATCTATCTCTAATATAGGCCCTGCTGCCGGCAATAACTAAAATCCGGACACTATCCTGAGCTAATATCCTGACCCATTTCTAACCAAGGTCCTGACACCGTCCCTAAGAAAGCCCTGTCGCTGTTCCTAAGGGAAGACCTGAGGCTGTCCGTAACTCAGTCCCTGAAGCTATGCCTAACTGAGGCCTTGACGCTGTGACTAACTCAGGCCCTGATCATGTCTGTAACTAAGACACTAATGCTGATGCAACAAAGGCCCTGATGCTGCTCCTACATCATGCCCTGACAGTGTCCCCAGCTATGGGCCTGACGCTAGGCCTCACTCAGGCCCTGTTGCTCTCCCAGAGTCAGGCACTGACGCTGTCCCTACCTCAAGCCCTGACACGGGTCCTAAATAAGGCCCTGATACTGTAACTAAGCTCTTGACACTATCCCTAGGTCATTTCCTGACACGATCCCTAAACTTTACCCTAACCCTGTCCCTAGCAAATGTCCTGCCTCTTATGCTAACTAAAGCCCTTATGCTGTGACTACCTCAGGCCCTGAATTTAGTCCCAAGGCCGTGATACTGTCCCTAACTAAGGCCCTAACACTATTCCTAGCTCAGGCCCTGACACTGTACCTAACAGAGGCCCAGATGCTAGTACTAACTAAGGCCTTGACACTGTCCCTAACTAAGGCCCTGCTGCCATCAATATCTAATGTCCTGACACTATCCTGAGGTAATTTCCGGACCCATCTCTTACCAAGCTCCTGAAACTGTCCCTAAGTAAGCCCTGACGCTGTCCCTAAGGGAGGCCCTAAGGCTGTCCCTAACAGAGGCCCTGATAATGTCTTTAACAAAGCCCCTGAGGCTGATCCTACCAAGGCCCTTATGCTGCTCCTAAGTCATGCCCTGATACTATCCCTAGCTAAGGCTCTGACACTAGGCCTCACTCAAGCCCTGTGGCTCTCCCTAAATCATGCTCTGACGCTATCCCTACCTGAAGCCCTGACACTGGTCCTAAATTAGGCCCTGATGCCCTAAGTAACTAAGGTCTTGACACTATCCCTAGGTCATGCCCTGACACAATCCCTAGACCTTAACCTAACCTTGTCTTTAACTAATGTTGAGCTTCTTATGCTAAATAAATCCCTGATGCAGTTCCTAACTAAGGCCCTAAAATTAGTCCCGAGGCCGTGACCCTGGCCCTAACTGAGGCCTGGAGGCTCGTCCTAACTCAGGCCCTGACCCTGTCCCTAACTAAGGCCCTGACACTACACCTAACTCAGTCCCTGACACTGTACCTAACAAAGGCTCTGATGCTAGTCCTAAGTCAGGCTGAGACACTGTCTCTAAGGCCCTGCTGCAGTCAATATCTAAAGTCCTGACATTATCCCGAGCTAATATCCTGACCCATGTCTTACCAAGGTCCTGAAACTGTCCCAAAGGAAGGCCTCACGCTGTCCCTAAGTGAGACCCTGAGGCGGTCCCTAACAGAGGCCCTGAGAATGTCTTTAACGAAGACCCTAATGCTGATCCTACAGAGGCCTTTATACTGCTCCTAAGTCATGCCCTGACACTGTCGTTAACTCAGGCCCTAAAGATAGGCCTCACTTAGGCCCTGTTGCCGTACCTTAGTTAGGCTCTGACGCTGTCCGTACGTGAAGCCCTGACACTGGTCCTGATGAAAGCCCTGCCGCCGGTCCTAAGTAAGGCCCTGATGCTCTCAATAACTAAGGTCTTCACCCTATCCCTAGCTCACATCCTGACACTACCACTGGCCTGGAACCTGACTCTGTCCCGAGCTAATGTCCTGCCCCTTATCCTCACCGAAGCCGTAATGCTCTCCCTAACTAAGGCCCAGACTAGTCCTAATTAAGGCCCTGACACTGTCCCTAACTAAGGCCCGGAATCTATCTCTAATATAGGCCCTGCTGCCGGCAATAACTAAAATCCGGACACTATCCTGAGCTAATATCCTGACCCATTTCTAACCAAGGTCCTGACACCATCCCTAAGAAGGCCCTGTCGCTGTTCCTAAGTGAAGACCTGAGGCTGTCCGTAACTCAGTCCCTGAAGCTATGCCTAACTGAGGCCTTGACGCTGTGACTAACTCAGGCCCTGATCATGTCTGTAACTACGACACTAATGCTGATGCAACAAAGGCCCTGATGCTGCTCCTACATCATGCCCTGACAGTGTCCCCAGCTATGGGCCTGACGCTAGGCCTCACTCAGGCCCTGTTGCTCTCCCAGAGTCAGGCACTGACGCTGTCCCTACCTGAAGCCCTGACACGGGTCCTAAATAAGGCCCTGATACTGTAACTAAGCTCTTGACACTATCCCTAGGTCATTTCCTGACACGATCCCTAAACTTTACCCTAACCCTGTCCCTAGCAAATGTCCTGCCTCTTATGCTAACTAAAGCCCTTAGGCTGTGACTACCTCAGGCCCTGAATTTAGTCCCAAGGCCGTGATACTGTCCCTAACTAAGGCCCTAACACTATTCCTAACTCAGGCCCTGACACTGTACCTAACAGAGGCCCAGATGCTAGTACTAACTAATGCCTTGACACTGTCCCTAACTAAGGCCCTGCTGCCGTCAATATCTAATGTCCTGACACTATCCTGAGTTAATTTCCGGACCCATCTCTTACCAAGGTCCTGAAACTGTCCCTAAGTAAGCCCTGACGCTGTCCCTAAGGGAGGCCCTAAGGCTGCCCCTAACAGAGGCCCTGAAAATGTCTTTAACAAAGCCCCTCCCTGAGGCTGATCCTACCAAGGTCCTTATGCTGCTCCTAAGTCATGCCCTGATACTATCCCTAGCTAAGGCTCTGACACTAGGCCTCACTCAAGCCCTGTCGCTCTCCCTAAGTCAGGCTCTGACGCTATCCCTACCTGAAGCCCTGACACTGGTCCTAAATTAGGCCCTGATGCCCTAAGTAACTAAGGTCTTGACACTATCCCTAGGTCATGCCCTGACACAATCCCTAGACCTTAACCTAACCTTGTCTTTAACTAATGTTGAGCTTCTTATGCTAAAAAAATCCCTGATGCTGTTCCTAACTAAGGCACTAAAATTAGTCCCGAGGCCGTGACCCTGGCCCTAACTGAGGCCTGGAGGCTCGTCCTAACTCAGGCCCTGACACTGTCCCTAACTAAGGCCCTGACACTACACCTAACTCAGTCCCTGACACTGTACCTAACAAAGGCTCTGATGCGAGTCCTAAGTCAGGCTGAGACACTGTCTCTAAGGCCCTGCTGCAGTCAATATCTAAAGTCCTGACATTATCCTGAGCTAATATCCTGACCCATGTCTTACCAAGGTCCTGAAACTGTCCCTAAGTAAGCCCTGACGCTGTCCCTAAGTGAGGCCCTAAGGCTGTCCCTAACAGAGGCCCTGATAATGTCTTTAACAAAGCCCCTCCCTGAGGCTGATCCTACCAAGGCCCTTATGCTGCTCCTAAGTCATGCCCTGATACTATCCCTAGCTAAGGCTCTGACACTAGGCCTCACTCAAGCCCTGTCGCTCTCCCTAAGTCAGGCTCTGACGCTATCCCTACCTGAAGCCCTGACACTGGTCCTAAATTAGGCCCTGATGCCCTAAGTAACTAAGGTCTTGACACTATCCCTAGGTCATGCCCTGACACAATCCCTACACCTTAACCTAACCTTGTCTTTAACTAATGTTGAGCTTCTTATGCTAAATAAATCCCTGATGCTCTTCTTAACTAAGGCCCTAAAATTAGTCCCGAGGCCGTGACCCTGGCCCTAACTGAGGCCTGGAGGCTCGTCCTAACTCAGGCCCTGACACTGTCCCTAACTAAGGCCCTGACACTACACCTAACTCAGTCCCTGACACTGTACCTAACAAAGGCTCTGATGCTAGTCCTAAGTCAGGCTGAGACACTGTCTCTAAGGCCCTGCTGCAGTCAATATCTAAAGTCCTGACATTATCCTGAGCTAATATCCTGACCCATGTCTTACCAAGGTCCTGAAACTGTCCCAAAGTAAGGCCTGACGCCGTCCCTAAGTGAGGCCCTGAGGCGGTCCCTAACAGAGGCCCTGAGAATGTCTTTAACGAAGACCCTAATGCTGATCCTACAGAGGCCCTTATACTGCTCCTAAGTCATGCCCTGACACTGTCCCTAACTCGGGCCCTAAAGATAGGCCTCACTTAGGCCCTGTTGCCGTACCTTAGTTAGGCTCTGACGCTGTCCGTACGTGAAGCCCTGACACTGGTCCTGATGAAGGCCCTGCCGCCGGTCCTAAGTAAGGCCCTGATGCTCTCAATAACTAAGGTCTTCACCCTATCCCTAGCTCACATCCTGACACTACCACTGGCCTGGAACCTGACTCTGTCCCGAGCTAATGTCCTGCCCCTTATCCTCACCGAAGCCGTAATGCTCTCCCTAACTAAGGCCCAGACTAGTCCTAATTAAGGCCCTGACACTGTCCCTAACTAAGGCCCGGAATCTATCTCTAATATAGGCCCTGCTGCCGGCAATAACTAAAATCCGGACACTATCCTGAGCTAATATCCTGACCCATTTCTAACCAAGGTCCTGACACCATCCCTAAGAAGGCCCTGTCGCTGTTCCTAAGTGAAGGCCTGAGGCTGTCCATAACTCAGTCCCTGAAGCTATGCCTAACTGAGCCCTTGACGCTGTGACTAACTCAGGCCCTGATCATGTCTGTAACTAAGACACTAATGCTGATGCAACAAAGGCCCTGATGCTGCTCCTACATCATACCCTGACAGTGTCCCCAGCTAAGGGCCTGACGCTAGGCCTCACTCAGGCCCTGTTGCTCTCCCAGAGTCAGGCACTGACGCTGTCCCTAACTGAAGCGCTGACACTGGTCCTAAATAAGGCCCTGATACTGTAACTAAGCTCTTGACACTATCCCTAGGTCATTTCCTGACACGATCCCTAAACTTTACCCTAACCCTGTCCCTAGCAAATGTCCTGCCTCTTATGCTAACTAAAGCCCTTATGCTGTGACTACCTCAGGCCCTGAATTTAGTCCCAAGGCCGTGATACTGTCCCTAACTAAGGCCCTAACACTATTCCTAACTCAGGCCCTGACACTGTACCTAACAGAGGCCCAGATGCTAGTACTAACTAAGGCCTTGACACTGTCCCTAACTAAGGCCCTGCTGCCGTCAATATCTAATGTCCTGACACTATCCTGAGTTAATTTCCGGACCCATCTCTTACCAAGGTCCTGAAACTGTCCCTAAGTAAGCCCTGATGCTGTCCCTAAGTGAGGCCCTAAGGCTGCCCCTAACAGAGGCCCTGATAATGTCTTTAACAAAGCCCCTCCCTGAGGCTGATCCTATCAAGGCCCTTATGCTGCTCCTAAGTCATGCCCTGATACTATCCCTAGCTAAGGCTCTGACACTAGGCCTCACTCAAGCCCTGTCGCTCTCCCTAAGTCAGGCTCTGACGCTATCCCTACCTGAAGCCCTGACACTGGTCCTAAATTAGGCCCTGATGCCCTAAGTAACTAAGGTCTTGACACTATCCCTAGGTCATGCCCTGACACAATCCCTAGACCTTAACCTAACCTTGTCTTTAACTAATGTTGAGCTTCTTATGCTAAATAAATCCCTGATGCTGTTCCTAACTAAGGCCCTAAAATTAGTCCCGAGGCCGTGACCCTGGCCCTAACTGAGGCCTGGAGTCTCGTGCTAACTCAGGCCCTGACACTGTCCCTAACTAAGGCCCTGACACTACACCTAACTCAGTCCCTGACACTGTACCTAACAAAGGCTCTGATGCTAGTCCTAAGTCAGGCTGAGACACTGTCTCTAAGGCCCTGCTGCAGTCAATATCTAAAGTCCTGACATTATCCTGAGCTAATATCCTGACCCATGTCTTACCAAGGTCCTGAAACTGTCCCAAAGGAAGCCCTGACGCTGTCCCTAAGTGAGGCCCTGAGGCGGTCCCTAACAGAGGCCCTGAGAATGTCTTTAACGAAGACCCTAATGCTGATCCTACAGAGGCCCTTATACGGCTCCTAAGTCATGCCCTGACACTGTCCCTAACTCAGGCCCTAAAGATAGGCCTCACTTAGGCCCTGTTGCCGTACCTTAGGTAGGCTCTGACGCTGTCCGTACGTGAAGCCCTGACACTGGTCCTGATGAAGGCCCTGACGCTGGTCCTAACTAAGGCCCTGATGCTCTCAATAACTAAGGTCTTCACCCTATCCCTAGCTCACATCCTGACACTACCACTGGCCTGGAACCTGACTCTGTCCCGAGCTAACGTCCTGCCCCTTATCCTCACTGAAGCCGTAATGCTCTCCCTAACTAAGGCCCAGACGAGTCCTAATTAAGGCCCTGACACTGTCCCTAACTAAGGCCCGGAATCTATCTCTAATATAGGCCCTGCTGCCGGCAATAACTAAAATCCGGACACTATCCTGAGCTAATATCCTGACCCATTTCTAACCAAGGTCCTGACACCGTCCCTAAGAAAGCCCTGTCGCTGTTCCTAAGTGAAGACCTGAGGCTGTCCGTAACTCAGTCCCTGAAGCTATGCCTAACTGAGGCCTTGACGCTGTGACTAACTCAGGCCCTGATCATGTCTGTAACTACGACACTAATGCTGATGCAACAAAGGCCCTGATGCTGCTCCTACATCATGCCCTGACAGTGTCCCCAGCTATGGGCCTGACGCTAAGCCTCACTCAGGCCCTGTTGCTCTCCCAGAGTCAGGCACTGACGCTGTCCCTACCTGAAGCCCTGACACTGGTCCTAAATAAGGCCCTGATACTGTAACTAAGCTCTTGACACTATCCCTAGGTCATTTCCTGACACGATCCCTAAACTTTACCCTAACCCTGTCCCTAGCAAATGTCCTGGCTCTTATGGTAACTAAAGCCCTTATGCTGTGACTACCTCAGGCCCTGAATTTAGTCCCAAGGCCGTGATACTGTCCCTAACTAAGGCCCTAACACTATTCCTAACTCAGGCCCTGACACTGTACCTAACAGAGGCCCAGATGCTAGTACTAACTAATGCCTTGACACTGTCCCTAACTAAGGCCCTGCTGCCGTCAATATCTAATGTCCTGACACTATCCTGAGTTAATTTCCGGACCCATCTCTTACCAAGGTCCTGAAACTGTCCCTAAGTAAGCCCTGACGCTGTCCCTAAGTGAGGCCCTAAGGCTGCCCCTAACAGAGGCCCTGAAAATGTCTTTAACAAAGCCCCTCCCTGAGGCTGATCCTACCAAGGTCCTTATGCTGCTCCTAAGTCATGCCCTGATACTATCCCTAGCTAAGGCTCTGACACTAGGCCTCACTCAAGCCCTGTCGCTCTCCCTAAGTCAGGCTCTGACGCTATCCCTACCTGAAGCCCTGACACTGGTCCTAAATTAGGCCCTGATGCCCTAAGTAACTAAGGTCTTGACACTATCCCTAGGTCATGCCCTGACACAATCCCTAGACCTTAACCTAACCTTGTCTTTAACTAATGTTGAGCTTCTTATGCTAAAAAAATCCCTGATGCTGTTCCTAACTAAGGCACTAAAATTAGTCCCGAGGCCGTGACCCTGGCCCTAACTGAGGCCTGCAGGCTCGTCCTAACTCAGGCCCTGACACTGTCCCTAACTAAGGCCCTGACACTACACCTAACTCAGTCCCTGACACTGTACCTAACAAAGGCTCTGATGCGAGTCCTAAGTCAGGCTGAGACACTGTCTCTAAGGCCCTGCTGCAGTCAATATCTAAAGTCCTGACATTATCCTGAGCTAATATCCTGACCCATGTCTTACCAAGGTCCTGAAACTGTCCCAAAGGAAGGCCTGACGCTGTCCCTAAGTGAGGCCCTGAGGCGGTCCCTAACAGAGGCCCTGAGAATGTCTTTAACGAAGACCCTAATGCTGATCCTACAGAGGCCCTTATACTGCTCCTAAGTCATGCCCTGACACTGTCCCTAACTCGGGCCCTAAAGATAGGCCTCACTTAGGCCCTGTTGCCGTACCTTAGTTAGGCTCTGACGCTGTCCGTACGTGAAGCCCTGACACTGGTCCTGATGAAGGCCCTGCCGCCGGTCCTAAGTAAGGCCCTGATGCTCTCAATAACTAAGGTCTTCACCCTATCCCTAGCTCACATCCTGACACTACCACTGGCCTGGAACCTGACTCTGTCCCGAGCTAATGTCCTGCCCCTTATCCTCACCGAAGCCGTAATGCTCTCCCTAACTAAGGCCCAGACTAGTCCTAATTAAGGCCCTGACACTGTCCCTAACTAAGGCCCGGAATCTATCTCTAATATAGGCCCTGCTGCCGGCAATAACTAAAATCCGGACACTATCCTGAGCTAATATCCTGACCCATTTCTAACCAAGGTCCTGACACCATCCCTAAGAAGGCCCTGTCGCTGTTCCTAAGTGAAGGCCTGAGGCTGTCCATAACTCAGTCCCTGAAGCTATGCCTAACTGAGCCCTTGACGCTGTGACTAACTCAGGCCCTGATCATGTCTGTAACTAAGACACTAATGCTGATGCAACAAAGGCCCTGATGCTGCTCCTACATCATACCCTGACAGTGTCCCCAGCTAAGGGCCTGACGCTAGGCCTCACTCAGGCCCTGTTGCTCTTCCAGAGTCAGGCACTGACGCTGTCCCTAACTGAAGCGCTGACACTGGTCCTAAATAAGGCCCTGATACTGTAACTAAGCTCTTGACACTATCCCTAGGTCATTTCCTGACACGATCCCTAAACTTTACCCTAACCCTGTCCCTAGCAAATGTCCTGCCTCTTATGCTAACTAAAGCCCTTATGCTGTGACTACCTCAGGCCCTGAATTTAGTCCCAAGGCCGTGATACTGTCCCTAACTAAGGCCCTAACACTATTCCTAACTCAGGCCCTGACACTGTACCTAACAGAGGCCCAGATGCTAGTACTAACTAAGGCCTTGACACTGTCCCTAACTAAGGCCCTGCTGCCGTCAATATCTAATGTCCTGACACTATCCTGAGTTAATTTCCGGACCCATCTCTTACCAAGGTCCTGAAACTGTCCCTAAGTAAGCCCTGATGCTGTCCCTAAGTGAGGCCCTAAGGCTGCCCCTAACAGAGGCCCTGATAATGTCTTTAACAAAGCCCCTCCCTGAGGCTGATCCTATCAAGGCCCTTATGCTGCTCCTAAGTCATGCCCTGATACTATCCCTAGCTAAGGCTCTGACACTAGGCCTCACTCAAGCCCTGTCGCTCTCCCTAAGTCAGGCTCTGACGCTATCCCTACCTGAAGCCCTGACACTGGTCCTAAATTAGGCCCTGATGCCCTAAGTAACTAAGGTCTTGACACTATCCCTAGGTCATGCCCTGACACAATCCCTAGACCTTAACCTAACCTTGTCTTTAACTAATGTTGAGCTTCTTATGCTAAATAAATCCCTGATGCTGTTCCTAACTAAGGCCCTAAAATTAGTCCCGAGGCCGTGACCCTGGCCCTAACTGAGGCCTGGAGTCTCGTGCTAACTCAGGCCCTGACACTGTCCCTAACTAAGGCCCTGACACTACACCTAACTCAGTCCCTGACACTGTACCTAACAAAGGCTCTGATGCTAGTCCTAAGTCAGGCTGAGACACTGTCTCTAAGGCCCTGCTGCAGTCAATATCTAAAGTCCTGACATTATCCTGAGCTAATATCCTGACCCATGTCTTACCAAGGTCCTGAAACTGTCCCAAAGGAAGCCCTGACGCTGTCCCTAAGTGAGGCCCTGAGGCGGTCCCTAACAGAGGCCCTGAGAATGTCTTTAACGAAGACCCTAATGCTGATCCTACAGAGGCCCTTATACGGCTCCTAAGTCATGCCCTGACACTGTCCCTAACTCAGGCCCTAAAGATAGGCCTCACTTAGGCCCTGTTGCCGTACCTTAGGTAGGCTCTGACGCTGTCCGTACGTGAAGCCCTGACACTGGTCCTGATGAAGGCCCTGACGCTGGTCCTAACTAAGGCCCTGATGCTCTCAATAACTAAGGTCTTCACCCTATCCCTAGCTCACATCCTGACACTACCACTGGCCTGGAACCTGACTCTGTCCCGAGCTAACGTCCTGCCCCTTATCCTCACTGAAGCCGTAATGCTCTCCCTAACTAAGGCCCAGACGAGTCCTAATTAAGGCCCTGACACTGTCCCTAACTAAGGCCCGGAATCTATCTCTAATATAGGCCCTGCTGCCGGCAATAACTAAAATCCGGACACTATCCTGAGCTAATATCCTGACCCATTTCTAACCAAGGTCCTGACACCGTCCCTAAGAAAGCCCTGTCGCTGTTCCTAAGTGAAGACCTGAGGCTGTCCGTAACTCAGTCCCTGAAGCTATGCCTAACTGAGGCCTTGACGCTGTGACTAACTCAGGCCCTGATCATGTCTGTAACTACGACACTAATGCTGATGCAACAAAGGCCCTGATGCTGCTCCTACATCATGCCCTGACAGTGTCCCCAGCTATGGGCCTAACGCTAAGCCTCACTCAGGCCCTGTTGCTCTCCCAGAGTCAGGCACTGACGCTGTCCCTACCTGAAGCCCTGACACTGGTCCTAAATAAGGCCCTGATACTGTAACTAAGCTCTTGACACTATCCCTAGGTCATTTCCTGACACGATCCCTAAACTTTACCCTAACCCTGTCCCTAGCAAATGTCCTGGCTCTTATGGTAACTAAAGCCCTTATGCTGTGACTACCTCAGGCCCTGAATTTAGTCCCAAGGCCGTGATACTGTCCCTAACTAAGGCCCTAACACTATTCCTAACTCAGGCCCTGACACTGTACCTAACAGAGGCCCAGATGCTAGTACTAACTAATGCCTTGACACTGTCCCTAACTAAGGCCCTGCTGCCGTCAATATCTAATGTCCTGACACTATCCTGAGTTAATTTCCGGACCCATCTCTTACCAAGGTCCTGAAACTGTCCCTAAGTAAGCCCTGACGCTGTCCCTAAGTGAGGCCCTAAGGCTGCCCCTAACAGAGGCCCTGAAAATGTCTTTAACAAAGCCCCTCCCTGAGGCTGATCCTACCAAGGTCCTTATGCTGCTCCTAAGTCATGCCCTGATACTATCCCTAGCTAAGGCTCTGACACTAGGCCTCACTCAAGCCCTGTCGCTCTCCCTAAGTCAGGCTCTGACGCTATCCCTACCTGAAGCCCTGACACTGGTCCTAAATTAGGCCCTGATGCCCTAAGTAACTAAGGTCTTGACACTATCCCTAGGTCATGCCCTGACACAATCCCTAGACCTTAACCTAACCTTGTCTTTAACTAATGTTGAGCTTCTTATGCTAAAAAAATCCCTGATGCTGTTCCTAACTAAGGCACTAAAATTAGTCCCGAGGCCGTGACCCTGGCCCTAACTGAGGCCTGCAGGCTCGTCCTAACTCAGGCCCTGACACTGTCCCTAACTAAGGCCCTGACACTACACCTAACTCAGTCCCTGACACTGTACCTAACAAAGGCTCTGATGCGAGTCCTAAGTCAGGCTGAGACACTGTCTCTAAGGCCCTGCTGCAGTCAATATCTAAAGTCCTGACATTATCCTGAGCTAATATCCTGACCCATGTCTTACCAAGGTCCTGAAACTGTCCCAAAGGAAGCCCTGACGCTGTCCCTAAGTGAGGCCCTGAGGCGGTCCCTAACAGAGGCCCTGAGAATGTCTTTAACGAAGACCCTAATGCTGATCCTACAGAGGCCCTTATACTGCTCCTAAGTCATGCCCTGACACTGTCCCTAACTCGGGCCCTAAAGATAGGCCTCACTTAGGCCCTGTTGCCGTACCTTAGTTAGGCTCTGACGCTGTCCGTACGTGAAGCCCTGACACTGGTCCTGATGAAGGCCCTGCCGCCGGTCCTAAGTAAGGCCCTGATGCTCTCAATAACTAAGGTCTTCACCCTATCCCTAGCTCACATCCTGACACTACCACTGGCCTGGAACCTGACTCTGTCCCGAGCTAATGTCCTGCCCCTTATCCTCACCGAAGCCGTAATGCTCTCCCTAACTAAGGCCCAGACGAGTCCTAATTAAGGCCCTGACACTGTCCCTAACTAAGGCCCGGAATCTATCTCTAATATAGGCCCTGCTGCCGGCAATAACTAAAATCCGGACACTATCCTGAGCTAATATCCTGACCCATTTCTAACCAAGGTCCTGACACCATCCCTAAGAAGGCCCTGTCGCTGTTCCTAAGTGAAGGCCTGAGGCTGTCCATAACTCAGTCCCTGAAGCTATGCCTAACTGAGCCCTTGACGCTGTGACTAACTCAGGCCCTGATCATGTCTGTAACTAAGACACTAATGCTGATGCAACAAAGGCCCTGATGCTGCTCCTACATCATACCCTGACAGTGTCCCCAGCTAAGGGCCTGACGCTAGGCCTCACTCAGGCCCTGTTGCTCTCCCAGAGTCAGGCACTGACGCTGTCCCTAACTGAAGCGCTGACACTGGTCCTAAATAAGGCCCTGATACTGTAACTAAGCTCTTGACACTATCCCTAGGTCATTTCCTGACACGATCCCTAAACTTTACCCTAACCCTGTCCCTAGCAAATGTCCTGCCTCTTATGCTAACTAAAGCCCTTATGCTGTGACTACCTCAGGCCCTGAATTTAGTCCCAAGGCCGTGATACTGTCCCTAACTAAGGCCCTAACACTATTCCTAACTCAGGCCCTGACACTGTACCTAACAGAGGCCCAGATGCTAGTACTAACTAAGGCCTTGACACTGTCCCTAACTAAGGCCCTGCTGCCGTCAATATCTAATGTCCTGACACTATCCTGAGTTAATTTCCGGACCCATCTCTTACCAAGGTCCTGAAACTGTCCCTAAGTAAGCCCTGATGCTGTCCCTAAGTGAGGCCCTAAGGCTGCCCCTAACAGAGGCCCTGATAATGTCTTTAACAAAGCCCCTCCCTGAGGCTGATCCTATCAAGGCCCTTATGCTGCTCCTAAGTCATGCCCTGATACTATCCCTAGCTAAGGCTCTGACACTAGGCCTCACTCAAGCCCTGTCGCTCTCCCTAAGTCAGGCTCTGACGCTATCCCTACCTGAAGCCCTGACACTGGTCCTAAATTAGGCCCTGATGCCCTAAGTAACTAAGGTCTTGACACTATCCCTAGGTCATGCCCTGACACAATCCCTAGACCTTAACCTAACCTTGTCTTTAACTAATGTTGAGCTTCTTATGCTAAATAAATCCCTGATGCTGTTCCTAACTAAGGCCCTAAAATTAGTCCCGAGGCCGTGACCCTGGCCCTAACTGAGGCCTGGAGTCTCGTGCTAACTCAGGCCCTGACACTGTCCCTAACTAAGGCCCTGACACTACACCTAACTCAGTCCCTGACACTGTACCTAACAAAGGCTCTGATGCTAGTCCTAAGTCAGGCTGAGACACTGTCTCTAAGGCCCTGCTGCAGTCAATATCTAAAGTCCTGACATTATCCTGAGCTAATATCCTGACCCATGTCTTACCAAGGTCCTGAAACTGTCCCAAAGGAAGCCCTGACGCTGTCCCTAAGTGAGGCCCTGAGGCGGTCCCTAACAGAGGCCCTGAGAATGTCTTTAACGAAGACCCTAATGCTGATCCTACAGAGGCCCTTATACGGCTCCTAAGTCATGCCCTGACACTGTCCCTAACTCAGGCCCTAAAGATAGGCCTCACTTAGGCCCTGTTGCCGTACCTTAGGTAGGCTCTGACGCTGTCCGTACGTGAAGCCCTGACACTGGTCCTGATGAAGGCCCTGACGCTGGTCCTAACTAAGGCCCTGATGCTCTCAATAACTAAGGTCTTCACCCTATCCCTAGCTCACATCCTGACACTACCACTGGCCTGGAACCTGACTCTGTCCCGAGCTAACGTCCTGCCCCTTATCCTCACTGAAGCCGTAATGCTCTCCCTAACTAAGGCCCAGACGAGTCCTAATTAAGGCCCTGACACTGTCCCTAACTAAGGCCCGGAATCTATCTCTAATATAGGCCCTGCTGCCGGCAATAACTAAAATCCGGACACTATCCTGAGCTAATATCCTGACCCATTTCTAACCAAGGTCCTGACACCGTCCCTAAGAAAGCCCTGTCGCTGTTCCTAAGTGAAGACCTGAGGCTGTCCGTAACTCAGTCCCTGAAGCTATGCCTAACTGAGGCCTTGACGCTGTGACTAACTCAGGCCCTGATCATGTCTGTAACTACGACACTAATGCTGATGCAACAAAGGCCCTGATGCTGCTCCTACATCATGCCCTGACAGTGTCCCCAGCTATGGGCCTAACGCTAAGCCTCACTCAGGCCCTGTTGCTCTCCCAGAGTCAGGCACTGACGCTGTCCCTACCTGAAGCCCTGACACTGGTCCTAAATAAGGCCCTGATACTGTAACTAAGCTCTTGACACTATCCCTAGGTCATTTCCTGACACGATCCCTAAACTTTACCCTAACCCTGTCCCTAGCAAATGTCCTGGCTCTTATGGTAACTAAAGCCCTTATGCTGTGACTACCTCAGGCCCTGAATTTAGTCCCAAGGCCGTGATACTGTCCCTAACTAAGGCCCTAACACTATTCCTAACTCAGGCCCTGACACTGTACCTAACAGAGGCCCAGATGCTAGTACTAACTAATGCCTTGACACTGTCCCTAACTAAGGCCCTGCTGCCGTCAATATCTAATGTCCTGACACTATCCTGAGTTAATTTCCGGACCCATCTCTTACCAAGGTCCTGAAACTGTCCCTAAGTAAGCCCTGACGCTGTCCCTAAGTGAGGCCCTAAGGCTGCCCCTAACAGAGGCCCTGAAAATGTCTTTAACAAAGCCCCTCCCTGAGGCTGATCCTACCAAGGTCCTTATGCTGCTCCTAAGTCATGCCCTGATACTATCCCTAGCTAAGGCTCTGACACTAGGCCTCACTCAAGCCCTGTCGCTCTCCCTAAGTCAGGCTCTGACGCTATCCCTACCTGAAGCCCTGACACTGGTCCTAAATTAGGCCCTGATGCCCTAAGTAACTAAGGTCTTGACACTATCCCTAGGTCATGCCCTGACACAATCCCTAGACCTTAACCTAACCTTGTCTTTAACTAATGTTGAGCTTCTTATGCTAAAAAAATCCCTGATGCTGTTCCTAACTAAGGCACTAAAATTAGTCCCGAGGCCGTGACCCTGGCCCTAACTGAGGCCTGCAGGCTCGTCCTAACTCAGGCCCTGACACTGTCCCTAACTAAGGCCCTGACACTACACCTAACTCAGTCCCTGACACTGTACCTAACAAAGGCTCTGATGCGAGTCCTAAGTCAGGCTGAGACACTGTCTCTAAGGCCCTGCTGCAGTCAATATCTAAAGTCCTGACATTATCCTGAGCTAATATCCTGACCCATGTCTTACCAAGGTCCTGAAACTGTCCCAAAGGAAGGCCTGACGCTGTCCCTAAGTGAGGCCCTGAGGCGGTCCCTAACAGAGGCCCTGAGAATGTCTTTAACGAAGACCCTAATGCTGATCCTACAGAGGCCCTTATACTGCTCCTAAGTCATGCCCTGACACTGTACCTAACTCGGGCCCTAAAGATAGGCCTCACTTAGGCCCTGTTGCCGTACCTTAGTTAGGCTCTGACGCTGTCCGTACGTGAAGCCCTGACACTGGTCCTGATGAAGGCCCTGCCGCTGGTCCTAAGTAAGGCCCTGATGCTCTCAATAACTAAGGTCTTCACCCTATCCCTAGCTCACATCCTGACACTACCACTGGCCTGGAACCTGACTCTGTCCCGAGCTAATGTCCTGCCCCTTATCCTCACCGAAGCCGTAATGCTCTCCCTAACTAAGGCCCAGACTAGTCCTAATTAAGGCCCTGACACTGTCCCTAACTAAGGCCCGGAATCTATCTCTAATATAGGCCCTGCTGCCGGCAATAACTAAAATCCGGACACTATCCTGAGCTAATATCCTGACCCATTTCTAACCAAGGTCCTGACACCATCCCTAAGAAGGCCCTGTCGCTGTTCCTAAGTGAAGGCCTGAGGCTGTCCATAACTCAGTCCCTGAAGCTATGCCTAACTGAGCCCTTGACGCTGTGACTAACTCAGGCCCTGATCATGTCTGTAACTAAGACACTAATGCTGATGCAACAAAGGCCCTGATGCTGCTCCTACATCATACCCTGACAGTGTCCCCAGCTAAGGGCCTGACGCTAGGCCTCACTCAGGCCCTGTTGCTCTCCCAGAGTCAGGCACTGACGCTGTCCCTACCTGAAGCCCTGACACTGGTCCTAAATAAGGCCCTGATACTGTAACTAAGCTCTTGACACTATCCCTAGGTCATTTCCTGACACGATCCCTAAACTTTACCCTAACCCTGTCCCTAGCAAATGTCCTGCCTCTTATGCTAACTAAAGCCCTTATGCTGTGACTACCTCAGGCCCTGAATTTAGTCCCAAGGCCGTGATACTGTCCCTAACTAAGGCCCTAACACTATTCCTAACTCAGGCCCTGACACTGTACCTAACAGAGGCCCAGATGCTAGTACTAACTAAGGCCTTGACACTGTCCCTAACTAAGGCCCTGCTGCCGTCAATATCTAATGTCCTGACACTATCCTTAGTTAATTTCCAGACCCATCTCTTACCAAAGTCCTGAAACTGTCCCTAAGAAAGCCCTGACGCTGTCCCTAAGTGAGGCCCTAAGGCTGCCCCTAACAGAGGCCCTGATAATGTCTTTAACAAAGCCCCTCCCTGAGGCTGATCCTATCAAGGCCCTTATGCTGCTCCTAAGTCATGCCCTGATACTATCCCTAGCTAAGGCTCTGACACTAGGCCTCACTCAAGCCCTGTCGCTCTCCCTAAGTCAGGCTCTGACGCTATCCCTACCTGAAGCCCTGACACTGGTCCTAAATTAGGCCCTGATGCCCTAAGTAACTAAGGTCTTGACACTATCCCTAGGTCATGCCCTGACACAATCCCTAGACCTTAACCTAACCTTGTCTTTAACTAAAGTTGAGCTTCTTATGCTAAATAATTCCCTGATGCTCTTCCTAACTAAGGCCCTAAAATTAGTCCCGAGGCCGTGACCCTGGCCCTAACTGAGGCCTGGAGGCTCGTCCTAACTCAGGCCCTGACACTGTCCCTAACTAAGGTCCGGAATCTATCTCTAATATAGGCCCTGCTGCCGGCAATAACTAAAATCCGGACACTATCCTGAGCTAATATCCTGACCCATTTCTAACCAAGGTCCTGACACCGTCCCTAAGAAAGCCCTGTCGCTGTTCCTAAGTGAAGACCTGAGGCTGTCCGTAACTCAGTCCCTGAAGCTATGCCTAACTGAGGCCTTGACGCTGTGACTAACTCAGGCCCTGATCACGTCTGTAACTAAGACACTAATGCTGATGCAACAAACGCCCTGATGCTGCTCCTACATCATGCCCTGACAGTGTCCCCAGCTATGGGCCTGACGCTAGGCCTCACTCAGGCCCTGTTGCTCTCCCAGAGTCAGGCACTGACGCTGTCCCTACCTGAAGCCCTGACACGGGTCCTAAATAAGGCCCTGATACTGTAACTAAGCTCTTGACACTATCCCTAGGTCATTTCCTGACAGGATCCCTAAACTTTACCCTAACCCTGTCACTAGCAAATGTCCTGCCTCTTATGCTAACTAAAGCCCTTATGCTGTGACTACCTCAGGCCCTGAATTTAGTCCCAAGGCTGTGATACTGTCCCTAACTAAGGCCCTAACACTATTCCTAACTCAGGCCCTGACACTGTACCTAACAGAGGCCCAGATGCTAGTACTAACTAAGGCCTTGACACTGTCCGTAACTAAGGCCCTGCTGCCATCAATATCTAATGTCCTGACACTATCCTGAGGTAATTTCCGGACCCATCTCTTACCAAGCTCTTGAAACTGTCCCTAAGTAAGCCCTGACGCTCTCCCTAATGGTGGCCTTAAGGCTGTCCCAAACAGAGGCCCTGAGAATGTCTTTAACAAAGCCCCTGAGGCTGATCCTACCAAGGCCCTTATGCTGCTCCTAAGTCATGCCCTGATACTATCCCTAGCTAAGGCTCTGACACTAGGCCTCACTCAAGCCCTGTCGCTCTCCCTAAGTCAGGCTCTGACGCTATCCCTACCTGAAGCCCTGACACTGGTCCTAAATTAGGCCCTGATGCCCTAAGTAACTAAGGTCTTGACACTATCCCTAGGTCATGCCCTGACACAATCCCTAGACCTTAACCTAACCTTGTCTTTAACTAATGCTGAGCTTCTTATGCTAAATAAATCCCTGATGCTGTTCCTAACTAAGGCCCTAAAATTAGTCCCGAGGCCGTGACCCTGGCCCTAACTGAGGCCTGGAGGCTCGTCCTAACTCAGGCCCTGACACTGTCCCTAACTAAGGCCCTGACACTACACCTAACTCAGTCCCTGACACTGTACCTAACAAAGGCTCTGATGCTAGTCCTAAGTCAGGCTGAGACACTGTCTCTAAGGCCCTGCTGCAGTCAATATCTAAAGTCCTGACATTATCCCGAGCTAATATCCTGACCCATGTCTTACCAAGGTCCTGAAACTGTCCCAAAGGAAGCCCTGACGCTGTCCCTAAGTGAGGCCCTGAGGCGGTCCCTAACAGAGGCCCTGAGAATGTCTTTAACGAAGACCCTAATGCTGATCCTACAGAGGCCCTTATACTGCTCCTAAGTCATGCCCTCACACTGTCCCTAACTCAGGCCCTAAAGATAGGCCTCACTTAGGCCCTGTTGCCGTAACTTAGTTAGGCTCTGACGCTGTCCGTACGTGAAGCCCTGACACTGGTCCTGATGAAGGCCCTGACGCTGGTCCTAACTAAGGCCCTGATGCTCTCAGTAACTAAGGTCTTCACCCTATCCCTAGCTCACATCCTGACACTACCACTGGCCTGGAACCTGACTCTGTCCCGAGCTAACGTCCTGCCCCTTATCCTCACCGAAGCCGTAATGCTCTCCCTAACTAAGGCCCAGACTAGTCCTAATTAAGGCCCTGACACTGTCCCTAACTAAGGCCCGGAATCTATCTCTAATATAGGCCCTGCTGCCGGCAATAACTAAAATCCGGACACTATCCTGAGCTAATATCCTGACCCATTTCTAACCAAGGTCCTGACACCGTCCCTAAGAAAGCCCTGTCGCTGTTCCTAAGTGAAGACCTGAGGCTGTCCGTAACTCAGTCCCTGAAGCTATGCCTAACTGAGGCCTTGACGCTGTGACTAACTCACGCCCTGATCATGTCTGTAACTAAGACACTAATGCTGATGCAACAAAGGCCCTGATACTGCTCCTACATCATGCCCTGACAGTGTCCCCAGCTATGGGCCTGACGCTAGGCCTCACTCAGGCCCTGTTGCTCTCCCAGAGTCAGGCACTGATGCTGTCCCTACCTGAAGCCCTGACACGGGTCCTAAATAAGGCCCTGATACTGTAACTAAGCTCTTGACACTATCCCTAGGTCATTTCCTGACACGATCCCTAAACTTTACCCTAACCCTGTCCCTAGCAAATGTCCTGCCTCTTATGCTAACTAAAGCCCTTATGCTGTGACTACCTCAGGCCCTGAATTTAGTCCCAAGGCTGTGATACTGTCCCTAACTAAGGCCCTAACACTATTCCTAACTCAGGCCCTGACACTGTACCTAACAGAGGCCCAGATGCTAGTACTAACTAAGGCCTTGACACTGTCCCTAACTAAGGCCCTGCTGCCATCAATATCTAATGTCCTGACACTATCCTGAGGTAATTTCCGGACCCATCTCTTACCAAGCTCCTGAAACTGTCCCTAAGTAAGCCCTGACGCTGTCCCTAAGGGAGGCCCTAAGGCTGTCCCTAACAGAGGCCCTGAGAATGTCTTTAACAAAGCCCCTGAGGCTGATCCTACCAAGGCCCTTATGCTGCTCCTAAGTCATGCCCTGATACTATCCCTAGCTAAGGCTCTGACACTAGGCCTCACTCAAGCCCTGTCGCTCTCCCTAAGTCAGGCTTTGACACGATCCCTACCTGAAGCCCTGACACTGGTCCTAAATTAGACCCTGATGCACTAAGTAACTAAGGTCTTGACACTATCCCTAGGTCATGCCCTGACACAATCCCTAGACCTTAACCTAACCTTGTCTTTAACTAATGTTGAGCTTCTTATGCTAAATAAATCCCTGATGCTGTTCCTAACTAAGTCCCTAAAATTAGTCCCGAGGCCGTGACCCTGGCCCTAACTGAGGCCTGGAAGCTCCTCCTAACTCAGGTCCTGACACTGTCCCTAACTAAGGCCCTGACACTACACCTAACTCAGTCCCTGACACTGTACCTAACAAAGGCTCTGATGCTAGTCCTAAGTCAGGCTGAGACACTGTCTCTAAGGCCCTGCTGCAGTCAATATCTAAAGTCCTGACATTATCCCGAGCTAATATCCTGACCCATGTCTTACCAAGGTCCTGAAACTGTCCCAAAGGAAGCCCTGACGCTGTCCCTAAGTGAGGCCCTGAGGCGGTCCCTAACAGAGGCCCTGAGAATGTCTTTAACGAAGACCCTAATGCTGATCCTACAGAGGCCCTTATACGGCTCCTAAGTCATGCCCTGACACTGCCCCTAACTCAGGCCCTAAAGATAGGCCTCACTTAGGCCCTGTTGCCGTACCTTAGTTAGGCTCTGACGCTGTCCGTACGTGAAGCCCTGGCACTGGTCCTGATGAAGGCCCTGACGCTGGTCCTAACTAAGGCCCTGATGCTCTCAATAACGAAGGTCTTCACCCTATCCCTAGCTCACATCCTGACACTACCACTGGCCTGGAACCTGACTCTGTCCCGAGCTAACGTCCTGCCCCTTATCCTCACCGAAGCCGTAATGCTCTCCCTAACTAAGGCCCAGACTAGTCCTAATTAAGGCCCTGACACTGTCCTTAACTAAGGCCCGGAATCTATCTCTAATATAGGCCTTGCTGCCGGTAATAACTAAAATCCGGACACTATCCTGAGCTAATATCCTGACCCATTTCTAACCAAGGTCCTGACACCGTCCCTAAGAAAGCCCTGCCGCTGTTCCTAAGTGAAGACCTGAGGCTGTCCGTAACTCAGTCCCTGAAGCTATGCCTAACTGAGGCCTTGACGCTGTGACTAACTCAGGCCCTGATCATGTCTGTAACTAAGACACTAATGCTGATGCAACAAAGGCCCTGATGCTGCTCCTACATCATGCCCTGACAGTGTCCCCAGCTATGGGCCTGACGCTAAGCCTCACTCAGGCCCTGTTGCTCTCCCAGAGTCAGGCACTGACGCTGTCCCTACCTGAAGCCCTGACACGGGTCCTAAATAAGGCCCTGATACTGTAACTAAGCTCTTGACACTATCCCTAGGTCATTTCCTGACACGATCCCTAAACTTTACCCTAACCCTGTCCCTAGCAAATGTCCTGCCTCTTATGCTAACTAAAGCCCTTAGGCTGTGACTACCTCAGGCCCTGAATTTAGTCCCAAGGCCGTGATACTGTCCCTAACTAAGGCCCTAACACTATTCCTAACTCAGGCCCTGACACTGTACCTAACAGAGGCCCAGATGCTAGTACTAACTAAGGCCTTGACACTGTCCCTAACTAAGGCCCTGCTGCCATCAATATCTAATGTCCTGACACTATCCTGAGGTAATTTCCGGACCCATCTCTTACCAAGCTCCTGAAACTGTCCCTAAGTAAGCCCTGACGCTGTCCCTAAGGGAGGCCCTAAGGCTGTCCCTAACAGAGGCCCTGAGAATGTCTTTAACAAAGCCCCTGAGGCTGATCCTACCAAGGCCCTTATGCTGCTCCTAAGTCATGCCCTGATACTATCCCTAGCTAAGGCTCTGACACTAGGCCTCACTCAAGCCCTGTCGCTCTCCCTAAGTCAGGCTCTGACGCTATCCCTACCTGAAGCCCTGACACTGGTCCTAAATTAGGCCCTGATGCCCTAAGTAACTAAGGTCTTGACACTATCCCTAGGTCATGCCCTGACACAATCCCTAGACCTTAACCTAACCTTGTCTTTAACTAATGTTGAGCTTCTTATGCTAAAAAAATCCCTGATGCTGTTCCTAACTAAGGCCCTAAAATTAGTCCCGAGGCCGTGACCCTGGCCCTAACTGAGGCCTGGAGGCTCGTCCTAACTCAGGCCCTGACACTGTACCTAACAAAGGCTCTGATGCTAGTCCTAAGTCAGGCTGAGACACTGTCTCTAAGGCCCTGCTGCAGTCAATATCTAAAGTCCTGACATTATCCCGAGCTAATATCCTGACCCATGTCTTACCAAGGTCCTGAAACTGTCCCAAAGTAAGTCCTGACGCTGTCCCTAAGTGAGGCCCTGAGGCGGTCCCTAACAGAGGCCCTGAGAATGTCTTTAACGAAGTCCCTAATGCTGATCCTACAGAGGCCCTTATACGGCTCCTAAGTCATGCCCTGACACTGCCCCTAACTCAGGCCCTAAAGATAGGCCTCACTTAGGCCCCGTTGCCGTACCTTAGTTAGGCTCTGACGCTGTCCGTACGTGAAGCCCTGACACTGGTCCTGATGAAGGCCCTGACGCTGGTCCTAACTAAGGCCCTGATGCTCTCAATAACTAAGGTCTTCACCCTATCCCTAGCTCACATCCTGACACTACCACTGGCCTGGAACCTGACTCTGTCCCGAGCTAACGTCCTGCCCCTTATCCTCACCGAAGCCGTAATGCTCTCCCTAACTAAGGCCCAGACTAGTCCTAATTAAGGCCCTGACACTGTCCCTAACTAAGGCCCGGAATCTATCTCTAATATAGGCCCTGCTGCCGGCAATAACTAAAATCCGGACACTATCCTGAGCTAATATCTTGACCCATTTCTAACCAAGGTCCTGACACCGTCCCTAAGAAAGCCCTGTCGCTGTTCCTAAGTGAAGACCTGAGGCTGTCCGTAACTCAGTCCCTGAAGCTATGCCTAACTGAGGCCTTGACGCTGTGACTAACTCACGCCCTGATCATGTCTGTAACTAAGACACTAATGCTGATGCAACAAAGGCCCTGATGCTGCTCCTACATCATGCCCTGACAGTGTCCCCAGCTATGGGCCTGACGCTAGGCCTCACTCAGGCCCTGTTGCTCTCCCAGAGTCAGGCACTGATGCTGTCCCTACCTGAAGCCCTGACACGGGTCCTAAATAAGGCCCTGATACTGTAACTAAGCTCTTGACACTATCCCTAGGTCATTTCCTGACACGATCCCTAAACTTTACCCTAACCCTGTCCCTAGCAAATGTCCTGCCTCTTATGCTAACTAAAGCCCTTATGCTGTGACTACCTCAGGCCCTGAATTTAGTCCCAAGGCTGTGATACTGTCCCTAACTAAGGCCCTAACACTATTGTTATCTCAGGCCCTGACTCTGTACCTAACAGAGGCCCAGATGCTAGTACTAACTAAGGCCTTGACACTGTCCCTAACTAAGGCCCTGCTGCCGTCAATATCTAATGTCCTGACACTATCCTGAGGTAATTTCCGGACCCATCTCTTACCAAGCTCCTGAAACTGTCCCTAAGTAAGCCCTGACGCTGTCCCTAAGGGAGGCCCTAAGGCTGTCCCTAACAGAGGCCCTGATAATATCTTTAACAAAGCCCCTGAGGCTGATCCTACCAAGGCCCTTATGCTGCTCCTAAGTCATGCCCTGATACTATCCCTAGCTAAGGCTCTGACACTAGGCCTCACTCAAGCCCTGTCGCTCTCCCTAAGTCAGGCTCTGACGCTATCCCTACCTGAAGCCCTGACACTGGTCCTAAATTAGGCCCTGATGCCCTAAGTAACTAAGGTCTTGACACTATCCCTAGGTCATGCCCTGACACAATCCCTAGACCTTAACCTAACCTTGTCTTTAACTAATGTTGAGCTTCTTATGCTAAATAAATCCCTGATGATGTTCCTAACTAAGGCCCTAAAATTAGTCCTGAGGCCGTGACCCTGGCCCTAACTGAGGCCTGGAGGCTCGTCCTAACTCAGGCCCTGACACTGTCCCTAACTAAGGCCCTGACACTACACCGAACTCAGTCCCTGACACTGTACCTAACAAAGGCTCTGATGCTAGTCCTAAGTCAGGCTGAGACACTGTCTCTAAGGCCCTGCTGCAGTCAATATCTAAAGTCCTGACATTATCCCGAGCTAATATCCTGACCCATGTCTTACCAAGGTCCTGAAACTGTCCCAAAGTAAGTCCTGACGCTGTCCCTAAGTGAGGCCCTGAGGCGGTCCCTAACAGAGGCCCTGAGAATGTCTTTAACGAAGTCCCTAATGCTGATCCTACAGAGGCCCTTATACGGCTCCTAAGTCATGCCCTGACACTGCCCCTAACTCAGGCCCTAAAGATAGGCCTCACTTAGGCCCTGTTGCCGTACCTTAGGTAGGCTCTGACGCTGTCCATACGTGAAGCCCTGACACTGGTCCTGATGAAGGCCCTGACGCTGGTCCTAACTAAGGCCCTGATGCTCTCAATAACTAAGGTCTTCACCCTATCCCTAGCTCACATCCTGACACTACCACTGGCCTGGAACCTGACTCTGTCCCGAGCTAACGTCCTGCCCCTTATCCTCACTGAAGCCGTAATGCTCTCCCTAACTAAGGCCCAGACGAGTCCTAATTAAGGCCCTGACACTGTCCCTAACTAAGGCCCGGAATCTATCTCTAATATAGGCCCTGCTGCCGGCAATAACTAAAATCCGGACACTATCCTGAGCTAATATCCTGACCCATTTCTAACCAAGGTCCTGACACCGTCCCTAAGAAAGCCCTGTCGCTGTTCCTAAGTGAAGACCTGAGGCTGTCCGTAACTCAGTCCCTGAAGCTATGCCTAACTGAGGCCTTGACGCTGTGACTAACTCAGGCCCTGATCATGTCTGTAACTAAGACACTAATGCTGATGCAACAAAGGCCCTGATGCTGCTCCTACATCATGCCCTGACAGTGTCCCCAGCTATGGGCCTGACGCTAGGCCTCACTCAGGCCCTGTTGCTCTCCCAGAGTCAGGCACTGACGCTGTCCCTACCTGAAGCCCTGACACGGGTCCTAAATAAGGCCCTGATACTGTAACTAAGCTCTTGACACTATCCCTAGGTCATTTCCTGACACGATCCCTAAACTTTACCCTAACCCTGTCCCTAGCAAATGTCCTGCCTCTTATGCTAACTAAAGCCATTATGCTGTGACTACCTCAGGCCCTGAATTTAGTCCCAAGGCCGTGATACTGTCCCTAACTAAGGCCCTAACACTATTCCTAACTCAGGCCCTGACACTGTACCTAACAGAGGCCCAGATGCTAGTACTAACTAAGGCCTTGACACTGTCCCTAACTAAGGCCCTGCTGCCGTCAATATCTAATGTCCTGACACTATCCTGAGGTAATTTCCGGACCCATCTCTTACCAAGGTCCTGAAACTGTCCCTAAGTAAGCCCTGACGCTGTCCCTAAGGGAGGCCCTAAGGCTGTCCCTAACAGAGGCCCTGATAATGTCTTTAACAAAGCCCCTGAGGCTGATCCTACCAAGGCCCTTATGCTGCTCCTAAGTCATGCCCTGATACTATCCCTAGCTAAGGCTCTGACACTAGGCCTCACTCAAGCCCTGTCGCTCTCCCTAAGTCAGGCTCTGACGCTATCCCTACCTGAAGCCCTGACGCTGGTCCCAAATTAGGCCCTGATGCCCTAAGTAACTAAGGTCTTGACACTATCCCTAGGTCATGCCGTGACACAATCCTTAGACCTTAACCTAACCTTGTCTTTAACTAATGTTGAGCTTCTTATGCTAAATAAATCCCTGATGCAGTTCCTAACTAAGGCCCTAAAATTAGTCCCGAGGCCGTGGCCCTGGCCCTAACTGAGGCCTGGAGGCTCGTCCTAACTCAGGCCCTGACACTGTCCCTAACTAAGGCCCTGACACTACACCTAACTCAGTCCCTGACACTGTACCTAACAAAGGCTCTGATGCTAGTCCTAAGTCAGGCTGAGACACTGTCTCTAAGGCCCTGCTGCAGTAAATATCTAAAGTCCTGACATTATCCCGAGCTAATATCCTGACCCATGTCTTACCAAGGTCCTGAAACTGTCCCAAAGTAAGTCCTGACGCTGTCCCTAAGTGAGGCCCTGAGGCGGTCCCTAACAGAGGCCCTGAGAATGTCTTTAACGAAGACCCTAATGCTGATCCTACAGAGGCCCTTATACTGCTCCTAAGTCATGCCCTGACACTGTCCCTAACTCAGGCCCTAAAGATAGGCCTCACTTAGGCCCTGTTGCCGTACCTTAGTTAGGCTCTGACGCTGTCCGTACGTGAAGCCCTGACACTGGTCCTGATGAAGGCCCTGACGCTGGTCCTAACTAAGGCCCTGATGCTCTCAATAACTAAGGTCTTCACCCTATCCCTAGCTCACATCCTGACACTACCACTGGCCTGGAACCTGACTCTGTCCCGAGCTAACGTCCTGCCCCTTATCCTCACCGAAGCCGTAATGCTCTCCCTAACTAAGGCCCAGACTAGTCCTAATTAAGGCCCTGACACTGTCCCTAACTAAGGCCCGGAATCTATCTCTAATATAGGCCCTGCTGCCGGCAATAACTAAAATCCGGACACTATCCTGAGCTAATATCCTGACCCATTTCTAACCAAGGTCCTGACACCGTCCCTAAGAAAGCCCTGTCGCTGTTCCTAAGGGAAGACCTGAGGCTGTCCGTAACTCAGTCCCTGAAGCTATGCCTAACTGAGGCCTTGACGCTGTGACTAACTCAGGCCCTGATCATGTCTGTAACTAAGACACTAATGCTGATGCAACAAAGGCCCTGATGCTGCTCCTACATCATGCCCTGACAGTGTCCCCAGCTATGGGCCTGACGCTAGGCCTCACTCAGGCCCTGTTGCTCTCCCAGAGTCAGGCACTGACGCTGTCCCTACCTCAAGCCCTGACACGGGTCCTAAATAAGGCCCTGATACTGTAACTAAGCTCTTGACACTATCCCTAGGTCATTTCCTGACACGATCCCTAAACTTTACCCTAACCCTGTCCCTAGCAAATGTCCTGCCTCTTATGCTAACTAAAGCCCTTATGCTGTGACTACCTCAGGCCCTGAATTTAGTCCCAAGGCCGTGATACTGTCCCTAACTAAGGCCCTAACACTATTCCTAGCTCAGGCCCTGACACTGTACCTAACAGAGGCCCAGATGCTAGTACTAACTAAGGCCTTGACACTGTCCCTAACTAAGGCCCTGCTGCCATCAATATCTAATGTCCTGACACTATCCTGAGGTAATTTCCGGACCCATCTCTTACCAAGCTCCTGAAACTGTCCCTAAGTAAGCCCTGACGCTGTCCCTAAGGGAGGCCCTAAGGCTGTCCCTAACAGAGGCCCTGATAATGTCTTTAACAAAGCCCCTGAGGCTGATCCTACCAAGGCCCTTATGCTGCTCCTAAGTCATGCCCTGATACTATCCCTAGCTAAGGCTCTGACACTAGGCCTCACTCAAGCCCTGTGGCTCTCCCTAAATCATGCTCTGACGCTATCCCTACCTGAAGCCCTGACACTGGTCCTAAATTAGGCCCTGATGCCCTAAGTAACTAAGGTCTTGACACTATCCCTAGGTCATGCCCTGACACAATCCCTAGACCTTAACCTAACCTTGTCTTTAACTAATGTTGAGCTTCTTATGCTAAATAAATCCCTGATGCAGTTCCTAACTAAGGCCCTAAAATTAGTCCCGAGGCCGTGACCCTGGCCCTAACTGAGGCCTGGAGGCTCGTCCTAACTCAGGCCCTGACCCTGTCCCTAACTAAGGCCCTGACACTACACCTAACTCAGTCCCTGACACTGTACCTAACAAAGGCTCTGATGCTAGTCCTAAGTCAGGCTGAGACACTGTCTCTAAGGCCCTGCTGCAGTCAATATCTAAAGTCCTGACATTATCCCGAGCTAATATCCTGACCCATGTCTTACCAAGGTCCTGAAACTGTCCCAAAGGAAGGCCTCACGCTGTCCCTAAGTGAGGCCCTGAGGCGGTCCCTAACAGAGGCCCTGAGAATGTCTTTAACGAAGACCCTAATGCTGATCCTACAGAGGCCTTTATACTGCTCCTAAGTCATGCCCTGACACTGTCGTTAACTCAGGCCCTAAAGATAGGCCTCACTTAGGCCCTGTTGCCGTACCTTAGTTAGGCTCTGACGCTGTCCGTACGTGAAGCCCTGACACTGGTCCTGATGAAAGCCCTGCCGCCGGTCCTAAGTAAGGCCCTGATGCTCTCAATAACTAAGGTCTTCACCCTATCCCTAGCTCACATCCTGACACTACCACTGGCCTGGAACCTGACTCTGTCCCGAGCTAATGTCCTGCCCCTTATCCTCACCGAAGCCGTAATGCTCTCCCTAACTAAGGCCCAGACTAGTCCTAATTAAGGCCCTGACACTGTCCCTAACTAAGGCCCGGAATCTATCTCTAATATAGGCCCTGCTGCCGGCAATAACTAAAATCCGGACACTATCCTGAGCTAATATCCTGACCCATTTCTAACCAAGGTCCTGACACCATCCCTAAGAAGGCCCTGTCGCTGTTCCTAAGTGAAGACCTGAGGCTGTCCGTAACTCAGTCCCTGAAGCTATGCCTAACTGAGGCCTTGACGCTGTGACTAACTCAGGCCCTGATCATGTCTGTAACTACGACACTAATGCTGATGCAACAAAGGCCCTGATGCTGCTCCTACATCATGCCCTGACAGTGTCCCCAGCTATGGGCCTGACGCTAGGCCTCACTCAGGCCCTGTTGCTCTCCCAGAGTCAGGCACTGACGCTGTCCCTACCTGAAGCCCTGACACGGGTCCTAAATAAGGCCCTGATACTGTAACTAAGCTCTTGACACTATCCCTAGGTCATTTCCTGACACGATCCCTAAACTTTACCCTAACCCTGTCCCTAGCAAATGTCCTGCCTCTTATGCTAACTAAAGCCCTTAGGCTGTGACTACCTCAGGCCCTGAATTTAGTCCCAAGGCCGTGATACTGTCCCTAACTAAGGCCCTAACACTATTCCTAACTCAGGCCCTGACACTGTACCTAACAGAGGCCCAGATGCTAGTACTAACTAATGCCTTGACACTGTCCCTAACTAAGGCCCTGCTGCCGTCAATATCTAATGTCCTGACACTATCCTGAGTTAATTTCCGGACCCATCTCTTACCAAGGTCCTGAAACTGTCCCTAAGTAAGCCCTGACGCTGTCCCTAAGGGAGGCCCTAAGGCTGCCCCTAACAGAGGCCCTGAAAATGTCTTTAACAAAGCCCCTCCCTGAGGCTGATCCTACCAAGGTCCTTATGCTGCTCCTAAGTCATGCCCTGATACTATCCCTAGCTAAGGCTCTGACACTAGGCCTCACTCAAGCCCTGTCGCTCTCCCTAAGTCAGGCTCTGACGCTATCCCTACCTGAAGCCCTGACACTGGTCCTAAATTAGGCCCTGATGCCCTAAGTAACTAAGGTCTTGACACTATCCCTAGGTCATGCCCTGACACAATCCCTAGACCTTAACCTAACCTTGTCTTTAACTAATGTTGAGCTTCTTATGCTAAAAAAATCCCTGATGCTGTTCCTAACTAAGGCACTAAAATTAGTCCCGAGGCCGTGACCCTGGCCCTAACTGAGGCCTGGAGGCTCGTCCTAACTCAGGCCCTGACACTGTCCCTAACTAAGGCCCTGACACTACACCTAACTCAGTCCCTGACACTGTACCTAACAAAGGCTCTGATGCGAGTCCTAAGTCAGGCTGAGACACTGTCTCTAAGGCCCTGCTGCAGTCAATATCTAAAGTCCTGACATTATCCTGAGCTAATATCCTGACCCATGTCTTACCAAGGTCCTGAAACTGTCCCTAAGTAAGCCCTGACGCTGTCCCTAAGTGAGGCCCTAAGGCTGTCCCTAACAGAGGCCCTGATAATGTCTTTAACAAAGCCCCTCCCTGAGGCTGATCCTACCAAGGCCCTTATGCTGCTCCTAAGTCATGCCCTGATACTATCCCTAGCTAAGGCTCTGACACTAGGCCTCACTCAAGCCCTGTCGCTCTCCCTAAGTCAGGCTCTGACGCTATCCCTACCTGAAGCCCTGACACTGGTCCTAAATTAGGCCCTGATGCCCTAAGTAACTAAGGTCTTGACACTATCCCTAGGTCATGCCCTGACACAATCCCTACACCTTAACCTAACCTTGTCTTTAACTAATGTTGAGCTTCTTATGCTAAATAAATCCCTGATGCTCTTCTTAACTAAGGCCCTAAAATTAGTCCCGAGGCCGTGACCCTGGCCCTAACTGAGGCCTGGAGGCTCGTCCTAACTCAGGCCCTGACACTGTCCCTAACTAAGGCCCTGACACTACACCTAACTCAGTCCCTGACACTGTACCTAACAAAGGCTCTGATGCTAGTCCTAAGTCAGGCTGAGACACTGTCTCTAAGGCCCTGCTGCAGTCAATATCTAAAGTCCTGACATTATCCTGAGCTAATATCCTGACCCATGTCTTACCAAGGTCCTGAAACTGTCCCAAAGTAAGGCCTGACGCCGTCCCTAAGTGAGGCCCTGAGGCGGTCCCTAACAGAGGCCCTGAGAATGTCTTTAACGAAGACCCTAATGCTGATCCTACAGAGGCCCTTATACTGCTCCTAAGTCATGCCCTGACACTGTCCCTAACTCGGGCCCTAAAGATAGGCCTCACTTAGGCCCTGTTGCCGTACCTTAGTTAGGCTCTGACGCTGTCCGTACGTGAAGCCCTGACACTGGTCCTGATGAAGGCCCTGCCGCCGGTCCTAAGTAAGGCCCTGATGCTCTCAATAACTAAGGTCTTCACCCTATCCCTAGCTCACATCCTGACACTACCACTGGCCTGGAACCTGACTCTGTCCCGAGCTAATGTCCTGCCCCTTATCCTCACCGAAGCCGTAATGCTCTCCCTAACTAAGGCCCAGACTAGTCCTAATTAAGGCCCTGACACTGTCCCTAACTAAGGCCCGGAATCTATCTCTAATATAGGCCCTGCTGCCGGCAATAACTAAAATCCGGACACTATCCTGAGCTAATATCCTGACCCATTTCTAACCAAGGTCCTGACACCATCCCTAAGAAGGCCCTGTCGCTGTTCCTAAGTGAAGGCCTGAGGCTGTCCATAACTCAGTCCCTGAAGCTATGCCTAACTGAGCCCTTGACGCTGTGACTAACTCAGGCCCTGATCATGTCTGTAACTAAGACACTAATGCTGATGCAACAAAGGCCCTGATGCTGCTCCTACATCATACCCTGACAGTGTCCCCAGCTAAGGGCCTGACGCTAGGCCTCACTCAGGCCCTGTTGCTCTCCCAGAGTCAGGCACTGACGCTGTCCCTAACTGAAGCGCTGACACTGGTCCTAAATAAGGCCCTGATACTGTAACTAAGCTCTTGACACTATCCCTAGGTCATTTCCTGACACGATCCCTAAACTTTACCCTAACCCTGTCCCTAGCAAATGTCCTGCCTCTTATGCTAACTAAAGCCCTTATGCTGTGACTACCTCAGGCCCTGAATTTAGTCCCAAGGCCGTGATACTGTCCCTAACTAAGGCCCTAACACTATTCCTAACTCAGGCCCTGACACTGTACCTAACAGAGGCCCAGATGCTAGTACTAACTAAGGCCTTGACACTGTCCCTAACTAAGGCCCTGCTGCCGTCAATATCTAATGTCCTGACACTATCCTGAGTTAATTTCCGGACCCATCTCTTACCAAGGTCCTGAAACTGTCCCTAAGTAAGCCCTGATGCTGTCCCTAAGTGAGGCCCTAAGGCTGCCCCTAACAGAGGCCCTGATAATGTCTTTAACAAAGCCCCTCCCTGAGGCTGATCCTATCAAGGCCCTTATGCTGCTCCTAAGTCATGCCCTGATACTATCCCTAGCTAAGGCTCTGACACTAGGCCTCACTCAAGCCCTGTCGCTCTCCCTAAGTCAGGCTCTGACGCTATCCCTACCTGAAGCCCTGACACTGGTCCTAAATTAGGCCCTGATGCCCTAAGTAACTAAGGTCTTGACACTATCCCTAGGTCATGCCCTGACACAATCCCTAGACCTTAACCTAACCTTGTCTTTAACTAATGTTGAGCTTCTTATGCTAAATAAATCCCTGATGCTGTTCCTAACTAAGGCCCTAAAATTAGTCCCGAGGCCGTGACCCTGGCCCTAACTGAGGCCTGGAGTCTCGTGCTAACTCAGGCCCTGACACTGTCCCTAACTAAGGCCCTGACACTACACCTAACTCAGTCCCTGACACTGTACCTAACAAAGGCTCTGATGCTAGTCCTAAGTCAGGCTGAGACACTGTCTCTAAGGCCCTGCTGCAGTCAATATCTAAAGTCCTGACATTATCCTGAGCTAATATCCTGACCCATGTCTTACCAAGGTCCTGAAACTGTCCCAAAGGAAGCCCTGACGCTGTCCCTAAGTGAGGCCCTGAGGCGGTCCCTAACAGAGGCCCTGAGAATGTCTTTAACGAAGACCCTAATGCTGATCCTACAGAGGCCCTTATACGGCTCCTAAGTCATGCCCTGACACTGTCCCTAACTCAGGCCCTAAAGATAGGCCTCACTTAGGCCCTGTTGCCGTACCTTAGGTAGGCTCTGACGCTGTCCGTACGTGAAGCCCTGACACTGGTCCTGATGAAGGCCCTGACGCTGGTCCTAACTAAGGCCCTGATGCTCTCAATAACTAAGGTCTTCACCCTATCCCTAGCTCACATCCTGACACTACCACTGGCCTGGAACCTGACTCTGTCCCGAGCTAACGTCCTGCCCCTTATCCTCACTGAAGCCGTAATGCTCTCCCTAACTAAGGCCCAGACGAGTCCTAATTAAGGCCCTGACACTGTCCCTAACTAAGGCCCGGAATCTATCTCTAATATAGGCCCTGCTGCCGGCAATAACTAAAATCCGGACACTATCCTGAGCTAATATCCTGACCCATTTCTAACCAAGGTCCTGACACCGTCCCTAAGAAAGCCCTGTCGCTGTTCCTAAGTGAAGACCTGAGGCTGTCCGTAACTCAGTCCCTGAAGCTATGCCTAACTGAGGCCTTGACGCTGTGACTAACTCAGGCCCTGATCATGTCTGTAACTACGACACTAATGCTGATGCAACAAAGGCCCTGATGCTGCTCCTACATCATGCCCTGACAGTGTCCCCAGCTATGGGCCTGACGCTAAGCCTCACTCAGGCCCTGTTGCTCTCCCAGAGTCAGGCACTGACGCTGTCCCTACCTGAAGCCCTGACACTGGTCCTAAATAAGGCCCTGATACTGTAACTAAGCTCTTGACACTATCCCTAGGTCATTTCCTGACACGATCCCTAAACTTTACCCTAACCCTGTCCCTAGCAAATGTCCTGGCTCTTATGGTAACTAAAGCCCTTATGCTGTGACTACCTCAGGCCCTGAATTTAGTCCCAAGGCCGTGATACTGTCCCTAACTAAGGCCCTAACACTATTCCTAACTCAGGCCCTGACACTGTACCTAACAGAGGCCCAGATGCTAGTACTAACTAATGCCTTGACACTGTCCCTAACTAAGGCCCTGCTGCCGTCAATATCTAATGTCCTGACACTATCCTGAGTTAATTTCCGGACCCATCTCTTACCAAGGTCCTGAAACTGTCCCTAAGTAAGCCCTGACGCTGTCCCTAAGTGAGGCCCTAAGGCTGCCCCTAACAGAGGCCCTGAAAATGTCTTTAACAAAGCCCCTCCCTGAGGCTGATCCTACCAAGGTCCTTATGCTGCTCCTAAGTCATGCCCTGATACTATCCCTAGCTAAGGCTCTGACACTAGGCCTCACTCAAGCCCTGTCGCTCTCCCTAAGTCAGGCTCTGACGCTATCCCTACCTGAAGCCCTGACACTGGTCCTAAATTAGGCCCTGATGCCCTAAGTAACTAAGGTCTTGACACTATCCCTAGGTCATGCCCTGACACAATCCCTAGACCTTAACCTAACCTTGTCTTTAACTAATGTTGAGCTTCTTATGCTAAAAAAATCCCTGATGCTGTTCCTAACTAAGGCACTAAAATTAGTCCCGAGGCCGTGACCCTGGCCCTAACTGAGGCCTGCAGGCTCGTCCTAACTCAGGCCCTGACACTGTCCCTAACTAAGGCCCTGACACTACACCTAACTCAGTCCCTGACACTGTACCTAACAAAGGCTCTGATGCGAGTCCTAAGTCAGGCTGAGACACTGTCTCTAAGGCCCTGCTGCAGTCAATATCTAAAGTCCTGACATTATCCTGAGCTAATATCCTGACCCATGTCTTACCAAGGTCCTGAAACTGTCCCAAAGGAAGGCCTGACGCTGTCCCTAAGTGAGGCCCTGAGGCGGTCCCTAACAGAGGCCCTGAGAATGTCTTTAACGAAGACCCTAATGCTGATCCTACAGAGGCCCTTATACTGCTCCTAAGTCATGCCCTGACACTGTCCCTAACTCGGGCCCTAAAGATAGGCCTCACTTAGGCCCTGTTGCCGTACCTTAGTTAGGCTCTGACGCTGTCCGTACGTGAAGCCCTGACACTGGTCCTGATGAAGGCCCTGCCGCCGGTCCTAAGTAAGGCCCTGATGCTCTCAATAACTAAGGTCTTCACCCTATCCCTAGCTCACATCCTGACACTACCACTGGCCTGGAACCTGACTCTGTCCCGAGCTAATGTCCTGCCCCTTATCCTCACCGAAGCCGTAATGCTCTCCCTAACTAAGGCCCAGACTAGTCCTAATTAAGGCCCTGACACTGTCCCTAACTAAGGCCCGGAATCTATCTCTAATATAGGCCCTGCTGCCGGCAATAACTAAAATCCGGACACTATCCTGAGCTAATATCCTGACCCATTTCTAACCAAGGTCCTGACACCATCCCTAAGAAGGCCCTGTCGCTGTTCCTAAGTGAAGGCCTGAGGCTGTCCATAACTCAGTCCCTGAAGCTATGCCTAACTGAGCCCTTGACGCTGTGACTAACTCAGGCCCTGATCATGTCTGTAACTAAGACACTAATGCTGATGCAACAAAGGCCCTGATGCTGCTCCTACATCATACCCTGACAGTGTCCCCAGCTAAGGGCCTGACGCTAGGCCTCACTCAGGCCCTGTTGCTCTTCCAGAGTCAGGCACTGACGCTGTCCCTAACTGAAGCGCTGACACTGGTCCTAAATAAGGCCCTGATACTGTAACTAAGCTCTTGACACTATCCCTAGGTCATTTCCTGACACGATCCCTAAACTTTACCCTAACCCTGTCCCTAGCAAATGTCCTGCCTCTTATGCTAACTAAAGCCCTTATGCTGTGACTACCTCAGGCCCTGAATTTAGTCCCAAGGCCGTGATACTGTCCCTAACTAAGGCCCTAACACTATTCCTAACTCAGGCCCTGACACTGTACCTAACAGAGGCCCAGATGCTAGTACTAACTAAGGCCTTGACACTGTCCCTAACTAAGGCCCTGCTGCCGTCAATATCTAATGTCCTGACACTATCCTGAGTTAATTTCCGGACCCATCTCTTACCAAGGTCCTGAAACTGTCCCTAAGTAAGCCCTGATGCTGTCCCTAAGTGAGGCCCTAAGGCTGCCCCTAACAGAGGCCCTGATAATGTCTTTAACAAAGCCCCTCCCTGAGGCTGATCCTATCAAGGCCCTTATGCTGCTCCTAAGTCATGCCCTGATACTATCCCTAGCTAAGGCTCTGACACTAGGCCTCACTCAAGCCCTGTCGCTCTCCCTAAGTCAGGCTCTGACGCTATCCCTACCTGAAGCCCTGACACTGGTCCTAAATTAGGCCCTGATGCCCTAAGTAACTAAGGTCTTGACACTATCCCTAGGTCATGCCCTGACACAATCCCTAGACCTTAACCTAACCTTGTCTTTAACTAATGTTGAGCTTCTTATGCTAAATAAATCCCTGATGCTGTTCCTAACTAAGGCCCTAAAATTAGTCCCGAGGCCGTGACCCTGGCCCTAACTGAGGCCTGGAGTCTCGTGCTAACTCAGGCCCTGACACTGTCCCTAACTAAGGCCCTGACACTACACCTAACTCAGTCCCTGACACTGTACCTAACAAAGGCTCTGATGCTAGTCCTAAGTCAGGCTGAGACACTGTCTCTAAGGCCCTGCTGCAGTCAATATCTAAAGTCCTGACATTATCCTGAGCTAATATCCTGACCCATGTCTTACCAAGGTCCTGAAACTGTCCCAAAGGAAGCCCTGACGCTGTCCCTAAGTGAGGCCCTGAGGCGGTCCCTAACAGAGGCCCTGAGAATGTCTTTAACGAAGACCCTAATGCTGATCCTACAGAGGCCCTTATACGGCTCCTAAGTCATGCCCTGACACTGTCCCTAACTCAGGCCCTAAAGATAGGCCTCACTTAGGCCCTGTTGCCGTACCTTAGGTAGGCTCTGACGCTGTCCGTACGTGAAGCCCTGACACTGGTCCTGATGAAGGCCCTGACGCTGGTCCTAACTAAGGCCCTGATGCTCTCAATAACTAAGGTCTTCACCCTATCCCTAGCTCACATCCTGACACTACCACTGGCCTGGAACCTGACTCTGTCCCGAGCTAACGTCCTGCCCCTTATCCTCACTGAAGCCGTAATGCTCTCCCTAACTAAGGCCCAGACGAGTCCTAATTAAGGCCCTGACACTGTCCCTAACTAAGGCCCGGAATCTATCTCTAATATAGGCCCTGCTGCCGGCAATAACTAAAATCCGGACACTATCCTGAGCTAATATCCTGACCCATTTCTAACCAAGGTCCTGACACCGTCCCTAAGAAAGCCCTGTCGCTGTTCCTAAGTGAAGACCTGAGGCTGTCCGTAACTCAGTCCCTGAAGCTATGCCTAACTGAGGCCTTGACGCTGTGACTAACTCAGGCCCTGATCATGTCTGTAACTACGACACTAATGCTGATGCAACAAAGGCCCTGATGCTGCTCCTACATCATGCCCTGACAGTGTCCCCAGCTATGGGCCTAACGCTAAGCCTCACTCAGGCCCTGTTGCTCTCCCAGAGTCAGGCACTGACGCTGTCCCTACCTGAAGCCCTGACACTGGTCCTAAATAAGGCCCTGATACTGTAACTAAGCTCTTGACACTATCCCTAGGTCATTTCCTGACACGATCCCTAAACTTTACCCTAACCCTGTCCCTAGCAAATGTCCTGGCTCTTATGGTAACTAAAGCCCTTATGCTGTGACTACCTCAGGCCCTGAATTTAGTCCCAAGGCCGTGATACTGTCCCTAACTAAGGCCCTAACACTATTCCTAACTCAGGCCCTGACACTGTACCTAACAGAGGCCCAGATGCTAGTACTAACTAATGCCTTGACACTGTCCCTAACTAAGGCCCTGCTGCCGTCAATATCTAATGTCCTGACACTATCCTGAGTTAATTTCCGGACCCATCTCTTACCAAGGTCCTGAAACTGTCCCTAAGTAAGCCCTGACGCTGTCCCTAAGTGAGGCCCTAAGGCTGCCCCTAACAGAGGCCCTGAAAATGTCTTTAACAAAGCCCCTCCCTGAGGCTGATCCTACCAAGGTCCTTATGCTGCTCCTAAGTCATGCCCTGATACTATCCCTAGCTAAGGCTCTGACACTAGGCCTCACTCAAGCCCTGTCGCTCTCCCTAAGTCAGGCTCTGACGCTATCCCTACCTGAAGCCCTGACACTGGTCCTAAATTAGGCCCTGATGCCCTAAGTAACTAAGGTCTTGACACTATCCCTAGGTCATGCCCTGACACAATCCCTAGACCTTAACCTAACCTTGTCTTTAACTAATGTTGAGCTTCTTATGCTAAAAAAATCCCTGATGCTGTTCCTAACTAAGGCACTAAAATTAGTCCCGAGGCCGTGACCCTGGCCCTAACTGAGGCCTGCAGGCTCGTCCTAACTCAGGCCCTGACACTGTCCCTAACTAAGGCCCTGACACTACACCTAACTCAGTCCCTGACACTGTACCTAACAAAGGCTCTGATGCGAGTCCTAAGTCAGGCTGAGACACTGTCTCTAAGGCCCTGCTGCAGTCAATATCTAAAGTCCTGACATTATCCTGAGCTAATATCCTGACCCATGTCTTACCAAGGTCCTGAAACTGTCCCAAAGGAAGCCCTGACGCTGTCCCTAAGTGAGGCCCTGAGGCGGTCCCTAACAGAGGCCCTGAGAATGTCTTTAACGAAGACCCTAATGCTGATCCTACAGAGGCCCTTATACTGCTCCTAAGTCATGCCCTGACACTGTCCCTAACTCGGGCCCTAAAGATAGGCCTCACTTAGGCCCTGTTGCCGTACCTTAGTTAGGCTCTGACGCTGTCCGTACGTGAAGCCCTGACACTGGTCCTGATGAAGGCCCTGCCGCCGGTCCTAAGTAAGGCCCTGATGCTCTCAATAACTAAGGTCTTCACCCTATCCCTAGCTCACATCCTGACACTACCACTGGCCTGGAACCTGACTCTGTCCCGAGCTAATGTCCTGCCCCTTATCCTCACCGAAGCCGTAATGCTCTCCCTAACTAAGGCCCAGACGAGTCCTAATTAAGGCCCTGACACTGTCCCTAACTAAGGCCCGGAATCTATCTCTAATATAGGCCCTGCTGCCGGCAATAACTAAAATCCGGACACTATCCTGAGCTAATATCCTGACCCATTTCTAACCAAGGTCCTGACACCATCCCTAAGAAGGCCCTGTCGCTGTTCCTAAGTGAAGGCCTGAGGCTGTCCATAACTCAGTCCCTGAAGCTATGCCTAACTGAGCCCTTGACGCTGTGACTAACTCAGGCCCTGATCATGTCTGTAACTAAGACACTAATGCTGATGCAACAAAGGCCCTGATGCTGCTCCTACATCATACCCTGACAGTGTCCCCAGCTAAGGGCCTGACGCTAGGCCTCACTCAGGCCCTGTTGCTCTCCCAGAGTCAGGCACTGACGCTGTCCCTAACTGAAGCGCTGACACTGGTCCTAAATAAGGCCCTGATACTGTAACTAAGCTCTTGACACTATCCCTAGGTCATTTCCTGACACGATCCCTAAACTTTACCCTAACCCTGTCCCTAGCAAATGTCCTGCCTCTTATGCTAACTAAAGCCCTTATGCTGTGACTACCTCAGGCCCTGAATTTAGTCCCAAGGCCGTGATACTGTCCCTAACTAAGGCCCTAACACTATTCCTAACTCAGGCCCTGACACTGTACCTAACAGAGGCCCAGATGCTAGTACTAACTAAGGCCTTGACACTGTCCCTAACTAAGGCCCTGCTGCCGTCAATATCTAATGTCCTGACACTATCCTGAGTTAATTTCCGGACCCATCTCTTACCAAGGTCCTGAAACTGTCCCTAAGTAAGCCCTGATGCTGTCCCTAAGTGAGGCCCTAAGGCTGCCCCTAACAGAGGCCCTGATAATGTCTTTAACAAAGCCCCTCCCTGAGGCTGATCCTATCAAGGCCCTTATGCTGCTCCTAAGTCATGCCCTGATACTATCCCTAGCTAAGGCTCTGACACTAGGCCTCACTCAAGCCCTGTCGCTCTCCCTAAGTCAGGCTCTGACGCTATCCCTACCTGAAGCCCTGACACTGGTCCTAAATTAGGCCCTGATGCCCTAAGTAACTAAGGTCTTGACACTATCCCTAGGTCATGCCCTGACACAATCCCTAGACCTTAACCTAACCTTGTCTTTAACTAATGTTGAGCTTCTTATGCTAAATAAATCCCTGATGCTGTTCCTAACTAAGGCCCTAAAATTAGTCCCGAGGCCGTGACCCTGGCCCTAACTGAGGCCTGGAGTCTCGTGCTAACTCAGGCCCTGACACTGTCCCTAACTAAGGCCCTGACACTACACCTAACTCAGTCCCTGACACTGTACCTAACAAAGGCTCTGATGCTAGTCCTAAGTCAGGCTGAGACACTGTCTCTAAGGCCCTGCTGCAGTCAATATCTAAAGTCCTGACATTATCCTGAGCTAATATCCTGACCCATGTCTTACCAAGGTCCTGAAACTGTCCCAAAGGAAGCCCTGACGCTGTCCCTAAGTGAGGCCCTGAGGCGGTCCCTAACAGAGGCCCTGAGAATGTCTTTAACGAAGACCCTAATGCTGATCCTACAGAGGCCCTTATACGGCTCCTAAGTCATGCCCTGACACTGTCCCTAACTCAGGCCCTAAAGATAGGCCTCACTTAGGCCCTGTTGCCGTACCTTAGGTAGGCTCTGACGCTGTCCGTACGTGAAGCCCTGACACTGGTCCTGATGAAGGCCCTGACGCTGGTCCTAACTAAGGCCCTGATGCTCTCAATAACTAAGGTCTTCACCCTATCCCTAGCTCACATCCTGACACTACCACTGGCCTGGAACCTGACTCTGTCCCGAGCTAACGTCCTGCCCCTTATCCTCACGGAAGCCGTAATGCTCTCCCTAACTAAGGCCCAGACGAGTCCTAATTAAGGCCCTGACACTGTCCCTAACTAAGGCCCGGAATCTATCTCTAATATAGGCCCTGCTGCCGGCAATAACTAAAATCCGGACACTATCCTGAGCTAATATCCTGACCCATTTCTAACCAAGGTCCTGACACCGTCCCTAAGAAAGCCCTGTCGCTGTTCCTAAGTGAAGACCTGAGGCTGTCCGTAACTCAGTCCCTGAAGCTATGCCTAACTGAGGCCTTGACGCTGTGACTAACTCAGGCCCTGATCATGTCTGTAACTACGACACTAATGCTGATGCAACAAAGGCCCTGATGCTGCTCCTACATCATGCCCTGACAGTGTCCCCAGCTATGGGCCTAACGCTAAGCCTCACTCAGGCCCTGTTGCTCTCCCAGAGTCAGGCACTGACGCTGTCCCTACCTGAAGCCCTGACACTGGTCCTAAATAAGGCCCTGATACTGTAACTAAGCTCTTGACACTATCCCTAGGTCATTTCCTGACACGATCCCTAAACTTTACCCTAACCCTGTCCCTAGCAAATGTCCTGGCTCTTATGGTAACTAAAGCCCTTATGCTGTGACTACCTCAGGCCCTGAATTTAGTCCCAAGGCCGTGATACTGTCCCTAACTAAGGCCCTAACACTATTCCTAACTCAGGCCCTGACACTGTACCTAACAGAGGCCCAGATGCTAGTACTAACTAAGGCCTTGACACTGTCCCTAACTAAGGCCCTGCTGCCGTCAATATCTAATGTCCTGACACTATCCTGAGTTAATTTCCGGACCCATCTCTTACCAAGGTCCTGAAACTGTCCCTAAGTAAGCCCTGATGCTGTCCCTAAGTGAGGCCCTAAGGCTGCCCCTAACAGAGGCCCTGATAATGTCTTTAACAAAGCCCCTCCCTGAGGCTGATCCTATCAAGGCCCTTATGCTGCTCCTAAGTCATGCCCTGATACTATCCCTAGCTAAGGCTCTGACACTAGGCCTCACTCAAGCCCTGTCGCTCTCCCTAAGTCAGGCTCTGACGCTATCCCTACCTGAAGCCCTGACACTGGTCCTAAATTAGGCCCTGATGCCCTAAGTAACTAAGGTCTTGACACTATCCCTAGGTCATGCCCTGACACAATCCCTAGACCTTAACCTAACCTTGTCTTTAACTAATGTTGAGCTTCTTATGCTAAATAAATCCCTGATGCTGTTCCTAACTAAGGCCCTAAAATTAGTCCCGAGGCCGTGACCCTGGCCCTAACTGAGGCCTGGAGTCTCGTGCTAACTCAGGCCCTGACACTGTCCCTAACTAAGGCCCTGACACTACACCTAACTCAGTCCCTGACACTGTACCTAACAAAGGCTCTGATGCTAGTCCTAAGTCAGGCTGAGACACTGTCTCTAAGGCCCTGCTGCAGTCAATATCTAAAGTCCTGACATTATCCTGAGCTAATATCCTGACCCATGTCTTACCAAGGTCCTGAAACTGTCCCAAAGGAAGCCCTGACGCTGTCCCTAAGTGAGGCCCTGAGGCGGTCCCTAACAGAGGCCCTGAGAATGTCTTTAACGAAGACCCTAATGCTGATCCTACAGAGGCCCTTATACGGCTCCTAAGTCATGCCCTGACACTGTCCCTAACTCAGGCCCTAAAGATAGGCCTCACTTAGGCCCTGTTGCCGTACCTTAGGTAGGCTCTGACGCTGTCCGTACGTGAAGCCCTGACACTGGTCCTGATGAAGGCCCTGACGCTGGTCCTAACTAAGGCCCTGATGCTCTCAATAACTAAGGTCTTCACCCTATCCCTAGCTCACATCCTGACACTACCACTGGCCTGGAACCTGACTCTGTCCCGAGCTAACGTCCTGCCCCTTATCCTCACTGAAGCCGTAATGCTCTCCCTAACTAAGGCCCAGACGAGTCCTAATTAAGGCCCTGACACTGTCCCTAACTAAGGCCCGGAATCTATCTCTAATATAGGCCCTGCTGCCGGCAATAACTAAAATCCGGACACTATCCTGAGCTAATATCCTGACCCATTTCTAACCAAGGTCCTGACACCGTCCCTAAGAAAGCCCTGTCGCTGTTCCTAAGTGAAGACCTGAGGCTGTCCGTAACTCAGTCCCTGAAGCTATGCCTAACTGAGGCCTTGACGCTGTGACTAACTCAGGCCCTGATCATGTCTGTAACTACGACACTAATGCTGATGCAACAAAGGCCCTGATGCTGCTCCTACATCATGCCCTGACAGTGTCCCCAGCTATGGGCCTAACGCTAAGCCTCACTCAGGCCCTGTTGCTCTCCCAGAGTCAGGCACTGACGCTGTCCCTACCTGAAGCCCTGACACTGGTCCTAAATAAGGCCCTGATACTGTAACTAAGCTCTTGACACTATCCCTAGGTCATTTCCTGACACGATCCCTAAACTTTACCCTAACCCTGTCCCTAGCAAATGTCCTGGCTCTTATGGTAACTAAAGCCCTTATGCTGTGACTACCTCAGGCCCTGAATTTAGTCCCAAGGCCGTGATACTGTCCCTAACTAAGGCCCTAACACTATTCCTAACTCAGGCCCTGACACTGTACCTAACAGAGGCCCAGATGCTAGTACTAACTAATGCCTTGACACTGTCCCTAACTAAGGCCCTGCTGCCGTCAATATCTAATGTCCTGACACTATCCTGAGTTAATTTCCGGACCCATCTCTTACCAAGGTCCTGAAACTGTCCCTAAGTAAGCCCTGACGCTGTCCCTAAGTGAGGCCCTAAGGCTGCCCCTAACAGAGGCCCTGAAAATGTCTTTAACAAAGCCCCTCCCTGAGGCTGATCCTACCAAGGTCCTTATGCTGCTCCTAAGTCATGCCCTGATACTATCCCTAGCTAAGGCTCTGACACTAGGCCTCACTCAAGCCCTGTCGCTCTCCCTAAGTCAGGCTCTGACGCTATCCCTACCTGAAGCCCTGACACTGGTCCTAAATTAGGCCCTGATGCCCTAAGTAACTAAGGTCTTGACACTATCCCTAGGTCATGCCCTGACACAATCCCTAGACCTTAACCTAACCTTGTCTTTAACTAATGTTGAGCTTCTTATGCTAAAAAAATCCCTGATGCTGTTCCTAACTAAGGCACTAAAATTAGTCCCGAGGCCGTGACCCTGGCCCTAACTGAGGCCTGCAGGCTCGTCCTAACTCAGGCCCTGACACTGTCCCTAACTAAGGCCCTGACACTACACCTAACTCAGTCCCTGACACTGTACCTAACAAAGGCTCTGATGCGAGTCCTAAGTCAGGCTGAGACACTGTCTCTAAGGCCCTGCTGCAGTCAATATCTAAAGTCCTGACATTATCCTGAGCTAATATCCTGACCCATGTCTTACCAAGGTCCTGAAACTGTCCCAAAGGAAGGCCTGACGCTGTCCCTAAGTGAGGCCCTGAGGCGGTCCCTAACAGAGGCCCTGAGAATGTCTTTAACGAAGACCCTAATGCTGATCCTACAGAGGCCCTTATACTGCTCCTAAGTCATGCCCTGACACTGTACCTAACTCGGGCCCTAAAGATAGGCCTCACTTAGGCCCTGTTGCCGTACCTTAGTTAGGCTCTGACGCTGTCCGTACGTGAAGCCCTGACACTGGTCCTGATGAAGGCCCTGCCGCTGGTCCTAAGTAAGGCCCTGATGCTCTCAATAACTAAGGTCTTCACCCTATCCCTAGCTCACATCCTGACACTACCACTGGCCTGGAACCTGACTCTGTCCCGAGCTAATGTCCTGCCCCTTATCCTCACCGAAGCCGTAATGCTCTCCCTAACTAAGGCCCAGACTAGTCCTAATTAAGGCCCTGACACTGTCCCTAACTAAGGCCCGGAATCTATCTCTAATATAGGCCCTGCTGCCGGCAATAACTAAAATCCGGACACTATCCTGAGCTAATATCCTGACCCATTTCTAACCAAGGTCCTGACACCATCCCTAAGAAGGCCCTGTCGCTGTTCCTAAGTGAAGGCCTGAGGCTGTCCATAACTCAGTCCCTGAAGCTATGCCTAACTGAGCCCTTGACGCTGTGACTAACTCAGGCCCTGATCATGTCTGTAACTAAGACACTAATGCTGATGCAACAAAGGCCCTGATGCTGCTCCTACATCATACCCTGACAGTGTCCCCAGCTAAGGGCCTGACGCTAGGCCTCACTCAGGCCCTGTTGCTCTCCCAGAGTCAGGCACTGACGCTGTCCCTACCTGAAGCCCTGACACTGGTCCTAAATAAGGCCCTGATACTGTAACTAAGCTCTTGACACTATCCCTAGGTCATTTCCTGACACGATCCCTAAACTTTACCCTAACCCTGTCCCTAGCAAATGTCCTGCCTCTTATGCTAACTAAAGCCCTTATGCTGTGACTACCTCAGGCCCTGAATTTAGTCCCAAGGCCGTGATACTGTCCCTAACTAAGGCCCTAACACTATTCCTAACTCAGGCCCTGACACTGTACCTAACAGAGGCCCAGATGCTAGTACTAACTAAGGCCTTGACACTGTCCCTAACTAAGGCCCTGCTGCCGTCAATATCTAATGTCCTGACACTATCCTTAGTTAATTTCCAGACCCATCTCTTACCAAAGTCCTGAAACTGTCCCTAAGAAAGCCCTGATGCTGTCCCTAAGTGAGGCCCTAAGGCTGCCCCTAACAGAGGCCCTGATAATGTCTTTAACAAAGCCCCTCCCTGAGGCTGATCCTATCAAGGCCCTTATGCTGCTCCTAAGTCATGCCCTGATACTATCCCTAGCTAAGGCTCTGACACTAGGCCTCACTCAAGCCCTGTCGCTCTCCCTAAGTCAGGCTCTGACGCTATCCCTACCTGAAGCCCTGACACTGGTCCTAAATTAGGCCCTGATGCCCTAAGTAACTAAGGTCTTGACACTATCCCTAGGTCATGCCCTGACACAATCCCTAGACCTTAACCTAACCTTGTCTTTAACTAAAGTTGAGCTTCTTATGCTAAATAATTCCCTGATGCTCTTCCTAACTAAGGCCCTAAAATTAGTCCCGAGGCCGTGACCCTGGCCCTAACTGAGGCCTGGAGGCTCGTCCTAACTCAGGCCCTGACACTGTCCCTAACTAAGGTCCGGAATCTATCTCTAATATAGGCCCTGCTGCCGGCAATAACTAAAATCCGGACACTATCCTGAGCTAATATCCTGACCCATTTCTAACCAAGGTCCTGACACCGTCCCTAAGAAAGCCCTGTCGCTGTTCCTAAGTGAAGACCTGAGGCTGTCCGTAACTCAGTCCCTGAAGCTATGCCTAACTGAGGCCTTGACGCTGTGACTAACTCAGGCCCTGATCACGTCTGTAACTAAGACACTAATGCTGATGCAACAAACGCCCTGATGCTGCTCCTACATCATGCCCTGACAGTGTCCCCAGCTATGGGCCTGACGCTAGGCCTCACTCAGGCCCTGTTGCTCTCCCAGAGTCAGGCACTGACGCTGTCCCTACCTGAAGCCCTGACACGGGTCCTAAATAAGGCCCTGATACTGTAACTAAGCTCTTGACACTATCCCTAGGTCATTTCCTGACAGGATCCCTAAACTTTACCCTAACCCTGTCACTAGCAAATGTCCTGCCTCTTATGCTAACTAAAGCCCTTATGCTGTGACTACCTCAGGCCCTGAATTTAGTCCCAAGGCTGTGATACTGTCCCTAACTAAGGCCCTAACACTATTCCTAACTCAGGCCCTGACACTGTACCTAACAGAGGCCCAGATGCTAGTACTAACTAAGGCCTTGACACTGTCCGTAACTAAGGCCCTGCTGCCATCAATATCTAATGTCCTGACACTATCCTGAGGTAATTTCCGGACCCATCTCTTACCAAGCTCTTGAAACTGTCCCTAAGTAAGCCCTGACGCTCTCCCTAATGGTGGCCTTAAGGCTGTCCCAAACAGAGGCCCTGAGAATGTCTTTAACAAAGCCCCTGAGGCTGATCCTACCAAGGCCCTTATGCTGCTCCTAAGTCATGCCCTGATACTATCCCTAGCTAAGGCTCTGACACTAGGCCTCACTCAAGCCCTGTCGCTCTCCCTAAGTCAGGCTCTGACGCTATCCCTACCTGAAGCCCTGACACTGGTCCTAAATTAGGCCCTGATGCCCTAAGTAACTAAGGTCTTGACACTATCCCTAGGTCATGCCCTGACACAATCCCTAGACCTTAACCTAACCTTGTCTTTAACTAATGCTGAGCTTCTTATGCTAAATAAATCCCTGATGCTGTTCCTAACTAAGGCCCTAAAATTAGTCCCGAGGCCGTGACCCTGGCCCTAACTGAGGCCTGGAGGCTCGTCCTAACTCAGGCCCTGACACTGTCCCTAACTAAGGCCCTGACACTACACCTAACTCAGTCCCTGACACTGTACCTAACAAAGGCTCTGATGCTAGTCCTAAGTCAGGCTGAGACACTGTCTCTAAGGCCCTGCTGCAGTCAATATCTAAAGTCCTGACATTATCCCGAGCTAATATCCTGACCCATGTCTTACCAAGGTCCTGAAACTGTCCCAAAGGAAGCCCTGACGCTGTCCCTAAGTGAGGCCCTGAGGCGGTCCCTAACAGAGGCCCTGAGAATGTCTTTAACGAAGACCCTAATGCTGATCCTACAGAGGCCCTTATACTGCTCCTAAGTCATGCCCTCACACTGTCCCTAACTCAGGCCCTAAAGATAGGCCTCACTTAGGCCCTGTTGCCGTAACTTAGTTAGGCTCTGACGCTGTCCGTACGTGAAGCCCTGACACTGGTCCTGATGAAGGCCCTGACGCTGGTCCTAACTAAGGCCCTGATGCTCTCAGTAACTAAGGTCTTCACCCTATCCCTAGCTCACATCCTGACACTACCACTGGCCTGGAACCTGACTCTGTCCCGAGCTAACGTCCTGCCCCTTATCCTCACCGAAGCCGTAATGCTCTCCCTAACTAAGGCCCAGACTAGTCCTAATTAAGGCCCTGACACTGTCCCTAACTAAGGCCCGGAATCTATCTCTAATATAGGCCCTGCTGCCGGCAATAACTAAAATCCGGACACTATCCTGAGCTAATATCCTGACCCATTTCTAACCAAGGTCCTGACACCGTCCCTAAGAAAGCCCTGTCGCTGTTCCTAAGTGAAGACCTGAGGCTGTCCGTAACTCAGTCCCTGAAGCTATGCCTAACTGAGGCCTTGACGCTGTGACTAACTCACGCCCTGATCATGTCTGTAACTAAGACACTAATGCTGATGCAACAAAGGCCCTGATACTGCTCCTACATCATGCCCTGACAGTGTCCCCAGCTATGGGCCTGACGCTAGGCCTCACTCAGGCCCTGTTGCTCTCCCAGAGTCAGGCACTGATGCTGTCCCTACCTGAAGCCCTGACACGGGTCCTAAATAAGGCCCTGATACTGTAACTAAGCTCTTGACACTATCCCTAGGTCATTTCCTGACACGATCCCTAAACTTTACCCTAACCCTGTCCCTAGCAAATGTCCTGCCTCTTATGCTAACTAAAGCCCTTATGCTGTGACTACCTCAGGCCCTGAATTTAGTCCCAAGGCTGTGATACTGTCCCTAACTAAGGCCCTAACACTATTCCTAACTCAGGCCCTGACACTGTACCTAACAGAGGCCCAGATGCTAGTACTAACTAAGGCCTTGACACTGTCCCTAACTAAGGCCCTGCTGCCATCAATATCTAATGTCCTGACACTATCCTGAGGTAATTTCCGGACCCATCTCTTACCAAGCTCCTGAAACTGTCCCTAAGTAAGCCCTGACGCTGTCCCTAAGGGAGGCCCTAAGGCTGTCCCTAACAGAGGCCCTGAGAATGTCTTTAACAAAGCCCCTGAGGCTGATCCTACCAAGGCCCTTATGCTGCTCCTAAGTCATGCCCTGATACTATCCCTAGCTAAGGCTCTGACACTAGGCCTCACTCAAGCCCTGTCGCTCTCCCTAAGTCAGGCTTTGACACGATCCCTACCTGAAGCCCTGACACTGGTCCTAAATTAGACCCTGATGCACTAAGTAACTAAGGTCTTGACACTATCCCTAGGTCATGCCCTGACACAATCCCTAGACCTTAACCTAACCTTGTCTTTAACTAATGTTGAGCTTCTTATGCTAAATAAATCCCTGATGCTGTTCCTAACTAAGTCCCTAAAATTAGTCCCGAGGCCGTGACCCTGGCCCTAACTGAGGCCTGGAAGCTCCTCCTAACTCAGGTCCTGACACTGTCCCTAACTAAGGCCCTGACACTACACCTAACTCAGTCCCTGACACTGTACCTAACAAAGGCTCTGATGCTAGTCCTAAGTCAGGCTGAGACACTGTCTCTAAGGCCCTGCTGCAGTCAATATCTAAAGTCCTGACATTATCCCGAGCTAATATCCTGACCCATGTCTTACCAAGGTCCTGAAACTGTCCCAAAGGAAGCCCTGACGCTGTCCCTAAGTGAGGCCCTGAGGCGGTCCCTAACAGAGGCCCTGAGAATGTCTTTAACGAAGACCCTAATGCTGATCCTACAGAGGCCCTTATACGGCTCCTAAGTCATGCCCTGACACTGCCCCTAACTCAGGCCCTAAAGATAGGCCTCACTTAGGCCCTGTTGCCGTACCTTAGTTAGGCTCTGACGCTGTCCGTACGTGAAGCCCTGGCACTGGTCCTGATGAAGGCCCTGACGCTGGTCCTAACTAAGGCCCTGATGCTCTCAATAACGAAGGTCTTCACCCTATCCCTAGCTCACATCCTGACACTACCACTGGCCTGGAACCTGACTCTGTCCCGAGCTAACGTCCTGCCCCTTATCCTCACCGAAGCCGTAATGCTCTCCCTAACTAAGGCCCAGACTAGTCCTAATTAAGGCCCTGACACTGTCCTTAACTAAGGCCCGGAATCTATCTCTAATATAGGCCTTGCTGCCGGTAATAACTAAAATCCGGACACTATCCTGAGCTAATATCCTGACCCATTTCTAACCAAGGTCCTGACACCGTCCCTAAGAAAGCCCTGCCGCTGTTCCTAAGTGAAGACCTGAGGCTGTCCGTAACTCAGTCCCTGAAGCTATGCCTAACTGAGGCCTTGACGCTGTGACTAACTCAGGCCCTGATCATGTCTGTAACTAAGACACTAATGCTGATGCAACAAAGGCCCTGATGCTGCTCCTACATCATGCCCTGACAGTGTCCCCAGCTATGGGCCTGACGCTAAGCCTCACTCAGGCCCTGTTGCTCTCCCAGAGTCAGGCACTGACGCTGTCCCTACCTGAAGCCCTGACACGGGTCCTAAATAAGGCCCTGATACTGTAACTAAGCTCTTGACACTATCCCTAGGTCATTTCCTGACACGATCCCTAAACTTTACCCTAACCCTGTCCCTAGCAAATGTCCTGCCTCTTATGCTAACTAAAGCCCTTAGGCTGTGACTACCTCAGGCCCTGAATTTAGTCCCAAGGCCGTGATACTGTCCCTAACTAAGGCCCTAACACTATTCCTAACTCAGGCCCTGACACTGTACCTAACAGAGGCCCAGATGCTAGTACTAACTAAGGCCTTGACACTGTCCCTAACTAAGGCCCTGCTGCCATCAATATCTAATGTCCTGACACTATCCTGAGGTAATTTCCGGACCCATCTCTTACCAAGCTCCTGAAACTGTCCCTAAGTAAGCCCTGACGCTGTCCCTAAGGGAGGCCCTAAGGCTGTCCCTAACAGAGGCCCTGAGAATGTCTTTAACAAAGCCCCTGAGGCTGATCCTACCAAGGCCCTTATGCTGCTCCTAAGTCATGCCCTGATACTATCCCTAGCTAAGGCTCTGACACTAGGCCTCACTCAAGCCCTGTCGCTCTCCCTAAGTCAGGCTCTGACGCTATCCCTACCTGAAGCCCTGACACTGGTCCTAAATTAGGCCCTGATGCCCTAAGTAACTAAGGTCTTGACACTATCCCTAGGTCATGCCCTGACACAATCCCTAGACCTTAACCTAACCTTGTCTTTAACTAATGTTGAGCTTCTTATGCTAAAAAAATCCCTGATGCTGTTCCTAACTAAGGCCCTAAAATTAGTCCCGAGGCCGTGACCCTGGCCCTAACTGAGGCCTGGAGGCTCGTCCTAACTCAGGCCCTGACACTGTACCTAACAAAGGCTCTGATGCTAGTCCTAAGTCAGGCTGAGACACTGTCTCTAAGGCCCTGCTGCAGTCAATATCTAAAGTCCTGACATTATCCCGAGCTAATATCCTGACCCATGTCTTACCAAGGTCCTGAAACTGTCCCAAAGTAAGTCCTGACGCTGTCCCTAAGTGAGGCCCTGAGGCGGTCCCTAACAGAGGCCCTGAGAATGTCTTTAACGAAGTCCCTAATGCTGATCCTACAGAGGCCCTTATACGGCTCCTAAGTCATGCCCTGACACTGCCCCTAACTCAGGCCCTAAAGATAGGCCTCACTTAGGCCCCGTTGCCGTACCTTAGTTAGGCTCTGACGCTGTCCGTACGTGAAGCCCTGACACTGGTCCTGATGAAGGCCCTGACGCTGGTCCTAACTAAGGCCCTGATGCTCTCAATAACTAAGGTCTTCACCCTATCCCTAGCTCACATCCTGACACTACCACTGGCCTGGAACCTGACTCTGTCCCGAGCTAACGTCCTGCCCCTTATCCTCACCGAAGCCGTAATGCTCTCCCTAACTAAGGCCCAGACTAGTCCTAATTAAGGCCCTGACACTGTCCCTAACTAAGGCCCGGAATCTATCTCTAATATAGGCCCTGCTGCCGGCAATAACTAAAATCCGGACACTATCCTGAGCTAATATCTTGACCCATTTCTAACCAAGGTCCTGACACCGTCCCTAAGAAAGCCCTGTCGCTGTTCCTAAGTGAAGACCTGAGGCTGTCCGTAACTCAGTCCCTGAAGCTATGCCTAACTGAGGCCTTGACGCTGTGACTAACTCACGCCCTGATCATGTCTGTAACTAAGACACTAATGCTGATGCAACAAAGGCCCTGATGCTGCTCCTACATCATGCCCTGACAGTGTCCCCAGCTATGGGCCTGACGCTAGGCCTCACTCAGGCCCTGTTGCTCTCCCAGAGTCAGGCACTGATGCTGTCCCTACCTGAAGCCCTGACACGGGTCCTAAATAAGGCCCTGATACTGTAACTAAGCTCTTGACACTATCCCTAGGTCATTTCCTGACACGATCCCTAAACTTTACCCTAACCCTGTCCCTAGCAAATGTCCTGCCTCTTATGCTAACTAAAGCCCTTATGCTGTGACTACCTCAGGCCCTGAATTTAGTCCCAAGGCTGTGATACTGTCCCTAACTAAGGCCCTAACACTATTGTTATCTCAGGCCCTGACTCTGTACCTAACAGAGGCCCAGATGCTAGTACTAACTAAGGCCTTGACACTGTCCCTAACTAAGGCCCTGCTGCCGTCAATATCTAATGTCCTGACACTATCCTGAGGTAATTTCCGGACCCATCTCTTACCAAGCTCCTGAAACTGTCCCTAAGTAAGCCCTGACGCTGTCCCTAAGGGAGGCCCTAAGGCTGTCCCTAACAGAGGCCCTGATAATATCTTTAACAAAGCCCCTGAGGCTGATCCTACCAAGGCCCTTATGCTGCTCCTAAGTCATGCCCTGATACTATCCCTAGCTAAGGCTCTGACACTAGGCCTCACTCAAGCCCTGTCGCTCTCCCTAAGTCAGGCTCTGACGCTATCCCTACCTGAAGCCCTGACACTGGTCCTAAATTAGGCCCTGATGCCCTAAGTAACTAAGGTCTTGACACTATCCCTAGGTCATGCCCTGACACAATCCCTAGACCTTAACCTAACCTTGTCTTTAACTAATGTTGAGCTTCTTATGCTAAATAAATCCCTGATGATGTTCCTAACTAAGGCCCTAAAATTAGTCCTGAGGCCGTGACCCTGGCCCTAACTGAGGCCTGGAGGCTCGTCCTAACTCAGGCCCTGACACTGTCCCTAACTAAGGCCCTGACACTACACCGAACTCAGTCCCTGACACTGTACCTAACAAAGGCTCTGATGCTAGTCCTAAGTCAGGCTGAGACACTGTCTCTAAGGCCCTGCTGCAGTCAATATCTAAAGTCCTGACATTATCCCGAGCTAATATCCTGACCCATGTCTTACCAAGGTCCTGAAACTGTCCCAAAGTAAGTCCTGACGCTGTCCCTAAGTGAGGCCCTGAGGCGGTCCCTAACAGAGGCCCTGAGAATGTCTTTAACGAAGTCCCTAATGCTGATCCTACAGAGGCCCTTATACGGCTCCTAAGTCATGCCCTGACACTGCCCCTAACTCAGGCCCTAAAGATAGGCCTCACTTAGGCCCTGTTGCCGTACCTTAGGTAGGCTCTGACGCTGTCCATACGTGAAGCCCTGACACTGGTCCTGATGAAGGCCCTGACGCTGGTCCTAACTAAGGCCCTGATGCTCTCAATAACTAAGGTCTTCACCCTATCCCTAGCTCACATCCTGACACTACCACTGGCCTGGAACCTGACTCTGTCCCGAGCTAACGTCCTGCCCCTTATCCTCACTGAAGCCGTAATGCTCTCCCTAACTAAGGCCCAGACGAGTCCTAATTAAGGCCCTGACACTGTCCCTAACTAAGGCCCGGAATCTATCTCTAATATAGGCCCTGCTGCCGGCAATAACTAAAATCCGGACACTATCCTGAGCTAATATCCTGACCCATTTCTAACCAAGGTCCTGACACCGTCCCTAAGAAAGCCCTGTCGCTGTTCCTAAGTGAAGACCTGAGGCTGTCCGTAACTCAGTCCCTGAAGCTATGCCTAACTGAGGCCTTGACGCTGTGACTAACTCAGGCCCTGATCATGTCTGTAACTAAGACACTAATGCTGATGCAACAAAGGCCCTGATGCTGCTCCTACATCATGCCCTGACAGTGTCCCCAGCTATGGGCCTGACGCTAGGCCTCACTCAGGCCCTGTTGCTCTCCCAGAGTCAGGCACTGACGCTGTCCCTACCTGAAGCCCTGACACGGGTCCTAAATAAGGCCCTGATACTGTAACTAAGCTCTTGACACTATCCCTAGGTCATTTCCTGACACGATCCCTAAACTTTACCCTAACCCTGTCCCTAGCAAATGTCCTGCCTCTTATGCTAACTAAAGCCATTATGCTGTGACTACCTCAGGCCCTGAATTTAGTCCCAAGGCCGTGATACTGTCCCTAACTAAGGCCCTAACACTATTCCTAACTCAGGCCCTGACACTGTACCTAACAGAGGCCCAGATGCTAGTACTAACTAAGGCCTTGACACTGTCCCTAACTAAGGCCCTGCTGCCGTCAATATCTAATGTCCTGACACTATCCTGAGGTAATTTCCGGACCCATCTCTTACCAAGGTCCTGAAACTGTCCCTAAGTAAGCCCTGACGCTGTCCCTAAGGGAGGCCCTAAGGCTGTCCCTAACAGAGGCCCTGATAATGTCTTTAACAAAGCCCCTGAGGCTGATCCTACCAAGGCCCTTATGCTGCTCCTAAGTCATGCCCTGATACTATCCCTAGCTAAGGCTCTGACACTAGGCCTCACTCAAGCCCTGTCGCTCTCCCTAAGTCAGGCTCTGACGCTATCCCTACCTGAAGCCCTGACGCTGGTCCCAAATTAGGCCCTGATGCCCTAAGTAACTAAGGTCTTGACACTATCCCTAGGTCATGCCCTGACACAATCCTTAGACCTTAACCTAACCTTGTCTTTAACTAATGTTGAGCTTCTTATGCTAAATAAATCCCTGATGCAGTTCCTAACTAAGGCCCTAAAATTAGTCCCGAGGCCGTGGCCCTGGCCCTAACTGAGGCCTGGAGGCTCGTCCTAACTCAGGCCCTGACACTGTCCCTAACTAAGGCCCTGACACTACACCTAACTCAGTCCCTGACACTGTACCTAACAAAGGCTCTGATGCTAGTCCTAAGTCAGGCTGAGACACTGTCTCTAAGGCCCTGCTGCAGTAAATATCTAAAGTCCTGACATTATCCCGAGCTAATATCCTGACCCATGTCTTACCAAGGTCCTGAAACTGTCCCAAAGTAAGTCCTGACGCTGTCCCTAAGTGAGGCCCTGAGGCGGTCCCTAACAGAGGCCCTGAGAATGTCTTTAACGAAGACCCTAATGCTGATCCTACAGAGGCCCTTATACTGCTCCTAAGTCATGCCCTGACACTGTCCCTAACTCAGGCCCTAAAGATAGGCCTCACTTAGGCCCTGTTGCCGTACCTTAGTTAGGCTCTGACGCTGTCCGTACGTGAAGCCCTGACACTGGTCCTGATGAAGGCCCTGACGCTGGTCCTAACTAAGGCCCTGATGCTCTCAATAACTAAGGTCTTCACCCTATCCCTAGCTCACATCCTGACACTACCACTGGCCTGGAACCTGACTCTGTCCCGAGCTAACGTCCTGCCCCTTATCCTCACCGAAGCCGTAATGCTCTCCCTAACTAAGGCCCAGACTAGTCCTAATTAAGGCCCTGACACTGTCCCTAACTAAGGCCCGGAATCTATCTCTAATATAGGCCCTGCTGCCGGCAATAACTAAAATCCGGACACTATCCTGAGCTAATATCCTGACCCATTTCTAACCAAGGTCCTGACACCGTCCCTAAGAAAGCCCTGTCGCTGTTCCTAAGGGAAGACCTGAGGCTGTCCGTAACTCAGTCCCTGAAGCTATGCCTAACTGAGGCCTTGACGCTGTGACTAACTCAGGCCCTGATCATGTCTGTAACTAAGACACTAATGCTGATGCAACAAAGGCCCTGATGCTGCTCCTACATCATGCCCTGACAGTGTCCCCAGCTATGGGCCTGACGCTAGGCCTCACTCAGGCCCTGTTGCTCTCCCAGAGTCAGGCACTGACGCTGTCCCTACCTCAAGCCCTGACACGGGTCCTAAATAAGGCCCTGATACTGTAACTAAGCTCTTGACACTATCCCTAGGTCATTTCCTGACACGATCCCTAAACTTTACCCTAACCCTGTCCCTAGCAAATGTCCTGCCTCTTATGCTAACTAAAGCCCTTATGCTGTGACTACCTCAGGCCCTGAATTTAGTCCCAAGGCCGTGATACTGTCCCTAACTAAGGCCCTAACACTATTCCTAGCTCAGGCCCTGACACTGTACCTAACAGAGGCCCAGATGCTAGTACTAACTAAGGCCTTGACACTGTCCCTAACTAAGGCCCTGCTGCCATCAATATCTAATGTCCTGACACTATCCTGAGGTAATTTCCGGACCCATCTCTTACCAAGCTCCTGAAACTGTCCCTAAGTAAGCCCTGACGCTGTCCCTAAGGGAGGCCCTAAGGCTGTCCCTAACAGAGGCCCTGATAATGTCTTTAACAAAGCCCCTGAGGCTGATCCTACCAAGGCCCTTATGCTGCTCCTAAGTCATGCCCTGATACTATCCCTAGCTAAGGCTCTGACACTAGGCCTCACTCAAGCCCTGTGGCTCTCCCTAAATCATGCTCTGACGCTATCCCTACCTGAAGCCCTGACACTGGTCCTAAATTAGGCCCTGATGCCCTAAGTAACTAAGGTCTTGACACTATCCCTAGGTCATGCCCTGACACAATCCCTAGACCTTAACCTAACCTTGTCTTTAACTAATGTTGAGCTTCTTATGCTAAATAAATCCCTGATGCAGTTCCTAACTAAGGCCCTAAAATTAGTCCCGAGGCCGTGACCCTGGCCCTAACTGAGGCCTGGAGGCTCGTCCTAACTCAGGCCCTGACCCTGTCCCTAACTAAGGCCCTGACACTACACCTAACTCAGTCCCTGACACTGTACCTAACAAAGGCTCTGATGCTAGTCCTAAGTCAGGCTGAGACACTGTCTCTAAGGCCCTGCTGCAGTCAATATCTAAAGTCCTGACATTATCCCGAGCTAATATCCTGACCCATGTCTTACCAAGGTCCTGAAACTGTCCCAAAGGAAGGCCTCACGCTGTCCCTAAGTGAGGCCCTGAGGCGGTCCCTAACAGAGGCCCTGAGAATGTCTTTAACGAAGACCCTAATGCTGATCCTACAGAGGCCTTTATACTGCTCCTAAGTCATGCCCTGACACTGTCGTTAACTCAGGCCCTAAAGATAGGCCTCACTTAGGCCCTGTTGCCGTACCTTAGTTAGGCTCTGACGCTGTCCGTACGTGAAGCCCTGACACTGGTCCTGATGAAAGCCCTGCCGCCGGTCCTAAGTAAGGCCCTGATGCTCTCAATAACTAAGGTCTTCACCCTATCCCTAGCTCACATCCTGACACTACCACTGGCCTGGAACCTGACTCTGTCCCGAGCTAATGTCCTGCCCCTTATCCTCACCGAAGCCGTAATGCTCTCCCTAACTAAGGCCCAGACTAGTCCTAATTAAGGCCCTGACACTGTCCCTAACTAAGGCCCGGAATCTATCTCTAATATAGGCCCTGCTGCCGGCAATAACTAAAATCCGGACACTATCCTGAGCTAATATCCTGACCCATTTCTAACCAAGGTCCTGACACCATCCCTAAGAAGGCCCTGTCGCTGTTCCTAAGTGAAGACCTGAGGCTGTCCGTAACTCAGTCCCTGAAGCTATGCCTAACTGAGGCCTTGACGCTGTGACTAACTCAGGCCCTGATCATGTCTGTAACTACGACACTAATGCTGATGCAACAAAGGCCCTGATGCTGCTCCTACATCATGCCCTGACAGTGTCCCCAGCTATGGGCCTGACGCTAGGCCTCACTCAGGCCCTGTTGCTCTCCCAGAGTCAGGCACTGACGCTGTCCCTACCTGAAGCCCTGACACGGGTCCTAAATAAGGCCCTGATACTGTAACTAAGCTCTTGACACTATCCCTAGGTCATTTCCTGACACGATCCCTAAACTTTACCCTAACCCTGTCCCTAGCAAATGTCCTGCCTCTTATGCTAACTAAAGCCCTTAGGCTGTGACTACCTCAGGCCCTGAATTTAGTCCCAAGGCCGTGATACTGTCCCTAACTAAGGCCCTAACACTATTCCTAACTCAGGCCCTGACACTGTACCTAACAGAGGCCCAGATGCTAGTACTAACTAATGCCTTGACACTGTCCCTAACTAAGGCCCTGCTGCCGTCAATATCTAATGTCCTGACACTATCCTGAGTTAATTTCCGGACCCATCTCTTACCAAGGTCCTGAAACTGTCCCTAAGTAAGCCCTGACGCTGTCCCTAAGGGAGGCCCTAAGGCTGCCCCTAACAGAGGCCCTGAAAATGTCTTTAACAAAGCCCCTCCCTGAGGCTGATCCTACCAAGGTCCTTATGCTGCTCCTAAGTCATGCCCTGATACTATCCCTAGCTAAGGCTCTGACACTAGGCCTCACTCAAGCCCTGTCGCTCTCCCTAAGTCAGGCTCTGACGCTATCCCTACCTGAAGCCCTGACACTGGTCCTAAATTAGGCCCTGATGCCCTAAGTAACTAAGGTCTTGACACTATCCCTAGGTCATGCCCTGACACAATCCCTAGACCTTAACCTAACCTTGTCTTTAACTAATGTTGAGCTTCTTATGCTAAAAAAATCCCTGATGCTGTTCCTAACTAAGGCCCTAAAATTAGTCCCGAGGCCGTGACCCTGGCCCTAACTGAGGCCTGGAGGCTCGTCCTAACTCAGGCCCTGACACTGTACCTAACAAAGGCTCTGATGCTAGTCCTAAGTCAGGCTGAGACACTGTCTCTAAGGCCCTGCTGCAGTCAATATCTAAAGTCCTGACATTATCCCGAGCTAATATCCTGACCCATGTCTTACCAAGGTCCTGAAACTGTCCCAAAGTAAGTCCTGACGCTGTCCCTAAGTGAGGCCCTGAGGCGGTCCCTAACAGAGGCCCTGAGAATGTCTTTAACGAAGTCCCTAATGCTGATCCTACAGAGGCCCTTATACGGCTCCTAAGTCATGCCCTGACACTGCCCCTAACTCAGGCCCTAAAGATAGGCCTCACTTAGGCCCCGTTGCCGTACCTTAGTTAGGCTCTGACGCTGTCCGTACGTGAAGCCCTGACACTGGTCCTGATGAAGGCCCTGACGCTGGTCCTAACTAAGGCCCTGATGCTCTCAATAACTAAGGTCTTCACCCTATCCCTAGCTCACATCCTGACACTACCACTGGCCTGGAACCTGACTCTGTCCCGAGCTAACGTCCTGCCCCTTATCCTCACCGAAGCCGTAATGCTCTCCCTAACTAAGGCCCAGACTAGTCCTAATTAAGGCCCTGACACTGTCCCTAACTAAGGCCCGGAATCTATCTCTAATATAGGCCCTGCTGCCGGCAATAACTAAAATCCGGACACTATCCTGAGCTAATATCTTGACCCATTTCTAACCAAGGTCCTGACACCGTCCCTAAGAAAGCCCTGTCGCTGTTCCTAAGTGAAGACCTGAGGCTGTCCGTAACTCAGTCCCTGAAGCTATGCCTAACTGAGGCCTTGACGCTGTGACTAACTCACGCCCTGATCATGTCTGTAACTAAGACACTAATGCTGATGCAACAAAGGCCCTGATGCTGCTCCTACATCATGCCCTGACAGTGTCCCCAGCTATGGGCCTGACGCTAGGCCTCACTCAGGCCCTGTTGCTCTCCCAGAGTCAGGCACTGATGCTGTCCCTACCTGAAGCCCTGACACGGGTCCTAAATAAGGCCCTGATACTGTAACTAAGCTCTTGACACTATCCCTAGGTCATTTCCTGACACGATCCCTAAACTTTACCCTAACCCTGTCCCTAGCAAATGTCCTGCCTCTTATGCTAACTAAAGCCCTTATGCTGTGACTACCTCAGGCCCTGAATTTAGTCCCAAGGCTGTGATACTGTCCCTAACTAAGGCCCTAACACTATTGTTATCTCAGGCCCTGACTCTGTACCTAACAGAGGCCCAGATGCTAGTACTAACTAAGGCCTTGACACTGTCCCTAACTAAGGCCCTGCTGCCGTCAATATCTAATGTCCTGACACTATCCTGAGGTAATTTCCGGACCCATCTCTTACCAAGCTCCTGAAACTGTCCCTAAGTAAGCCCTGACGCTGTCCCTAAGGGAGGCCCTAAGGCTGTCCCTAACAGAGGCCCTGATAATATCTTTAACAAAGCCCCTGAGGCTGATCCTACCAAGGCCCTTATGCTGCTCCTAAGTCATGCCCTGATACTATCCCTAGCTAAGGCTCTGACACTAGGCCTCACTCAAGCCCTGTCGCTCTCCCTAAGTCAGGCTCTGACGCTATCCCTACCTGAAGCCCTGACACTGGTCCTAAATTAGGCCCTGATGCCCTAAGTAACTAAGGTCTTGACACTATCCCTAGGTCATGCCCTGACACAATCCCTAGACCTTAACCTAACCTTGTCTTTAACTAATGTTGAGCTTCTTATGCTAAATAAATCCCTGATGATGTTCCTAACTAAGGCCCTAAAATTAGTCCTGAGGCCGTGACCCTGGCCCTAACTGAGGCCTGGAGGCTCGTCCTAACTCAGGCCCTGACACTGTCCCTAACTAAGGCCCTGACACTACACCGAACTCAGTCCCTGACACTGTACCTAACAAAGGCTCTGATGCTAGTCCTAAGTCAGGCTGAGACACTGTCTCTAAGGCCCTGCTGCAGTCAATATCTAAAGTCCTGACATTATCCCGAGCTAATATCCTGACCCATGTCTTACCAAGGTCCTGAAACTGTCCCAAAGTAAGTCCTGACGCTGTCCCTAAGTGAGGCCCTGAGGCGGTCCCTAACAGAGGCCCTGAGAATGTCTTTAACGAAGTCCCTAATGCTGATCCTACAGAGGCCCTTATACGGCTCCTAAGTCATGCCCTGACACTGCCCCTAACTCAGGCCCTAAAGATAGGCCTCACTTAGGCCCTGTTGCCGTACCTTAGGTAGGCTCTGACGCTGTCCATACGTGAAGCCCTGACACTGGTCCTGATGAAGGCCCTGACGCTGGTCCTAACTAAGGCCCTGATGCTCTCAATAACTAAGGTCTTCACCCTATCCCTAGCTCACATCCTGACACTACCACTGGCCTGGAACCTGACTCTGTCCCGAGCTAACGTCCTGCCCCTTATCCTCACTGAAGCCGTAATGCTCTCCCTAACTAAGGCCCAGACGAGTCCTAATTAAGGCCCTGACACTGTCCCTAACTAAGGCCCGGAATCTATCTCTAATATAGGCCCTGCTGCCGGCAATAACTAAAATCCGGACACTATCCTGAGCTAATATCCTGACCCATTTCTAACCAAGGTCCTGACACCGTCCCTAAGAAAGCCCTGTCGCTGTTCCTAAGTGAAGACCTGAGGCTGTCCGTAACTCAGTCCCTGAAGCTATGCCTAACTGAGGCCTTGACGCTGTGACTAACTCAGGCCCTGATCATGTCTGTAACTAAGACACTAATGCTGATGCAACAAAGGCCCTGATGCTGCTCCTACATCATGCCCTGACAGTGTCCCCAGCTATGGGCCTGACGCTAGGCCTCACTCAGGCCCTGTTGCTCTCCCAGAGTCAGGCACTGACGCTGTCCCTACCTGAAGCCCTGACACGGGTCCTAAATAAGGCCCTGATACTGTAACTAAGCTCTTGACACTATCCCTAGGTCATTTCCTGACACGATCCCTAAACTTTACCCTAACCCTGTCCCTAGCAAATGTCCTGCCTCTTATGCTAACTAAAGCCATTATGCTGTGACTACCTCAGGCCCTGAATTTAGTCCCAAGGCCGTGATACTGTCCCTAACTAAGGCCCTAACACTATTCCTAACTCAGGCCCTGACACTGTACCTAACAGAGGCCCAGATGCTAGTACTAACTAAGGCCTTGACACTGTCCCTAACTAAGGCCCTGCTGCCGTCAATATCTAATGTCCTGACACTATCCTGAGGTAATTTCCGGACCCATCTCTTACCAAGGTCCTGAAACTGTCCCTAAGTAAGCCCTGACGCTGTCCCTAAGGGAGGCCCTAAGGCTGTCCCTAACAGAGGCCCTGATAATGTCTTTAACAAAGCCCCTGAGGCTGATCCTACCAAGGCCCTTATGCTGCTCCTAAGTCATGCCCTGATACTATCCCTAGCTAAGGCTCTGACACTAGGCCTCACTCAAGCCCTGTCGCTCTCCCTAAGTCAGGCTCTGACGCTATCCCTACCTGAAGCCCTGACGCTGGTCCCAAATTAGGCCCTGATGCCCTAAGTAACTAAGGTCTTGACACTATCCCTAGGTCATGCCCTGACACAATCCTTAGACCTTAACCTAACCTTGTCTTTAACTAATGTTGAGCTTCTTATGCTAAATAAATCCCTGATGCAGTTCCTAACTAAGGCCCTAAAATTAGTCCCGAGGCCGTGGCCCTGGCCCTAACTGAGGCCTGGAGGCTCGTCCTAACTCAGGCCCTGACACTGTCCCTAACTAAGGCCCTGACACTACACCTAACTCAGTCCCTGACACTGTACCTAACAAAGGCTCTGATGCTAGTCCTAAGTCAGGCTGAGACACTGTCTCTAAGGCCCTGCTGCAGTAAATATCTAAAGTCCTGACATTATCCCGAGCTAATATCCTGACCCATGTCTTACCAAGGTCCTGAAACTGTCCCAAAGTAAGTCCTGACGCTGTCCCTAAGTGAGGCCCTGAGGCGGTCCCTAACAGAGGCCCTGAGAATGTCTTTAACGAAGACCCTAATGCTGATCCTACAGAGGCCCTTATACTGCTCCTAAGTCATGCCCTGACACTGTCCCTAACTCAGGCCCTAAAGATAGGCCTCACTTAGGCCCTGTTGCCGTACCTTAGTTAGGCTCTGACGCTGTCCGTACGTGAAGCCCTGACACTGGTCCTGATGAAGGCCCTGACGCTGGTCCTAACTAAGGCCCTGATGCTCTCAATAACTAAGGTCTTCACCCTATCCCTAGCTCACATCCTGACACTACCACTGGCCTGGAACCTGACTCTGTCCCGAGCTAACGTCCTGCCCCTTATCCTCACCGAAGCCGTAATGCTCTCCCTAACTAAGGCCCAGACTAGTCCTAATTAAGGCCCTGACACTGTCCCTAACTAAGGCCCGGAATCTATCTCTAATATAGGCCCTGCTGCCGGCAATAACTAAAATCCGGACACTATCCTGAGCTAATATCCTGACCCATTTCTAACCAAGGTCCTGACACCGTCCCTAAGAAAGCCCTGTCGCTGTTCCTAAGGGAAGACCTGAGGCTGTCCGTAACTCAGTCCCTGAAGCTATGCCTAACTGAGGCCTTGACGCTGTGACTAACTCAGGCCCTGATCATGTCTGTAACTAAGACACTAATGCTGATGCAACAAAGGCCCTGATGCTGCTCCTACATCATGCCCTGACAGTGTCCCCAGCTATGGGCCTGACGCTAGGCCTCACTCAGGCCCTGTTGCTCTCCCAGAGTCAGGCACTGACGCTGTCCCTACCTCAAGCCCTGACACGGGTCCTAAATAAGGCCCTGATACTGTAACTAAGCTCTTGACACTATCCCTAGGTCATTTCCTGACACGATCCCTAAACTTTACCCTAACCCTGTCCCTAGCAAATGTCCTGCCTCTTATGCTAACTAAAGCCCTTATGCTGTGACTACCTCAGGCCCTGAATTTAGTCCCAAGGCCGTGATACTGTCCCTAACTAAGGCCCTAACACTATTCCTAGCTCAGGCCCTGACACTGTACCTAACAGAGGCCCAGATGCTAGTACTAACTAAGGCCTTGACACTGTCCCTAACTAAGGCCCTGCTGCCATCAATATCTAATGTCCTGACACTATCCTGAGGTAATTTCCGGACCCATCTCTTACCAAGCTCCTGAAACTGTCCCTAAGTAAGCCCTGACGCTGTCCCTAAGGGAGGCCCTAAGGCTGTCCCTAACAGAGGCCCTGATAATGTCTTTAACAAAGCCCCTGAGGCTGATCCTACCAAGGCCCTTATGCTGCTCCTAAGTCATGCCCTGATACTATCCCTAGCTAAGGCTCTGACACTAGGCCTCACTCAAGCCCTGTGGCTCTCCCTAAATCATGCTCTGACGCTATCCCTACCTGAAGCCCTGACACTGGTCCTAAATTAGGCCCTGATGCCCTAAGTAACTAAGGTCTTGACACTATCCCTAGGTCATGCCCTGACACAATCCCTAGACCTTAACCTAACCTTGTCTTTAACTAATGTTGAGCTTCTTATGCTAAATAAATCCCTGATGCAGTTCCTAACTAAGGCCCTAAAATTAGTCCCGAGGCCGTGACCCTGGCCCTAACTGAGGCCTGGAGGCTCGTCCTAACTCAGGCCCTGACCCTGTCCCTAACTAAGGCCCTGACACTACACCTAACTCAGTCCCTGACACTGTACCTAACAAAGGCTCTGATGCTAGTCCTAAGTCAGGCTGAGACACTGTCTCTAAGGCCCTGCTGCAGTCAATATCTAAAGTCCTGACATTATCCCGAGCTAATATCCTGACCCATGTCTTACCAAGGTCCTGAAACTGTCCCAAAGGAAGGCCTCACGCTGTCCCTAAGTGAGGCCCTGAGGCGGTCCCTAACAGAGGCCCTGAGAATGTCTTTAACGAAGACCCTAATGCTGATCCTACAGAGGCCTTTATACTGCTCCTAAGTCATGCCCTGACACTGTCGTTAACTCAGGCCCTAAAGATAGGCCTCACTTAGGCCCTGTTGCCGTACCTTAGTTAGGCTCTGACGCTGTCCGTACGTGAAGCCCTGACACTGGTCCTGATGAAAGCCCTGCCGCCGGTCCTAAGTAAGGCCCTGATGCTCTCAATAACTAAGGTCTTCACCCTATCCCTAGCTCACATCCTGACACTACCACTGGCCTGGAACCTGACTCTGTCCCGAGCTAATGTCCTGCCCCTTATCCTCACCGAAGCCGTAATGCTCTCCCTAACTAAGGCCCAGACTAGTCCTAATTAAGGCCCTGACACTGTCCCTAACTAAGGCCCGGAATCTATCTCTAATATAGGCCCTGCTGCCGGCAATAACTAAAATCCGGACACTATCCTGAGCTAATATCCTGACCCATTTCTAACCAAGGTCCTGACACCATCCCTAAGAAGGCCCTGTCGCTGTTCCTAAGTGAAGACCTGAGGCTGTCCGTAACTCAGTCCCTGAAGCTATGCCTAACTGAGGCCTTGACGCTGTGACTAACTCAGGCCCTGATCATGTCTGTAACTACGACACTAATGCTGATGCAACAAAGGCCCTGATGCTGCTCCTACATCATGCCCTGACAGTGTCCCCAGCTATGGGCCTGACGCTAGGCCTCACTCAGGCCCTGTTGCTCTCCCAGAGTCAGGCACTGACGCTGTCCCTACCTGAAGCCCTGACACGGGTCCTAAATAAGGCCCTGATACTGTAACTAAGCTCTTGACACTATCCCTAGGTCATTTCCTGACACGATCCCTAAACTTTACCCTAACCCTGTCCCTAGCAAATGTCCTGCCTCTTATGCTAACTAAAGCCCTTAGGCTGTGACTACCTCAGGCCCTGAATTTAGTCCCAAGGCCGTGATACTGTCCCTAACTAAGGCCCTAACACTATTCCTAACTCAGGCCCTGACACTGTACCTAACAGAGGCCCAGATGCTAGTACTAACTAATGCCTTGACACTGTCCCTAACTAAGGCCCTGCTGCCGTCAATATCTAATGTCCTGACACTATCCTGAGTTAATTTCCGGACCCATCTCTTACCAAGGTCCTGAAACTGTCCCTAAGTAAGCCCTGACGCTGTCCCTAAGGGAGGCCCTAAGGCTGCCCCTAACAGAGGCCCTGAAAATGTCTTTAACAAAGCCCCTCCCTGAGGCTGATCCTACCAAGGTCCTTATGCTGCTCCTAAGTCATGCCCTGATACTATCCCTAGCTAAGGCTCTGACACTAGGCCTCACTCAAGCCCTGTCGCTCTCCCTAAGTCAGGCTCTGACGCTATCCCTACCTGAAGCCCTGACACTGGTCCTAAATTAGGCCCTGATGCCCTAAGTAACTAAGGTCTTGACACTATCCCTAGGTCATGCCCTGACACAATCCCTAGACCTTAACCTAACCTTGTCTTTAACTAATGTTGAGCTTCTTATGCTAAAAAAATCCCTGATGCTGTTCCTAACTAAGGCCCTAAAATTAGTCCCGAGGCCGTGACCCTGGCCCTAACTGAGGCCTGGAGGCTCGTCCTAACTCAGGCCCTGACACTGTACCTAACAAAGGCTCTGATGCTAGTCCTAAGTCAGGCTGAGACACTGTCTCTAAGGCCCTGCTGCAGTCAATATCTAAAGTCCTGACATTATCCCGAGCTAATATCCTGACCCATGTCTTACCAAGGTCCTGAAACTGTCCCAAAGTAAGTCCTGACGCTGTCCCTAAGTGAGGCCCTGAGGCGGTCCCTAACAGAGGCCCTGAGAATGTCTTTAACGAAGTCCCTAATGCTGATCCTACAGAGGCCCTTATACGGCTCCTAAGTCATGCCCTGACACTGCCCCTAACTCAGGCCCTAAAGATAGGCCTCACTTAGGCCCCGTTGCCGTACCTTAGTTAGGCTCTGACGCTGTCCGTACGTGAAGCCCTGACACTGGTCCTGATGAAGGCCCTGACGCTGGTCCTAACTAAGGCCCTGATGCTCTCAATAACTAAGGTCTTCACCCTATCCCTAGCTCACATCCTGACACTACCACTGGCCTGGAACCTGACTCTGTCCCGAGCTAACGTCCTGCCCCTTATCCTCACCGAAGCCGTAATGCTCTCCCTAACTAAGGCCCAGACTAGTCCTAATTAAGGCCCTGACACTGTCCCTAACTAAGGCCCGGAATCTATCTCTAATATAGGCCCTGCTGCCGGCAATAACTAAAATCCGGACACTATCCTGAGCTAATATCTTGACCCATTTCTAACCAAGGTCCTGACACCGTCCCTAAGAAAGCCCTGTCGCTGTTCCTAAGTGAAGACCTGAGGCTGTCCGTAACTCAGTCCCTGAAGCTATGCCTAACTGAGGCCTTGACGCTGTGACTAACTCACGCCCTGATCATGTCTGTAACTAAGACACTAATGCTGATGCAACAAAGGCCCTGATGCTGCTCCTACATCATGCCCTGACAGTGTCCCCAGCTATGGGCCTGACGCTAGGCCTCACTCAGGCCCTGTTGCTCTCCCAGAGTCAGGCACTGATGCTGTCCCTACCTGAAGCCCTGACACGGGTCCTAAATAAGGCCCTGATACTGTAACTAAGCTCTTGACACTATCCCTAGGTCATTTCCTGACACGATCCCTAAACTTTACCCTAACCCTGTCCCTAGCAAATGTCCTGCCTCTTATGCTAACTAAAGCCCTTATGCTGTGACTACCTCAGGCCCTGAATTTAGTCCCAAGGCTGTGATACTGTCCCTAACTAAGGCCCTAACACTATTGTTATCTCAGGCCCTGACTCTGTACCTAACAGAGGCCCAGATGCTAGTACTAACTAAGGCCTTGACACTGTCCCTAACTAAGGCCCTGCTGCCGTCAATATCTAATGTCCTGACACTATCCTGAGGTAATTTCCGGACCCATCTCTTACCAAGCTCCTGAAACTGTCCCTAAGTAAGCCCTGACGCTGTCCCTAAGGGAGGCCCTAAGGCTGTCCCTAACAGAGGCCCTGATAATATCTTTAACAAAGCCCCTGAGGCTGATCCTACCAAGGCCCTTATGCTGCTCCTAAGTCATGCCCTGATACTATCCCTAGCTAAGGCTCTGACACTAGGCCTCACTCAAGCCCTGTCGCTCTCCCTAAGTCAGGCTCTGACGCTATCCCTACCTGAAGCCCTGACACTGGTCCTAAATTAGGCCCTGATGCCCTAAGTAACTAAGGTCTTGACACTATCCCTAGGTCATGCCCTGACACAATCCCTAGACCTTAACCTAACCTTGTCTTTAACTAATGTTGAGCTTCTTATGCTAAATAAATCCCTGATGATGTTCCTAACTAAGGCCCTAAAATTAGTCCTGAGGCCGTGACCCTGGCCCTAACTGAGGCCTGGAGGCTCGTCCTAACTCAGGCCCTGACACTGTCCCTAACTAAGGCCCTGACACTACACCGAACTCAGTCCCTGACACTGTACCTAACAAAGGCTCTGATGCTAGTCCTAAGTCAGGCTGAGACACTGTCTCTAAGGCCCTGCTGCAGTCAATATCTAAAGTCCTGACATTATCCCGAGCTAATATCCTGACCCATGTCTTACCAAGGTCCTGAAACTGTCCCAAAGTAAGTCCTGACGCTGTCCCTAAGTGAGGCCCTGAGGCGGTCCCTAACAGAGGCCCTGAGAATGTCTTTAACGAAGTCCCTAATGCTGATCCTACAGAGGCCCTTATACGGCTCCTAAGTCATGCCCTGACACTGCCCCTAACTCAGGCCCTAAAGATAGGCCTCACTTAGGCCCTGTTGCCGTACCTTAGGTAGGCTCTGACGCTGTCCATACGTGAAGCCCTGACACTGGTCCTGATGAAGGCCCTGACGCTGGTCCTAACTAAGGCCCTGATGCTCTCAATAACTAAGGTCTTCACCCTATCCCTAGCTCACATCCTGACACTACCACTGGCCTGGAACCTGACTCTGTCCCGAGCTAACGTCCTGCCCCTTATCCTCACTGAAGCCGTAATGCTCTCCCTAACTAAGGCCCAGACGAGTCCTAATTAAGGCCCTGACACTGTCCCTAACTAAGGCCCGGAATCTATCTCTAATATAGGCCCTGCTGCCGGCAATAACTAAAATCCGGACACTATCCTGAGCTAATATCCTGACCCATTTCTAACCAAGGTCCTGACACCGTCCCTAAGAAAGCCCTGTCGCTGTTCCTAAGTGAAGACCTGAGGCTGTCCGTAACTCAGTCCCTGAAGCTATGCCTAACTGAGGCCTTGACGCTGTGACTAACTCAGGCCCTGATCATGTCTGTAACTAAGACACTAATGCTGATGCAACAAAGGCCCTGATGCTGCTCCTACATCATGCCCTGACAGTGTCCCCAGCTATGGGCCTGACGCTAGGCCTCACTCAGGCCCTGTTGCTCTCCCAGAGTCAGGCACTGACGCTGTCCCTACCTGAAGCCCTGACACGGGTCCTAAATAAGGCCCTGATACTGTAACTAAGCTCTTGACACTATCCCTAGGTCATTTCCTGACACGATCCCTAAACTTTACCCTAACCCTGTCCCTAGCAAATGTCCTGCCTCTTATGCTAACTAAAGCCATTATGCTGTGACTACCTCAGGCCCTGAATTTAGTCCCAAGGCCGTGATACTGTCCCTAACTAAGGCCCTAACACTATTCCTAACTCAGGCCCTGACACTGTACCTAACAGAGGCCCAGATGCTAGTACTAACTAAGGCCTTGACACTGTCCCTAACTAAGGCCCTGCTGCCGTCAATATCTAATGTCCTGACACTATCCTGAGGTAATTTCCGGACCCATCTCTTACCAAGGTCCTGAAACTGTCCCTAAGTAAGCCCTGACGCTGTCCCTAAGGGAGGCCCTAAGGCTGTCCCTAACAGAGGCCCTGATAATGTCTTTAACAAAGCCCCTGAGGCTGATCCTACCAAGGCCCTTATGCTGCTCCTAAGTCATGCCCTGATACTATCCCTAGCTAAGGCTCTGACACTAGGCCTCACTCAAGCCCTGTCGCTCTCCCTAAGTCAGGCTCTGACGCTATCCCTACCTGAAGCCCTGACGCTGGTCCCAAATTAGGCCCTGATGCCCTAAGTAACTAAGGTCTTGACACTATCCCTAGGTCATGCCCTGACACAATCCTTAGACCTTAACCTAACCTTGTCTTTAACTAATGTTGAGCTTCTTATGCTAAATAAATCCCTGATGCAGTTCCTAACTAAGGCCCTAAAATTAGTCCCGAGGCCGTGGCCCTGGCCCTAACTGAGGCCTGGAGGCTCGTCCTAACTCAGGCCCTGACACTGTCCCTAACTAAGGCCCTGACACTACACCTAACTCAGTCCCTGACACTGTACCTAACAAAGGCTCTGATGCTAGTCCTAAGTCAGGCTGAGACACTGTCTCTAAGGCCCTGCTGCAGTAAATATCTAAAGTCCTGACATTATCCCGAGCTAATATCCTGACCCATGTCTTACCAAGGTCCTGAAACTGTCCCAAAGTAAGTCCTGACGCTGTCCCTAAGTGAGGCCCTGAGGCGGTCCCTAACAGAGGCCCTGAGAATGTCTTTAACGAAGACCCTAATGCTGATCCTACAGAGGCCCTTATACTGCTCCTAAGTCATGCCCTGACACTGTCCCTAACTCAGGCCCTAAAGATAGGCCTCACTTAGGCCCTGTTGCCGTACCTTAGTTAGGCTCTGACGCTGTCCGTACGTGAAGCCCTGACACTGGTCCTGATGAAGGCCCTGACGCTGGTCCTAACTAAGGCCCTGATGCTCTCAATAACTAAGGTCTTCACCCTATCCCTAGCTCACATCCTGACACTACCACTGGCCTGGAACCTGACTCTGTCCCGAGCTAACGTCCTGCCCCTTATCCTCACCGAAGCCGTAATGCTCTCCCTAACTAAGGCCCAGACTAGTCCTAATTAAGGCCCTGACACTGTCCCTAACTAAGGCCCGGAATCTATCTCTAATATAGGCCCTGCTGCCGGCAATAACTAAAATCCGGACACTATCCTGAGCTAATATCCTGACCCATTTCTAACCAAGGTCCTGACACCGTCCCTAAGAAAGCCCTGTCGCTGTTCCTAAGGGAAGACCTGAGGCTGTCCGTAACTCAGTCCCTGAAGCTATGCCTAACTGAGGCCTTGACGCTGTGACTAACTCAGGCCCTGATCATGTCTGTAACTAAGACACTAATGCTGATGCAACAAAGGCCCTGATGCTGCTCCTACATCATGCCCTGACAGTGTCCCCAGCTATGGGCCTGACGCTAGGCCTCACTCAGGCCCTGTTGCTCTCCCAGAGTCAGGCACTGACGCTGTCCCTACCTGAAGCCCTGACACGGGTCCTAAATAAGGCCCTGATACTGTAACTAAGCTCTTGACACTATCCCTAGGTCATTTCCTGACACGATCCCTAAACTTTACCCTAACCCTGTCCCTAGCAAATGTCCTGCCTCTTATGCTAACTAAAGCCCTTATGCTGTGACTACCTCAGGCCCTGAATTTAGTCCCAAGGCCGTGATACTGTCCCTAACTAAGGCCCTAACACTATTCCTAGCTCAGGCCCTGACACTGTACCTAACAGAGGCCCAGATGCTAGTACTAACTAAGGCCTTGACACTGTCCCTAACTAAGGCCCTGCTGCCATCAATATCTAATGTCCTGACACTATCCTGAGGTAATTTCCGGACCCATCTCTTACCAAGCTCCTGAAACTGTCCCTAAGTAAGCCCTGACGCTGTCCCTAAGGGAGGCCCTAAGGCTGTCCCTAACAGAGGCCCTGATAATGTCTTTAACAAAGCCCCTGAGGCTGATCCTACCAAGGCCCTTATGCTGCTCCTAAGTCATGCCCTGATACTATCCCTAGCTAAGGCTCTGACACTAGGCCTCACTCAAGCCCTGTGGCTCTCCCTAAATCATGCTCTGACGCTATCCCTACCTGAAGCCCTGACACTGGTCCTAAATTAGGCCCTGATGCCCTAAGTAACTAAGGTCTTGACACTATCCCTAGGTCATGCCCTGACACAATCCCTAGACCTTAACCTAACCTTGTCTTTAACTAATGTTGAGCTTCTTATGCTAAATAAATCCCTGATGCAGTTCCTAACTAAGGCCCTAAAATTAGTCCCGAGGCCGTGACCCTGGCCCTAACTGAGGCCTGGAGGCTCGTCCTAACTCAGGCCCTGACCCTGTCCCTAACTAAGGCCCTGACACTACACCTAACTCAGTCCCTGACACTGTACCTAACAAAGGCTCTGATGCTAGTCCTAAGTCAGGCTGAGACACTGTCTCTAAGGCCCTGCTGCAGTCAATATCTAAAGTCCTGACATTATCCCGAGCTAATATCCTGACCCATGTCTTACCAAGGTCCTGAAACTGTCCCAAAGGAAGGCCTCACGCTGTCCCTAAGTGAGGCCCTGAGGCGGTCCCTAACAGAGGCCCTGAGAATGTCTTTAACGAAGACCCTAATGCTGATCCTACAGAGGCCTTTATACTGCTCCTAAGTCATGCCCTGACACTGTCGTTAACTCAGGCCCTAAAGATAGGCCTCACTTAGGCCCTGTTGCCGTACCTTAGTTAGGCTCTGACGCTGTCCGTACGTGAAGCCCTGACACTGGTCCTGATGAAAGCCCTGCCGCCGGTCCTAAGTAAGGCCCTGATGCTCTCAATAACTAAGGTCTTCACCCTATCCCTAGCTCACATCCTGACACTACCACTGGCCTGGAACCTGACTCTGTCCCGAGCTAATGTCCTGCCCCTTATCCTCACCGAAGCCGTAATGCTCTCCCTAACTAAGGCCCAGACTAGTCCTAATTAAGGCCCTGACACTGTCCCTAACTAAGGCCCGGAATCTATCTCTAATATAGGCCCTGCTGCCGGCAATAACTAAAATCCGGACACTATCCTGAGCTAATATCCTGACCCATTTCTAACCAAGGTCCTGACACCATCCCTAAGAAGGCCCTGTCGCTGTTCCTAAGTGAAGACCTGAGGCTGTCCGTAACTCAGTCCCTGAAGCTATGCCTAACTGAGGCCTTGACGCTGTGACTAACTCAGGCCCTGATCATGTCTGTAACTACGACACTAATGCTGATGCAACAAAGGCCCTGATGCTGCTCCTACATCATGCCCTGACAGTGTCCCCAGCTATGGGCCTGACGCTAGGCCTCACTCAGGCCCTGTTGCTCTCCCAGAGTCAGGCACTGACGCTGTCCCTACCTGAAGCCCTGACACGGGTCCTAAATAAGGCCCTGATACTGTAACTAAGCTCTTGACACTATCCCTAGGTCATTTCCTGACACGATCCCTAAACTTTACCCTAACCCTGTCCCTAGCAAATGTCCTGCCTCTTATGCTAACTAAAGCCCTTAGGCTGTGACTACCTCAGGCCCTGAATTTAGTCCCAAGGCCGTGATACTGTCCCTAACTAAGGCCCTAACACTATTCCTAACTCAGGCCCTGACACTGTACCTAACAGAGGCCCAGATGCTAGTACTAACTAATGCCTTGACACTGTCCCTAACTAAGGCCCTGCTGCCGTCAATATCTAATGTCCTGACACTATCCTGAGTTAATTTCCGGACCCATCTCTTACCAAGGTCCTGAAACTGTCCCTAAGTAAGCCCTGACGCTGTCCCTAAGGGAGGCCCTAAGGCTGCCCCTAACAGAGGCCCTGAAAATGTCTTTAACAAAGCCCCTCCCTGAGGCTGATCCTACCAAGGTCCTTATGCTGCTCCTAAGTCATGCCCTGATACTATCCCTAGCTAAGGCTCTGACACTAGGCCTCACTCAAGCCCTGTCGCTCTCCCTAAGTCAGGCTCTGACGCTATCCCTACCTGAAGCCCTGACACTGGTCCTAAATTAGGCCCTGATGCCCTAAGTAACTAAGGTCTTGACACTATCCCTAGGTCATGCCCTGACACAATCCCTAGACCTTAACCTAACCTTGTCTTTAACTAATGTTGAGCTTCTTATGCTAAAAAAATCCCTGATGCTGTTCCTAACTAAGGCACTAAAATTAGTCCCGAGGCCGTGACCCTGGCCCTAACTGAGGCCTGGAGGCTCGTCCTAACTCAGGCCCTGACACTGTCCCTAACTAAGGCCCTGACACTACACCTAACTCAGTCCCTGACACTGTACCTAACAAAGGCTCTGATGCGAGTCCTAAGTCAGGCTGAGACACTGTCTCTAAGGCCCTGCTGCAGTCAATATCTAAAGTCCTGACATTATCCTGAGCTAATATCCTGACCCATGTCTTACCAAGGTCCTGAAACTGTCCCTAAGTAAGCCCTGACGCTGTCCCTAAGTGAGGCCCTAAGGCTGTCCCTAACAGAGGCCCTGATAATGTCTTTAACAAAGCCCCTCCCTGAGGCTGATCCTACCAAGGCCCTTATGCTGCTCCTAAGTCATGCCCTGATACTATCCCTAGCTAAGGCTCTGACACTAGGCCTCACTCAAGCCCTGTCGCTCTCCCTAAGTCAGGCTCTGACGCTATCCCTACCTGAAGCCCTGACACTGGTCCTAAATTAGGCCCTGATGCCCTAAGTAACTAAGGTCTTGACACTATCCCTAGGTCATGCCCTGACACAATCCCTACACCTTAACCTAACCTTGTCTTTAACTAATGTTGAGCTTCTTATGCTAAATAAATCCCTGATGCTCTTCTTAACTAAGGCCCTAAAATTAGTCCCGAGGCCGTGACCCTGGCCCTAACTGAGGCCTGGAGGCTCGTCCTAACTCAGGCCCTGACACTGTCCCTAACTAAGGCCCTGACACTACACCTAACTCAGTCCCTGACACTGTACCTAACAAAGGCTCTGATGCTAGTCCTAAGTCAGGCTGAGACACTGTCTCTAAGGCCCTGCTGCAGTCAATATCTAAAGTCCTGACATTATCCTGAGCTAATATCCTGACCCATGTCTTACCAAGGTCCTGAAACTGTCCCAAAGTAAGGCCTGACGCCGTCCCTAAGTGAGGCCCTGAGGCGGTCCCTAACAGAGGCCCTGAGAATGTCTTTAACGAAGACCCTAATGCTGATCCTACAGAGGCCCTTATACTGCTCCTAAGTCATGCCCTGACACTGTCCCTAACTCGGGCCCTAAAGATAGGCCTCACTTAGGCCCTGTTGCCGTACCTTAGTTAGGCTCTGACGCTGTCCGTACGTGAAGCCCTGACACTGGTCCTGATGAAGGCCCTGCCGCCGGTCCTAAGTAAGGCCCTGATGCTCTCAATAACTAAGGTCTTCACCCTATCCCTAGCTCACATCCTGACACTACCACTGGCCTGGAACCTGACTCTGTCCCGAGCTAATGTCCTGCCCCTTATCCTCACCGAAGCCGTAATGCTCTCCCTAACTAAGGCCCAGACTAGTCCTAATTAAGGCCCTGACACTGTCCCTAACTAAGGCCCGGAATCTATCTCTAATATAGGCCCTGCTGCCGGCAATAACTAAAATCCGGACACTATCCTGAGCTAATATCCTGACCCATTTCTAACCAAGGTCCTGACACCATCCCTAAGAAGGCCCTGTCGCTGTTCCTAAGTGAAGGCCTGAGGCTGTCCATAACTCAGTCCCTGAAGCTATGCCTAACTGAGCCCTTGACGCTGTGACTAACTCAGGCCCTGATCATGTCTGTAACTAAGACACTAATGCTGATGCAACAAAGGCCCTGATGCTGCTCCTACATCATACCCTGACAGTGTCCCCAGCTAAGGGCCTGACGCTAGGCCTCACTCAGGCCCTGTTGCTCTCCCAGAGTCAGGCACTGACGCTGTCCCTAACTGAAGCGCTGACACTGGTCCTAAATAAGGCCCTGATACTGTAACTAAGCTCTTGACACTATCCCTAGGTCATTTCCTGACACGATCCCTAAACTTTACCCTAACCCTGTCCCTAGCAAATGTCCTGCCTCTTATGCTAACTAAAGCCCTTATGCTGTGACTACCTCAGGCCCTGAATTTAGTCCCAAGGCCGTGATACTGTCCCTAACTAAGGCCCTAACACTATTCCTAACTCAGGCCCTGACACTGTACCTAACAGAGGCCCAGATGCTAGTACTAACTAAGGCCTTGACACTGTCCCTAACTAAGGCCCTGCTGCCGTCAATATCTAATGTCCTGACACTATCCTGAGTTAATTTCCGGACCCATCTCTTACCAAGGTCCTGAAACTGTCCCTAAGTAAGCCCTGATGCTGTCCCTAAGTGAGGCCCTAAGGCTGCCCCTAACAGAGGCCCTGATAATGTCTTTAACAAAGCCCCTCCCTGAGGCTGATCCTATCAAGGCCCTTATGCTGCTCCTAAGTCATGCCCTGATACTATCCCTAGCTAAGGCTCTGACACTAGGCCTCACTCAAGCCCTGTCGCTCTCCCTAAGTCAGGCTCTGACGCTATCCCTACCTGAAGCCCTGACACTGGTCCTAAATTAGGCCCTGATGCCCTAAGTAACTAAGGTCTTGACACTATCCCTAGGTCATGCCCTGACACAATCCCTAGACCTTAACCTAACCTTGTCTTTAACTAATGTTGAGCTTCTTATGCTAAATAAATCCCTGATGCTGTTCCTAACTAAGGCCCTAAAATTAGTCCCGAGGCCGTGACCCTGGCCCTAACTGAGGCCTGGAGTCTCGTGCTAACTCAGGCCCTGACACTGTCCCTAACTAAGGCCCTGACACTACACCTAACTCAGTCCCTGACACTGTACCTAACAAAGGCTCTGATGCTAGTCCTAAGTCAGGCTGAGACACTGTCTCTAAGGCCCTGCTGCAGTCAATATCTAAAGTCCTGACATTATCCTGAGCTAATATCCTGACCCATGTCTTACCAAGGTCCTGAAACTGTCCCAAAGGAAGCCCTGACGCTGTCCCTAAGTGAGGCCCTGAGGCGGTCCCTAACAGAGGCCCTGAGAATGTCTTTAACGAAGACCCTAATGCTGATCCTACAGAGGCCCTTATACGGCTCCTAAGTCATGCCCTGACACTGTCCCTAACTCAGGCCCTAAAGATAGGCCTCACTTAGGCCCTGTTGCCGTACCTTAGGTAGGCTCTGACGCTGTCCATACGTGAAGCCCTGACACTGGTCCTGATGAAGGCCCTGACGCTGGTCCTAACTAAGGCCCTGATGCTCTCAATAACTAAGGTCTTCACCCTATCCCTAGCTCACATCCTGACACTACCACTGGCCTGGAACCTGACTCTGTCCCGAGCTAACGTCCTGCCCCTTATCCTCACTGAAGCCGTAATGCTCTCCCTAACTAAGGCCCAGACGAGTCCTAATTAAGGCCCTGACACTGTCCCTAACTAAGGCCCGGAATCTATCTCTAATATAGGCCCTGCTGCCGGCAATAACTAAAATCCGGACACTATCCTGAGCTAATATCCTGACCCATTTCTAACCAAGGTCCTGACACCGTCCCTAAGAAAGCCCTGTCGCTGTTCCTAAGTGAAGACCTGAGGCTGTCCGTAACTCAGTCCCTGAAGCTATGCCTAACTGAGGCCTTGACGCTGTGACTAACTCAGGCCCTGATCATGTCTGTAACTACGACACTAATGCTGATGCAACAAAGGCCCTGATGCTGCTCCTACATCATGCCCTGACAGTGTCCCCAGCTATGGGCCTAACGCTAAGCCTCACTCAGGCCCTGTTGCTCTCCCAGAGTCAGGCACTGACGCTGTCCCTACCTGAAGCCCTGACACTGGTCCTAAATAAGGCCCTGATACTGTAACTAAGCTCTTGACACTATCCCTAGGTCATTTCCTGACACGATCCCTAAACTTTACCCTAACCCTGTCCCTAGCAAATGTCCTGCCTCTTATGCTAACTAAAGCCCTTATGCTGTGACTACCTCAGGCCCTGAATTTAGTCCCAAGGCCGTGATACTGTCCCTAACTAAGGCCCTAACACTATTCCTAACTCAGGCCCTGACACTGTACCTAACAGAGGCCCAGATGCTAGTACTAACTAAGGCCTTGACACTGTCCCTAACTAAGGCCCTGCTGCCGTCAATATCTAATGTCCTGACACTATCCTGAGTTAATTTCCGGACCCATCTCTTACCAAGGTCCTGAAACTGTCCCTAAGTAAGCCCTGATGCTGTCCCTAAGTGAGGCCCTAAGGCTGCCCCTAACAGAGGCCCTGATAATGTCTTTAACAAAGCCCCTCCCTGAGGCTGATCCTATCAAGGCCCTTATGCTGCTCCTAAGTCATGCCCTGATACTATCCCTAGCTAAGGCTCTGACACTAGGCCTCACTCAAGCCCTGTCGCTCTCCCTAAGTCAGGCTCTGACGCTATCCCTACCTGAAGCCCTGACACTGGTCCTAAATTAGGCCCTGATGCCCTAAGTAACTAAGGTCTTGACACTATCCCTAGGTCATGCCCTGACACAATCCCTACACCTTAACCTAACCTTGTCTTTAACTAATGTTGAGCTTCTTATGCTAAATAAATCCCTGATGCTCTTCTTAACTAAGGCCCTAAAATTAGTCCCGAGGCCGTGACCCTGGCCCTAACTGAGGCCTGGAGGCTCGTCCTAACTCAGGCCCTGACACTGTCCCTAACTAAGGCCCTGACACTACACCTAACTCAGTCCCTGACACTGTACCTAACAAAGGCTCTGATGCTAGTCCTAAGTCAGGCTGAGACACTGTCTCTAAGGCCCTGCTGCAGTCAATATCTAAAGTCCTGACATTATCCTGAGCTAATATCCTGACCCATGTCTTACCAAGGTCCTGAAACTGTCCCAAAGTAAGGCCTGACGCCGTCCCTAAGTGAGGCCCTGAGGCGGTCCCTAACAGAGGCCCTGAGAATGTCTTTAACGAAGACCCTAATGCTGATCCTACAGAGGCCCTTATACTGCTCCTAAGTCATGCCCTGACACTGTCCCTAACTCGGGCCCTAAAGATAGGCCTCACTTAGGCCCTGTTGCCGTACCTTAGTTAGGCTCTGACGCTGTCCGTACGTGAAGCCCTGACACTGGTCCTGATGAAGGCCCTGCCGCCGGTCCTAAGTAAGGCCCTGATGCTCTCAATAACTAAGGTCTTCACCCTATCCCTAGCTCACATCCTGACACTACCACTGGCCTGGAACCTGACTCTGTCCCGAGCTAATGTCCTGCCCCTTATCCTCACCGAAGCCGTAATGCTCTCCCTAACTAAGGCCCAGACTAGTCCTAATTAAGGCCCTGACACTGTCCCTAACTAAGGCCCGGAATCTATCTCTAATATAGGCCCTGCTGCCGGCAATAACTAAAATCCGGACACTATCCTGAGCTAATATCCTGACCCATTTCTAACCAAGGTCCTGACACCATCCCTAAGAAGGCCCTGTCGCTGTTCCTAAGTGAAGGCCTGAGGCTGTCCATAACTCAGTCCCTGAAGCTATGCCTAACTGAGCCCTTGACGCTGTGACTAACTCAGGCCCTGATCATGTCTGTAACTAAGACACTAATGCTGATGCAACAAAGGCCCTGATGCTGCTCCTACATCATACCCTGACAGTGTCCCCAGCTAAGGGCCTGACGCTAGGCCTCACTCAGGCCCTGTTGCTCTCCCAGAGTCAGGCACTGACGCTGTCCCTAACTGAAGCGCTGACACTGGTCCTAAATAAGGCCCTGATACTGTAACTAAGCTCTTGACACTATCCCTAGGTCATTTCCTGACACGATCCCTAAACTTTACCCTAACCCTGTCCCTAGCAAATGTCCTGCCTCTTATGCTAACTAAAGCCCTTATGCTGTGACTACCTCAGGCCCTGAATTTAGTCCCAAGGCCGTGATACTGTCCCTAACTAAGGCCCTAACACTATTCCTAACTCAGGCCCTGACACTGTACCTAACAGAGGCCCAGATGCTAGTACTAACTAAGGCCTTGACACTGTCCCTAACTAAGGCCCTGCTGCCGTCAATATCTAATGTCCTGACACTATCCTGAGTTAATTTCCGGACCCATCTCTTACCAAGGTCCTGAAACTGTCCCTAAGTAAGCCCTGATGCTGTCCCTAAGTGAGGCCCTAAGGCTGCCCCTAACAGAGGCCCTGATAATGTCTTTAACAAAGCCCCTCCCTGAGGCTGATCCTATCAAGGCCCTTATGCTGCTCCTAAGTCATGCCCTGATACTATCCCTAGCTAAGGCTCTGACACTAGGCCTCACTCAAGCCCTGTCGCTCTCCCTAAGTCAGGCTCTGACGCTATCCCTACCTGAAGCCCTGACACTGGTCCTAAATTAGGCCCTGATGCCCTAAGTAACTAAGGTCTTGACACTATCCCTAGGTCATGCCCTGACACAATCCCTAGACCTTAACCTAACCTTGTCTTTAACTAATGTTGAGCTTCTTATGCTAAATAAATCCCTGATGCTGTTCCTAACTAAGGCCCTAAAATTAGTCCCGAGGCCGTGACCCTGGCCCTAACTGAGGCCTGGAGTCTCGTGCTAACTCAGGCCCTGACACTGTCCCTAACTAAGGCCCTGACACTACACCTAACTCAGTCCCTGACACTGTACCTAACAAAGGCTCTGATGCTAGTCCTAAGTCAGGCTGAGACACTGTCTCTAAGGCCCTGCTGCAGTCAATATCTAAAGTCCTGACATTATCCTGAGCTAATATCCTGACCCATGTCTTACCAAGGTCCTGAAACTGTCCCAAAGGAAGCCCTGACGCTGTCCCTAAGTGAGGCCCTGAGGCGGTCCCTAACAGAGGCCCTGAGAATGTCTTTAACGAAGACCCTAATGCTGATCCTACAGAGGCCCTTATACGGCTCCTAAGTCATGCCCTGACACTGTCCCTAACTCAGGCCCTAAAGATAGGCCTCACTTAGGCCCTGTTGCCGTACCTTAGGTAGGCTCTGACGCTGTCCGTACGTGAAGCCCTGACACTGGTCCTGATGAAGGCCCTGACGCTGGTCCTAACTAAGGCCCTGATGCTCTCAATAACTAAGGTCTTCACCCTATCCCTAGCTCACATCCTGACACTACCACTGGCCTGGAACCTGACTCTGTCCCGAGCTAACGTCCTGCCCCTTATCCTCACTGAAGCCGTAATGCTCTCCCTAACTAAGGCCCAGACGAGTCCTAATTAAGGCCCTGACACTGTCCCTAACTAAGGCCCGGAATCTATCTCTAATATAGGCCCTGCTGCCGGCAATAACTAAAATCCGGACACTATCCTGAGCTAATATCCTGACCCATTTCTAACCAAGGTCCTGACACCGTCCCTAAGAAAGCCCTGTCGCTGTTCCTAAGTGAAGACCTGAGGCTGTCCGTAACTCAGTCCCTGAAGCTATGCCTAACTGAGGCCTTGACGCTGTGACTAACTCAGGCCCTGATCATGTCTGTAACTACGACACTAATGCTGATGCAACAAAGGCCCTGATGCTGCTCCTACATCATGCCCTGACAGTGTCCCCAGCTATGGGCCTAACGCTAAGCCTCACTCAGGCCCTGTTGCTCTCCCAGAGTCAGGCACTGACGCTGTCCCTACCTGAAGCCCTGACACTGGTCCTAAATAAGGCCCTGATACTGTAACTAAGCTCTTGACACTATCCCTAGGTCATTTCCTGACACGATCCCTAAACTTTACCCTAACCCTGTCCCTAGCAAATGTCCTGCCTCTTATGCTAACTAAAGCCCTTATGCTGTGACTACCTCAGGCCCTGAATTTAGTCCCAAGGCCGTGATACTGTCCCTAACTAAGGCCCTAACACTATTCCTAACTCAGGCCCTGACACTGTACCTAACAGAGGCCCAGATGCTAGTACTAACTAATGCCTTGACACTGTCCCTAACTAAGGCCCTGCTGCCGTCAATATCTAATGTCCTGACACTATCCTGAGTTAATTTCCGGACCCATCTCTTACCAAGGTCCTGAAACTGTCCCTAAGTAAGCCCTGACGCTGTCCCTAAGGGAGGCCCTAAGGCTGCCCCTAACAGAGGCCCTGAAAATGTCTTTAACAAAGCCCCTCCCTGAGGCTGATCCTACCAAGGTCCTTATGCTGCTCCTAAGTCATGCCCTGATACTATCCCTAGCTAAGGCTCTGACACTAGGCCTCACTCAAGCCCTGTCGCTCTCCCTAAGTCAGGCTCTGACGCTATCCCTACCTGAAGCCCTGACACTGGTCCTAAATTAGGCCCTGATGCCCTAAGTAACTAAGGTCTTGACACTATCCCTAGGTCATGCCCTGACACAATCCCTAGACCTTAACCTAACCTTGTCTTTAACTAATGTTGAGCTTCTTATGCTAAAAAAATCCCTGATGCTGTTCCTAACTAAGGCACTAAAATTAGTCCCGAGGCCGTGACCCTGGCCCTAACTGAGGCCTGCAGGCTCGTCCTAACTCAGGCCCTGACACTGTCCCTAACTAAGGCCCTGACACTACACCTAACTCAGTCCCTGACACTGTACCTAACAAAGGCTCTGATGCGAGTCCTAAGTCAGGCTGAGACACTGTCTCTAAGGCCCTGCTGCAGTCAATATCTAAAGTCCTGACATTATCCTGAGCTAATATCCTGACCCATGTCTTACCAAGGTCCTGAAACTGTCCCAAAGGAAGCCCTGACGCTGTCCCTAAGTGAGGCCCTGAGGCGGTCCCTAACAGAGGCCCTGAGAATGTCTTTAACGAAGACCCTAATGCTGATCCTACAGAGGCCCTTATACTGCTCCTAAGTCATGCCCTGACACTGTCCCTAACTCGGGCCCTAAAGATAGGCCTCACTTAGGCCCTGTTGCCGTACCTTAGTTAGGCTCTGACGCTGTCCGTACGTGAAGCCCTGACACTGGTCCTGATGAAGGCCCTGCCGCCGGTCCTAAGTAAGGCCCTGATGCTCTCAATAACTAAGGTCTTCACCCTATCCCTAGCTCACATCCTGACACTACCACTGGCCTGGAACCTGACTCTGTCCCGAGCTAATGTCCTGCCCCTTATCCTCACCGAAGCCGTAATGCTCTCCCTAACTAAGGCCCAGACGAGTCCTAATTAAGGCCCTGACACTGTCCCTAACTAAGGCCCGGAATCTATCTCTAATATAGGCCCTGCTGCCGGCAATAACTAAAATCCGGACACTATCCTGAGCTAATATCCTGACCCATTTCTAACCAAGGTCCTGACACCATCCCTAAGAAGGCCCTGTCGCTGTTCCTAAGTGAAGGCCTGAGGCTGTCCATAACTCAGTCCCTGAAGCTATGCCTAACTGAGCCCTTGACGCTGTGACTAACTCAGGCCCTGATCATGTCTGTAACTAAGACACTAATGCTGATGCAACAAAGGCCCTGATGCTGCTCCTACATCATACCCTGACAGTGTCCCCAGCTAAGGGCCTGACGCTAGGCCTCACTCAGGCCCTGTTGCTCTCCCAGAGTCAGGCACTGACGCTGTCCCTAACTGAAGCGCTGACACTGGTCCTAAATAAGGCCCTGATACTGTAACTAAGCTCTTGACACTATCCCTAGGTCATTTCCTGACACGATCCCTAAACTTTACCCTAACCCTGTCCCTAGCAAATGTCCTGCCTCTTATGCTAACTAAAGCCCTTATGCTGTGACTACCTCAGGCCCTGAATTTAGTCCCAAGGCCGTGATACTGTCCCTAACTAAGGCCCTAACACTATTCCTAACTCAGGCCCTGACACTGTACCTAACAGAGGCCCAGATGCTAGTACTAACTAAGGCCTTGACACTGTCCCTAACTAAGGCCCTGCTGCCGTCAATATCTAATGTCCTGACACTATCCTGAGTTAATTTCCGGACCCATCTCTTACCAAGGTCCTGAAACTGTCCCTAAGTAAGCCCTGATGCTGTCCCTAAGTGAGGCCCTAAGGCTGCCCCTAACAGAGGCCCTGATAATGTCTTTAACAAAGCCCCTCCCTGAGGCTGATCCTATCAAGGCCCTTATGCTGCTCCTAAGTCATGCCCTGATACTATCCCTAGCTAAGGCTCTGACACTAGGCCTCACTCAAGCCCTGTCGCTCTCCCTAAGTCAGGCTCTGACGCTATCCCTACCTGAAGCCCTGACACTGGTCCTAAATTAGGCCCTGATGCCCTAAGTAACTAAGGTCTTGACACTATCCCTAGGTCATGCCCTGACACAATCCCTAGACCTTAACCTAACCTTGTCTTTAACTAATGTTGAGCTTCTTATGCTAAATAAATCCCTGATGCTGTTCCTAACTAAGGCCCTAAAATTAGTCCCGAGGCCGTGGCCCTGGCCCTAACTGAGGCCTGGAGTCTCGTGCTAACTCAGGCCCTGACACTGTCCCTAACTAAGGCCCTGACACTACACCTAACTCAGTCCCTGACACTGTACCTAACAAAGGCTCTGATGCTAGTCCTAAGTCAGGCTGAGACACTGTCTCTAAGGCCCTGCTGCAGTCAATATCTAAAGTCCTGACATTATCCTGAGCTAATATCCTGACCCATGTCTTACCAAGGTCCTGAAACTGTCCCAAAGGAAGCCCTGACGCTGTCCCTAAGTGAGGCCCTGAGGCGGTCCCTAACAGAGGCCCTGAGAATGTCTTTAACGAAGACCCTAATGCTGATCCTACAGAGGCCCTTATACGGCTCCTAAGTCATGCCCTGACACTGTCCCTAACTCAGGCCCTAAAGATAGGCCTCACTTAGGCCCTGTTGCCGTACCTTAGTTAGGCTCTGACGCTGTCCGTACGTGAAGCCCTGACACTGGTCCTGATGAAGGCCCTGCCGCCGGTCCTAAGTAAGGCCCTGATGCTCTCAATAACTAAGGTCTTCACCCTATCCCTAGCTCACATCCTGACACTACCACTGGCCTGGAACCTGACTCTGTCCCGAGCTAACGTCCTGCCCCTTATCCTCACTGAAGCCGTAATGCTCTCCCTAACTAAGGCCCAGACGAGTCCTAATTAAGGCCCTGACACTGTCCCTAACTAAGGCCCGGAATCTATCTCTAATATAGGCCCTGCTGCCGGCAATAACTAAAATCCGGACACTATCCTGAGCTAATATCCTGACCCATTTCTAACCAAGGTCCTGACACCGTCCCTAAGAAAGCCCTGTCGCTGTTCCTAAGTGAAGACCTGAGGCTGTCCGTAACTCAGTCCCTGAAGCTATGCCTAACTGAGGCCTTGACGCTGTGACTAACTCAGGCCCTGATCATGTCTGTAACTACGACACTAATGCTGATGCAACAAAGGCCCTGATGCTGCTCCTACATCATGCCCTGACAGTGTCCCCAGCTATGGGCCTAACGCTAAGCCTCACTCAGGCCCTGTTGCTCTCCCAGAGTCAGGCACTGACGCTGTCCCTAACTGAAGCGCTGACACTGGTCCTAAATAAGGCCCTGATACTGTAACTAAGCTCTTGACACTATCCCTAGGTCATTTCCTGACACGATCCCTAAACTTAACCCTAACCCTGTCCCTAGCAAATGTCCTGGCTCTTATGGTAACTAAAGCCCTTATGCTGTGACTACCTCAGGCCCTGAATTTAGTCCCAAGGCCGTGATACTGTCCCTAACTAAGGCCCTAACACTATTCCTAACTCAGGCCCTGACACTGTACCTAACAGAGGCCCAGATGCTAGTACTAACTAAGGCCTTGACACTGTCCCTAACTAAGGCCCTGCTGCCGTCAATATCTAATGTCCTGACACTATCCTGAGTTAATTTCCGGACCCATCTCTTACCAAGGTCCTGAAACTGTCCCTAAGTAAGCCCTGATGCTGTCCCTAAGTGAGGCCCTAAGGCTGCCCCTAACAGAGGCCCTGATAATGTCTTTAACAAAGCCCCTCCCTGAGGCTGATCCTATCAAGGCCCTTATGCTGCTCCTAAGTCATGCCCTGATACTATCCCTAGCTAAGGCTCTGACACTAGGCCTCACTCAAGCCCTGTCGCTCTCCCTAAGTCAGGCTCTGACGCTATCCCTACCTGAAGCCCTGACACTGGTCCTAAATTAGGCCCTGATGCCCTAAGTAACTAAGGTCTTGACACTATCCCTAGGTCATGCCCTGACACAATCCCTAGACCTTAACCTAACCTTGTCTTTAACTAATGTTGAGCTTCTTATGCTAAATAAATCCCTGATGCTGTTCCTAACTAAGGCCCTAAAATTAGTCCCGAGGCCGTGACCCTGGCCCTAACTGAGGCCTGGAGTCTCGTGCTAACTCAGGCCCTGACACTGTCCCTAACTAAGGCCCTGACACTACACCTAACTCAGTCCCTGACACTGTACCTAACAAAGGCTCTGATGCTAGTCCTAAGTCAGGCTGAGACACTGTCTCTAAGGCCCTGCTGCAGTCAATATCTAAAGTCCTGACATTATCCTGAGCTAATATCCTGACCCATGTCTTACCAAGGTCCTGAAACTGTCCCAAAGGAAGCCCTGACGCTGTCCCTAAGTGAGGCCCTGAGGCGGTCCCTAACAGAGGCCCTGAGAATGTCTTTAACGAAGACCCTAATGCTGATCCTACAGAGGCCCTTATACGGCTCCTAAGTCATGCCCTGACACTGTCCCTAACTCAGGCCCTAAAGATAGGCCTCACTTAGGCCCTGTTGCCGTACCTTAGTTAGGCACTGACGCTGTCCGTACGTGAAGCCCTGACACTGGTCCTGATGAAGGCCCTGACGCTGGTCCTAACTAAGGCCCTGATGCTCTCAATAACTAAGATCTTCACCCTATCCCTAGCTCACATCCTGACACTACCACTGGCCTGGAACCTGACTCTGTCCCGAGCTAACGTCCTGCCCCTTATCCTCACCGAAGCCGTAATGCTCTCCCTAACTAAGGCCCAGACGAGTCCTAATTAAGGCCCTGACACTGTCCCTAACTAAGGCCCGGAATCTATCTCTAATATAGGCCCTGCTGCCGGCAATAACTAAAATCCGGACACTATCCTGAGCTAATATCCTGACCCATTTCTAACCAAGGTCCTGACACCGTCCCTAAGAAAGCCCTGTCGCTGTTCCTAAGTGAAGACCTGAGGCTGTCCGTAACTCAGTCCCTGAAGCTATGCCTAACTGAGGCCTTGACGCTGTGACTAACTCAGGCCCTGATCATGTCTGTAACTAAGACACTAATGCTGATGCAACAAAGGCCCTGATGCTGCTCCTACATCATGCCCTGACAGTGTCCCCAGCTATGGGCCTGACGCTAGGCCTCACTCAGGCCCTGTTGCTCTCCCAGAGTCAGGCACTGACGCTGTCCCTACCTGAAGCCCTGACACGGGTCCTAAATAAGGCCCTGATACTGTAACTAAGCTCTTGACACTATCCCTAGGTCATTTCCTGACACGATCCCTAAACTTTACCCTAACCCTGTCCCTAGCAAATGTCCTGCCTCTTATGCTAACTAAAGCCATTATGCTGTGACTACCTCAGGCCCTGAATTTAGTCCCAAGGCCGTGATACTGTCCCTAACTAAGGCCCTAACACTATTCCTAACTCAGGCCCTGACACTGTACCTAACAGAGGCCCAGATGCTAGTACTAACTAAGGCCTTGACACTGTCCCTAACTAAGGCCCTGCTGCCGTCAATATCTAATGTCCTGACACTATCCTGAGGTAATTTCCGGACCCATCTCTTACCAAGGTCCTGAAACTGTCCCTAAGTAAGCCCTGACGCTGTCCCTAAGGGAGGCCCTAAGGCTGTCCCTAACAGAGGCCCTGATAATGTCTTTAACAAAGCCCCTGAGGCTGATCCTACCAAGGCCCTTATGCTGCTCCTAAGTCATGCCCTGATACTATCCCTAGCTAAGGCTCTGACACTAGGCCTCACTCAAGCCCTGTCGCTCTCCCTAAGTCAGGCTCTGACGCTATCCCTACCTGAAGCCCTGACGCTGGTCCCAAATTAGGCCCTGATGCCCTAAGTAACTAAGGTCTTGACACTATCCCTAGGTCATGCCCTGACACAATCCTTAGACCTTAACCTAACCTTGTCTTTAACTAATGTTGAGCTTCTTATGCTAAATAAATCCCTGATGCAGTTCCTAACTAAGGCCCTAAAATTAGTCCCGAGGCCGTGGCCCTGGCCCTAACTGAGGCCTGGAGGCTCGTCCTAACTCAGGCCCTGACACTGTCCCTAACTAAGGCCCTGACACTACACCTAACTCAGTCCCTGACACTGTACCTAACAAAGGCTCTGATGCTAGTCCTAAGTCAGGCTGAGACACTGTCTCTAAGGCCCTGCTGCAGTCAATATCTAAAGTCCTGACATTATCCCGAGCTAATATCCTGACCCATGTCTTACCAAGGTCCTGAAACTGTCCCAAAGTAAGTCCTGACGCTGTCCCTAAGTGAGGCCCTGAGGCGGTCCCTAACAGAGGCCCTGAGAATGTCTTTAACGAAGACCCTAATGCTGATCCTACAGAGGCCCTTATACTGCTCCTAAGTCATGCCCTGACACTGTCCCTAACTCAGGCCCTAAAGATAGGCCTCACTTAGGCCCTGTTGCCGTACCTTAGTTAGGCTCTGACGCTGTCCGTACGTGAAGCCCTGACACTGGTCCTGATGAAGGCCCTGACGCTGGTCCTAACTAAGGCCCTGATGCTCTCAATAACTAAGGTCTTCACCCTATCCCTAGCTCACATCCTGACACTACCACTGGCCTGGAACCTGACTCTGTCCCGAGCTAACGTCCTGCCCCTTATCCTCACCGAAGCCGTAATGCTCTCCCTAACTAAGGCCCAGACTAGTCCTAATTAAGGCCCTGACACTGTCCCTAACTAAGGCCCGGAATCTATCTCTAATATAGGCCCTGCTGCCGGCAATAACTAAAATCCGGACACTATCCTGAGCTAATATCCTGACCCATTTCTAACCAAGGTCCTGACACCGTCCCTAAGAAAGCCCTGTCGCTGTTCCTAAGGGAAGACCTGAGGCTGTCCGTAACTCAGTCCCTGAAGCTATGCCTAACTGAGGCCTTGACGCTGTGACTAACTCAGGCCCTGATCATGTCTGTAACTAAGACACTAATGCTGATGCAACAAAGGCCCTGATGCTGCTCCTACATCATGCCCTGACAGTGTCCCCAGCTATGGGCCTGACGCTAGGCCTCACTCAGGCCCTGTTGCTCTCCCAGAGTCAGGCACTGACGCTGTCCCTACCTCAAGCCCTGACACGGGTCCTAAATAAGGCCCTGATACTGTAACTAAGCTCTTGACACTATCCCTAGGTCATTTCCTGACACGATCCCTAAACTTTACCCTAACCCTGTCCCTAGCAAATGTCCTGCCTCTTATGCTAACTAAAGCCCTTATGCTGTGACTACCTCAGGCCCTGAATTTAGTCCCAAGGCCGTGATACTGTCCCTAACTAAGGCCCTAACACTATTCCTAGCTCAGGCCCTGACACTGTACCTAACAGAGGCCCAGATGCTAGTACTAACTAAGGCCTTGACACTGTCCCTAACTAAGGCCCTGCTGCCATCAATATCTAATGTCCTGACACTATCCTGAGGTAATTTCCGGACCCATCTCTTACCAAGCTCCTGAAACTGTCCCTAAGTAAGCCCTGACGCTGTCCCTAAGGGAGGCCCTAAGGCTGTCCCTAACAGAGGCCCTGATAATGTCTTTAACAAAGCCCCTGAGGCTGATCCTACCAAGGCCCTTATGCTGCTCCTAAGTCATGCCCTGATACTATCCCTAGCTAAGGCTCTGACACTAGGCCTCACTCAAGCCCTGTGGCTCTCCCTAAATCATGCTCTGACGCTATCCCTACCTGAAGCCCTGACACTGGTCCTAAATTAGGCCCTGATGCCCTAAGTAACTAAGGTCTTGACACTATCCCTAGGTCATGCCCTGACACAATCCCTAGACCTTAACCTAACCTTGTCTTTAACTAATGTTGAGCTTCTTATGCTAAATAAATCCCTGATGCAGTTCCTAACTAAGGCCCTAAAATTAGTCCCGAGGCCGTGACCCTGGCCCTAACTGAGGCCTGGAGGCTCGTCCTAACTCAGGCCCTGACCCTGTCCCTAACTAAGGCCCTGACACTACACCTAACTCAGTCCCTGACACTGTACCTAACAAAGGCTCTGATGCTAGTCCTAAGTCAGGCTGAGACACTGTCTCTAAGGCCCTGCTGCAGTCAATATCTAAAGTCCTGACATTATCCCGAGCTAATATCCTGACCCATGTCTTACCAAGGTCCTGAAACTGTCCCAAAGGAAGGCCTCACGCTGTCCCTAAGTGAGGCCCTGAGGCGGTCCCTAACAGAGGCCCTGAGAATGTCTTTAACGAAGACCCTAATGCTGATCCTACAGAGGCCTTTATACTGCTCCTAAGTCATGCCCTGACACTGTCGTTAACTCAGGCCCTAAAGATAGGCCTCACTTAGGCCCTGTTGCCGTACCTTAGTTAGGCTCTGACGCTGTCCGTACGTGAAGCCCTGACACTGGTCCTGATGAAAGCCCTGCCGCCGGTCCTAAGTAAGGCCCTGATGCTCTCAATAACTAAGGTCTTCACCCTATCCCTAGCTCACATCCTGACACTACCACTGGCCTGGAACCTGACTCTGTCCCGAGCTAATGTCCTGCCCCTTATCCTCACCGAAGCCGTAATGCTCTCCCTAACTAAGGCCCAGACTAGTCCTAATTAAGGCCCTGACACTGTCCCTAACTAAGGCCCGGAATCTATCTCTAATATAGGCCCTGCTGCCGGCAATAACTAAAATCCGGACACTATCCTGAGCTAATATCCTGACCCATTTCTAACCAAGGTCCTGACACCATCCCTAAGAAGGCCCTGTCGCTGTTCCTAAGTGAAGACCTGAGGCTGTCCGTAACTCAGTCCCTGAAGCTATGCCTAACTGAGGCCTTGACGCTGTGACTAACTCAGGCCCTGATCATGTCTGTAACTACGACACTAATGCTGATGCAACAAAGGCCCTGATGCTGCTCCTACATCATGCCCTGACAGTGTCCCCAGCTATGGGCCTGACGCTAGGCCTCACTCAGGCCCTGTTGCTCTCCCAGAGTCAGGCACTGACGCTGTCCCTACCTGAAGCCCTGACACGGGTCCTAAATAAGGCCCTGATACTGTAACTAAGCTCTTGACACTATCCCTAGGTCATTTCCTGACACGATCCCTAAACTTTACCCTAACCCTGTCCCTAGCAAATGTCCTGCCTCTTATGCTAACTAAAGCCCTTAGGCTGTGACTACCTCAGGCCCTGAATTTAGTCCCAAGGCCGTGATACTGTCCCTAACTAAGGCCCTAACACTATTCCTAACTCAGGCCCTGACACTGTACCTAACAGAGGCCCAGATGCTAGTACTAACTAATGCCTTGACACTGTCCCTAACTAAGGCCCTGCTGCCGTCAATATCTAATGTCCTGACACTATCCTGAGTTAATTTCCGGACCCATCTCTTACCAAGGTCCTGAAACTGTCCCTAAGTAAGCCCTGACGCTGTCCCTAAGGGAGGCCCTAAGGCTGCCCCTAACAGAGGCCCTGAAAATGTCTTTAACAAAGCCCCTCCCTGAGGCTGATCCTACCAAGGTCCTTATGCTGCTCCTAAGTCATGCCCTGATACTATCCCTAGCTAAGGCTCTGACACTAGGCCTCACTCAAGCCCTGTCGCTCTCCCTAAGTCAGGCTCTGACGCTATCCCTACCTGAAGCCCTGACACTGGTCCTAAATTAGGCCCTGATGCCCTAAGTAACTAAGGTCTTGACACTATCCCTAGGTCATGCCCTGACACAATCCCTAGACCTTAACCTAACCTTGTCTTTAACTAATGTTGAGCTTCTTATGCTAAAAAAATCCCTGATGCTGTTCCTAACTAAGGCACTAAAATTAGTCCCGAGGCCGTGACCCTGGCCCTAACTGAGGCCTGGAGGCTCGTCCTAACTCAGGCCCTGACACTGTCCCTAACTAAGGCCCTGACACTACACCTAACTCAGTCCCTGACACTGTACCTAACAAAGGCTCTGATGCGAGTCCTAAGTCAGGCTGAGACACTGTCTCTAAGGCCCTGCTGCAGTCAATATCTAAAGTCCTGACATTATCCTGAGCTAATATCCTGACCCATGTCTTACCAAGGTCCTGAAACTGTCCCTAAGTAAGCCCTGACGCTGTCCCTAAGTGAGGCCCTAAGGCTGTCCCTAACAGAGGCCCTGATAATGTCTTTAACAAAGCCCCTCCCTGAGGCTGATCCTACCAAGGCCCTTATGCTGCTCCTAAGTCATGCCCTGATACTATCCCTAGCTAAGGCTCTGACACTAGGCCTCACTCAAGCCCTGTCGCTCTCCCTAAGTCAGGCTCTGACGCTATCCCTACCTGAAGCCCTGACACTGGTCCTAAATTAGGCCCTGATGCCCTAAGTAACTAAGGTCTTGACACTATCCCTAGGTCATGCCCTGACACAATCCCTAGACCTTAACCTAACCTTGTCTTTAACTAATGTTGAGCTTCTTATGCTAAATAAATCCCTGATGCAGTTCCTAACTAAGGCCCTAAAATTAGTCCCGAGGCCGTGACCCTGGCCCTAACTGAGGCCTGGAGGCTCGTCCTAACTCAGGCCCTGACACTGTCCCTAACTAAGGCCCTGACACTACACCTAACTCAGTCCCTGACACTGTACCTAACAAAGGCTCTGATGCTAGTCCTAAGTCAGGCTGAGACACTGTCTCTAAGGCCCTGCTGCAGTCAATATCTAAAGTCCTGACATTATCCTGAGCTAATATCCTGACCCATGTCTTACCAAGGTCCTGAAACTGTCCCAAAGTAAGGCCTGACGCCGTCCCTAAGTGAGGCCCTGAGGCGGTCCCTAACAGAGGCCCTGAGAATGTCTTTAACGAAGACCCTAATGCTGATCCTACAGAGGCCCTTATACTGCTCCTAAGTCATGCCCTGACACTGTCCCTAACTCGGGCCCTAAAGATAGGCCTCACTTAGGCCCTGTTGCCGTACCTTAGTTAGGCTCTGACGCTGTCCGTACGTGAAGCCCTGACACTGGTCCTGATGAAGGCCCTGCCGCCGGTCCTAAGTAAGGCCCTGATGCTCTCAATAACTAAGGTCTTCACCCTATCCCTAGCTCACATCCTGACACTACCACTGGCCTGGAACCTGACTCTGTCCCGAGCTAATGTCCTGCCCCTTATCCTCACCGAAGCCGTAATGCTCTCCCTAACTAAGGCCCAGACTAGTCCTAATTAAGGCCCTGACACTGTCCCTAACTAAGGCCCGGAATCTATCTCTAATATAGGCCCTGCTGCCGGCAATAACTAAAATCCGGACACTATCCTGAGCTAATATCCTGACCCATTTCTAACCAAGGTCCTGACACCATCCCTAAGAAGGCCCTGTCGCTGTTCCTAAGTGAAGGCCTGAGGCTGTCCATAACTCAGTCCCTGAAGCTATGCCTAACTGAGCCCTTGACGCTGTGACTAACTCAGGCCCTGATCATGTCTGTAACTAAGACACTAATGCTGATGCAACAAAGGCCCTGATGCTGCTCCTACATCATACCCTGACAGTGTCCCCAGCTAAGGGCCTGACGCTAGGCCTCACTCAGGCCCTGTTGCTCTCCCAGAGTCAGGCACTGACGCTGTCCCTAACTGAAGCGCTGACACTGGTCCTAAATAAGGCCCTGATACTGTAACTAAGCTCTTGACACTATCCCTAGGTCATTTCCTGACACGATCCCTAAACTTTACCCTAACCCTGTCCCTAGCAAATGTCCTGCCTCTTATGCTAACTAAAGCCCTTATGCTGTGACTACCTCAGGCCCTGAATTTAGTCCCAAGGCCGTGATACTGTCCCTAACTAAGGCCCTAACACTATTCCTAACTCAGGCCCTGACACTGTACCTAACAGAGGCCCAGATGCTAGTACTAACTAAGGCCTTGACACTGTCCCTAACTAAGGCCCTGCTGCCGTCAATATCTAATGTCCTGACACTATCCTGAGTTAATTTCCGGACCCATCTCTTACCAAGGTCCTGAAACTGTCCCTAAGTAAGCCCTGATGCTGTCCCTAAGTGAGGCCCTAAGGCTGCCCCTAACAGAGGCCCTGATAATGTCTTTAACAAAGCCCCTCCCTGAGGCTGATCCTATCAAGGCCCTTATGCTGCTCCTAAGTCATGCCCTGATACTATCCCTAGCTAAGGCTCTGACACTAGGCCTCACTCAAGCCCTGTCGCTCTCCCTAAGTCAGGCTCTGACGCTATCCCTACCTGAAGCCCTGACACTGGTCCTAAATTAGGCCCTGATGCCCTAAGTAACTAAGGTCTTGACACTATCCCTAGGTCATGCCCTGACACAATCCCTAGACCTTAACCTAACCTTGTCTTTAACTAATGTTGAGCTTCTTATGCTAAATAAATCCCTGATGCTGTTCCTAACTAAGGCCCTAAAATTAGTCCCGAGGCCGTGACCCTGGCCCTAACTGAGGCCTGGAGTCTCGTGCTAACTCAGGCCCTGACACTGTCCCTAACTAAGGCCCTGACACTACACCTAACTCAGTCCCTGACACTGTACCTAACAAAGGCTCTGATGCTAGTCCTAAGTCAGGCTGAGACACTGTCTCTAAGGCCCTGCTGCAGTCAATATCTAAAGTCCTGACATTATCCTGAGCTAATATCCTGACCCATGTCTTACCAAGGTCCTGAAACTGTCCCAAAGGAAGCCCTGACGCTGTCCCTAAGTGAGGCCCTGAGGCGGTCCCTAACAGAGGCCCTGAGAATGTCTTTAACGAAGACCCTAATGCTGATCCTACAGAGGCCCTTATACGGCTCCTAAGTCATGCCCTGACACTGTCCCTAACTCAGGCCCTAAAGATAGGCCTCACTTAGGCCCTGTTGCCGTACCTTAGTTAGGCTCTGACGCTGTCCGTACGTGAAGCCCTGACACTGGTCCTGATGAAGGCCCTGACGCTGGTCCTAACTAAGGCCCTGATGCTCTCAATAACTAAGGTCTTCACCCTATCCCTAGCTCACATCCTGACACTACCACTGGCCTGGAACCTGACTCTGTCCCGAGCTAACGTCCTGCCCCTTATCCTCACCGAAGCCGTAATGCTCTCCCTAACTAAGGCCCAGACTAGTCCTAATTAAGGCCCTGACACTGTCCCTAACTAAGGCCCGGAATCTATCTCTAATATAGGCCCTGCTGCCGGCAATAACTAAAATCCGGACACTATCCTGAGCTAATATCCTGACCCATTTCTAACCAAGGTCCTGACACCGTCCCTAAGAAAGCCCTGTCGCTGTTCCTAAGGGAAGACCTGAGGCTGTCCGTAACTCAGTCCCTGAAGCTATGCCTAACTGAGGCCTTGACGCTGTGACTAACTCAGGCCCTGATCATGTCTGTAACTAAGACACTAATGCTGATGCAACAAAGGCCCTGATGCTGCTCCTACATCATGCCCTGACAGTGTCCCCAGCTATGGGCCTGACGCTAGGCCTCACTCAGGCCCTGTTGCTCTCCCAGAGTCAGGCACTGACGCTGTCCCTACCTCAAGCCCTGACACGGGTCCTAAATAAGGCCCTGATACTGTAACTAAGCTCTTGACACTATCCCTAGGTCATTTCCTGACACGATCCCTAAACTTTACCCTAACCCTGTCCCTAGCAAATGTCCTGCCTCTTATGCTAACTAAAGCCCTTATGCTGTGACTACCTCAGGCCCTGAATTTAGTCCCAAGGCCGTGATACTGTCCCTAACTAAGGCCCTAACACTATTCCTAGCTCAGGCCCTGACACTGTACCTAACAGAGGCCCAGATGCTAGTACTAACTAAGGCCTTGACACTGTCCCTAACTAAGGCCCTGCTGCCATCAATATCTAATGTCCTGACACTATCCTGAGGTAATTTCCGGACCCATCTCTTACCAAGCTCCTGAAACTGTCCCTAAGTAAGCCCTGACGCTGTCCCTAAGGGAGGCCCTAAGGCTGTCCCTAACAGAGGCCCTGATAATGTCTTTAACAAAGCCCCTGAGGCTGATCCTACCAAGGCCCTTATGCTGCTCCTAAGTCATGCCCTGATACTATCCCTAGCTAAGGCTCTGACACTAGGCCTCACTCAAGCCCTGTGGCTCTCCCTAAATCATGCTCTGACGCTATCCCTACCTGAAGCCCTGACACTGGTCCTAAATTAGGCCCTGATGCCCTAAGTAACTAAGGTCTTGACACTATCCCTAGGTCATGCCCTGACACAATCCCTAGACCTTAACCTAACCTTGTCTTTAACTAATGTTGAGCTTCTTATGCTAAATAAATCCCTGATGCAGTTCCTAACTAAGGCCCTAAAATTAGTCCCGAGGCCGTGACCCTGGCCCTAACTGAGGCCTGGAGGCTCGTCCTAACTCAGGCCCTGACCCTGTCCCTAACTAAGGCCCTGACACTACACCTAACTCAGTCCCTGACACTGTACCTAACAAAGGCTCTGATGCTAGTCCTAAGTCAGGCTGAGACACTGTCTCTAAGGCCCTGCTGCAGTCAATATCTAAAGTCCTGACATTATCCCGAGCTAATATCCTGACCCATGTCTTACCAAGGTCCTGAAACTGTCCCAAAGGAAGGCCTCACGCTGTCCCTAAGTGAGGCCCTGAGGCGGTCCCTAACAGAGGCCCTGAGAATGTCTTTAACGAAGACCCTAATGCTGATCCTACAGAGGCCTTTATACTGCTCCTAAGTCATGCCCTGACACTGTCGTTAACTCAGGCCCTAAAGATAGGCCTCACTTAGGCCCTGTTGCCGTACCTTAGTTAGGCTCTGACGCTGTCCGTACGTGAAGCCCTGACACTGGTCCTGATGAAAGCCCTGCCGCCGGTCCTAAGTAAGGCCCTGATGCTCTCAATAACTAAGGTCTTCACCCTATCCCTAGCTCACATCCTGACACTACCACTGGCCTGGAACCTGACTCTGTCCCGAGCTAATGTCCTGCCCCTTATCCTCACCGAAGCCGTAATGCTCTCCCTAACTAAGGCCCAGACTAGTCCTAATTAAGGCCCTGACACTGTCCCTAACTAAGGCCCGGAATCTATCTCTAATATAGGCCCTGCTGCCGGCAATAACTAAAATCCGGACACTATCCTGAGCTAATATCCTGACCCATTTCTAACCAAGGTCCTGACACCATCCCTAAGAAGGCCCTGTCGCTGTTCCTAAGTGAAGACCTGAGGCTGTCCGTAACTCAGTCCCTGAAGCTATGCCTAACTGAGGCCTTGACGCTGTGACTAACTCAGGCCCTGATCATGTCTGTAACTACGACACTAATGCTGATGCAACAAAGGCCCTGATGCTGCTCCTACATCATGCCCTGACAGTGTCCCCAGCTATGGGCCTGACGCTAGGCCTCACTCAGGCCCTGTTGCTCTCCCAGAGTCAGGCACTGACGCTGTCCCTACCTGAAGCCCTGACACGGGTCCTAAATAAGGCCCTGATACTGTAACTAAGCTCTTGACACTATCCCTAGGTCATTTCCTGACACGATCCCTAAACTTTACCCTAACCCTGTCCCTAGCAAATGTCCTGCCTCTTATGCTAACTAAAGCCCTTAGGCTGTGACTACCTCAGGCCCTGAATTTAGTCCCAAGGCCGTGATACTGTCCCTAACTAAGGCCCTAACACTATTCCTAACTCAGGCCCTGACACTGTACCTAACAGAGGCCCAGATGCTAGTACTAACTAATGCCTTGACACTGTCCCTAACTAAGGCCCTGCTGCCGTCAATATCTAATGTCCTGACACTATCCTGAGTTAATTTCCGGACCCATCTCTTACCAAGGTCCTGAAACTGTCCCTAAGTAAGCCCTGACGCTGTCCCTAAGGGAGGCCCTAAGGCTGCCCCTAACAGAGGCCCTGAAAATGTCTTTAACAAAGCCCCTCCCTGAGGCTGATCCTACCAAGGTCCTTATGCTGCTCCTAAGTCATGCCCTGATACTATCCCTAGCTAAGGCTCTGACACTAGGCCTCACTCAAGCCCTGTCGCTCTCCCTAAGTCAGGCTCTGACGCTATCCCTACCTGAAGCCCTGACACTGGTCCTAAATTAGGCCCTGATGCCCTAAGTAACTAAGGTCTTGACACTATCCCTAGGTCATGCCCTGACACAATCCCTAGACCTTAACCTAACCTTGTCTTTAACTAATGTTGAGCTTCTTATGCTAAAAAAATCCCTGATGCTGTTCCTAACTAAGGCACTAAAATTAGTCCCGAGGCCGTGACCCTGGCCCTAACTGAGGCCTGGAGGCTCGTCCTAACTCAGGCCCTGACACTGTCCCTAACTAAGGCCCTGACACTACACCTAACTCAGTCCCTGACACTGTACCTAACAAAGGCTCTGATGCGAGTCCTAAGTCAGGCTGAGACACTGTCTCTAAGGCCCTGCTGCAGTCAATATCTAAAGTCCTGACATTATCCTGAGCTAATATCCTGACCCATGTCTTACCAAGGTCCTGAAACTGTCCCTAAGTAAGCCCTGACGCTGTCCCTAAGTGAGGCCCTAAGGCTGTCCCTAACAGAGGCCCTGATAATGTCTTTAACAAAGCCCCTCCCTGAGGCTGATCCTACCAAGGCCCTTATGCTGCTCCTAAGTCATGCCCTGATACTATCCCTAGCTAAGGCTCTGACACTAGGCCTCACTCAAGCCCTGTCGCTCTCCCTAAGTCAGGCTCTGACGCTATCCCTACCTGAAGCCCTGACACTGGTCCTAAATTAGGCCCTGATGCCCTAAGTAACTAAGGTCTTGACACTATCCCTAGGTCATGCCCTGACACAATCCCTACACCTTAACCTAACCTTGTCTTTAACTAATGTTGAGCTTCTTATGCTAAATAAATCCCTGATGCTCTTCTTAACTAAGGCCCTAAAATTAGTCCCGAGGCCGTGACCCTGGCCCTAACTGAGGCCTGGAGGCTCGTCCTAACTCAGGCCCTGACACTGTCCCTAACTAAGGCCCTGACACTACACCTAACTCAGTCCCTGACACTGTACCTAACAAAGGCTCTGATGCTAGTCCTAAGTCAGGCTGAGACACTGTCTCTAAGGCCCTGCTGCAGTCAATATCTAAAGTCCTGACATTATCCTGAGCTAATATCCTGACCCATGTCTTACCAAGGTCCTGAAACTGTCCCAAAGTAAGGCCTGACGCCGTCCCTAAGTGAGGCCCTGAGGCGGTCCCTAACAGAGGCCCTGAGAATGTCTTTAACGAAGACCCTAATGCTGATCCTACAGAGGCCCTTATACTGCTCCTAAGTCATGCCCTGACACTGTCCCTAACTCGGGCCCTAAAGATAGGCCTCACTTAGGCCCTGTTGCCGTACCTTAGTTAGGCTCTGACGCTGTCCGTACGTGAAGCCCTGACACTGGTCCTGATGAAGGCCCTGCCGCCGGTCCTAAGTAAGGCCCTGATGCTCTCAATAACTAAGGTCTTCACCCTATCCCTAGCTCACATCCTGACACTACCACTGGCCTGGAACCTGACTCTGTCCCGAGCTAATGTCCTGCCCCTTATCCTCACCGAAGCCGTAATGCTCTCCCTAACTAAGGCCCAGACTAGTCCTAATTAAGGCCCTGACACTGTCCCTAACTAAGGCCCGGAATCTATCTCTAATATAGGCCCTGCTGCCGGCAATAACTAAAATCCGGACACTATCCTGAGCTAATATCCTGACCCATTTCTAACCAAGGTCCTGACACCATCCCTAAGAAGGCCCTGTCGCTGTTCCTAAGTGAAGGCCTGAGGCTGTCCATAACTCAGTCCCTGAAGCTATGCCTAACTGAGCCCTTGACGCTGTGACTAACTCAGGCCCTGATCATGTCTGTAACTAAGACACTAATGCTGATGCAACAAAGGCCCTGATGCTGCTCCTACATCATACCCTGACAGTGTCCCCAGCTAAGGGCCTGACGCTAGGCCTCACTCAGGCCCTGTTGCTCTCCCAGAGTCAGGCACTGACGCTGTCCCTAACTGAAGCGCTGACACTGGTCCTAAATAAGGCCCTGATACTGTAACTAAGCTCTTGACACTATCCCTAGGTCATTTCCTGACACGATCCCTAAACTTTACCCTAACCCTGTCCCTAGCAAATGTCCTGCCTCTTATGCTAACTAAAGCCCTTATGCTGTGACTACCTCAGGCCCTGAATTTAGTCCCAAGGCCGTGATACTGTCCCTAACTAAGGCCCTAACACTATTCCTAACTCAGGCCCTGACACTGTACCTAACAGAGGCCCAGATGCTAGTACTAACTAAGGCCTTGACACTGTCCCTAACTAAGGCCCTGCTGCCGTCAATATCTAATGTCCTGACACTATCCTGAGTTAATTTCCGGACCCATCTCTTACCAAGGTCCTGAAACTGTCCCTAAGTAAGCCCTGATGCTGTCCCTAAGTGAGGCCCTAAGGCTGCCCCTAACAGAGGCCCTGATAATGTCTTTAACAAAGCCCCTCCCTGAGGCTGATCCTATCAAGGCCCTTATGCTGCTCCTAAGTCATGCCCTGATACTATCCCTAGCTAAGGCTCTGACACTAGGCCTCACTCAAGCCCTGTCGCTCTCCCTAAGTCAGGCTCTGACGCTATCCCTACCTGAAGCCCTGACACTGGTCCTAAATTAGGCCCTGATGCCCTAAGTAACTAAGGTCTTGACACTATCCCTAGGTCATGCCCTGACACAATCCCTAGACCTTAACCTAACCTTGTCTTTAACTAATGTTGAGCTTCTTATGCTAAATAAATCCCTGATGCTGTTCCTAACTAAGGCCCTAAAATTAGTCCCGAGGCCGTGACCCTGGCCCTAACTGAGGCCTGGAGTCTCGTGCTAACTCAGGCCCTGACACTGTCCCTAACTAAGGCCCTGACACTACACCTAACTCAGTCCCTGACACTGTACCTAACAAAGGCTCTGATGCTAGTCCTAAGTCAGGCTGAGACACTGTCTCTAAGGCCCTGCTGCAGTCAATATCTAAAGTCCTGACATTATCCTGAGCTAATATCCTGACCCATGTCTTACCAAGGTCCTGAAACTGTCCCAAAGGAAGCCCTGACGCTGTCCCTAAGTGAGGCCCTGAGGCGGTCCCTAACAGAGGCCCTGAGAATGTCTTTAACGAAGACCCTAATGCTGATCCTACAGAGGCCCTTATACGGCTCCTAAGTCATGCCCTGACACTGTCCCTAACTCAGGCCCTAAAGATAGGCCTCACTTAGGCCCTGTTGCCGTACCTTAGTTAGGCTCTGACGCTGTCCGTACGTGAAGCCCTGACACTGGTCCTGATGAAGGCCCTGACGCTGGTCCTAACTAAGGCCCTGATGCTCTCAATAACTAAGGTCTTCACCCTATCCCTAGCTCACATCCTGACACTACCACTGGCCTGGAACCTGACTCTGTCCCGAGCTAACGTCCTGCCCCTTATCCTCACCGAAGCCGTAATGCTCTCCCTAACTAAGGCCCAGACTAGTCCTAATTAAGGCCCTGACACTGTCCCTAACTAAGGCCCGGAATCTATCTCTAATATAGGCCCTGCTGCCGGCAATAACTAAAATCCGGACACTATCCTGAGCTAATATCCTGACCCATTTCTAACCAAGGTCCTGACACCGTCCCTAAGAAAGCCCTGTCGCTGTTCCTAAGGGAAGACCTGAGGCTGTCCGTAACTCAGTCCCTGAAGCTATGCCTAACTGAGGCCTTGACGCTGTGACTAACTCAGGCCCTGATCATGTCTGTAACTAAGACACTAATGCTGATGCAACAAAGGCCCTGATGCTGCTCCTACATCATGCCCTGACAGTGTCCCCAGCTATGGGCCTGACGCTAGGCCTCACTCAGGCCCTGTTGCTCTCCCAGAGTCAGGCACTGACGCTGTCCCTACCTCAAGCCCTGACACGGGTCCTAAATAAGGCCCTGATACTGTAACTAAGCTCTTGACACTATCCCTAGGTCATTTCCTGACACGATCCCTAAACTTTACCCTAACCCTGTCCCTAGCAAATGTCCTGCCTCTTATGCTAACTAAAGCCCTTATGCTGTGACTACCTCAGGCCCTGAATTTAGTCCCAAGGCCGTGATACTGTCCCTAACTAAGGCCCTAACACTATTCCTAGCTCAGGCCCTGACACTGTACCTAACAGAGGCCCAGATGCTAGTACTAACTAAGGCCTTGACACTGTCCCTAACTAAGGCCCTGCTGCCATCAATATCTAATGTCCTGACACTATCCTGAGGTAATTTCCGGACCCATCTCTTACCAAGCTCCTGAAACTGTCCCTAAGTAAGCCCTGACGCTGTCCCTAAGGGAGGCCCTAAGGCTGTCCCTAACAGAGGCCCTGATAATGTCTTTAACAAAGCCCCTGAGGCTGATCCTACCAAGGCCCTTATGCTGCTCCTAAGTCATGCCCTGATACTATCCCTAGCTAAGGCTCTGACACTAGGCCTCACTCAAGCCCTGTGGCTCTCCCTAAATCATGCTCTGACGCTATCCCTACCTGAAGCCCTGACACTGGTCCTAAATTAGGCCCTGATGCCCTAAGTAACTAAGGTCTTGACACTATCCCTAGGTCATGCCCTGACACAATCCCTAGACCTTAACCTAACCTTGTCTTTAACTAATGTTGAGCTTCTTATGCTAAATAAATCCCTGATGCAGTTCCTAACTAAGGCCCTAAAATTAGTCCCGAGGCCGTGACCCTGGCCCTAACTGAGGCCTGGAGGCTCGTCCTAACTCAGGCCCTGACCCTGTCCCTAACTAAGGCCCTGACACTACACCTAACTCAGTCCCTGACACTGTACCTAACAAAGGCTCTGATGCTAGTCCTAAGTCAGGCTGAGACACTGTCTCTAAGGCCCTGCTGCAGTCAATATCTAAAGTCCTGACATTATCCCGAGCTAATATCCTGACCCATGTCTTACCAAGGTCCTGAAACTGTCCCAAAGGAAGGCCTCACGCTGTCCCTAAGTGAGGCCCTGAGGCGGTCCCTAACAGAGGCCCTGAGAATGTCTTTAACGAAGACCCTAATGCTGATCCTACAGAGGCCTTTATACTGCTCCTAAGTCATGCCCTGACACTGTCGTTAACTCAGGCCCTAAAGATAGGCCTCACTTAGGCCCTGTTGCCGTACCTTAGTTAGGCTCTGACGCTGTCCGTACGTGAAGCCCTGACACTGGTCCTGATGAAAGCCCTGCCGCCGGTCCTAAGTAAGGCCCTGATGCTCTCAATAACTAAGGTCTTCACCCTATCCCTAGCTCACATCCTGACACTACCACTGGCCTGGAACCTGACTCTGTCCCGAGCTAATGTCCTGCCCCTTATCCTCACCGAAGCCGTAATGCTCTCCCTAACTAAGGCCCAGACTAGTCCTAATTAAGGCCCTGACACTGTCCCTAACTAAGGCCCGGAATCTATCTCTAATATAGGCCCTGCTGCCGGCAATAACTAAAATCCGGACACTATCCTGAGCTAATATCCTGACCCATTTCTAACCAAGGTCCTGACACCATCCCTAAGAAGGCCCTGTCGCTGTTCCTAAGTGAAGACCTGAGGCTGTCCGTAACTCAGTCCCTGAAGCTATGCCTAACTGAGGCCTTGACGCTGTGACTAACTCAGGCCCTGATCATGTCTGTAACTACGACACTAATGCTGATGCAACAAAGGCCCTGATGCTGCTCCTACATCATGCCCTGACAGTGTCCCCAGCTATGGGCCTGACGCTAGGCCTCACTCAGGCCCTGTTGCTCTCCCAGAGTCAGGCACTGACGCTGTCCCTACCTGAAGCCCTGACACGGGTCCTAAATAAGGCCCTGATACTGTAACTAAGCTCTTGACACTATCCCTAGGTCATTTCCTGACACGATCCCTAAACTTTACCCTAACCCTGTCCCTAGCAAATGTCCTGCCTCTTATGCTAACTAAAGCCCTTAGGCTGTGACTACCTCAGGCCCTGAATTTAGTCCCAAGGCCGTGATACTGTCCCTAACTAAGGCCCTAACACTATTCCTAACTCAGGCCCTGACACTGTACCTAACAGAGGCCCAGATGCTAGTACTAACTAATGCCTTGACACTGTCCCTAACTAAGGCCCTGCTGCCGTCAATATCTAATGTCCTGACACTATCCTGAGTTAATTTCCGGACCCATCTCTTACCAAGGTCCTGAAACTGTCCCTAAGTAAGCCCTGACGCTGTCCCTAAGGGAGGCCCTAAGGCTGCCCCTAACAGAGGCCCTGAAAATGTCTTTAACAAAGCCCCTCCCTGAGGCTGATCCTACCAAGGTCCTTATGCTGCTCCTAAGTCATGCCCTGATACTATCCCTAGCTAAGGCTCTGACACTAGGCCTCACTCAAGCCCTGTCGCTCTCCCTAAGTCAGGCTCTGACGCTATCCCTACCTGAAGCCCTGACACTGGTCCTAAATTAGGCCCTGATGCCCTAAGTAACTAAGGTCTTGACACTATCCCTAGGTCATGCCCTGACACAATCCCTAGACCTTAACCTAACCTTGTCTTTAACTAATGTTGAGCTTCTTATGCTAAAAAAATCCCTGATGCTGTTCCTAACTAAGGCACTAAAATTAGTCCCGAGGCCGTGACCCTGGCCCTAACTGAGGCCTGGAGGCTCGTCCTAACTCAGGCCCTGACACTGTCCCTAACTAAGGCCCTGACACTACACCTAACTCAGTCCCTGACACTGTACCTAACAAAGGCTCTGATGCGAGTCCTAAGTCAGGCTGAGACACTGTCTCTAAGGCCCTGCTGCAGTCAATATCTAAAGTCCTGACATTATCCTGAGCTAATATCCTGACCCATGTCTTACCAAGGTCCTGAAACTGTCCCTAAGTAAGCCCTGACGCTGTCCCTAAGTGAGGCCCTAAGGCTGTCCCTAACAGAGGCCCTGATAATGTCTTTAACAAAGCCCCTCCCTGAGGCTGATCCTACCAAGGCCCTTATGCTGCTCCTAAGTCATGCCCTGATACTATCCCTAGCTAAGGCTCTGACACTAGGCCTCACTCAAGCCCTGTCGCTCTCCCTAAGTCAGGCTCTGACGCTATCCCTACCTGAAGCCCTGACACTGGTCCTAAATTAGGCCCTGATGCCCTAAGTAACTAAGGTCTTGACACTATCCCTAGGTCATGCCCTGACACAATCCCTACACCTTAACCTAACCTTGTCTTTAACTAATGTTGAGCTTCTTATGCTAAATAAATCCCTGATGCTCTTCTTAACTAAGGCCCTAAAATTAGTCCCGAGGCCGTGACCCTGGCCCTAACTGAGGCCTGGAGGCTCGTCCTAACTCAGGCCCTGACACTGTCCCTAACTAAGGCCCTGACACTACACCTAACTCAGTCCCTGACACTGTACCTAACAAAGGCTCTGATGCTAGTCCTAAGTCAGGCTGAGACACTGTCTCTAAGGCCCTGCTGCAGTCAATATCTAAAGTCCTGACATTATCCTGAGCTAATATCCTGACCCATGTCTTACCAAGGTCCTGAAACTGTCCCAAAGTAAGGCCTGACGCCGTCCCTAAGTGAGGCCCTGAGGCGGTCCCTAACAGAGGCCCTGAGAATGTCTTTAACGAAGACCCTAATGCTGATCCTACAGAGGCCCTTATACTGCTCCTAAGTCATGCCCTGACACTGTCCCTAACTCGGGCCCTAAAGATAGGCCTCACTTAGGCCCTGTTGCCGTACCTTAGTTAGGCTCTGACGCTGTCCGTACGTGAAGCCCTGACACTGGTCCTGATGAAGGCCCTGCCGCCGGTCCTAAGTAAGGCCCTGATGCTCTCAATAACTAAGGTCTTCACCCTATCCCTAGCTCACATCCTGACACTACCACTGGCCTGGAACCTGACTCTGTCCCGAGCTAATGTCCTGCCCCTTATCCTCACCGAAGCCGTAATGCTCTCCCTAACTAAGGCCCAGACTAGTCCTAATTAAGGCCCTGACACTGTCCCTAACTAAGGCCCGGAATCTATCTCTAATATAGGCCCTGCTGCCGGCAATAACTAAAATCCGGACACTATCCTGAGCTAATATCCTGACCCATTTCTAACCAAGGTCCTGACACCATCCCTAAGAAGGCCCTGTCGCTGTTCCTAAGTGAAGGCCTGAGGCTGTCCATAACTCAGTCCCTGAAGCTATGCCTAACTGAGCCCTTGACGCTGTGACTAACTCAGGCCCTGATCATGTCTGTAACTAAGACACTAATGCTGATGCAACAAAGGCCCTGATGCTGCTCCTACATCATACCCTGACAGTGTCCCCAGCTAAGGGCCTGACGCTAGGCCTCACTCAGGCCCTGTTGCTCTCCCAGAGTCAGGCACTGACGCTGTCCCTAACTGAAGCGCTGACACTGGTCCTAAATAAGGCCCTGATACTGTAACTAAGCTCTTGACACTATCCCTAGGTCATTTCCTGACACGATCCCTAAACTTTACCCTAACCCTGTCCCTAGCAAATGTCCTGCCTCTTATGCTAACTAAAGCCCTTATGCTGTGACTACCTCAGGCCCTGAATTTAGTCCCAAGGCCGTGATACTGTCCCTAACTAAGGCCCTAACACTATTCCTAACTCAGGCCCTGACACTGTACCTAACAGAGGCCCAGATGCTAGTACTAACTAAGGCCTTGACACTGTCCCTAACTAAGGCCCTGCTGCCGTCAATATCTAATGTCCTGACACTATCCTGAGTTAATTTCCGGACCCATCTCTTACCAAGGTCCTGAAACTGTCCCTAAGTAAGCCCTGATGCTGTCCCTAAGTGAGGCCCTAAGGCTGCCCCTAACAGAGGCCCTGATAATGTCTTTAACAAAGCCCCTCCCTGAGGCTGATCCTATCAAGGCCCTTATGCTGCTCCTAAGTCATGCCCTGATACTATCCCTAGCTAAGGCTCTGACACTAGGCCTCACTCAAGCCCTGTCGCTCTCCCTAAGTCAGGCTCTGACGCTATCCCTACCTGAAGCCCTGACACTGGTCCTAAATTAGGCCCTGATGCCCTAAGTAACTAAGGTCTTGACACTATCCCTAGGTCATGCCCTGACACAATCCCTAGACCTTAACCTAACCTTGTCTTTAACTAATGTTGAGCTTCTTATGCTAAATAAATCCCTGATGCTGTTCCTAACTAAGGCCCTAAAATTAGTCCCGAGGCCGTGACCCTGGCCCTAACTGAGGCCTGGAGTCTCGTGCTAACTCAGGCCCTGACACTGTCCCTAACTAAGGCCCTGACACTACACCTAACTCAGTCCCTGACACTGTACCTAACAAAGGCTCTGATGCTAGTCCTAAGTCAGGCTGAGACACTGTCTCTAAGGCCCTGCTGCAGTCAATATCTAAAGTCCTGACATTATCCTGAGCTAATATCCTGACCCATGTCTTACCAAGGTCCTGAAACTGTCCCAAAGGAAGCCCTGACGCTGTCCCTAAGTGAGGCCCTGAGGCGGTCCCTAACAGAGGCCCTGAGAATGTCTTTAACGAAGACCCTAATGCTGATCCTACAGAGGCCCTTATACGGCTCCTAAGTCATGCCCTGACACTGTCCCTAACTCAGGCCCTAAAGATAGGCCTCACTTAGGCCCTGTTGCCGTACCTTAGTTAGGCTCTGACGCTGTCCGTACGTGAAGCCCTGACACTGGTCCTGATGAAGGCCCTGACGCTGGTCCTAACTAAGGCCCTGATGCTCTCAATAACTAAGGTCTTCACCCTATCCCTAGCTCACATCCTGACACTACCACTGGCCTGGAACCTGACTCTGTCCCGAGCTAACGTCCTGCCCCTTATCCTCACCGAAGCCGTAATGCTCTCCCTAACTAAGGCCCAGACTAGTCCTAATTAAGGCCCTGACACTGTCCCTAACTAAGGCCCGGAATCTATCTCTAATATAGGCCCTGCTGCCGGCAATAACTAAAATCCGGACACTATCCTGAGCTAATATCCTGACCCATTTCTAACCAAGGTCCTGACACCGTCCCTAAGAAAGCCCTGTCGCTGTTCCTAAGGGAAGACCTGAGGCTGTCCGTAACTCAGTCCCTGAAGCTATGCCTAACTGAGGCCTTGACGCTGTGACTAACTCAGGCCCTGATCATGTCTGTAACTAAGACACTAATGCTGATGCAACAAAGGCCCTGATGCTGCTCCTACATCATGCCCTGACAGTGTCCCCAGCTATGGGCCTGACGCTAGGCCTCACTCAGGCCCTGTTGCTCTCCCAGAGTCAGGCACTGACGCTGTCCCTACCTCAAGCCCTGACACGGGTCCTAAATAAGGCCCTGATACTGTAACTAAGCTCTTGACACTATCCCTAGGTCATTTCCTGACACGATCCCTAAACTTTACCCTAACCCTGTCCCTAGCAAATGTCCTGCCTCTTATGCTAACTAAAGCCCTTATGCTGTGACTACCTCAGGCCCTGAATTTAGTCCCAAGGCCGTGATACTGTCCCTAACTAAGGCCCTAACACTATTCCTAGCTCAGGCCCTGACACTGTACCTAACAGAGGCCCAGATGCTAGTACTAACTAAGGCCTTGACACTGTCCCTAACTAAGGCCCTGCTGCCATCAATATCTAATGTCCTGACACTATCCTGAGGTAATTTCCGGACCCATCTCTTACCAAGCTCCTGAAACTGTCCCTAAGTAAGCCCTGACGCTGTCCCTAAGGGAGGCCCTAAGGCTGTCCCTAACAGAGGCCCTGATAATGTCTTTAACAAAGCCCCTGAGGCTGATCCTACCAAGGCCCTTATGCTGCTCCTAAGTCATGCCCTGATACTATCCCTAGCTAAGGCTCTGACACTAGGCCTCACTCAAGCCCTGTGGCTCTCCCTAAATCATGCTCTGACGCTATCCCTACCTGAAGCCCTGACACTGGTCCTAAATTAGGCCCTGATGCCCTAAGTAACTAAGGTCTTGACACTATCCCTAGGTCATGCCCTGACACAATCCCTAGACCTTAACCTAACCTTGTCTTTAACTAATGTTGAGCTTCTTATGCTAAATAAATCCCTGATGCAGTTCCTAACTAAGGCCCTAAAATTAGTCCCGAGGCCGTGACCCTGGCCCTAACTGAGGCCTGGAGGCTCGTCCTAACTCAGGCCCTGACCCTGTCCCTAACTAAGGCCCTGACACTACACCTAACTCAGTCCCTGACACTGTACCTAACAAAGGCTCTGATGCTAGTCCTAAGTCAGGCTGAGACACTGTCTCTAAGGCCCTGCTGCAGTCAATATCTAAAGTCCTGACATTATCCCGAGCTAATATCCTGACCCATGTCTTACCAAGGTCCTGAAACTGTCCCAAAGGAAGGCCTCACGCTGTCCCTAAGTGAGGCCCTGAGGCGGTCCCTAACAGAGGCCCTGAGAATGTCTTTAACGAAGACCCTAATGCTGATCCTACAGAGGCCTTTATACTGCTCCTAAGTCATGCCCTGACACTGTCGTTAACTCAGGCCCTAAAGATAGGCCTCACTTAGGCCCTGTTGCCGTACCTTAGTTAGGCTCTGACGCTGTCCGTACGTGAAGCCCTGACACTGGTCCTGATGAAAGCCCTGCCGCCGGTCCTAAGTAAGGCCCTGATGCTCTCAATAACTAAGGTCTTCACCCTATCCCTAGCTCACATCCTGACACTACCACTGGCCTGGAACCTGACTCTGTCCCGAGCTAATGTCCTGCCCCTTATCCTCACCGAAGCCGTAATGCTCTCCCTAACTAAGGCCCAGACTAGTCCTAATTAAGGCCCTGACACTGTCCCTAACTAAGGCCCGGAATCTATCTCTAATATAGGCCCTGCTGCCGGCAATAACTAAAATCCGGACACTATCCTGAGCTAATATCCTGACCCATTTCTAACCAAGGTCCTGACACCATCCCTAAGAAGGCCCTGTCGCTGTTCCTAAGTGAAGACCTGAGGCTGTCCGTAACTCAGTCCCTGAAGCTATGCCTAACTGAGGCCTTGACGCTGTGACTAACTCAGGCCCTGATCATGTCTGTAACTACGACACTAATGCTGATGCAACAAAGGCCCTGATGCTGCTCCTACATCATGCCCTGACAGTGTCCCCAGCTATGGGCCTGACGCTAGGCCTCACTCAGGCCCTGTTGCTCTCCCAGAGTCAGGCACTGACGCTGTCCCTACCTGAAGCCCTGACACGGGTCCTAAATAAGGCCCTGATACTGTAACTAAGCTCTTGACACTATCCCTAGGTCATTTCCTGACACGATCCCTAAACTTTACCCTAACCCTGTCCCTAGCAAATGTCCTGCCTCTTATGCTAACTAAAGCCCTTAGGCTGTGACTACCTCAGGCCCTGAATTTAGTCCCAAGGCCGTGATACTGTCCCTAACTAAGGCCCTAACACTATTCCTAACTCAGGCCCTGACACTGTACCTAACAGAGGCCCAGATGCTAGTACTAACTAATGCCTTGACACTGTCCCTAACTAAGGCCCTGCTGCCGTCAATATCTAATGTCCTGACACTATCCTGAGTTAATTTCCGGACCCATCTCTTACCAAGGTCCTGAAACTGTCCCTAAGTAAGCCCTGACGCTGTCCCTAAGGGAGGCCCTAAGGCTGCCCCTAACAGAGGCCCTGAAAATGTCTTTAACAAAGCCCCTCCCTGAGGCTGATCCTACCAAGGTCCTTATGCTGCTCCTAAGTCATGCCCTGATACTATCCCTAGCTAAGGCTCTGACACTAGGCCTCACTCAAGCCCTGTCGCTCTCCCTAAGTCAGGCTCTGACGCTATCCCTACCTGAAGCCCTGACACTGGTCCTAAATTAGGCCCTGATGCCCTAAGTAACTAAGGTCTTGACACTATCCCTAGGTCATGCCCTGACACAATCCCTAGACCTTAACCTAACCTTGTCTTTAACTAATGTTGAGCTTCTTATGCTAAAAAAATCCCTGATGCTGTTCCTAACTAAGGCACTAAAATTAGTCCCGAGGCCGTGACCCTGGCCCTAACTGAGGCCTGGAGGCTCGTCCTAACTCAGGCCCTGACACTGTCCCTAACTAAGGCCCTGACACTACACCTAACTCAGTCCCTGACACTGTACCTAACAAAGGCTCTGATGCGAGTCCTAAGTCAGGCTGAGACACTGTCTCTAAGGCCCTGCTGCAGTCAATATCTAAAGTCCTGACATTATCCTGAGCTAATATCCTGACCCATGTCTTACCAAGGTCCTGAAACTGTCCCTAAGTAAGCCCTGACGCTGTCCCTAAGTGAGGCCCTAAGGCTGTCCCTAACAGAGGCCCTGATAATGTCTTTAACAAAGCCCCTCCCTGAGGCTGATCCTACCAAGGCCCTTATGCTGCTCCTAAGTCATGCCCTGATACTATCCCTAGCTAAGGCTCTGACACTAGGCCTCACTCAAGCCCTGTCGCTCTCCCTAAGTCAGGCTCTGACGCTATCCCTACCTGAAGCCCTGACACTGGTCCTAAATTAGGCCCTGATGCCCTAAGTAACTAAGGTCTTGACACTATCCCTAGGTCATGCCCTGACACAATCCCTACACCTTAACCTAACCTTGTCTTTAACTAATGTTGAGCTTCTTATGCTAAATAAATCCCTGATGCTCTTCTTAACTAAGGCCCTAAAATTAGTCCCGAGGCCGTGACCCTGGCCCTAACTGAGGCCTGGAGGCTCGTCCTAACTCAGGCCCTGACACTGTCCCTAACTAAGGCCCTGACACTACACCTAACTCAGTCCCTGACACTGTACCTAACAAAGGCTCTGATGCTAGTCCTAAGTCAGGCTGAGACACTGTCTCTAAGGCCCTGCTGCAGTCAATATCTAAAGTCCTGACATTATCCTGAGCTAATATCCTGACCCATGTCTTACCAAGGTCCTGAAACTGTCCCAAAGTAAGGCCTGACGCCGTCCCTAAGTGAGGCCCTGAGGCGGTCCCTAACAGAGGCCCTGAGAATGTCTTTAACGAAGACCCTAATGCTGATCCTACAGAGGCCCTTATACTGCTCCTAAGTCATGCCCTGACACTGTCCCTAACTCGGGCCCTAAAGATAGGCCTCACTTAGGCCCTGTTGCCGTACCTTAGTTAGGCTCTGACGCTGTCCGTACGTGAAGCCCTGACACTGGTCCTGATGAAGGCCCTGCCGCCGGTCCTAAGTAAGGCCCTGATGCTCTCAATAACTAAGGTCTTCACCCTATCCCTAGCTCACATCCTGACACTACCACTGGCCTGGAACCTGACTCTGTCCCGAGCTAATGTCCTGCCCCTTATCCTCACCGAAGCCGTAATGCTCTCCCTAACTAAGGCCCAGACTAGTCCTAATTAAGGCCCTGACACTGTCCCTAACTAAGGCCCGGAATCTATCTCTAATATAGGCCCTGCTGCCGGCAATAACTAAAATCCGGACACTATCCTGAGCTAATATCCTGACCCATTTCTAACCAAGGTCCTGACACCATCCCTAAGAAGGCCCTGTCGCTGTTCCTAAGTGAAGGCCTGAGGCTGTCCATAACTCAGTCCCTGAAGCTATGCCTAACTGAGCCCTTGACGCTGTGACTAACTCAGGCCCTGATCATGTCTGTAACTAAGACACTAATGCTGATGCAACAAAGGCCCTGATGCTGCTCCTACATCATACCCTGACAGTGTCCCCAGCTAAGGGCCTGACGCTAGGCCTCACTCAGGCCCTGTTGCTCTCCCAGAGTCAGGCACTGACGCTGTCCCTAACTGAAGCGCTGACACTGGTCCTAAATAAGGCCCTGATACTGTAACTAAGCTCTTGACACTATCCCTAGGTCATTTCCTGACACGATCCCTAAACTTTACCCTAACCCTGTCCCTAGCAAATGTCCTGCCTCTTATGCTAACTAAAGCCCTTATGCTGTGACTACCTCAGGCCCTGAATTTAGTCCCAAGGCCGTGATACTGTCCCTAACTAAGGCCCTAACACTATTCCTAACTCAGGCCCTGACACTGTACCTAACAGAGGCCCAGATGCTAGTACTAACTAAGGCCTTGACACTGTCCCTAACTAAGGCCCTGCTGCCGTCAATATCTAATGTCCTGACACTATCCTGAGTTAATTTCCGGACCCATCTCTTACCAAGGTCCTGAAACTGTCCCTAAGTAAGCCCTGATGCTGTCCCTAAGTGAGGCCCTAAGGCTGCCCCTAACAGAGGCCCTGATAATGTCTTTAACAAAGCCCCTCCCTGAGGCTGATCCTATCAAGGCCCTTATGCTGCTCCTAAGTCATGCCCTGATACTATCCCTAGCTAAGGCTCTGACACTAGGCCTCACTCAAGCCCTGTCGCTCTCCCTAAGTCAGGCTCTGACGCTATCCCTACCTGAAGCCCTGACACTGGTCCTAAATTAGGCCCTGATGCCCTAAGTAACTAAGGTCTTGACACTATCCCTAGGTCATGCCCTGACACAATCCCTAGACCTTAACCTAACCTTGTCTTTAACTAATGTTGAGCTTCTTATGCTAAATAAATCCCTGATGCTGTTCCTAACTAAGGCCCTAAAATTAGTCCCGAGGCCGTGACCCTGGCCCTAACTGAGGCCTGGAGTCTCGTGCTAACTCAGGCCCTGACACTGTCCCTAACTAAGGCCCTGACACTACACCTAACTCAGTCCCTGACACTGTACCTAACAAAGGCTCTGATGCTAGTCCTAAGTCAGGCTGAGACACTGTCTCTAAGGCCCTGCTGCAGTCAATATCTAAAGTCCTGACATTATCCTGAGCTAATATCCTGACCCATGTCTTACCAAGGTCCTGAAACTGTCCCAAAGGAAGCCCTGACGCTGTCCCTAAGTGAGGCCCTGAGGCGGTCCCTAACAGAGGCCCTGAGAATGTCTTTAACGAAGACCCTAATGCTGATCCTACAGAGGCCCTTATACGGCTCCTAAGTCATGCCCTGACACTGTCCCTAACTCAGGCCCTAAAGATAGGCCTCACTTAGGCCCTGTTGCCGTACCTTAGGTAGGCTCTGACGCTGTCCATACGTGAAGCCCTGACACTGGTCCTGATGAAGGCCCTGACGCTGGTCCTAACTAAGGCCCTGATGCTCTCAATAACTAAGGTCTTCACCCTATCCCTAGCTCACATCCTGACACTACCACTGGCCTGGAACCTGACTCTGTCCCGAGCTAACGTCCTGCCCCTTATCCTCACTGAAGCCGTAATGCTCTCCCTAACTAAGGCCCAGACGAGTCCTAATTAAGGCCCTGACACTGTCCCTAACTAAGGCCCGGAATCTATCTCTAATATAGGCCCTGCTGCCGGCAATAACTAAAATCCGGACACTATCCTGAGCTAATATCCTGACCCATTTCTAACCAAGGTCCTGACACCGTCCCTAAGAAAGCCCTGTCGCTGTTCCTAAGTGAAGACCTGAGGCTGTCCGTAACTCAGTCCCTGAAGCTATGCCTAACTGAGGCCTTGACGCTGTGACTAACTCAGGCCCTGATCATGTCTGTAACTACGACACTAATGCTGATGCAACAAAGGCCCTGATGCTGCTCCTACATCATGCCCTGACAGTGTCCCCAGCTATGGGCCTAACGCTAAGCCTCACTCAGGCCCTGTTGCTCTCCCAGAGTCAGGCACTGACGCTGTCCCTACCTGAAGCCCTGACACTGGTCCTAAATAAGGCCCTGATACTGTAACTAAGCTCTTGACACTATCCCTAGGTCATTTCCTGACACGATCCCTAAACTTTACCCTAACCCTGTCCCTAGCAAATGTCCTGCCTCTTATGCTAACTAAAGCCCTTATGCTGTGACTACCTCAGGCCCTGAATTTAGTCCCAAGGCCGTGATACTGTCCCTAACTAAGGCCCTAACACTATTCCTAACTCAGGCCCTGACACTGTACCTAACAGAGGCCCAGATGCTAGTACTAACTAAGGCCTTGACACTGTCCCTAACTAAGGCCCTGCTGCCGTCAATATCTAATGTCCTGACACTATCCTGAGTTAATTTCCGGACCCATCTCTTACCAAGGTCCTGAAACTGTCCCTAAGTAAGCCCTGATGCTGTCCCTAAGTGAGGCCCTAAGGCTGCCCCTAACAGAGGCCCTGATAATGTCTTTAACAAAGCCCCTCCCTGAGGCTGATCCTATCAAGGCCCTTATGCTGCTCCTAAGTCATGCCCTGATACTATCCCTAGCTAAGGCTCTGACACTAGGCCTCACTCAAGCCCTGTCGCTCTCCCTAAGTCAGGCTCTGACGCTATCCCTACCTGAAGCCCTGACACTGGTCCTAAATTAGGCCCTGATGCCCTAAGTAACTAAGGTCTTGACACTATCCCTAGGTCATGCCCTGACACAATCCCTACACCTTAACCTAACCTTGTCTTTAACTAATGTTGAGCTTCTTATGCTAAATAAATCCCTGATGCTCTTCTTAACTAAGGCCCTAAAATTAGTCCCGAGGCCGTGACCCTGGCCCTAACTGAGGCCTGGAGGCTCGTCCTAACTCAGGCCCTGACACTGTCCCTAACTAAGGCCCTGACACTACACCTAACTCAGTCCCTGACACTGTACCTAACAAAGGCTCTGATGCTAGTCCTAAGTCAGGCTGAGACACTGTCTCTAAGGCCCTGCTGCAGTCAATATCTAAAGTCCTGACATTATCCTGAGCTAATATCCTGACCCATGTCTTACCAAGGTCCTGAAACTGTCCCAAAGTAAGGCCTGACGCCGTCCCTAAGTGAGGCCCTGAGGCGGTCCCTAACAGAGGCCCTGAGAATGTCTTTAACGAAGACCCTAATGCTGATCCTACAGAGGCCCTTATACTGCTCCTAAGTCATGCCCTGACACTGTCCCTAACTCGGGCCCTAAAGATAGGCCTCACTTAGGCCCTGTTGCCGTACCTTAGTTAGGCTCTGACGCTGTCCGTACGTGAAGCCCTGACACTGGTCCTGATGAAGGCCCTGCCGCCGGTCCTAAGTAAGGCCCTGATGCTCTCAATAAGGTCTTCACCCTATCCCTAGCTCACATCCTGACACTACCACTGGCCTGGAACCTGACTCTGTCCCGAGCTAATGTCCTGCCCCTTATCCTCACCGAAGCCGTAATGCTCTCCCTAACTAAGGCCCAGACTAGTCCTAATTAAGGCCCTGACACTGTCCCTAACTAAGGCCCGGAATCTATCTCTAATATAGGCCCTGCTGCCGGCAATAACTAAAATCCGGACACTATCCTGAGCTAATATCCTGACCCATTTCTAACCAAGGTCCTGACACCATCCCTAAGAAGGCCCTGTCGCTGTTCCTAAGTGAAGGCCTGAGGCTGTCCATAACTCAGTCCCTGAAGCTATGCCTAACTGAGCCCTTGACGCTGTGACTAACTCAGGCCCTGATCATGTCTGTAACTAAGACACTAATGCTGATGCAACAAAGGCCCTGATGCTGCTCCTACATCATACCCTGACAGTGTCCCCAGCTAAGGGCCTGACGCTAGGCCTCACTCAGGCCCTGTTGCTCTCCCAGAGTCAGGCACTGACGCTGTCCCTAACTGAAGCGCTGACACTGGTCCTAAATAAGGCCCTGATACTGTAACTAAGCTCTTGACACTATCCCTAGGTCATTTCCTGACACGATCCCTAAACTTTACCCTAACCCTGTCCCTAGCAAATGTCCTGCCTCTTATGCTAACTAAAGCCCTTATGCTGTGACTACCTCAGGCCCTGAATTTAGTCCCAAGGCCGTGATACTGTCCCTAACTAAGGCCCTAACACTATTCCTAACTCAGGCCCTGACACTGTACCTAACAGAGGCCCAGATGCTAGTACTAACTAAGGCCTTGACACTGTCCCTAACTAAGGCCCTGCTGCCGTCAATATCTAATGTCCTGACACTATCCTGAGTTAATTTCCGGACCCATCTCTTACCAAGGTCCTGAAACTGTCCCTAAGTAAGCCCTGATGCTGTCCCTAAGTGAGGCCCTAAGGCTGCCCCTAACAGAGGCCCTGATAATGTCTTTAACAAAGCCCCTCCCTGAGGCTGATCCTATCAAGGCCCTTATGCTGCTCCTAAGTCATGCCCTGATACTATCCCTAGCTAAGGCTCTGACACTAGGCCTCACTCAAGCCCTGTCGCTCTCCCTAAGTCAGGCTCTGACGCTATCCCTACCTGAAGCCCTGACACTGGTCCTAAATTAGGCCCTGATGCCCTAAGTAACTAAGGTCTTGACACTATCCCTAGGTCATGCCCTGACACAATCCCTAGACCTTAACCTAACCTTGTCTTTAACTAATGTTGAGCTTCTTATGCTAAATAAATCCCTGATGCTGTTCCTAACTAAGGCCCTAAAATTAGTCCCGAGGCCGTGACCCTGGCCCTAACTGAGGCCTGGAGTCTCGTGCTAACTCAGGCCCTGACACTGTCCCTAACTAAGGCCCTGACACTACACCTAACTCAGTCCCTGACACTGTACCTAACAAAGGCTCTGATGCTAGTCCTAAGTCAGGCTGAGACACTGTCTCTAAGGCCCTGCTGCAGTCAATATCTAAAGTCCTGACATTATCCTGAGCTAATATCCTGACCCATGTCTTACCAAGGTCCTGAAACTGTCCCAAAGGAAGCCCTGACGCTGTCCCTAAGTGAGGCCCTGAGGCGGTCCCTAACAGAGGCCCTGAGAATGTCTTTAACGAAGACCCTAATGCTGATCCTACAGAGGCCCTTATACGGCTCCTAAGTCATGCCCTGACACTGTCCCTAACTCAGGCCCTAAAGATAGGCCTCACTTAGGCCCTGTTGCCGTACCTTAGGTAGGCTCTGACGCTGTCCGTACGTGAAGCCCTGACACTGGTCCTGATGAAGGCCCTGACGCTGGTCCTAACTAAGGCCCTGATGCTCTCAATAACTAAGGTCTTCACCCTATCCCTAGCTCACATCCTGACACTACCACTGGCCTGGAACCTGACTCTGTCCCGAGCTAACGTCCTGCCCCTTATCCTCACGGAAGCCGTAATGCTCTCCCTAACTAAGGCCCAGACGAGTCCTAATTAAGGCCCTGACACTGTCCCTAACTAAGGCCCGGAATCTATCTCTAATATAGGCCCTGCTGCCGGCAATAACTAAAATCCGGACACTATCCTGAGCTAATATCCTGACCCATTTCTAACCAAGGTCCTGACACCGTCCCTAAGAAAGCCCTGTCGCTGTTCCTAAGTGAAGACCTGAGGCTGTCCGTAACTCAGTCCCTGAAGCTATGCCTAACTGAGGCCTTGACGCTGTGACTAACTCAGGCCCTGATCATGTCTGTAACTACGACACTAATGCTGATGCAACAAAGGCCCTGATGCTGCTCCTACATCATGCCCTGACAGTGTCCCCAGCTATGGGCCTAACGCTAAGCCTCACTCAGGCCCTGTTGCTCTCCCAGAGTCAGGCACTGACGCTGTCCCTACCTGAAGCCCTGACACTGGTCCTAAATAAGGCCCTGATACTGTAACTAAGCTCTTGACACTATCCCTAGGTCATTTCCTGACACGATCCCTAAACTTTACCCTAACCCTGTCCCTTGCAAATGTCCTGCCTCTTATGCTAACTAAAGCCCTTATGCTGTGACTACCTCAGGCCCTGAATTTAGTCCCAAGGCCGTGATACTGTCCCTAACTAAGGCCCTAACACTATTCCTAACTCAGGCCCTGACACTGTACCTAACAGAGGCCCAGATGCTAGTACTAACTAAGGCCTTGACACTGTCCCTAACTAAGGCCCTGCTGCCGTCAATATCTAATGTCCTGACACTATCCTGAGTTAATTTCCGGACCCATCTCTTACCAAGGTCCTGAAACTGTCCCTAAGTAAGCCCTGATGCTGTCCCTAAGTGAGGCCCTAAGGCTGCCCCTAACAGAGGCCCTGATAATGTCTTTAACAAAGCCCCTCCCTGAGGCTGATCCTATCAAGGCCCTTATGCTGCTCCTAAGTCATGCCCTGATACTATCCCTAGCTAAGGCTCTGACACTAGGCCTCACTCAAGCCCTGTCGCTCTCCCTAAGTCAGGCTCTGACGCTATCCCTACCTGAAGCCCTGACACTGGTCCTAAATTAGGCCCTGATGCCCTAAGTAACTAAGGTCTTGACACTATCCCTAGGTCATGCCCTGACACAATCCCTAGACCTTAACCTAACCTTGTCTTTAACTAATGTTGAGCTTCTTATGCTAAATAAATCCCTGATGCTGTTCCTAACTAAGGCCCTAAAATTAGTCCCGAGGCCGTGACCCTGGCCCTAACTGAGGCCTGGAGTCTCGTGCTAACTCAGGCCCTGACACTGTCCCTAACTAAGGCCCTGACACTACACCTAACTCAGTCCCTGACACTGTACCTAACAAAGGCTCTGATGCTAGTCCTAAGTCAGGCTGAGACACTGTCTCTAAGGCCCTGCTGCAGTCAATATCTAAAGTCCTGACATTATCCTGAGCTAATATCCTGACCCATGTCTTACCAAGGTCCTGAAACTGTCCCAAAGGAAGCCCTGACGCTGTCCCTAAGTGAGGCCCTGAGGCGGTCCCTAACAGAGGCCCTGAGAATGTCTTTAACGAAGACCCTAATGCTGATCCTACAGAGGCCCTTATACGGCTCCTAAGTCATGCCCTGACACTGTCCCTAACTCAGGCCCTAAAGATAGGCCTCACTTAGGCCCTGTTGCCGTACCTTAGGTAGGCTCTGACGCTGTCCGTACGTGAAGCCCTGACACTGGTCCTGATGAAGGCCCTGACGCTGGTCCTAACTAAGGCCCTGATGCTCTCAATAACTAAGGTCTTCACCCTATCCCTAGCTCACATCCTGACACTACCACTGGCCTGGAACCTGACTCTGTCCCGAGCTAACGTCCTGCCCCTTATCCTCACTGAAGCCGTAATGCTCTCCCTAACTAAGGCCCAGACGAGTCCTAATTAAGGCCCTGACACTGTCCCTAACTAAGGCCCGGAATCTATCTCTAATATAGGCCCTGCTGCCGGCAATAACTAAAATCCGGACACTATCCTGAGCTAATATCCTGACCCATTTCTAACCAAGGTCCTGACACCGTCCCTAAGAAAGCCCTGTCGCTGTTCCTAAGTGAAGACCTGAGGCTGTCCGTAACTCAGTCCCTGAAGCTATGCCTAACTGAGGCCTTGACGCTGTGACTAACTCAGGCCCTGATCATGTCTGTAACTACGACACTAATGCTGATGCAACAAAGGCCCTGATGCTGCTCCTACATCATGCCCTGACAGTGTCCCCAGCTATGGGCCTAACGCTAAGCCTCACTCAGGCCCTGTTGCTCTCCCAGAGTCAGGCACTGACGCTGTCCCTACCTGAAGCCCTGACACTGGTCCTAAATAAGGCCCTGATACTGTAACTAAGCTCTTGACACTATCCCTAGGTCATTTCCTGACACGATCCCTAAACTTTACCCTAACCCTGTCCCTAGCAAATGTCCTGCCTCTTATGCTAACTAAAGCCCTTAGGCTGTGACTACCTCAGGCCCTGAATTTAGTCCCAAGGCCGTGATACTGTCCCTAACTAAGGCCCTAACACTATTCCTAACTCAGGCCCTGACACTGTACCTAACAGAGGCCCAGATGCTAGTACTAACTAATGCCTTGACACTGTCCCTAACTAAGGCCCTGCTGCCGTCAATATCTAATGTCCTGACACTATCCTGAGTTAATTTCCGGACCCATCTCTTACCAAGGTCCTGAAACTGTCCCTAAGTAAGCCCTGACGCTGTCCCTAAGTGAGGCCCTAAGGCTGCCCCTAACAGAGGCCCTGAAAATGTCTTTAACAAAGCCCCTCCCTGAGGCTGATCCTACCAAGGTCCTTATGCTGCTCCTAAGTCATGCCCTGATACTATCCCTAGCTAAGGCTCTGACACTAGGCCTCACTCAAGCCCTGTCGCTCTCCCTAAGTCAGGCTCTGACGCTATCCCTACCTGAAGCCCTGACACTGGTCCTAAATTAGGCCCTGATGCCCTAAGTAACTAAGGTCTTGACACTATCCCTAGGTCATGCCCTGACACAATCCCTAGACCTTAACCTAACCTTGTCTTTAACTAATGTTGAGCTTCTTATGCTAAAAAAATCCCTGATGCTGTTCCTAACTAAGGCACTAAAATTAGTCCCGAGGCCGTGACCCTGGCCCTAACTGAGGCCTGCAGGCTCGTCCTAACTCAGGCCCTGACACTGTCCCTAACTAAGGCCCTGACACTACACCTAACTCAGTCCCTGACACTGTACCTAACAAAGGCTCTGATGCGAGTCCTAAGTCAGGCTGAGACACTGTCTCTAAGGCCCTGCTGCAGTCAATATCTAAAGTCCTGACATTATCCTGAGCTAATATCCTGACCCATGTCTTACCAAGGTCCTGAAACTGTCCCAAAGGAAGGCCTGACGCTGTCCCTAAGTGAGGCCCTGAGGCGGTCCCTAACAGAGGCCCTGAGAATGTCTTTAACGAAGACCCTAATGCTGATCCTACAGAGGCCCTTATACTGCTCCTAAGTCATGCCCTGACACTGTCCCTAACTCGGGCCCTAAAGATAGGCCTCACTTAGGCCCTGTTGCCGTACCTTAGTTAGGCTCTGACGCTGTCCGTACGTGAAGCCCTGACACTGGTCCTGATGAAGGCCCTGCCGCCGGTCCTAAGTAAGGCCCTGATGCTCTCAATAACTAAGGTCTTCACCCTATCCCTAGCTCACATCCTGACACTACCACTGGCCTGGAACCTGACTCTGTCCCGAGCTAATGTCCTGCCCCTTATCCTCACCGAAGCCGTAATGCTCTCCCTAACTAAGGCCCAGACTAGTCCTAATTAAGGCCCTGACACTGTCCCTAACTAAGGCCCGGAATCTATCTCTAATATAGGCCCTGCTGCCGGCAATAACTAAAATCCGGACACTATCCTGAGCTAATATCCTGACCCATTTCTAACCAAGGTCCTGACACCATCCCTAAGAAGGCCCTGTCGCTGTTCCTAAGTGAAGGCCTGAGGCTGTCCATAACTCAGTCCCTGAAGCTATGCCTAACTGAGCCCTTGACGCTGTGACTAACTCAGGCCCTGATCATGTCTGTAACTAAGACACTAATGCTGATGCAACAAAGGCCCTGATGCTGCTCCTACATCATACCCTGACAGTGTCCCCAGCTAAGGGCCTGACGCTAGGCCTCACTCAGGCCCTGTTGCTCTCCCAGAGTCAGGCACTGACGCTGTCCCTACCTGAAGCCCTGACACTGGTCCTAAATAAGGCCCTGATACTGTAACTAAGCTCTTGACACTATCCCTAGGTCATTTCCTGACACGATCCCTAAACTTTACCCTAACCCTGTCCCTAGCAAATGTCCTGCCTCTTATGCTAACTAAAGCCCTTATGCTGTGACTACCTCAGGCCCTGAATTTAGTCCCAAGGCCGTGATACTGTCCCTAACTAAGGCCCTAACACTATTCCTAACTCAGGCCCTGACACTGTACCTAACAGAGGCCCAGATGCTAGTACTAACTAAGGCCTTGACACTGTCCCTAACTAAGGCCCTGCTGCCGTCAATATCTAATGTCCTGACACTATCCTTAGTTAATTTCCAGACCCATCTCTTACCAAAGTCCTGAAACTGTCCCTAAGAAAGCCCTGATGCTGTCCCTAAGTGAGGCCCTAAGGCTGCCCCTAACAGAGGCCCTGATAATGTCTTTAACAAAGCCCCTCCCTGAGGCTGATCCTATCAAGGCCCTTATGCTGCTCCTAAGTCATGCCCTGATACTATCCCTAGCTAAGGCTCTGACACTAGGCCTCACTCAAGCCCTGTCGCTCTCCCTAAGTCAGGCTCTGACGCTATCCCTACCTGAAGCCCTGACACTGGTCCTAAATTAGGCCCTGATGCCCTAAGTAACTAAGGTCTTGACACTATCCCTAGGTCATGCCCTGACACAATCCCTAGACCTTAACCTAACCTTGTCTTTAACTAAAGTTGAGCTTCTTATGCTAAATAATTCCCTGATGCTCTTCCTAACTAAGGCCCTAAAATTAGTCCCGAGGCCGTGACCCTGGCCCTAACTGAGGCCTGGAGGCTCGTCCTAACTCAGGCCCTGACACTGTCCCTAACTAAGGTCCGGAATCTATCTCTAATATAGGCCCTGCTGCCGGCAATAACTAAAATCCGGACACTATCCTGAGCTAATATCCTGACCCATTTCTAACCAAGGTCCTGACACCGTCCCTAAGAAAGCCCTGTCGCTGTTCCTAAGTGAAGACCTGAGGCTGTCCGTAACTCAGTCCCTGAAGCTATGCCTAACTGAGGCCTTGACGCTGTGACTAACTCAGGCCCTGATCACGTCTGTAACTAAGACACTAATGCTGATGCAACAAACGCCCTGATGCTGCTCCTACATCATGCCCTGACAGTGTCCCCAGCTATGGGCCTGACGCTAGGCCTCACTCAGGCCCTGTTGCTCTCCCAGAGTCAGGCACTGACGCTGTCCCTACCTGAAGCCCTGACACGGGTCCTAAATAAGGCCCTGATACTGTAACTAAGCTCTTGACACTATCCCTAGGTCATTTCCTGACAGGATCCCTAAACTTTACCCTAACCCTGTCACTAGCAAATGTCCTGCCTCTTATGCTAACTAAAGCCCTTATGCTGTGACTACCTCAGGCCCTGAATTTAGTCCCAAGGCTGTGATACTGTCCCTAACTAAGGCCCTAACACTATTCCTAACTCAGGCCCTGACACTGTACCTAACAGAGGCCCAGATGCTAGTACTAACTAAGGCCTTGACACTGTCCGTAACTAAGGCCCTGCTGCCATCAATATCTAATGTCCTGACACTATCCTGAGGTAATTTCCGGACCCATCTCTTACCAAGCTCTTGAAACTGTCCCTAAGTAAGCCCTGACGCTCTCCCTAATGGTGGCCTTAAGGCTGTCCCAAACAGAGGCCCTGAGAATGTCTTTAACAAAGCCCCTGAGGCTGATCCTACCAAGGCCCTTATGCTGCTCCTAAGTCATGCCCTGATACTATCCCTAGCTAAGGCTCTGACACTAGGCCTCACTCAAGCCCTGTCGCTCTCCCTAAGTCAGGCTCTGACGCTATCCCTACCTGAAGCCCTGACACTGGTCCTAAATTAGGCCCTGATGCCCTAAGTAACTAAGGTCTTGACACTATCCCTAGGTCATGCCCTGACACAATCCCTAGACCTTAACCTAACCTTGTCTTTAACTAATGCTGAGCTTCTTATGCTAAATAAATCCCTGATGCTGTTCCTAACTAAGGCCCTAAAATTAGTCCCGAGGCCGTGACCCTGGCCCTAACTGAGGCCTGGAGGCTCGTCCTAACTCAGGCCCTGACACTGTCCCTAACTAAGGCCCTGACACTACACCTAACTCAGTCCCTGACACTGTACCTAACAAAGGCTCTGATGCTAGTCCTAAGTCAGGCTGAGACACTGTCTCTAAGGCCCTGCTGCAGTCAATATCTAAAGTCCTGACATTATCCCGAGCTAATATCCTGACCCATGTCTTACCAAGGTCCTGAAACTGTCCCAAAGGAAGCCCTGACGCTGTCCCTAAGTGAGGCCCTGAGGCGGTCCCTAACAGAGGCCCTGAGAATGTCTTTAACGAAGACCCTAATGCTGATCCTACAGAGGCCCTTATACTGCTCCTAAGTCATGCCCTCACACTGTCCCTAACTCAGGCCCTAAAGATAGGCCTCACTTAGGCCCTGTTGCCGTAACTTAGTTAGGCTCTGACGCTGTCCGTACGTGAAGCCCTGACACTGGTCCTGATGAAGGCCCTGACGCTGGTCCTAACTAAGGCCCTGATGCTCTCAGTAACTAAGGTCTTCACCCTATCCCTAGCTCACATCCTGACACTACCACTGGCCTGGAACCTGACTCTGTCCCGAGCTAACGTCCTGCCCCTTATCCTCACCGAAGCCGTAATGCTCTCCCTAACTAAGGCCCAGACTAGTCCTAATTAAGGCCCTGACACTGTCCCTAACTAAGGCCCGGAATCTATCTCTAATATAGGCCCTGCTGCCGGCAATAACTAAAATCCGGACACTATCCTGAGCTAATATCCTGACCCATTTCTAACCAAGGTCCTGACACCGTCCCTAAGAAAGCCCTGTCGCTGTTCCTAAGTGAAGACCTGAGGCTGTCCGTAACTCAGTCCCTGAAGCTATGCCTAACTGAGGCCTTGACGCTGTGACTAACTCACGCCCTGATCATGTCTGTAACTAAGACACTAATGCTGATGCAACAAAGGCCCTGATACTGCTCCTACATCATGCCCTGACAGTGTCCCCAGCTATGGGCCTGACGCTAGGCCTCACTCAGGCCCTGTTGCTCTCCCAGAGTCAGGCACTGATGCTGTCCCTACCTGAAGCCCTGACACGGGTCCTAAATAAGGCCCTGATACTGTAACTAAGCTCTTGACACTATCCCTAGGTCATTTCCTGACACGATCCCTAAACTTTACCCTAACCCTGTCCCTAGCAAATGTCCTGCCTCTTATGCTAACTAAAGCCCTTATGCTGTGACTACCTCAGGCCCTGAATTTAGTCCCAAGGCTGTGATACTGTCCCTAACTAAGGCCCTAACACTATTCCTAACTCAGGCCCTGACACTGTACCTAACAGAGGCCCAGATGCTAGTACTAACTAAGGCCTTGACACTGTCCCTAACTAAGGCCCTGCTGCCATCAATATCTAATGTCCTGACACTATCCTGAGGTAATTTCCGGACCCATCTCTTACCAAGCTCCTGAAACTGTCCCTAAGTAAGCCCTGACGCTGTCCCTAAGGGAGGCCCTAAGGCTGTCCCTAACAGAGGCCCTGAGAATGTCTTTAACAAAGCCCCTGAGGCTGATCCTACCAAGGCCCTTATGCTGCTCCTAAGTCATGCCCTGATACTATCCCTAGCTAAGGCTCTGACACTAGGCCTCACTCAAGCCCTGTCGCTCTCCCTAAGTCAGGCTTTGACACGATCCCTACCTGAAGCCCTGACACTGGTCCTAAATTAGACCCTGATGCACTAAGTAACTAAGGTCTTGACACTATCCCTAGGTCATGCCCTGACACAATCCCTAGACCTTAACCTAACCTTGTCTTTAACTAATGTTGAGCTTCTTATGCTAAATAAATCCCTGATGCTGTTCCTAACTAAGTCCCTAAAATTAGTCCCGAGGCCGTGACCCTGGCCCTAACTGAGGCCTGGAAGCTCCTCCTAACTCAGGTCCTGACACTGTCCCTAACTAAGGCCCTGACACTACACCTAACTCAGTCCCTGACACTGTACCTAACAAAGGCTCTGATGCTAGTCCTAAGTCAGGCTGAGACACTGTCTCTAAGGCCCTGCTGCAGTCAATATCTAAAGTCCTGACATTATCCCGAGCTAATATCCTGACCCATGTCTTACCAAGGTCCTGAAACTGTCCCAAAGGAAGCCCTGACGCTGTCCCTAAGTGAGGCCCTGAGGCGGTCCCTAACAGAGGCCCTGAGAATGTCTTTAACGAAGACCCTAATGCTGATCCTACAGAGGCCCTTATACGGCTCCTAAGTCATGCCCTGACACTGCCCCTAACTCAGGCCCTAAAGATAGGCCTCACTTAGGCCCTGTTGCCGTACCTTAGTTAGGCTCTGACGCTGTCCGTACGTGAAGCCCTGGCACTGGTCCTGATGAAGGCCCTGACGCTGGTCCTAACTAAGGCCCTGATGCTCTCAATAACGAAGGTCTTCACCCTATCCCTAGCTCACATCCTGACACTACCACTGGCCTGGAACCTGACTCTGTCCCGAGCTAACGTCCTGCCCCTTATCCTCACCGAAGCCGTAATGCTCTCCCTAACTAAGGCCCAGACTAGTCCTAATTAAGGCCCTGACACTGTCCTTAACTAAGGCCCGGAATCTATCTCTAATATAGGCCTTGCTGCCGGTAATAACTAAAATCCGGACACTATCCTGAGCTAATATCCTGACCCATTTCTAACCAAGGTCCTGACACCGTCCCTAAGAAAGCCCTGCCGCTGTTCCTAAGTGAAGACCTGAGGCTGTCCGTAACTCAGTCCCTGAAGCTATGCCTAACTGAGGCCTTGACGCTGTGACTAACTCAGGCCCTGATCATGTCTGTAACTAAGACACTAATGCTGATGCAACAAAGGCCCTGATGCTGCTCCTACATCATGCCCTGACAGTGTCCCCAGCTATGGGCCTGACGCTAAGCCTCACTCAGGCCCTGTTGCTCTCCCAGAGTCAGGCACTGACGCTGTCCCTACCTGAAGCCCTGACACGGGTCCTAAATAAGGCCCTGATACTGTAACTAAGCTCTTGACACTATCCCTAGGTCATTTCCTGACACGATCCCTAAACTTTACCCTAACCCTGTCCCTAGCAAATGTCCTGCCTCTTATGCTAACTAAAGCCCTTAGGCTGTGACTACCTCAGGCCCTGAATTTAGTCCCAAGGCCGTGATACTGTCCCTAACTAAGGCCCTAACACTATTCCTAACTCAGGCCCTGACACTGTACCTAACAGAGGCCCAGATGCTAGTACTAACTAAGGCCTTGACACTGTCCCTAACTAAGGCCCTGCTGCCATCAATATCTAATGTCCTGACACTATCCTGAGGTAATTTCCGGACCCATCTCTTACCAAGCTCCTGAAACTGTCCCTAAGTAAGCCCTGACGCTGTCCCTAAGGGAGGCCCTAAGGCTGTCCCTAACAGAGGCCCTGAGAATGTCTTTAACAAAGCCCCTGAGGCTGATCCTACCAAGGCCCTTATGCTGCTCCTAAGTCATGCCCTGATACTATCCCTAGCTAAGGCTCTGACACTAGGCCTCACTCAAGCCCTGTCGCTCTCCCTAAGTCAGGCTCTGACGCTATCCCTACCTGAAGCCCTGACACTGGTCCTAAATTAGGCCCTGATGCCCTAAGTAACTAAGGTCTTGACACTATCCCTAGGTCATGCCCTGACACAATCCCTAGACCTTAACCTAACCTTGTCTTTAACTAATGTTGAGCTTCTTATGCTAAAAAAATCCCTGATGCTGTTCCTAACTAAGGCCCTAAAATTAGTCCCGAGGCCGTGACCCTGGCCCTAACTGAGGCCTGGAGGCTCGTCCTAACTCAGGCCCTGACACTGTACCTAACAAAGGCTCTGATGCTAGTCCTAAGTCAGGCTGAGACACTGTCTCTAAGGCCCTGCTGCAGTCAATATCTAAAGTCCTGACATTATCCCGAGCTAATATCCTGACCCATGTCTTACCAAGGTCCTGAAACTGTCCCAAAGTAAGTCCTGACGCTGTCCCTAAGTGAGGCCCTGAGGCGGTCCCTAACAGAGGCCCTGAGAATGTCTTTAACGAAGTCCCTAATGCTGATCCTACAGAGGCCCTTATACGGCTCCTAAGTCATGCCCTGACACTGCCCCTAACTCAGGCCCTAAAGATAGGCCTCACTTAGGCCCCGTTGCCGTACCTTAGTTAGGCTCTGACGCTGTCCGTACGTGAAGCCCTGACACTGGTCCTGATGAAGGCCCTGACGCTGGTCCTAACTAAGGCCCTGATGCTCTCAATAACTAAGGTCTTCACCCTATCCCTAGCTCACATCCTGACACTACCACTGGCCTGGAACCTGACTCTGTCCCGAGCTAACGTCCTGCCCCTTATCCTCACCGAAGCCGTAATGCTCTCCCTAACTAAGGCCCAGACTAGTCCTAATTAAGGCCCTGACACTGTCCCTAACTAAGGCCCGGAATCTATCTCTAATATAGGCCCTGCTGCCGGCAATAACTAAAATCCGGACACTATCCTGAGCTAATATCTTGACCCATTTCTAACCAAGGTCCTGACACCGTCCCTAAGAAAGCCCTGTCGCTGTTCCTAAGTGAAGACCTGAGGCTGTCCGTAACTCAGTCCCTGAAGCTATGCCTAACTGAGGCCTTGACGCTGTGACTAACTCACGCCCTGATCATGTCTGTAACTAAGACACTAATGCTGATGCAACAAAGGCCCTGATGCTGCTCCTACATCATGCCCTGACAGTGTCCCCAGCTATGGGCCTGACGCTAGGCCTCACTCAGGCCCTGTTGCTCTCCCAGAGTCAGGCACTGATGCTGTCCCTACCTGAAGCCCTGACACGGGTCCTAAATAAGGCCCTGATACTGTAACTAAGCTCTTGACACTATCCCTAGGTCATTTCCTGACACGATCCCTAAACTTTACCCTAACCCTGTCCCTAGCAAATGTCCTGCCTCTTATGCTAACTAAAGCCCTTATGCTGTGACTACCTCAGGCCCTGAATTTAGTCCCAAGGCTGTGATACTGTCCCTAACTAAGGCCCTAACACTATTGTTATCTCAGGCCCTGACTCTGTACCTAACAGAGGCCCAGATGCTAGTACTAACTAAGGCCTTGACACTGTCCCTAACTAAGGCCCTGCTGCCGTCAATATCTAATGTCCTGACACTATCCTGAGGTAATTTCCGGACCCATCTCTTACCAAGCTCCTGAAACTGTCCCTAAGTAAGCCCTGACGCTGTCCCTAAGGGAGGCCCTAAGGCTGTCCCTAACAGAGGCCCTGATAATATCTTTAACAAAGCCCCTGAGGCTGATCCTACCAAGGCCCTTATGCTGCTCCTAAGTCATGCCCTGATACTATCCCTAGCTAAGGCTCTGACACTAGGCCTCACTCAAGCCCTGTCGCTCTCCCTAAGTCAGGCTCTGACGCTATCCCTACCTGAAGCCCTGACACTGGTCCTAAATTAGGCCCTGATGCCCTAAGTAACTAAGGTCTTGACACTATCCCTAGGTCATGCCCTGACACAATCCCTAGACCTTAACCTAACCTTGTCTTTAACTAATGTTGAGCTTCTTATGCTAAATAAATCCCTGATGATGTTCCTAACTAAGGCCCTAAAATTAGTCCTGAGGCCGTGACCCTGGCCCTAACTGAGGCCTGGAGGCTCGTCCTAACTCAGGCCCTGACACTGTCCCTAACTAAGGCCCTGACACTACACCGAACTCAGTCCCTGACACTGTACCTAACAAAGGCTCTGATGCTAGTCCTAAGTCAGGCTGAGACACTGTCTCTAAGGCCCTGCTGCAGTCAATATCTAAAGTCCTGACATTATCCCGAGCTAATATCCTGACCCATGTCTTACCAAGGTCCTGAAACTGTCCCAAAGTAAGTCCTGACGCTGTCCCTAAGTGAGGCCCTGAGGCGGTCCCTAACAGAGGCCCTGAGAATGTCTTTAACGAAGTCCCTAATGCTGATCCTACAGAGGCCCTTATACGGCTCCTAAGTCATGCCCTGACACTGCCCCTAACTCAGGCCCTAAAGATAGCCCTCACTTAGGCCCTGTTGCCGTACCTTAGGTAGGCTCTGACGCTGTCCATACGTGAAGCCCTGACACTGGTCCTGATGAAGGCCCTGACGCTGGTCCTAACTAAGGCCCTGATGCTCTCAATAACTAAGGTCTTCACCCTATCCCTAGCTCACATCCTGACACTACCACTGGCCTGGAACCTGACTCTGTCCCGAGCTAACGTCCTGCCCCTTATCCTCACTGAAGCCGTAATGCTCTCCCTAACTAAGGCCCAGACGAGTCCTAATTAAGGCCCTGACACTGTCCCTAACTAAGGCCCGGAATCTATCTCTAATATAGGCCCTGCTGCCGGCAATAACTAAAATCCGGACACTATCCTGAGCTAATATCCTGACCCATTTCTAACCAAGGTCCTGACACCGTCCCTAAGAAAGCCCTGTCGCTGTTCCTAAGTGAAGACCTGAGGCTGTCCGTAACTCAGTCCCTGAAGCTATGCCTAACTGAGGCCTTGACGCTGTGACTAACTCAGGCCCTGATCATGTCTGTAACTAAGACACTAATGCTGATGCAACAAAGGCCCTGATGCTGCTCCTACATCATGCCCTGACAGTGTCCCCAGCTATGGGCCTGACGCTAGGCCTCACTCAGGCCCTGTTGCTCTCCCAGAGTCAGGCACTGACGCTGTCCCTACCTGAAGCCCTGACACGGGTCCTAAATAAGGCCCTGATACTGTAACTAAGCTCTTGACACTATCCCTAGGTCATTTCCTGACACGATCCCTAAACTTTACCCTAACCCTGTCCCTAGCAAATGTCCTGCCTCTTATGCTAACTAAAGCCATTATGCTGTGACTACCTCAGGCCCTGAATTTAGTCCCAAGGCCGTGATACTGTCCCTAACTAAGGCCCTAACACTATTCCTAACTCAGGCCCTGACACTGTACCTAACAGAGGCCCAGATGCTAGTACTAACTAAGGCCTTGACACTGTCCCTAACTAAGGCCCTGCTGCCGTCAATATCTAATGTCCTGACACTATCCTGAGGTAATTTCCGGACCCATCTCTTACCAAGGTCCTGAAACTGTCCCTAAGTAAGCCCTGACGCTGTCCCTAAGGGAGGCCCTAAGGCTGTCCCTAACAGAGGCCCTGATAATGTCTTTAACAAAGCCCCTGAGGCTGATCCTACCAAGGCCCTTATGCTGCTCCTAAGTCATGCCCTGATACTATCCCTAGCTAAGGCTCTGACACTAGGCCTCACTCAAGCCCTGTCGCTCTCCCTAAGTCAGGCTCTGACGCTATCCCTACCTGAAGCCCTGACGCTGGTCCCAAATTAGGCCCTGATGCCCTAAGTAACTAAGGTCTTGACACTATCCCTAGGTCATGCCCTGACACAATCCTTAGACCTTAACCTAACCTTGTCTTTAACTAATGTTGAGCTTCTTATGCTAAATAAATCCCTGATGCAGTTCCTAACTAAGGCCCTAAAATTAGTCCCGAGGCCGTGGCCCTGGCCCTAACTGAGGCCTGGAGGCTCGTCCTAACTCAGGCCCTGACACTGTCCCTAACTAAGGCCCTGACACTACACCTAACTCAGTCCCTGACACTGTACCTAACAAAGGCTCTGATGCTAGTCCTAAGTCAGGCTGAGACACTGTCTCTAAGGCCCTGCTGCAGTCAATATCTAAAGTCCTGACATTATCCCGAGCTAATATCCTGACCCATGTCTTACCAAGGTCCTGAAACTGTCCCAAAGTAAGTCCTGACGCTGTCCCTAAGTGAGGCCCTGAGGCGGTCCCTAACAGAGGCCCTGAGAATGTCTTTAACGAAGACCCTAATGCTGATCCTACAGAGGCCCTTATACTGCTCCTAAGTCATGCCCTGACACTGTCCCTAACTCAGGCCCTAAAGATAGGCCTCACTTAGGCCCTGTTGCCGTACCTTAGTTAGGCTCTGACGCTGTCCGTACGTGAAGCCCTGACACTGGTCCTGATGAAGGCCCTGACGCTGGTCCTAACTAAGGCCCTGATGCTCTCAATAACTAAGGTCTTCACCCTATCCCTAGCTCACATCCTGACACTACCACTGGCCTGGAACCTGACTCTGTCCCGAGCTAACGTCCTGCCCCTTATCCTCACCGAAGCCGTAATGCTCTCCCTAACTAAGGCCCAGACTAGTCCTAATTAAGGCCCTGACACTGTCCCTAACTAAGGCCCGGAATCTATCTCTAATATAGGCCCTGCTGCCGGCAATAACTAAAATCCGGACACTATCCTGAGCTAATATCCTGACCCATTTCTAACCAAGGTCCTGACACCGTCCCTAAGAAAGCCCTGTCGCTGTTCCTAAGGGAAGACCTGAGGCTGTCCGTAACTCAGTCCCTGAAGCTATGCCTAACTGAGGCCTTGACGCTGTGACTAACTCAGGCCCTGATCATGTCTGTAACTAAGACACTAATGCTGATGCAACAAAGGCCCTGATGCTGCTCCTACATCATGCCCTGACAGTGTCCCCAGCTATGGGCCTGACGCTAGGCCTCACTCAGGCCCTGTTGCTCTCCCAGAGTCAGGCACTGACGCTGTCCCTACCTCAAGCCCTGACACGGGTCCTAAATAAGGCCCTGATACTGTAACTAAGCTCTTGACACTATCCCTAGGTCATTTCCTGACACGATCCCTAAACTTTACCCTAACCCTGTCCCTAGCAAATGTCCTGCCTCTTATGCTAACTAAAGCCCTTATGCTGTGACTACCTCAGGCCCTGAATTTAGTCCCAAGGCCGTGATACTGTCCCTAACTAAGGCCCTAACACTATTCCTAGCTCAGGCCCTGACACTGTACCTAACAGAGGCCCAGATGCTAGTACTAACTAAGGCCTTGACACTGTCCCTAACTAAGGCCCTGCTGCCATCAATATCTAATGTCCTGACACTATCCTGAGGTAATTTCCGGACCCATCTCTTACCAAGCTCCTGAAACTGTCCCTAAGTAAGCCCTGACGCTGTCCCTAAGGGAGGCCCTAAGGCTGTCCCTAACAGAGGCCCTGATAATGTCTTTAACAAAGCCCCTGAGGCTGATCCTACCAAGGCCCTTATGCTGCTCCTAAGTCATGCCCTGATACTATCCCTAGCTAAGGCTCTGACACTAGGCCTCACTCAAGCCCTGTGGCTCTCCCTAAATCATGCTCTGACGCTATCCCTACCTGAAGCCCTGACACTGGTCCTAAATTAGGCCCTGATGCCCTAAGTAACTAAGGTCTTGACACTATCCCTAGGTCATGCCCTGACACAATCCCTAGACCTTAACCTAACCTTGTCTTTAACTAATGTTGAGCTTCTTATGCTAAATAAATCCCTGATGCAGTTCCTAACTAAGGCCCTAAAATTAGTCCCGAGGCCGTGACCCTGGCCCTAACTGAGGCCTGGAGGCTCGTCCTAACTCAGGCCCTGACCCTGTCCCTAACTAAGGCCCTGACACTACACCTAACTCAGTCCCTGACACTGTACCTAACAAAGGCTCTGATGCTAGTCCTAAGTCAGGCTGAGACACTGTCTCTAAGGCCCTGCTGCAGTCAATATCTAAAGTCCTGACATTATCCCGAGCTAATATCCTGACCCATGTCTTACCAAGGTCCTGAAACTGTCCCAAAGGAAGGCCTCACGCTGTCCCTAAGTGAGGCCCTGAGGCGGTCCCTAACAGAGGCCCTGAGAATGTCTTTAACGAAGACCCTAATGCTGATCCTACAGAGGCCTTTATACTGCTCCTAAGTCATGCCCTGACACTGTCGTTAACTCAGGCCCTAAAGATAGGCCTCACTTAGGCCCTGTTGCCGTACCTTAGTTAGGCTCTGACGCTGTCCGTACGTGAAGCCCTGACACTGGTCCTGATGAAAGCCCTGCCGCCGGTCCTAAGTAAGGCCCTGATGCTCTCAATAACTAAGGTCTTCACCCTATCCCTAGCTCACATCCTGACACTACCACTGGCCTGGAACCTGACTCTGTCCCGAGCTAATGTCCTGCCCCTTATCCTCACCGAAGCCGTAATGCTCTCCCTAACTAAGGCCCAGACTAGTCCTAATTAAGGCCCTGACACTGTCCCTAACTAAGGCCCGGAATCTATCTCTAATATAGGCCCTGCTGCCGGCAATAACTAAAATCCGGACACTATCCTGAGCTAATATCCTGACCCATTTCTAACCAAGGTCCTGACACCATCCCTAAGAAGGCCCTGTCGCTGTTCCTAAGTGAAGACCTGAGGCTGTCCGTAACTCAGTCCCTGAAGCTATGCCTAACTGAGGCCTTGACGCTGTGACTAACTCAGGCCCTGATCATGTCTGTAACTACGACACTAATGCTGATGCAACAAAGGCCCTGATGCTGCTCCTACATCATGCCCTGACAGTGTCCCCAGCTATGGGCCTGACGCTAGGCCTCACTCAGGCCCTGTTGCTCTCCCAGAGTCAGGCACTGACGCTGTCCCTACCTGAAGCCCTGACACGGGTCCTAAATAAGGCCCTGATACTGTAACTAAGCTCTTGACACTATCCCTAGGTCATTTCCTGACACGATCCCTAAACTTTACCCTAACCCTGTCCCTAGCAAATGTCCTGCCTCTTATGCTAACTAAAGCCCTTAGGCTGTGACTACCTCAGGCCCTGAATTTAGTCCCAAGGCCGTGATACTGTCCCTAACTAAGGCCCTAACACTATTCCTAACTCAGGCCCTGACACTGTACCTAACAGAGGCCCAGATGCTAGTACTAACTAATGCCTTGACACTGTCCCTAACTAAGGCCCTGCTGCCGTCAATATCTAATGTCCTGACACTATCCTGAGTTAATTTCCGGACCCATCTCTTACCAAGGTCCTGAAACTGTCCCTAAGTAAGCCCTGACGCTGTCCCTAAGGGAGGCCCTAAGGCTGCCCCTAACAGAGGCCCTGAAAATGTCTTTAACAAAGCCCCTCCCTGAGGCTGATCCTACCAAGGTCCTTATGCTGCTCCTAAGTCATGCCCTGATACTATCCCTAGCTAAGGCTCTGACACTAGGCCTCACTCAAGCCCTGTCGCTCTCCCTAAGTCAGGCTCTGACGCTATCCCTACCTGAAGCCCTGACACTGGTCCTAAATTAGGCCCTGATGCCCTAAGTAACTAAGGTCTTGACACTATCCCTAGGTCATGCCCTGACACAATCCCTAGACCTTAACCTAACCTTGTCTTTAACTAATGTTGAGCTTCTTATGCTAAAAAAATCCCTGATGCTGTTCCTAACTAAGGCACTAAAATTAGTCCCGAGGCCGTGACCCTGGCCCTAACTGAGGCCTGGAGGCTCGTCCTAACTCAGGCCCTGACACTGTACCTAACAAAGGCTCTGATGCTAGTCCTAAGTCAGGCTGAGACACTGTCTCTAAGGCCCTGCTGCAGTCAATATCTAAAGTCCTGACATTATCCCGAGCTAATATCCTGACCCATGTCTTACCAAGGTCCTGAAACTGTCCCAAAGTAAGTCCTGACGCTGTCCCTAAGTGAGGCCCTGAGGCGGTCCCTAACAGAGGCCCTGAGAATGTCTTTAACGAAGTCCCTAATGCTGATCCTACAGAGGCCCTTATACGGCTCCTAAGTCATGCCCTGACACTGCCCCTAACTCAGGCCCTAAAGATAGGCCTCACTTAGGCCCCGTTGCCGTACCTTAGTTAGGCTCTGACGCTGTCCGTACGTGAAGCCCTGACACTGGTCCTGATGAAGGCCCTGACGCTGGTCCTAACTAAGGCCCTGATGCTCTCAATAACTAAGGTCTTCACCCTATCCCTAGCTCACATCCTGACACTACCACTGGCCTGGAACCTGACTCTGTCCCGAGCTAACGTCCTGCCCCTTATCCTCACCGAAGCCGTAATGCTCTCCCTAACTAAGGCCCAGACTAGTCCTAATTAAGGCCCTGACACTGTCCCTAACTAAGGCCCGGAATCTATCTCTAATATAGGCCCTGCTGCCGGCAATAACTAAAATCCGGACACTATCCTGAGCTAATATCTTGACCCATTTCTAACCAAGGTCCTGACACCGTCCCTAAGAAAGCCCTGTCGCTGTTCCTAAGTGAAGACCTGAGGCTGTCCGTAACTCAGTCCCTGAAGCTATGCCTAACTGAGGCCTTGACGCTGTGACTAACTCACGCCCTGATCATGTCTGTAACTAAGACACTAATGCTGATGCAACAAAGGCCCTGATGCTGCTCCTACATCATGCCCTGACAGTGTCCCCAGCTATGGGCCTGACGCTAGGCCTCACTCAGGCCCTGTTGCTCTCCCAGAGTCAGGCACTGATGCTGTCCCTACCTGAAGCCCTGACACGGGTCCTAAATAAGGCCCTGATACTGTAACTAAGCTCTTGACACTATCCCTAGGTCATTTCCTGACACGATCCCTAAACTTTACCCTAACCCTGTCCCTAGCAAATGTCCTGCCTCTTATGCTAACTAAAGCCCTTATGCTGTGACTACCTCAGGCCCTGAATTTAGTCCCAAGGCTGTGATACTGTCCCTAACTAAGGCCCTAACACTATTGTTATCTCAGGCCCTGACTCTGTACCTAACAGAGGCCCAGATGCTAGTACTAACTAAGGCCTTGACACTGTCCCTAACTAAGGCCCTGCTGCCGTCAATATCTAATGTCCTGACACTATCCTGAGGTAATTTCCGGACCCATCTCTTACCAAGCTCCTGAAACTGTCCCTAAGTAAGCCCTGACGCTGTCCCTAAGGGAGGCCCTAAGGCTGTCCCTAACAGAGGCCCTGATAATATCTTTAACAAAGCCCCTGAGGCTGATCCTACCAAGGCCCTTATGCTGCTCCTAAGTCATGCCCTGATACTATCCCTAGCTAAGGCTCTGACACTAGGCCTCACTCAAGCCCTGTCGCTCTCCCTAAGTCAGGCTCTGACGCTATCCCTACCTGAAGCCCTGACACTGGTCCTAAATTAGGCCCTGATGCCCTAAGTAACTAAGGTCTTGACACTATCCCTAGGTCATGCCCTGACACAATCCCTAGACCTTAACCTAACCTTGTCTTTAACTAATGTTGAGCTTCTTATGCTAAATAAATCCCTGATGATGTTCCTAACTAAGGCCCTAAAATTAGTCCTGAGGCCGTGACCCTGGCCCTAACTGAGGCCTGGAGGCTCGTCCTAACTCAGGCCCTGACACTGTCCCTAACTAAGGCCCTGACACTACACCGAACTCAGTCCCTGACACTGTACCTAACAAAGGCTCTGATGCTAGTCCTAAGTCAGGCTGAGACACTGTCTCTAAGGCCCTGCTGCAGTCAATATCTAAAGTCCTGACATTATCCCGAGCTAATATCCTGACCCATGTCTTACCAAGGTCCTGAAACTGTCCCAAAGTAAGTCCTGACGCTGTCCCTAAGTGAGGCCCTGAGGCGGTCCCTAACAGAGGCCCTGAGAATGTCTTTAACGAAGTCCCTAATGCTGATCCTACAGAGGCCCTTATACGGCTCCTAAGTCATGCCCTGACACTGCCCCTAACTCAGGCCCTAAAGATAGGCCTCACTTAGGCCCCGTTGCCGTACCTTAGTTAGGCTCTGACGCTGTCCATACGTGAAGCCCTGACACTGGTCCTGATGAAGGCCCTGACGCTGGTCCTAACTAAGGCCCTGATGCTCTCAATAACTAAGGTCTTCACCCTATCCCTAGCTCACATCCTGACACTACCACTGGCCTGGAACCTGACTCTGTCCCGAGCTAACGTCCTGCCCCTTATCCTCACTGAAGCCGTAATGCTCTCCCTAACTAAGGCCCAGACGAGTCCTAATTAAGGCCCTGACACTGTCCCTAACTAAGGCCCGGAATCTATCTCTAATATAGGCCCTGCTGCCGGCAATAACTAAAATCCGGACACTATCCTGAGCTAATATCCTGACCCATTTCTAACCAAGGTCCTGACACCGTCCCTAAGAAAGCCCTGTCGCTGTTCCTAAGTGAAGACCTGAGGCTGTCCGTAACTCAGTCCCTGAAGCTATGCCTAACTGAGGCCTTGACGCTGTGACTAACTCAGGCCCTGATCATGTCTGTAACTAAGACACTAATGCTGATGCAACAAAGGCCCTGATGCTGCTCCTACATCATGCCCTGACAGTGTCCCCAGCTATGGGCCTGACGCTAGGCCTCACTCAGGCCCTGTTGCTCTCCCAGAGTCAGGCACTGACGCTGTCCCTACCTCAAGCCCTGACACGGGTCCTAAATAAGGCCCTGATACTGTAACTAAGCTCTTGACACTATCCCTAGGTCATTTCCTGACACGATCCCTAAACTTTACCCTAACCCTGTCCCTAGCAAATGTCCTGCCTCTTATGCTAACTAAAGCCATTATGCTGTGACTACCTCAGGCCCTGAATTTAGTCCCAAGGCCGTGATACTGTCCCTAACTAAGGCCCTAACACTATTCCTAACTCAGGCCCTGACACTGTACCTAACAGAGGCCCAGATGCTAGTACTAACTAAGGCCTTGACACTGTCCCTAACTAAGGCCCTGCTGCCGTCAATATCTAATGTCCTGACACTATCCTGAGGTAATTTCCGGACCCATCTCTTACCAAGGTCCTGAAACTGTCCCTAAGTAAGCCCTGACGCTGTCCCTAAGGGAGGCCCTAAGGCTGTCCCTAACAGAGGCCCTGATAATGTCTTTAACAAAGCCCCTGAGGCTGATCCTACCAAGGCCCTTATGCTGCTCCTAAGTCATGCCCTGATACTATCCCTAGCTAAGGCTCTGACACTAGGCCTCACTCAAGCCCTGTCGCTCTCCCTAAGTCAGGCTCTGACGCTATCCCTACCTGAAGCCCTGACGCTGGTCCCAAATTAGGCCCTGATGCCCTAAGTAACTAAGGTCTTGACACTATCCCTAGGTCATGCCCTGACACAATCCTTAGACCTTAACCTAACCTTGTCTTTAACTAATGTTGAGCTTCTTATGCTAAATAAATCCCTGATGCAGTTCCTAACTAAGGCCCTAAAATTAGTCCCGAGGCCGTGGCCCTGGCCCTAACTGAGGCCTGGAGGCTCGTCCTAACTCAGGCCCTGACACTGTCCCTAACTAAGGCCCTGACACTACACCTAACTCAGTCCCTGACACTGTACCTAACAAAGGCTCTGATGCTAGTCCTAAGTCAGGCTGAGACACTGTCTCTAAGGCCCTGCTGCAGTAAATATCTAAAGTCCTGACATTATCCCGAGCTAATATCCTGACCCATGTCTTACCAAGGTCCTGAAACTGTCCCAAAGTAAGTCCTGACGCTGTCCCTAAGTGAGGCCCTGAGGCGGTCCCTAACAGAGGCCCTGAGAATGTCTTTAACGAAGACCCTAATGCTGATCCTACAGAGGCCCTTATACTGCTCCTAAGTCATGCCCTGACACTGTCCCTAACTCAGGCCCTAAAGATAGGCCTCACTTAGGCCCTGTTGCCGTACCTTAGTTAGGCTCTGACGCTGTCCGTACGTGAAGCCCTGACACTGGTCCTGATGAAGGCCCTGACGCTGGTCCTAACTAAGGCCCTGATGCTCTCAATAACTAAGGTCTTCACCCTATCCCTAGCTCACATCCTGACACTACCACTGGCCTGGAACCTGACTCTGTCCCGAGCTAACGTCCTGCCCCTTATCCTCACCGAAGCCGTAATGCTCTCCCTAACTAAGGCCCAGACTAGTCCTAATTAAGGCCCTGACACTGTCCCTAACTAAGGCCCGGAATCTATCTCTAATATAGGCCCTGCTGCCGGCAATAACTAAAATCCGGACACTATCCTGAGCTAATATCCTGACCCATTTCTAACCAAGGTCCTGACACCGTCCCTAAGAAAGCCCTGTCGCTGTTCCTAAGGGAAGACCTGAGGCTGTCCGTAACTCAGTCCCTGAAGCTATGCCTAACTGAGGCCTTGACGCTGTGACTAACTCAGGCCCTGATCATGTCTGTAACTAAGACACTAATGCTGATGCAACAAAGGCCCTGATGCTGCTCCTACATCATGCCCTGACAGTGTCCCCAGCTATGGGCCTGACGCTAGGCCTCACTCAGGCCCTGTTGCTCTCCCAGAGTCAGGCACTGACGCTGTCCCTACCTGAAGCCCTGACACGGGTCCTAAATAAGGCCCTGATACTGTAACTAAGCTCTTGACACTATCCCTAGGTCATTTCCTGACACGATCCCTAAACTTTACCCTAACCCTGTCCCTAGCAAATGTCCTGCCTCTTATGCTAACTAAAGCCCTTATGCTGTGACTACCTCAGGCCCTGAATTTAGTCCCAAGGCCGTGATACTGTCCCTAACTAAGGCCCTAACACTATTCCTAGCTCAGGCCCTGACACTGTACCTAACAGAGGCCCAGATGCTAGTACTAACTAAGGCCTTGACACTGTCCCTAACTAAGGCCCTGCTGCCATCAATATCTAATGTCCTGACACTATCCTGAGGTAATTTCCGGACCCATCTCTTACCAAGCTCCTGAAACTGTCCCTAAGTAAGCCCTGACGCTGTCCCTAAGGGAGGCCCTAAGGCTGTCCCTAACAGAGGCCCTGATAATGTCTTTAACAAAGCCCCTGAGGCTGATCCTACCAAGGCCCTTATGCTGCTCCTAAGTCATGCCCTGATACTATCCCTAGCTAAGGCTCTGACACTAGGCCTCACTCAAGCCCTGTGGCTCTCCCTAAATCATGCTCTGACGCTATCCCTACCTGAAGCCCTGACACTGGTCCTAAATTAGGCCCTGATGCCCTAAGTAACTAAGGTCTTGACACTATCCCTAGGTCATGCCCTGACACAATCCCTAGACCTTAACCTAACCTTGTCTTTAACTAATGTTGAGCTTCTTATGCTAAATAAATCCCTGATGCAGTTCCTAACTAAGGCCCTAAAATTAGTCCCGAGGCCGTGACCCTGGCCCTAACTGAGGCCTGGAGGCTCGTCCTAACTCAGGCCCTGACCCTGTCCCTAACTAAGTCCCTGACACTACACCTAACTCAGTCCCTGACACTGTACCTAACAAAGGCTCTGATGCTAGTCCTAAGTCAGGCTGAGACACTGTCTCTAAGGCCCTGCTGCAGTCAATATCTAAAGTCCTGACATTATCCCGAGCTAATATCCTGACCCATGTCTTACCAAGGTCCTGAAACTGTCCCAAAGGAAGGCCTCACGCTGTCCCTAAGTGAGGCCCTGAGGCGGTCCCTAACAGAGGCCCTGAGAATGTCTTTAACGAAGACCCTAATGCTGATCCTACAGAGGCCTTTATACTGCTCCTAAGTCATGCCCTGACACTGTCGTTAACTCAGGCCCTAAAGATAGGCCTCACTTAGGCCCTGTTGCCGTACCTTAGTTAGGCTCTGACGCTGTCCGTACGTGAAGCCCTGACACTGGTCCTGATGAAAGCCCTGCCGCCGGTCCTAAGTAAGGCCCTGATGCTCTCAATAACTAAGGTCTTCACCCTATCCCTAGCTCACATCCTGACACTACCACTGGCCTGGAACCTGACTCTGTCCCGAGCTAATGTCCTGCCCCTTATCCTCACCGAAGCCGTAATGCTCTCCCTAACTAAGGCCCAGACTAGTCCTAATTAAGGCCCTGACACTGTCCCTAACTAAGGCCCGGAATCTATCTCTAATATAGGCCCTGCTGCCGGCAATAACTAAAATCCGGACACTATCCTGAGCTAATATCCTGACCCATTTCTAACCAAGGTCCTGACACCATCCCTAAGAAGGCCCTGTCGCTGTTCCTAAGTGAAGACCTGAGGCTGTCCGTAACTCAGTCCCTGAAGCTATGCCTAACTGAGGCCTTGACGCTGTGACTAACTCAGGCCCTGATCATGTCTGTAACTACGACACTAATGCTGATGCAACAAAGGCCCTGATGCTGCTCCTACATCATGCCCTGACAGTGTCCCCAGCTATGGGCCTGACGCTAGGCCTCACTCAGGCCCTGTTGCTCTCCCAGAGTCAGGCACTGACGCTGTCCCTACCTGAAGCCCTGACACGGGTCCTAAATAAGGCCCTGATACTGTAACTAAGCTCTTGACACTATCCCTAGGTCATTTCCTGACACGATCCCTAAACTTTACCCTAACCCTGTCCCTAGCAAATGTCCTGCCTCTTATGCTAACTAAAGCCCTTAGGCTGTGACTACCTCAGGCCCTGAATTTAGTCCCAAGGCCGTGATACTGTCCCTAACTAAGGCCCTAACACTATTCCTAACTCAGGCCCTGACACTGTACCTAACAGAGGCCCAGATGCTAGTACTAACTAATGCCTTGACACTGTCCCTAACTAAGGCCCTGCTGCCGTCAATATCTAATGTCCTGACACTATCCTGAGTTAATTTCCGGACCCATCTCTTACCAAGGTCCTGAAACTGTCCCTAAGTAAGCCCTGACGCTGTCCCTAAGGGAGGCCCTAAGGCTGCCCCTAACAGAGGCCCTGAAAATGTCTTTAACAAAGCCCCTCCCTGAGGCTGATCCTACCAAGGTCCTTATGCTGCTCCTAAGTCATGCCCTGATACTATCCCTAGCTAAGGCTCTGACACTAGGCCTCACTCAAGCCCTGTCGCTCTCCCTAAGTCAGGCTCTGACGCTATCCCTACCTGAAGCCCTGACACTGGTCCTAAATTAGGCCCTGATGCCCTAAGTAACTAAGGTCTTGACACTATCCCTAGGTCATGCCCTGACACAATCCCTAGACCTTAACCTAACCTTGTCTTTAACTAATGTTGAGCTTCTTATGCTAAAAAAATCCCTGATGCTGTTCCTAACTAAGGCACTAAAATTAGTCCCGAGGCCGTGACCCTGGCCCTAACTGAGGCCTGGAGGCTCGTCCTAACTCAGGCCCTGACACTGTCCCTAACTAAGGCCCTGACACTACACCTAACTCAGTCCCTGACACTGTACCTAACAAAGGCTCTGATGCGAGTCCTAAGTCAGGCTGAGACACTGTCTCTAAGGCCCTGCTGCAGTCAATATCTAAAGTCCTGACATTATCCTGAGCTAATATCCTGACCCATGTCTTACCAAGGTCCTGAAACTGTCCCTAAGTAAGCCCTGACGCTGTCCCTAAGTGAGGCCCTAAGGCTGTCCCTAACAGAGGCCCTGATAATGTCTTTAACAAAGCCCCTCCCTGAGGCTGATCCTACCAAGGCCCTTATGCTGCTCCTAAGTCATGCCCTGATACTATCCCTAGCTAAGGCTCTGACACTAGGCCTCACTCAAGCCCTGTCGCTCTCCCTAAGTCAGGCTCTGACGCTATCCCTACCTGAAGCCCTGACACTGGTCCTAAATTAGGCCCTGATGCCCTAAGTAACTAAGGTCTTGACACTATCCCTAGGTCATGCCCTGACACAATCCCTACACCTTAACCTAACCTTGTCTTTAACTAATGTTGAGCTTCTTATGCTAAATAAATCCCTGATGCTCTTCTTAACTAAGGCCCTAAAATTAGTCCCGAGGCCGTGACCCTGGCCCTAACTGAGGCCTGGAGGCTCGTCCTAACTCAGGCCCTGACACTGTCCCTAACTAAGGCCCTGACACTACACCTAACTCAGTCCCTGACACTGTACCTAACAAAGGCTCTGATGCTAGTCCTAAGTCAGGCTGAGACACTGTCTCTAAGGCCCTGCTGCAGTCAATATCTAAAGTCCTGACATTATCCTGAGCTAATATCCTGACCCATGTCTTACCAAGGTCCTGAAACTGTCCCAAAGTAAGGCCTGACGCCGTCCCTAAGTGAGGCCCTGAGGCGGTCCCTAACAGAGGCCCTGAGAATGTCTTTAACGAAGACCCTAATGCTGATCCTACAGAGGCCCTTATACTGCTCCTAAGTCATGCCCTGACACTGTCCCTAACTCGGGCCCTAAAGATAGGCCTCACTTAGGCCCTGTTGCCGTACCTTAGTTAGGCTCTGACGCTGTCCGTACGTGAAGCCCTGACACTGGTCCTGATGAAGGCCCTGCCGCCGGTCCTAAGTAAGGCCCTGATGCTCTCAATAACTAAGGTCTTCACCCTATCCCTAGCTCACATCCTGACACTACCACTGGCCTGGAACCTGACTCTGTCCCGAGCTAATGTCCTGCCCCTTATCCTCACCGAAGCCGTAATGCTCTCCCTAACTAAGGCCCAGACTAGTCCTAATTAAGGCCCTGACACTGTCCCTAACTAAGGCCCGGAATCTATCTCTAATATAGGCCCTGCTGCCGGCAATAACTAAAATCCGGACACTATCCTGAGCTAATATCCTGACCCATTTCTAACCAAGGTCCTGACACCATCCCTAAGAAGGCCCTGTCGCTGTTCCTAAGTGAAGGCCTGAGGCTGTCCATAACTCAGTCCCTGAAGCTATGCCTAACTGAGCCCTTGACGCTGTGACTAACTCAGGCCCTGATCATGTCTGTAACTAAGACACTAATGCTGATGCAACAAAGGCCCTGATGCTGCTCCTACATCATACCCTGACAGTGTCCCCAGCTAAGGGCCTGACGCTAGGCCTCACTCAGGCCCTGTTGCTCTCCCAGAGTCAGGCACTGACGCTGTCCCTAACTGAAGCGCTGACACTGGTCCTAAATAAGGCCCTGATACTGTAACTAAGCTCTTGACACTATCCCTAGGTCATTTCCTGACACGATCCCTAAACTTTACCCTAACCCTGTCCCTAGCAAATGTCCTGCCTCTTATGCTAACTAAAGCCCTTATGCTGTGACTACCTCAGGCCCTGAATTTAGTCCCAAGGCCGTGATACTGTCCCTAACTAAGGCCCTAACACTATTCCTAACTCAGGCCCTGACACTGTACCTAACAGAGGCCCAGATGCTAGTACTAACTAAGGCCTTGACACTGTCCCTAACTAAGGCCCTGCTGCCGTCAATATCTAATGTCCTGACACTATCCTGAGTTAATTTCCGGACCCATCTCTTACCAAGGTCCTGAAACTGTCCCTAAGTAAGCCCTGATGCTGTCCCTAAGTGAGGCCCTAAGGCTGCCCCTAACAGAGGCCCTGATAATGTCTTTAACAAAGCCCCTCCCTGAGGCTGATCCTATCAAGGCCCTTATGCTGCTCCTAAGTCATGCCCTGATACTATCCCTAGCTAAGGCTCTGACACTAGGCCTCACTCAAGCCCTGTCGCTCTCCCTAAGTCAGGCTCTGACGCTATCCCTACCTGAAGCCCTGACACTGGTCCTAAATTAGGCCCTGATGCCCTAAGTAACTAAGGTCTTGACACTATCCCTAGGTCATGCCCTGACACAATCCCTAGACCTTAACCTAACCTTGTCTTTAACTAATGTTGAGCTTCTTATGCTAAATAAATCCCTGATGCTGTTCCTAACTAAGGCCCTAAAATTAGTCCCGAGGCCGTGACCCTGGCCCTAACTGAGGCCTGGAGTCTCGTGCTAACTCAGGCCCTGACACTGTCCCTAACTAAGGCCCTGACACTACACCTAACTCAGTCCCTGACACTGTACCTAACAAAGGCTCTGATGCTAGTCCTAAGTCAGGCTGAGACACTGTCTCTAAGGCCCTGCTGCAGTCAATATCTAAAGTCCTGACATTATCCTGAGCTAATATCCTGACCCATGTCTTACCAAGGTCCTGAAACTGTCCCAAAGGAAGCCCTGACGCTGTCCCTAAGTGAGGCCCTGAGGCGGTCCCTAACAGAGGCCCTGAGAATGTCTTTAACGAAGACCCTAATGCTGATCCTACAGAGGCCCTTATACGGCTCCTAAGTCATGCCCTGACACTGTCCCTAACTCAGGCCCTAAAGATAGGCCTCACTTAGGCCCTGTTGCCGTACCTTAGGTAGGCTCTGACGCTGTCCATACGTGAAGCCCTGACACTGGTCCTGATGAAGGCCCTGACGCTGGTCCTAACTAAGGCCCTGATGCTCTCAATAACTAAGGTCTTCACCCTATCCCTAGCTCACATCCTGACACTACCACTGGCCTGGAACCTGACTCTGTCCCGAGCTAACGTCCTGCCCCTTATCCTCACTGAAGCCGTAATGCTCTCCCTAACTAAGGCCCAGACGAGTCCTAATTAAGGCCCTGACACTGTCCCTAACTAAGGCCCGGAATCTATCTCTAATATAGGCCCTGCTGCCGGCAATAACTAAAATCCGGACACTATCCTGAGCTAATATCCTGACCCATTTCTAACCAAGGTCCTGACACCGTCCCTAAGAAAGCCCTGTCGCTGTTCCTAAGTGAAGACCTGAGGCTGTCCGTAACTCAGTCCCTGAAGCTATGCCTAACTGAGGCCTTGACGCTGTGACTAACTCAGGCCCTGATCATGTCTGTAACTACGACACTAATGCTGATGCAACAAAGGCCCTGATGCTGCTCCTACATCATGCCCTGACAGTGTCCCCAGCTATGGGCCTAACGCTAAGCCTCACTCAGGCCCTGTTGCTCTCCCAGAGTCAGGCACTGACGCTGTCCCTACCTGAAGCCCTGACACTGGTCCTAAATAAGGCCCTGATACTGTAACTAAGCTCTTGACACTATCCCTAGGTCATTTCCTGACACGATCCCTAAACTTTACCCTAACCCTGTCCCTAGCAAATGTCCTGCCTCTTATGCTAACTAAAGCCCTTATGCTGTGACTACCTCAGGCCCTGAATTTAGTCCCAAGGCCGTGATACTGTCCCTAACTAAGGCCCTAACACTATTCCTAACTCAGGCCCTGACACTGTACCTAACAGAGGCCCAGATGCTAGTACTAACTAAGGCCTTGACACTGTCCCTAACTAAGGCCCTGCTGCCGTCAATATCTAATGTCCTGACACTATCCTGAGTTAATTTCCGGACCCATCTCTTACCAAGGTCCTGAAACTGTCCCTAAGTAAGCCCTGATGCTGTCCCTAAGTGAGGCCCTAAGGCTGCCCCTAACAGAGGCCCTGATAATGTCTTTAACAAAGCCCCTCCCTGAGGCTGATCCTATCAAGGCCCTTATGCTGCTCCTAAGTCATGCCCTGATACTATCCCTAGCTAAGGCTCTGACACTAGGCCTCACTCAAGCCCTGTCGCTCTCCCTAAGTCAGGCTCTGACGCTATCCCTACCTGAAGCCCTGACACTGGTCCTAAATTAGGCCCTGATGCCCTAAGTAACTAAGGTCTTGACACTATCCCTAGGTCATGCCCTGACACAATCCCTACACCTTAACCTAACCTTGTCTTTAACTAATGTTGAGCTTCTTATGCTAAATAAATCCCTGATGCTCTTCTTAACTAAGGCCCTAAAATTAGTCCCGAGGCCGTGACCCTGGCCCTAACTGAGGCCTGGAGGCTCGTCCTAACTCAGGCCCTGACACTGTCCCTAACTAAGGCCCTGACACTACACCTAACTCAGTCCCTGACACTGTACCTAACAAAGGCTCTGATGCTAGTCCTAAGTCAGGCTGAGACACTGTCTCTAAGGCCCTGCTGCAGTCAATATCTAAAGTCCTGACATTATCCTGAGCTAATATCCTGACCCATGTCTTACCAAGGTCCTGAAACTGTCCCAAAGGAAGCCCTGACGCCGTCCCTAAGTGAGGCCCTGAGGCGGTCCCTAACAGAGGCCCTGAGAATGTCTTTAACGAAGACCCTAATGCTGATCCTACAGAGGCCCTTATACTGCTCCTAAGTCATGCCCTGACACTGTCCCTAACTCGGGCCCTAAAGATAGGCCTCACTTAGGCCCTGTTGCCGTACCTTAGTTAGGCTCTGACGCTGTCCGTACGTGAAGCCCTGACACTGGTCCTGATGAAGGCCCTGCCGCCGGTCCTAAGTAAGGCCCTGATGCTCTCAATAACTAAGGTCTTCACCCTATCCCTAGCTCACATCCTGACACTACCACTGGCCTGGAACCTGACTCTGTCCCGAGCTAATGTCCTGCCCCTTATCCTCACCGAAGCCGTAATGCTCTCCCTAACTAAGGCCCAGACTAGTCCTAATTAAGGCCCTGACACTGTCCCTAACTAAGGCCCGGAATCTATCTCTAATATAGGCCCTGCTGCCGGCAATAACTAAAATCCGGACACTATCCTGAGCTAATATCCTGACCCATTTCTAACCAAGGTCCTGACACCATCCCTAAGAAGGCCCTGTCGCTGTTCCTAAGTGAAGGCCTGAGGCTGTCCATAACTCAGTCCCTGAAGCTATGCCTAACTGAGCCCTTGACGCTGTGACTAACTCAGGCCCTGATCATGTCTGTAACTAAGACACTAATGCTGATGCAACAAAGGCCCTGATGCTGCTCCTACATCATACCCTGACAGTGTCCCCAGCTAAGGGCCTGACGCTAGGCCTCACTCAGGCCCTGTTGCTCTCCCAGAGTCAGGCACTGACGCTGTCCCTAACTGAAGCGCTGACACTGGTCCTAAATAAGGCCCTGATACTGTAACTAAGCTCTTGACACTATCCCTAGGTCATTTCCTGACACGATCCCTAAACTTTACCCTAACCCTGTCCCTAGCAAATGTCCTGCCTCTTATGCTAACTAAAGCCCTTATGCTGTGACTACCTCAGGCCCTGAATTTAGTCCCAAGGCCGTGATACTGTCCCTAACTAAGGCCCTAACACTATTCCTAACTCAGGCCCTGACACTGTACCTAACAGAGGCCCAGATGCTAGTACTAACTAAGGCCTTGACACTGTCCCTAACTAAGGCCCTGCTGCCGTCAATATCTAATGTCCTGACACTATCCTGAGTTAATTTCCGGACCCATCTCTTACCAAGGTCCTGAAACTGTCCCTAAGTAAGCCCTGATGCTGTCCCTAAGTGAGGCCCTAAGGCTGCCCCTAACAGAGGCCCTGATAATGTCTTTAACAAAGCCCCTCCCTGAGGCTGATCCTATCAAGGCCCTTATGCTGCTCCTAAGTCATGCCCTGATACTATCCCTAGCTAAGGCTCTGACACTAGGCCTCACTCAAGCCCTGTCGCTCTCCCTAAGTCAGGCTCTGACGCTATCCCTACCTGAAGCCCTGACACTGGTCCTAAATTAGGCCCTGATGCCCTAAGTAACTAAGGTCTTGACACTATCCCTAGGTCATGCCCTGACACAATCCCTAGACCTTAACCTAACCTTGTCTTTAACTAATGTTGAGCTTCTTATGCTAAATAAATCCCTGATGCTGTTCCTAACTAAGGCCCTAAAATTAGTCCCGAGGCCGTGACCCTGGCCCTAACTGAGGCCTGGAGTCTCGTGCTAACTCAGGCCCTGACACTGTCCCTAACTAAGGCCCTGACACTACACCTAACTCAGTCCCTGACACTGTACCTAACAAAGGCTCTGATGCTAGTCCTAAGTCAGGCTGAGACACTGTCTCTAAGGCCCTGCTGCAGTCAATATCTAAAGTCCTGACATTATCCTGAGCTAATATCCTGACCCATGTCTTACCAAGGTCCTGAAACTGTCCCAAAGGAAGCCCTGACGCTGTCCCTAAGTGAGGCCCTGAGGCGGTCCCTAACAGAGGCCCTGAGAATGTCTTTAACGAAGACCCTAATGCTGATCCTACAGAGGCCCTTATACGGCTCCTAAGTCATGCCCTGACACTGTCCCTAACTCAGGCCCTAAAGATAGGCCTCACTTAGGCCCTGTTGCCGTACCTTAGGTAGGCTCTGACGCTGTCCGTACGTGAAGCCCTGACACTGGTCCTGATGAAGGCCCTGACGCTGGTCCTAACTAAGGCCCTGATGCTCTCAATAACTAAGGTCTTCACCCTATCCCTAGCTCACATCCTGACACTACCACTGGCCTGGAACCTGACTCTGTCCCGAGCTAACGTCCTGCCCCTTATCCTCACGGAAGCCGTAATGCTCTCCCTAACTAAGGCCCAGACGAGTCCTAATTAAGGCCCTGACACTGTCCCTAACTAAGGCCCGGAATCTATCTCTAATATAGGCCCTGCTGCCGGCAATAACTAAAATCCGGACACTATCCTGAGCTAATATCCTGACCCATTTCTAACCAAGGTCCTGACACCGTCCCTAAGAAAGCCCTGTCGCTGTTCCTAAGTGAAGACCTGAGGCTGTCCGTAACTCAGTCCCTGAAGCTATGCCTAACTGAGGCCTTGACGCTGTGACTAACTCAGGCCCTGATCATGTCTGTAACTACGACACTAATGCTGATGCAACAAAGGCCCTGATGCTGCTCCTACATCATGCCCTGACAGTGTCCCCAGCTATGGGCCTAACGCTAAGCCTCACTCAGGCCCTGTTGCTCTCCCAGAGTCAGGCACTGACGCTGTCCCTACCTGAAGCCCTGACACTGGTCCTAAATAAGGCCCTGATACTGTAACTAAGCTCTTGACACTATCCCTAGGTCATTTCCTGACACGATCCCTAAACTTTACCCTAACCCTGTCCCTAGCAAATGTCCTGGCTCTTATGGTAACTAAAGCCCTTATGCTGTGACTACCTCAGGCCCTGAATTTAGTCCCAAGGCCGTGATACTGTCCCTAACTAAGGCCCTAACACTATTCCTAACTCAGGCCCTGACACTGTACCTAACAGAGGCCCAGATGCTAGTACTAACTAATGCCTTGACACTGTCCCTAACTAAGGCCCTGCTGCCGTCAATATCTAATGTCCTGACACTATCCTGAGTTAATTTCCGGACCCATCTCTTACCAAGGTCCTGAAACTGTCCCTAAGTAAGCCCTGACGCTGTCCCTAAGTGAGGCCCTAAGGCTGCCCCTAACAGAGGCCCTGAAAATGTCTTTAACAAAGCCCCTCCCTGAGGCTGATCCTACCAAGGTCCTTATGCTGCTCCTAAGTCATGCCCTGATACTATCCCTAGCTAAGGCTCTGACACTAGGCCTCACTCAAGCCCTGTCGCTCTCCCTAAGTCAGGCTCTGACGCTATCCCTACCTGAAGCCCTGACACTGGTCCTAAATTAGGCCCTGATGCCCTAAGTAACTAAGGTCTTGACACTATCCCTAGGTCATGCCCTGACACAATCCCTAGACCTTAACCTAACCTTGTCTTTAACTAATGTTGAGCTTCTTATGCTAAAAAAATCCCTGATGCTGTTCCTAACTAAGGCACTAAAATTAGTCCCGAGGCCGTGACCCTGGCCCTAACTGAGGCCTGCAGGCTCGTCCTAACTCAGGCCCTGACACTGTCCCTAACTAAGGCCCTGACACTACACCTAACTCAGTCCCTGACACTGTACCTAACAAAGGCTCTGATGCGAGTCCTAAGTCAGGCTGAGACACTGTCTCTAAGGCCCTGCTGCAGTCAATATCTAAAGTCCTGACATTATCCTGAGCTAATATCCTGACCCATGTCTTACCAAGGTCCTGAAACTGTCCCAAAGGAAGCCCTGACGCTGTCCCTAAGTGAGGCCCTGAGGCGGTCCCTAACAGAGGCCCTGAGAATGTCTTTAACGAAGACCCTAATGCTGATCCTACAGAGGCCCTTATACTGCTCCTAAGTCATGCCCTGACACTGTCCCTAACTCGGGCCCTAAAGATAGGCCTCACTTAGGCCCTGTTGCCGTACCTTAGTTAGGCTCTGACGCTGTCCGTACGTGAAGCCCTGACACTGGTCCTGATGAAGGCCCTGCCGCCGGTCCTAAGTAAGGCCCTGATGCTCTCAATAACTAAGGTCTTCACCCTATCCCTAGCTCACATCCTGACACTACCACTGGCCTGGAACCTGACTCTGTCCCGAGCTAATGTCCTGCCCCTTATCCTCACCGAAGCCGTAATGCTCTCCCTAACTAAGGCCCAGACTAGTCCTAATTAAGGCCCTGACACTGTCCCTAACTAAGGCCCGGAATCTATCTCTAATATAGGCCCTGCTGCCGGCAATAACTAAAATCCGGACACTATCCTGAGCTAATATCCTGACCCATTTCTAACCAAGGTCCTGACACCATCCCTAAGAAGGCCCTGTCGCTGTTCCTAAGTGAAGGCCTGAGGCTGTCCATAACTCAGTCCCTGAAGCTATGCCTAACTGAGCCCTTGACGCTGTGACTAACTCAGGCCCTGATCATGTCTGTAACTAAGACACTAATGCTGATGCAACAAAGGCCCTGATGCTGCTCCTACATCATACCCTGACAGTGTCCCCAGCTAAGGGCCTGACGCTAGGCCTCACTCAGGCCCTGTTGCTCTCCCAGAGTCAGGCACTGACGCTGTCCCTAACTGAAGCGCTGACACTGGTCCTAAATAAGGCCCTGATACTGTAACTAAGCTCTTGACACTATCCCTAGGTCATTTCCTGACACGATCCCTAAACTTTACCCTAACCCTGTCCCTAGCAAATGTCCTGCCTCTTATGCTAACTAAAGCCCTTATGCTGTGACTACCTCAGGCCCTGAATTTAGTCCCAAGGCCGTGATACTGTCCCTAACTAAGGCCCTAACACTATTCCTAACTCAGGCCCTGACACTGTACCTAACAGAGGCCCAGATGCTAGTACTAAGGCCTTGACACTGTCCCTAACTAAGGCCCTGCTGCCGTCAATATCTAATGTCCTGACACTATCCTGAGTTAATTTCCGGACCCATCTCTTACCAAGGTCCTGAAACTGTCCCTAAGTAAGCCCTGATGCTGTCCCTAAGTGAGGCCCTAAGGCTGCCCCTAACAGAGGCCCTGATAATGTCTTTAACAAAGCCCCTCCCTGAGGCTGATCCTATCAAGGCCCTTATGCTGCTCCTAAGTCATGCCCTGATACTATCCCTAGCTAAGGCTCTGACACTAGGCCTCACTCAAGCCCTGTCGCTCTCCCTAAGTCAGGCTCTGACGCTATCCCTACCTGAAGCCCTGACACTGGTCCTAAATTAGGCCCTGATGCCCTAAGTAACTAAGGTCTTGACACTATCCCTAGGTCATGCCCTGACACAATCCCTAGACCTTAACCTAACCTTGTCTTTAACTAATGTTGAGCTTCTTATGCTAAATAAATCCCTGATGCTGTTCCTAACTAAGGCCCTAAAATTAGTCCCGAGGCCGTGACCCTGGCCCTAACTGAGGCCTGGAGTCTCGTGCTAACTCAGGCCCTGACACTGTCCCTAACTAAGGCCCTGACACTACACCTAACTCAGTCCCTGACACTGTACCTAACAAAGGCTCTGATGCTAGTCCTAAGTCAGGCTGAGACACTGTCTCTAAGGCCCTGCTGCAGTCAATATCTAAAGTCCTGACATTATCCTGAGCTAATATCCTGACCCATGTCTTACCAAGGTCCTGAAACTGTCCCAAAGGAAGCCCTGACGCTGTCCCTAAGTGAGGCCCTGAGGCGGTCCCTAACAGAGGCCCTGAGAATGTCTTTAACGAAGACCCTAATGCTGATCCTACAGAGGCCCTTATACGGCTCCTAAGTCATGCCCTGACACTGTCCCTAACTCAGGCCCTAAAGATAGGCCTCACTTAGGCCCTGTTGCCGTACCTTAGTTAGGCTCTGACGCTGTCCGTACGTGAAGCCCTGACACTGGTCCTGATGAAGGCCCTGACGCTGGTCCTAACTAAGGCCCTGATGCTCTCAATAACTAAGGTCTTCACCCTATCCCTAGCTCACATCCTGACACTACCACTGGCCTGGAACCTGACTCTGTCCCGAGCTAACGTCCTGCCCCTTATCCTCACCGAAGCCGTAATGCTCTCCCTAACTAAGGCCCAGACTAGTCCTAATTAAGGCCCTGACACTGTCCCTAACTAAGGCCCGGAATCTATCTCTAATATAGGCCCTGCTGCCGGCAATAACTAAAATCCGGACACTATCCTGAGCTAATATCCTGACCCATTTCTAACCAAGGTCCTGACACCGTCCCTAAGAAAGCCCTGTCGCTGTTCCTAAGGGAAGACCTGAGGCTGTCCGTAACTCAGTCCCTGAAGCTATGCCTAACTGAGGCCTTGACGCTGTGACTAACTCAGGCCCTGATCATGTCTGTAACTAAGACACTAATGCTGATGCAACAAAGGCCCTGATGCTGCTCCTACATCATGCCCTGACAGTGTCCCCAGCTATGGGCCTGACGCTAGGCCTCACTCAGGCCCTGTTGCTCTCCCAGAGTCAGGCACTGACGCTGTCCCTACCTCAAGCCCTGACACGGGTCCTAAATAAGGCCCTGATACTGTAACTAAGCTCTTGACACTATCCCTAGGTCATTTCCTGACACGATCCCTAAACTTTACCCTAACCCTGTCCCTAGCAAATGTCCTGCCTCTTATGCTAACTAAAGCCCTTATGCTGTGACTACCTCAGGCCCTGAATTTAGTCCCAAGGCCGTGATACTGTCCCTAACTAAGGCCCTAACACTATTCCTAGCTCAGGCCCTGACACTGTACCTAACAGAGGCCCAGATGCTAGTACTAACTAAGGCCTTGACACTGTCCCTAACTAAGGCCCTGCTGCCATCAATATCTAATGTCCTGACACTATCCTGAGGTAATTTCCGGACCCATCTCTTACCAAGCTCCTGAAACTGTCCCTAAGTAAGCCCTGACGCTGTCCCTAAGGGAGGCCCTAAGGCTGTCCCTAACAGAGGCCCTGATAATGTCTTTAACAAAGCCCCTGAGGCTGATCCTACCAAGGCCCTTATGCTGCTCCTAAGTCATGCCCTGATACTATCCCTAGCTAAGGCTCTGACACTAGGCCTCACTCAAGCCCTGTGGCTCTCCCTAAATCATGCTCTGACGCTATCCCTACCTGAAGCCCTGACACTGGTCCTAAATTAGGCCCTGATGCCCTAAGTAACTAAGGTCTTGACACTATCCCTAGGTCATGCCCTGACACAATCCCTAGACCTTAACCTAACCTTGTCTTTAACTAATGTTGAGCTTCTTATGCTAAATAAATCCCTGATGCAGTTCCTAACTAAGGCCCTAAAATTAGTCCCGAGGCCGTGACCCTGGCCCTAACTGAGGCCTGGAGGCTCGTCCTAACTCAGGCCCTGACCCTGTCCCTAACTAAGGCCCTGACACTACACCTAACTCAGTCCCTGACACTGTACCTAACAAAGGCTCTGATGCTAGTCCTAAGTCAGGCTGAGACACTGTCTCTAAGGCCCTGCTGCAGTCAATATCTAAAGTCCTGACATTATCCCGAGCTAATATCCTGACCCATGTCTTACCAAGGTCCTGAAACTGTCCCAAAGGAAGGCCTCACGCTGTCCCTAAGTGAGGCCCTGAGGCGGTCCCTAACAGAGGCCCTGAGAATGTCTTTAACGAAGACCCTAATGCTGATCCTACAGAGGCCTTTATACTGCTCCTAAGTCATGCCCTGACACTGTCGTTAACTCAGGCCCTAAAGATAGGCCTCACTTAGGCCCTGTTGCCGTACCTTAGTTAGGCTCTGACGCTGTCCGTACGTGAAGCCCTGACACTGGTCCTGATGAAAGCCCTGCCGCCGGTCCTAAGTAAGGCCCTGATGCTCTCAATAACTAAGGTCTTCACCCTATCCCTAGCTCACATCCTGACACTACCACTGGCCTGGAACCTGACTCTGTCCCGAGCTAATGTCCTGCCCCTTATCCTCACCGAAGCCGTAATGCTCTCCCTAACTAAGGCCCAGACTAGTCCTAATTAAGGCCCTGACACTGTCCCTAACTAAGGCCCGGAATCTATCTCTAATATAGGCCCTGCTGCCGGCAATAACTAAAATCCGGACACTATCCTGAGCTAATATCCTGACCCATTTCTAACCAAGGTCCTGACACCATCCCTAAGAAGGCCCTGTCGCTGTTCCTAAGTGAAGACCTGAGGCTGTCCGTAACTCAGTCCCTGAAGCTATGCCTAACTGAGGCCTTGACGCTGTGACTAACTCAGGCCCTGATCATGTCTGTAACTACGACACTAATGCTGATGCAACAAAGGCCCTGATGCTGCTCCTACATCATGCCCTGACAGTGTCCCCAGCTATGGGCCTGACGCTAGGCCTCACTCAGGCCCTGTTGCTCTCCCAGAGTCAGGCACTGACGCTGTCCCTACCTGAAGCCCTGACACGGGTCCTAAATAAGGCCCTGATACTGTAACTAAGCTCTTGACACTATCCCTAGGTCATTTCCTGACACGATCCCTAAACTTTACCCTAACCCTGTCCCTAGCAAATGTCCTGCCTCTTATGCTAACTAAAGCCCTTAGGCTGTGACTACCTCAGGCCCTGAATTTAGTCCCAAGGCCGTGATACTGTCCCTAACTAAGGCCCTAACACTATTCCTAACTCAGGCCCTGACACTGTACCTAACAGAGGCCCAGATGCTAGTACTAACTAATGCCTTGACACTGTCCCTAACTAAGGCCCTGCTGCCGTCAATATCTAATGTCCTGACACTATCCTGAGTTAATTTCCGGACCCATCTCTTACCAAGGTCCTGAAACTGTCCCTAAGTAAGCCCTGACGCTGTCCCTAAGGGAGGCCCTAAGGCTGCCCCTAACAGAGGCCCTGAAAATGTCTTTAACAAAGCCCCTCCCTGAGGCTGATCCTACCAAGGTCCTTATGCTGCTCCTAAGTCATGCCCTGATACTATCCCTAGCTAAGGCTCTGACACTAGGCCTCACTCAAGCCCTGTCGCTCTCCCTAAGTCAGGCTCTGACGCTATCCCTACCTGAAGCCCTGACACTGGTCCTAAATTAGGCCCTGATGCCCTAAGTAACTAAGGTCTTGACACTATCCCTAGGTCATGCCCTGACACAATCCCTAGACCTTAACCTAACCTTGTCTTTAACTAATGTTGAGCTTCTTATGCTAAAAAAATCCCTGATGCTGTTCCTAACTAAGGCACTAAAATTAGTCCCGAGGCCGTGACCCTGGCCCTAACTGAGGCCTGGAGGCTCGTCCTAACTCAGGCCCTGACACTGTCCCTAACTAAGGCCCTGACACTACACCTAACTCAGTCCCTGACACTGTACCTAACAAAGGCTCTGATGCGAGTCCTAAGTCAGGCTGAGACACTGTCTCTAAGGCCCTGCTGCAGTCAATATCTAAAGTCCTGACATTATCCTGAGCTAATATCCTGACCCATGTCTTACCAAGGTCCTGAAACTGTCCCTAAGTAAGCCCTGACGCTGTCCCTAAGTGAGGCCCTAAGGCTGTCCCTAACAGAGGCCCTGATAATGTCTTTAACAAAGCCCCTCCCTGAGGCTGATCCTACCAAGGCCCTTATGCTGCTCCTAAGTCATGCCCTGATACTATCCCTAGCTAAGGCTCTGACACTAGGCCTCACTCAAGCCCTGTCGCTCTCCCTAAGTCAGGCTCTGACGCTATCCCTACCTGAAGCCCTGACACTGGTCCTAAATTAGGCCCTGATGCCCTAAGTAACTAAGGTCTTGACACTATCCCTAGGTCATGCCCTGACACAATCCCTACACCTTAACCTAACCTTGTCTTTAACTAATGTTGAGCTTCTTATGCTAAATAAATCCCTGATGCTCTTCTTAACTAAGGCCCTAAAATTAGTCCCGAGGCCGTGACCCTGGCCCTAACTGAGGCCTGGAGGCTCGTCCTAACTCAGGCCCTGACACTGTCCCTAACTAAGGCCCTGACACTACACCTAACTCAGTCCCTGACACTGTACCTAACAAAGGCTCTGATGCTAGTCCTAAGTCAGGCTGAGACACTGTCTCTAAGGCCCTGCTGCAGTCAATATCTAAAGTCCTGACATTATCCTGAGCTAATATCCTGACCCATGTCTTACCAAGGTCCTGAAACTGTCCCAAAGTAAGGCCTGACGCCGTCCCTAAGTGAGGCCCTGAGGCGGTCCCTAACAGAGGCCCTGAGAATGTCTTTAACGAAGACCCTAATGCTGATCCTACAGAGGCCCTTATACTGCTCCTAAGTCATGCCCTGACACTGTCCCTAACTCGGGCCCTAAAGATAGGCCTCACTTAGGCCCTGTTGCCGTACCTTAGTTAGGCTCTGACGCTGTCCGTACGTGAAGCCCTGACACTGGTCCTGATGAAGGCCCTGCCGCCGGTCCTAAGTAAGGCCCTGATGCTCTCAATAACTAAGGTCTTCACCCTATCCCTAGCTCACATCCTGACACTACCACTGGCCTGGAACCTGACTCTGTCCCGAGCTAATGTCCTGCCCCTTATCCTCACCGAAGCCGTAATGCTCTCCCTAACTAAGGCCCAGACTAGTCCTAATTAAGGCCCTGACACTGTCCCTAACTAAGGCCCGGAATCTATCTCTAATATAGGCCCTGCTGCCGGCAATAACTAAAATCCGGACACTATCCTGAGCTAATATCCTGACCCATTTCTAACCAAGGTCCTGACACCATCCCTAAGAAGGCCCTGTCGCTGTTCCTAAGTGAAGGCCTGAGGCTGTCCATAACTCAGTCCCTGAAGCTATGCCTAACTGAGCCCTTGACGCTGTGACTAACTCAGGCCCTGATCATGTCTGTAACTAAGACACTAATGCTGATGCAACAAAGGCCCTGATGCTGCTCCTACATCATACCCTGACAGTGTCCCCAGCTAAGGGCCTGACGCTAGGCCTCACTCAGGCCCTGTTGCTCTCCCAGAGTCAGGCACTGACGCTGTCCCTAACTGAAGCGCTGACACTGGTCCTAAATAAGGCCCTGATACTGTAACTAAGCTCTTGACACTATCCCTAGGTCATTTCCTGACACGATCCCTAAACTTTACCCTAACCCTGTCCCTAGCAAATGTCCTGCCTCTTATGCTAACTAAAGCCCTTATGCTGTGACTACCTCAGGCCCTGAATTTAGTCCCAAGGCCGTGATACTGTCCCTAACTAAGGCCCTAACACTATTCCTAACTCAGGCCCTGACACTGTACCTAACAGAGGCCCAGATGCTAGTACTAACTAAGGCCTTGACACTGTCCCTAACTAAGGCCCTGCTGCCGTCAATATCTAATGTCCTGACACTATCCTGAGTTAATTTCCGGACCCATCTCTTACCAAGGTCCTGAAACTGTCCCTAAGTAAGCCCTGATGCTGTCCCTAAGTGAGGCCCTAAGGCTGCCCCTAACAGAGGCCCTGATAATGTCTTTAACAAAGCCCCTCCCTGAGGCTGATCCTATCAAGGCCCTTATGCTGCTCCTAAGTCATGCCCTGATACTATCCCTAGCTAAGGCTCTGACACTAGGCCTCACTCAAGCCCTGTCGCTCTCCCTAAGTCAGGCTCTGACGCTATCCCTACCTGAAGCCCTGACACTGGTCCTAAATTAGGCCCTGATGCCCTAAGTAACTAAGGTCTTGACACTATCCCTAGGTCATGCCCTGACACAATCCCTAGACCTTAACCTAACCTTGTCTTTAACTAATGTTGAGCTTCTTATGCTAAATAAATCCCTGATGCTGTTCCTAACTAAGGCCCTAAAATTAGTCCCGAGGCCGTGACCCTGGCCCTAACTGAGGCCTGGAGTCTCGTGCTAACTCAGGCCCTGACACTGTCCCTAACTAAGGCCCTGACACTACACCTAACTCAGTCCCTGACACTGTACCTAACAAAGGCTCTGATGCTAGTCCTAAGTCAGGCTGAGACACTGTCTCTAAGGCCCTGCTGCAGTCAATATCTAAAGTCCTGACATTATCCTGAGCTAATATCCTGACCCATGTCTTACCAAGGTCCTGAAACTGTCCCAAAGGAAGCCCTGACGCTGTCCCTAAGTGAGGCCCTGAGGCGGTCCCTAACAGAGGCCCTGAGAATGTCTTTAACGAAGACCCTAATGCTGATCCTACAGAGGCCCTTATACGGCTCCTAAGTCATGCCCTGACACTGTCCCTAACTCAGGCCCTAAAGATAGGCCTCACTTAGGCCCTGTTGCCGTACCTTAGGTAGGCTCTGACGCTGTCCATACGTGAAGCCCTGACACTGGTCCTGATGAAGGCCCTGACGCTGGTCCTAACTAAGGCCCTGATGCTCTCAATAACTAAGGTCTTCACCCTATCCCTAGCTCACATCCTGACACTACCACTGGCCTGGAACCTGACTCTGTCCCGAGCTAATGTCCTGCCCCTTATCCTCACCGAAGCCGTAATGCTCTCCCTAACTAAGGCCCAGACTAGTCCTAATTAAGGCCCTGACACTGTCCCTAACTAAGGCCCGGAATCTATCTCTAATATAGGCCCTGCTGCCGGCAATAACTAAAATCCGGACACTATCCTGAGCTAATATCCTGACCCATTTCTAACCAAGGTCCTGACACCGTCCCTAAGAAAGCCCTGTCGCTGTTCCTAAGTGAAGACCTGAGGCTGTCCGTAACTCAGTCCCTGAAGCTATGCCTAACTGAGGCCTTGACGCTGTGACTAACTCAGGCCCTGATCATGTCTGTAACTACGACACTAATGCTGATGCAACAAAGGCCCTGATGCTGCTCCTACATCATGCCCTGACAGTGTCCCCAGCTATGGGCCTAACGCTAAGCCTCACTCAGGCCCTGTTGCTCTCCCAGAGTCAGGCACTGACGCTGTCCCTACCTGAAGCCCTGACACTGGTCCTAAATAAGGCCCTGATACTGTAACTAAGCTCTTGACACTATCCCTAGGTCATTTCCTGACACGATCCCTAAACTTTACCCTAACCCTGTCCCTAGCAAATGTCCTGCCTCTTATGCTAACTAAAGCCCTTATGCTGTGACTACCTCAGGCCCTGAATTTAGTCCCAAGGCCGTGATACTGTCCCTAACTAAGGCCCTAACACTATTCCTAACTCAGGCCCTGACACTGTACCTAACAGAGGCCCAGATGCTAGTACTAACTAAGGCCTTGACACTGTCCCTAACTAAGGCCCTGCTGCCGTCAATATCTAATGTCCTGACACTATCCTGAGTTAATTTCCGGACCCATCTCTTACCAAGGTCCTGAAACTGTCCCTAAGTAAGCCCTGATGCTGTCCCTAAGTGAGGCCCTAAGGCTGCCCCTAACAGAGGCCCTGATAATGTCTTTAACAAAGCCCCTCCCTGAGGCTGATCCTATCAAGGCCCTTATGCTGCTCCTAAGTCATGCCCTGATACTATCCCTAGCTAAGGCTCTGACACTAGGCCTCACTCAAGCCCTGTCGCTCTCCCTAAGTCAGGCTCTGACGCTATCCCTACCTGAAGCCCTGACACTGGTCCTAAATTAGGCCCTGATGCCCTAAGTAACTAAGGTCTTGACACTATCCCTAGGTCATGCCCTGACACAATCCCTACACCTTAACCTAACCTTGTCTTTAACTAATGTTGAGCTTCTTATGCTAAATAAATCCCTGATGCTCTTCTTAACTAAGGCCCTAAAATTAGTCCCGAGGCCGTGACCCTGGCCCTAACTGAGGCCTGGAGGCTCGTCCTAACTCAGGCCCTGACACTGTCCCTAACTAAGGCCCTGACACTACACCTAACTCAGTCCCTGACACTGTACCTAACAAAGGCTCTGATGCTAGTCCTAAGTCAGGCTGAGACACTGTCTCTAAGGCCCTGCTGCAGTCAATATCTAAAGTCCTGACATTATCCTGAGCTAATATCCTGACCCATGTCTTACCAAGGTCCTGAAACTGTCCCAAAGTAAGGCCTGACGCCGTCCCTAAGTGAGGCCCTGAGGCGGTCCCTAACAGAGGCCCTGAGAATGTCTTTAACGAAGACCCTAATGCTGATCCTACAGAGGCCCTTATACTGCTCCTAAGTCATGCCCTGACACTGTCCCTAACTCGGGCCCTAAAGATAGGCCTCACTTAGGCCCTGTTGCCGTACCTTAGTTAGGCTCTGACGCTGTCCGTACGTGAAGCCCTGACACTGGTCCTGATGAAGGCCCTGCCGCCGGTCCTAAGTAAGGCCCTGATGCTCTCAATAACTAAGGTCTTCACCCTATCCCTAGCTCACATCCTGACACTACCACTGGCCTGGAACCTGACTCTGTCCCGAGCTAATGTCCTGCCCCTTATCCTCACCGAAGCCGTAATGCTCTCCCTAACTAAGGCCCAGACTAGTCCTAATTAAGGCCCTGACACTGTCCCTAACTAAGGCCCGGAATCTATCTCTAATATAGGCCCTGCTGCCGGCAATAACTAAAATCCGGACACTATCCTGAGCTAATATCCTGACCCATTTCTAACCAAGGTCCTGACACCATCCCTAAGAAGGCCCTGTCGCTGTTCCTAAGTGAAGGCCTGAGGCTGTCCATAACTCAGTCCCTGAAGCTATGCCTAACTGAGCCCTTGACGCTGTGACTAACTCAGGCCCTGATCATGTCTGTAACTAAGACACTAATGCTGATGCAACAAAGGCCCTGATGCTGCTCCTACATCATACCCTGACAGTGTCCCCAGCTAAGGGCCTGACGCTAGGCCTCACTCAGGCCCTGTTGCTCTCCCAGAGTCAGGCACTGACGCTGTCCCTAACTGAAGCGCTGACACTGGTCCTAAATAAGGCCCTGATACTGTAACTAAGCTCTTGACACTATCCCTAGGTCATTTCCTGACACGATCCCTAAACTTTACCCTAACCCTGTCCCTAGCAAATGTCCTGCCTCTTATGCTAACTAAAGCCCTTATGCTGTGACTACCTCAGGCCCTGAATTTAGTCCCAAGGCCGTGATACTGTCCCTAACTAAGGCCCTAACACTATTCCTAACTCAGGCCCTGACACTGTACCTAACAGAGGCCCAGATGCTAGTACTAACTAAGGCCTTGACACTGTCCCTAACTAAGGCCCTGCTGCCGTCAATATCTAATGTCCTGACACTATCCTGAGTTAATTTCCGGACCCATCTCTTACCAAGGTCCTGAAACTGTCCCTAAGTAAGCCCTGATGCTGTCCCTAAGTGAGGCCCTAAGGCTGCCCCTAACAGAGGCCCTGATAATGTCTTTAACAAAGCCCCTCCCTGAGGCTGATCCTATCAAGGCCCTTATGCTGCTCCTAAGTCATGCCCTGATACTATCCCTAGCTAAGGCTCTGACACTAGGCCTCACTCAAGCCCTGTCGCTCTCCCTAAGTCAGGCTCTGACGCTATCCCTACCTGAAGCCCTGACACTGGTCCTAAATTAGGCCCTGATGCCCTAAGTAACTAAGGTCTTGACACTATCCCTAGGTCATGCCCTGACACAATCCCTAGACCTTAACCTAACCTTGTCTTTAACTAATGTTGAGCTTCTTATGCTAAATAAATCCCTGATGCTGTTCCTAACTAAGGCCCTAAAATTAGTCCCGAGGCCGTGACCCTGGCCCTAACTGAGGCCTGGAGTCTCGTGCTAACTCAGGCCCTGACACTGTCCCTAACTAAGGCCCTGACACTACACCTAACTCAGTCCCTGACACTGTACCTAACAAAGGCTCTGATGCTAGTCCTAAGTCAGGCTGAGACACTGTCTCTAAGGCCCTGCTGCAGTCAATATCTAAAGTCCTGACATTATCCTGAGCTAATATCCTGACCCATGTCTTACCAAGGTCCTGAAACTGTCCCAAAGGAAGCCCTGACGCTGTCCCTAAGTGAGGCCCTGAGGCGGTCCCTAACAGAGGCCCTGAGAATGTCTTTAACGAAGACCCTAATGCTGATCCTACAGAGGCCCTTATACGGCTCCTAAGTCATGCCCTGACACTGTCCCTAACTCAGGCCCTAAAGATAGGCCTCACTTAGGCCCTGTTGCCGTACCTTAGGTAGGCTCTGACGCTGTCCGTACGTGAAGCCCTGACACTGGTCCTGATGAAGGCCCTGACGCTGGTCCTAACTAAGGCCCTGATGCTCTCAATAACTAAGGTCTTCACCCTATCCCTAGCTCACATCCTGACACTACCACTGGCCTGGAACCTGACTCTGTCCCGAGCTAACGTCCTGCCCCTTATCCTCACGGAAGCCGTAATGCTCTCCCTAACTAAGGCCCAGACGAGTCCTAATTAAGGCCCTGACACTGTCCCTAACTAAGGCCCGGAATCTATCTCTAATATAGGCCCTGCTGCCGGCAATAACTAAAATCCGGACACTATCCTGAGCTAATATCCTGACCCATTTCTAACCAAGGTCCTGACACCGTCCCTAAGAAAGCCCTGTCGCTGTTCCTAAGTGAAGACCTGAGGCTGTCCGTAACTCAGTCCCTGAAGCTATGCCTAACTGAGGCCTTGACGCTGTGACTAACTCAGGCCCTGATCATGTCTGTAACTACGACACTAATGCTGATGCAACAAAGGCCCTGATGCTGCTCCTACATCATGCCCTGACAGTGTCCCCAGCTATGGGCCTAACGCTAAGCCTCACTCAGGCCCTGTTGCTCTCCCAGAGTCAGGCACTGACGCTGTCCCTACCTGAAGCCCTGACACTGGTCCTAAATAAGGCCCTGATACTGTAACTAAGCTCTTGACACTATCCCTAGGTCATTTCCTGACACGATCCCTAAACTTTACCCTAACCCTGTCCCTTGCAAATGTCCTGCCTCTTATGCTAACTAAAGCCCTTATGCTGTGACTACCTCAGGCCCTGAATTTAGTCCCAAGGCCGTGATACTGTCCCTAACTAAGGCCCTAACACTATTCCTAACTCAGGCCCTGACACTGTACCTAACAGAGGCCCAGATGCTAGTACTAACTAAGGCCTTGACACTGTCCCTAACTAAGGCCCTGCTGCCGTCAATATCTAATGTCCTGACACTATCCTGAGTTAATTTCCGGACCCATCTCTTACCAAGGTCCTGAAACTGTCCCTAAGTAAGCCCTGATGCTGTCCCTAAGTGAGGCCCTAAGGCTGCCCCTAACAGAGGCCCTGATAATGTCTTTAACAAAGCCCCTCCCTGAGGCTGATCCTATCAAGGCCCTTATGCTGCTCCTAAGTCATGCCCTGATACTATCCCTAGCTAAGGCTCTGACACTAGGCCTCACTCAAGCCCTGTCGCTCTCCCTAAGTCAGGCTCTGACGCTATCCCTACCTGAAGCCCTGACACTGGTCCTAAATTAGGCCCTGATGCCCTAAGTAACTAAGGTCTTGACACTATCCCTAGGTCATGCCCTGACACAATCCCTAGACCTTAACCTAACCTTGTCTTTAACTAATGTTGAGCTTCTTATGCTAAATAAATCCCTGATGCTGTTCCTAACTAAGGCCCTAAAATTAGTCCCGAGGCCGTGACCCTGGCCCTAACTGAGGCCTGGAGTCTCGTGCTAACTCAGGCCCTGACACTGTCCCTAACTAAGGCCCTGACACTACACCTAACTCAGTCCCTGACACTGTACCTAACAAAGGCTCTGATGCTAGTCCTAAGTCAGGCTGAGACACTGTCTCTAAGGCCCTGCTGCAGTCAATATCTAAAGTCCTGACATTATCCTGAGCTAATATCCTGACCCATGTCTTACCAAGGTCCTGAAACTGTCCCAAAGGAAGCCCTGACGCTGTCCCTAAGTGAGGCCCTGAGGCGGTCCCTAACAGAGGCCCTGAGAATGTCTTTAACGAAGACCCTAATGCTGATCCTACAGAGGCCCTTATACGGCTCCTAAGTCATGCCCTGACACTGTCCCTAACTCAGGCCCTAAAGATAGGCCTCACTTAGGCCCTGTTGCCGTACCTTAGGTAGGCTCTGACGCTGTCCGTACGTGAAGCCCTGACACTGGTCCTGATGAAGGCCCTGACGCTGGTCCTAACTAAGGCCCTGATGCTCTCAATAACTAAGGTCTTCACCCTATCCCTAGCTCACATCCTGACACTACCACTGGCCTGGAACCTGACTCTGTCCCGAGCTAACGTCCTGCCCCTTATCCTCACTGAAGCCGTAATGCTCTCCCTAACTAAGGCCCAGACGAGTCCTAATTAAGGCCCTGACACTGTCCCTAACTAAGGCCCGGAATCTATCTCTAATATAGGCCCTGCTGCCGGCAATAACTAAAATCCGGACACTATCCTGAGCTAATATCCTGACCCATTTCTAACCAAGGTCCTGACACCGTCCCTAAGAAAGCCCTGTCGCTGTTCCTAAGTGAAGACCTGAGGCTGTCCGTAACTCAGTCCCTGAAGCTATGCCTAACTGAGGCCTTGACGCTGTGACTAACTCAGGCCCTGATCATGTCTGTAACTACGACACTAATGCTGATGCAACAAAGGCCCTGATGCTGCTCCTACATCATGCCCTGACAGTGTCCCCAGCTATGGGCCTAACGCTAAGCCTCACTCAGGCCCTGTTGCTCTCCCAGAGTCAGGCACTGACGCTGTCCCTACCTGAAGCCCTGACACTGGTCCTAAATAAGGCCCTGATACTGTAACTAAGCTCTTGACACTATCCCTAGGTCATTTCCTGACACGATCCCTAAACTTTACCCTAACCCTGTCCCTAGCAAATGTCCTGCCTCTTATGCTAACTAAAGCCCTTAGGCTGTGACTACCTCAGGCCCTGAATTTAGTCCCAAGGCCGTGATACTGTCCCTAACTAAGGCCCTAACACTATTCCTAACTCAGGCCCTGACACTGTACCTAACAGAGGCCCAGATGCTAGTACTAACTAATGCCTTGACACTGTCCCTAACTAAGGCCCTGCTGCCGTCAATATCTAATGTCCTGACACTATCCTGAGTTAATTTCCGGACCCATCTCTTACCAAGGTCCTGAAACTGTCCCTAAGTAAGCCCTGACGCTGTCCCTAAGTGAGGCCCTAAGGCTGCCCCTAACAGAGGCCCTGAAAATGTCTTTAACAAAGCCCCTCCCTGAGGCTGATCCTACCAAGGTCCTTATGCTGCTCCTAAGTCATGCCCTGATACTATCCCTAGCTAAGGCTCTGACACTAGGCCTCACTCAAGCCCTGTCGCTCTCCCTAAGTCAGGCTCTGACGCTATCCCTACCTGAAGCCCTGACACTGGTCCTAAATTAGGCCCTGATGCCCTAAGTAACTAAGGTCTTGACACTATCCCTAGGTCATGCCCTGACACAATCCCTAGACCTTAACCTAACCTTGTCTTTAACTAATGTTGAGCTTCTTATGCTAAAAAAATCCCTGATGCTGTTCCTAACTAAGGCACTAAAATTAGTCCCGAGGCCGTGACCCTGGCCCTAACTGAGGCCTGCAGGCTCGTCCTAACTCAGGCCCTGACACTGTCCCTAACTAAGGCCCTGACACTACACCTAACTCAGTCCCTGACACTGTACCTAACAAAGGCTCTGATGCGAGTCCTAAGTCAGGCTGAGACACTGTCTCTAAGGCCCTGCTGCAGTCAATATCTAAAGTCCTGACATTATCCTGAGCTAATATCCTGACCCATGTCTTACCAAGGTCCTGAAACTGTCCCAAAGGAAGGCCTGACGCTGTCCCTAAGTGAGGCCCTGAGGCGGTCCCTAACAGAGGCCCTGAGAATGTCTTTAACGAAGACCCTAATGCTGATCCTACAGAGGCCCTTATACTGCTCCTAAGTCATGCCCTGACACTGTCCCTAACTCGGGCCCTAAAGATAGGCCTCACTTAGGCCCTGTTGCCGTACCTTAGTTAGGCTCTGACGCTGTCCGTACGTGAAGCCCTGACACTGGTCCTGATGAAGGCCCTGCCGCCGGTCCTAAGTAAGGCCCTGATGCTCTCAATAACTAAGGTCTTCACCCTATCCCTAGCTCACATCCTGACACTACCACTGGCCTGGAACCTGACTCTGTCCCGAGCTAATGTCCTGCCCCTTATCCTCACCGAAGCCGTAATGCTCTCCCTAACTAAGGCCCAGACTAGTCCTAATTAAGGCCCTGACACTGTCCCTAACTAAGGCCCGGAATCTATCTCTAATATAGGCCCTGCTGCCGGCAATAACTAAAATCCGGACACTATCCTGAGCTAATATCCTGACCCATTTCTAACCAAGGTCCTGACACCATCCCTAAGAAGGCCCTGTCGCTGTTCCTAAGTGAAGGCCTGAGGCTGTCCATAACTCAGTCCCTGAAGCTATGCCTAACTGAGCCCTTGACGCTGTGACTAACTCAGGCCCTGATCATGTCTGTAACTAAGACACTAATGCTGATGCAACAAAGGCCCTGATGCTGCTCCTACATCATACCCTGACAGTGTCCCCAGCTAAGGGCCTGACGCTAGGCCTCACTCAGGCCCTGTTGCTCTCCCAGAGTCAGGCACTGACGCTGTCCCTACCTGAAGCCCTGACACTGGTCCTAAATAAGGCCCTGATACTGTAACTAAGCTCTTGACACTATCCCTAGGTCATTTCCTGACACGATCCCTAAACTTTACCCTAACCCTGTCCCTAGCAAATGTCCTGCCTCTTATGCTAACTAAAGCCCTTATGCTGTGACTACCTCAGGCCCTGAATTTAGTCCCAAGGCCGTGATACTGTCCCTAACTAAGGCCCTAACACTATTCCTAACTCAGGCCCTGACACTGTACCTAACAGAGGCCCAGATGCTAGTACTAACTAAGGCCTTGACACTGTCCCTAACTAAGGCCCTGCTGCCGTCAATATCTAATGTCCTGACACTATCCTTAGTTAATTTCCAGACCCATCTCTTACCAAAGTCCTGAAACTGTCCCTAAGAAAGCCCTGATGCTGTCCCTAAGTGAGGCCCTAAGGCTGCCCCTAACAGAGGCCCTGATAATGTCTTTAACAAAGCCCCTCCCTGAGGCTGATCCTATCAAGGCCCTTATGCTGCTCCTAAGTCATGCCCTGATACTATCCCTAGCTAAGGCTCTGACACTAGGCCTCACTCAAGCCCTGTCGCTCTCCCTAAGTCAGGCTCTGACGCTATCCCTACCTGAAGCCCTGACACTGGTCCTAAATTAGGCCCTGATGCCCTAAGTAACTAAGGTCTTGACACTATCCCTAGGTCATGCCCTGACACAATCCCTAGACCTTAACCTAACCTTGTCTTTAACTAAAGTTGAGCTTCTTATGCTAAATAATTCCCTGATGCTCTTCCTAACTAAGGCCCTAAAATTAGTCCCGAGGCCGTGACCCTGGCCCTAACTGAGGCCTGGAGGCTCGTCCTAACTCAGGCCCTGACACTGTCCCTAACTAAGGTCCGGAATCTATCTCTAATATAGGCCCTGCTGCCGGCAATAACTAAAATCCGGACACTATCCTGAGCTAATATCCTGACCCATTTCTAACCAAGGTCCTGACACCGTCCCTAAGAAAGCCCTGTCGCTGTTCCTAAGTGAAGACCTGAGGCTGTCCGTAACTCAGTCCCTGAAGCTATGCCTAACTGAGGCCTTGACGCTGTGACTAACTCAGGCCCTGATCACGTCTGTAACTAAGACACTAATGCTGATGCAACAAACGCCCTGATGCTGCTCCTACATCATGCCCTGACAGTGTCCCCAGCTATGGGCCTGACGCTAGGCCTCACTCAGGCCCTGTTGCTCTCCCAGAGTCAGGCACTGACGCTGTCCCTACCTGAAGCCCTGACACGGGTCCTAAATAAGGCCCTGATACTGTAACTAAGCTCTTGACACTATCCCTAGGTCATTTCCTGACAGGATCCCTAAACTTTACCCTAACCCTGTCACTAGCAAATGTCCTGCCTCTTATGCTAACTAAAGCCCTTATGCTGTGACTACCTCAGGCCCTGAATTTAGTCCCAAGGCTGTGATACTGTCCCTAACTAAGGCCCTAACACTATTCCTAACTCAGGCCCTGACACTGTACCTAACAGAGGCCCAGATGCTAGTACTAACTAAGGCCTTGACACTGTCCGTAACTAAGGCCCTGCTGCCATCAATATCTAATGTCCTGACACTATCCTGAGGTAATTTCCGGACCCATCTCTTACCAAGCTCTTGAAACTGTCCCTAAGTAAGCCCTGACGCTCTCCCTAATGGTGGCCTTAAGGCTGTCCCAAACAGAGGCCCTGAGAATGTCTTTAACAAAGCCCCTGAGGCTGATCCTACCAAGGCCCTTATGCTGCTCCTAAGTCATGCCCTGATACTATCCCTAGCTAAGGCTCTGACACTAGGCCTCACTCAAGCCCTGTCGCTCTCCCTAAGTCAGGCTCTGACGCTATCCCTACCTGAAGCCCTGACACTGGTCCTAAATTAGGCCCTGATGCCCTAAGTAACTAAGGTCTTGACACTATCCCTAGGTCATGCCCTGACACAATCCCTAGACCTTAACCTAACCTTGTCTTTAACTAATGCTGAGCTTCTTATGCTAAATAAATCCCTGATGCTGTTCCTAACTAAGGCCCTAAAATTAGTCCCGAGGCCGTGACCCTGGCCCTAACTGAGGCCTGGAGGCTCGTCCTAACTCAGGCCCTGACACTGTCCCTAACTAAGGCCCTGACACTACACCTAACTCAGTCCCTGACACTGTACCTAACAAAGGCTCTGATGCTAGTCCTAAGTCAGGCTGAGACACTGTCTCTAAGGCCCTGCTGCAGTCAATATCTAAAGTCCTGACATTATCCCGAGCTAATATCCTGACCCATGTCTTACCAAGGTCCTGAAACTGTCCCAAAGGAAGCCCTGACGCTGTCCCTAAGTGAGGCCCTGAGGCGGTCCCTAACAGAGGCCCTGAGAATGTCTTTAACGAAGACCCTAATGCTGATCCTACAGAGGCCCTTATACTGCTCCTAAGTCATGCCCTCACACTGTCCCTAACTCAGGCCCTAAAGATAGGCCTCACTTAGGCCCTGTTGCCGTAACTTAGTTAGGCTCTGACGCTGTCCGTACGTGAAGCCCTGACACTGGTCCTGATGAAGGCCCTGACGCTGGTCCTAACTAAGGCCCTGATGCTCTCAGTAACTAAGGTCTTCACCCTATCCCTAGCTCACATCCTGACACTACCACTGGCCTGGAACCTGACTCTGTCCCGAGCTAACGTCCTGCCCCTTATCCTCACCGAAGCCGTAATGCTCTCCCTAACTAAGGCCCAGACTAGTCCTAATTAAGGCCCTGACACTGTCCCTAACTAAGGCCCGGAATCTATCTCTAATATAGGCCCTGCTGCCGGCAATAACTAAAATCCGGACACTATCCTGAGCTAATATCCTGACCCATTTCTAACCAAGGTCCTGACACCGTCCCTAAGAAAGCCCTGTCGCTGTTCCTAAGTGAAGACCTGAGGCTGTCCGTAACTCAGTCCCTGAAGCTATGCCTAACTGAGGCCTTGACGCTGTGACTAACTCACGCCCTGATCATGTCTGTAACTAAGACACTAATGCTGATGCAACAAAGGCCCTGATACTGCTCCTACATCATGCCCTGACAGTGTCCCCAGCTATGGGCCTGACGCTAGGCCTCACTCAGGCCCTGTTGCTCTCCCAGAGTCAGGCACTGATGCTGTCCCTACCTGAAGCCCTGACACGGGTCCTAAATAAGGCCCTGATACTGTAACTAAGCTCTTGACACTATCCCTAGGTCATTTCCTGACACGATCCCTAAACTTTACCCTAACCCTGTCCCTAGCAAATGTCCTGCCTCTTATGCTAACTAAAGCCCTTATGCTGTGACTACCTCAGGCCCTGAATTTAGTCCCAAGGCTGTGATACTGTCCCTAACTAAGGCCCTAACACTATTCCTAACTCAGGCCCTGACACTGTACCTAACAGAGGCCCAGATGCTAGTACTAACTAAGGCCTTGACACTGTCCCTAACTAAGGCCCTGCTGCCATCAATATCTAATGTCCTGACACTATCCTGAGGTAATTTCCGGACCCATCTCTTACCAAGCTCCTGAAACTGTCCCTAAGTAAGCCCTGACGCTGTCCCTAAGGGAGGCCCTAAGGCTGTCCCTAACAGAGGCCCTGAGAATGTCTTTAACAAAGCCCCTGAGGCTGATCCTACCAAGGCCCTTATGCTGCTCCTAAGTCATGCCCTGATACTATCCCTAGCTAAGGCTCTGACACTAGGCCTCACTCAAGCCCTGTCGCTCTCCCTAAGTCAGGCTTTGACACGATCCCTACCTGAAGCCCTGACACTGGTCCTAAATTAGACCCTGATGCACTAAGTAACTAAGGTCTTGACACTATCCCTAGGTCATGCCCTGACACAATCCCTAGACCTTAACCTAACCTTGTCTTTAACTAATGTTGAGCTTCTTATGCTAAATAAATCCCTGATGCTGTTCCTAACTAAGTCCCTAAAATTAGTCCCGAGGCCGTGACCCTGGCCCTAACTGAGGCCTGGAAGCTCCTCCTAACTCAGGTCCTGACACTGTCCCTAACTAAGGCCCTGACACTACACCTAACTCAGTCCCTGACACTGTACCTAACAAAGGCTCTGATGCTAGTCCTAAGTCAGGCTGAGACACTGTCTCTAAGGCCCTGCTGCAGTCAATATCTAAAGTCCTGACATTATCCCGAGCTAATATCCTGACCCATGTCTTACCAAGGTCCTGAAACTGTCCCAAAGGAAGCCCTGACGCTGTCCCTAAGTGAGGCCCTGAGGCGGTCCCTAACAGAGGCCCTGAGAATGTCTTTAACGAAGACCCTAATGCTGATCCTACAGAGGCCCTTATACGGCTCCTAAGTCATGCCCTGACACTGCCCCTAACTCAGGCCCTAAAGATAGGCCTCACTTAGGCCCTGTTGCCGTACCTTAGTTAGGCTCTGACGCTGTCCGTACGTGAAGCCCTGGCACTGGTCCTGATGAAGGCCCTGACGCTGGTCCTAACTAAGGCCCTGATGCTCTCAATAACGAAGGTCTTCACCCTATCCCTAGCTCACATCCTGACACTACCACTGGCCTGGAACCTGACTCTGTCCCGAGCTAACGTCCTGCCCCTTATCCTCACCGAAGCCGTAATGCTCTCCCTAACTAAGGCCCAGACTAGTCCTAATTAAGGCCCTGACACTGTCCTTAACTAAGGCCCGGAATCTATCTCTAATATAGGCCTTGCTGCCGGTAATAACTAAAATCCGGACACTATCCTGAGCTAATATCCTGACCCATTTCTAACCAAGGTCCTGACACCGTCCCTAAGAAAGCCCTGCCGCTGTTCCTAAGTGAAGACCTGAGGCTGTCCGTAACTCAGTCCCTGAAGCTATGCCTAACTGAGGCCTTGACGCTGTGACTAACTCAGGCCCTGATCATGTCTGTAACTAAGACACTAATGCTGATGCAACAAAGGCCCTGATGCTGCTCCTACATCATGCCCTGACAGTGTCCCCAGCTATGGGCCTGACGCTAAGCCTCACTCAGGCCCTGTTGCTCTCCCAGAGTCAGGCACTGACGCTGTCCCTACCTGAAGCCCTGACACGGGTCCTAAATAAGGCCCTGATACTGTAACTAAGCTCTTGACACTATCCCTAGGTCATTTCCTGACACGATCCCTAAACTTTACCCTAACCCTGTCCCTAGCAAATGTCCTGCCTCTTATGCTAACTAAAGCCCTTAGGCTGTGACTACCTCAGGCCCTGAATTTAGTCCCAAGGCCGTGATACTGTCCCTAACTAAGGCCCTAACACTATTCCTAACTCAGGCCCTGACACTGTACCTAACAGAGGCCCAGATGCTAGTACTAACTAAGGCCTTGACACTGTCCCTAACTAAGGCCCTGCTGCCATCAATATCTAATGTCCTGACACTATCCTGAGGTAATTTCCGGACCCATCTCTTACCAAGCTCCTGAAACTGTCCCTAAGTAAGCCCTGACGCTGTCCCTAAGGGAGGCCCTAAGGCTGTCCCTAACAGAGGCCCTGAGAATGTCTTTAACAAAGCCCCTGAGGCTGATCCTACCAAGGCCCTTATGCTGCTCCTAAGTCATGCCCTGATACTATCCCTAGCTAAGGCTCTGACACTAGGCCTCACTCAAGCCCTGTCGCTCTCCCTAAGTCAGGCTCTGACGCTATCCCTACCTGAAGCCCTGACACTGGTCCTAAATTAGGCCCTGATGCCCTAAGTAACTAAGGTCTTGACACTATCCCTAGGTCATGCCCTGACACAATCCCTAGACCTTAACCTAACCTTGTCTTTAACTAATGTTGAGCTTCTTATGCTAAAAAAATCCCTGATGCTGTTCCTAACTAAGGCCCTAAAATTAGTCCCGAGGCCGTGACCCTGGCCCTAACTGAGGCCTGGAGGCTCGTCCTAACTCAGGCCCTGACACTGTACCTAACAAAGGCTCTGATGCTAGTCCTAAGTCAGGCTGAGACACTGTCTCTAAGGCCCTGCTGCAGTCAATATCTAAAGTCCTGACATTATCCCGAGCTAATATCCTGACCCATGTCTTACCAAGGTCCTGAAACTGTCCCAAAGTAAGTCCTGACGCTGTCCCTAAGTGAGGCCCTGAGGCGGTCCCTAACAGAGGCCCTGAGAATGTCTTTAACGAAGTCCCTAATGCTGATCCTACAGAGGCCCTTATACGGCTCCTAAGTCATGCCCTGACACTGCCCCTAACTCAGGCCCTAAAGATAGGCCTCACTTAGGCCCCGTTGCCGTACCTTAGTTAGGCTCTGACGCTGTCCGTACGTGAAGCCCTGACACTGGTCCTGATGAAGGCCCTGACGCTGGTCCTAACTAAGGCCCTGATGCTCTCAATAACTAAGGTCTTCACCCTATCCCTAGCTCACATCCTGACACTACCACTGGCCTGGAACCTGACTCTGTCCCGAGCTAACGTCCTGCCCCTTATCCTCACCGAAGCCGTAATGCTCTCCCTAACTAAGGCCCAGACTAGTCCTAATTAAGGCCCTGACACTGTCCCTAACTAAGGCCCGGAATCTATCTCTAATATAGGCCCTGCTGCCGGCAATAACTAAAATCCGGACACTATCCTGAGCTAATATCTTGACCCATTTCTAACCAAGGTCCTGACACCGTCCCTAAGAAAGCCCTGTCGCTGTTCCTAAGTGAAGACCTGAGGCTGTCCGTAACTCAGTCCCTGAAGCTATGCCTAACTGAGGCCTTGACGCTGTGACTAACTCACGCCCTGATCATGTCTGTAACTAAGACACTAATGCTGATGCAACAAAGGCCCTGATGCTGCTCCTACATCATGCCCTGACAGTGTCCCCAGCTATGGGCCTGACGCTAGGCCTCACTCAGGCCCTGTTGCTCTCCCAGAGTCAGGCACTGATGCTGTCCCTACCTGAAGCCCTGACACGGGTCCTAAATAAGGCCCTGATACTGTAACTAAGCTCTTGACACTATCCCTAGGTCATTTCCTGACACGATCCCTAAACTTTACCCTAACCCTGTCCCTAGCAAATGTCCTGCCTCTTATGCTAACTAAAGCCCTTATGCTGTGACTACCTCAGGCCCTGAATTTAGTCCCAAGGCTGTGATACTGTCCCTAACTAAGGCCCTAACACTATTGTTATCTCAGGCCCTGACTCTGTACCTAACAGAGGCCCAGATGCTAGTACTAACTAAGGCCTTGACACTGTCCCTAACTAAGGCCCTGCTGCCGTCAATATCTAATGTCCTGACACTATCCTGAGGTAATTTCCGGACCCATCTCTTACCAAGCTCCTGAAACTGTCCCTAAGTAAGCCCTGACGCTGTCCCTAAGGGAGGCCCTAAGGCTGTCCCTAACAGAGGCCCTGATAATATCTTTAACAAAGCCCCTGAGGCTGATCCTACCAAGGCCCTTATGCTGCTCCTAAGTCATGCCCTGATACTATCCCTAGCTAAGGCTCTGACACTAGGCCTCACTCAAGCCCTGTCGCTCTCCCTAAGTCAGGCTCTGACGCTATCCCTACCTGAAGCCCTGACACTGGTCCTAAATTAGGCCCTGATGCCCTAAGTAACTAAGGTCTTGACACTATCCCTAGGTCATGCCCTGACACAATCCCTAGACCTTAACCTAACCTTGTCTTTAACTAATGTTGAGCTTCTTATGCTAAATAAATCCCTGATGATGTTCCTAACTAAGGCCCTAAAATTAGTCCTGAGGCCGTGACCCTGGCCCTAACTGAGGCCTGGAGGCTCGTCCTAACTCAGGCCCTGACACTGTCCCTAACTAAGGCCCTGACACTACACCGAACTCAGTCCCTGACACTGTACCTAACAAAGGCTCTGATGCTAGTCCTAAGTCAGGCTGAGACACTGTCTCTAAGGCCCTGCTGCAGTCAATATCTAAAGTCCTGACATTATCCCGAGCTAATATCCTGACCCATGTCTTACCAAGGTCCTGAAACTGTCCCAAAGTAAGTCCTGACGCTGTCCCTAAGTGAGGCCCTGAGGCGGTCCCTAACAGAGGCCCTGAGAATGTCTTTAACGAAGTCCCTAATGCTGATCCTACAGAGGCCCTTATACGGCTCCTAAGTCATGCCCTGACACTGCCCCTAACTCAGGCCCTAAAGATAGCCCTCACTTAGGCCCTGTTGCCGTACCTTAGGTAGGCTCTGACGCTGTCCATACGTGAAGCCCTGACACTGGTCCTGATGAAGGCCCTGACGCTGGTCCTAACTAAGGCCCTGATGCTCTCAATAACTAAGGTCTTCACCCTATCCCTAGCTCACATCCTGACACTACCACTGGCCTGGAACCTGACTCTGTCCCGAGCTAACGTCCTGCCCCTTATCCTCACTGAAGCCGTAATGCTCTCCCTAACTAAGGCCCAGACGAGTCCTAATTAAGGCCCTGACACTGTCCCTAACTAAGGCCCGGAATCTATCTCTAATATAGGCCCTGCTGCCGGCAATAACTAAAATCCGGACACTATCCTGAGCTAATATCCTGACCCATTTCTAACCAAGGTCCTGACACCGTCCCTAAGAAAGCCCTGTCGCTGTTCCTAAGTGAAGACCTGAGGCTGTCCGTAACTCAGTCCCTGAAGCTATGCCTAACTGAGGCCTTGACGCTGTGACTAACTCAGGCCCTGATCATGTCTGTAACTAAGACACTAATGCTGATGCAACAAAGGCCCTGATGCTGCTCCTACATCATGCCCTGACAGTGTCCCCAGCTATGGGCCTGACGCTAGGCCTCACTCAGGCCCTGTTGCTCTCCCAGAGTCAGGCACTGACGCTGTCCCTACCTGAAGCCCTGACACGGGTCCTAAATAAGGCCCTGATACTGTAACTAAGCTCTTGACACTATCCCTAGGTCATTTCCTGACACGATCCCTAAACTTTACCCTAACCCTGTCCCTAGCAAATGTCCTGCCTCTTATGCTAACTAAAGCCATTATGCTGTGACTACCTCAGGCCCTGAATTTAGTCCCAAGGCCGTGATACTGTCCCTAACTAAGGCCCTAACACTATTCCTAACTCAGGCCCTGACACTGTACCTAACAGAGGCCCAGATGCTAGTACTAACTAAGGCCTTGACACTGTCCCTAACTAAGGCCCTGCTGCCGTCAATATCTAATGTCCTGACACTATCCTGAGGTAATTTCCGGACCCATCTCTTACCAAGGTCCTGAAACTGTCCCTAAGTAAGCCCTGACGCTGTCCCTAAGGGAGGCCCTAAGGCTGTCCCTAACAGAGGCCCTGATAATGTCTTTAACAAAGCCCCTGAGGCTGATCCTACCAAGGCCCTTATGCTGCTCCTAAGTCATGCCCTGATACTATCCCTAGCTAAGGCTCTGACACTAGGCCTCACTCAAGCCCTGTCGCTCTCCCTAAGTCAGGCTCTGACGCTATCCCTACCTGAAGCCCTGACGCTGGTCCCAAATTAGGCCCTGATGCCCTAAGTAACTAAGGTCTTGACACTATCCCTAGGTCATGCCCTGACACAATCCTTAGACCTTAACCTAACCTTGTCTTTAACTAATGTTGAGCTTCTTATGCTAAATAAATCCCTGATGCAGTTCCTAACTAAGGCCCTAAAATTAGTCCCGAGGCCGTGGCCCTGGCCCTAACTGAGGCCTGGAGGCTCGTCCTAACTCAGGCCCTGACACTGTCCCTAACTAAGGCCCTGACACTACACCTAACTCAGTCCCTGACACTGTACCTAACAAAGGCTCTGATGCTAGTCCTAAGTCAGGCTGAGACACTGTCTCTAAGGCCCTGCTGCAGTCAATATCTAAAGTCCTGACATTATCCCGAGCTAATATCCTGACCCATGTCTTACCAAGGTCCTGAAACTGTCCCAAAGTAAGTCCTGACGCTGTCCCTAAGTGAGGCCCTGAGGCGGTCCCTAACAGAGGCCCTGAGAATGTCTTTAACGAAGACCCTAATGCTGATCCTACAGAGGCCCTTATACTGCTCCTAAGTCATGCCCTGACACTGTCCCTAACTCAGGCCCTAAAGATAGGCCTCACTTAGGCCCTGTTGCCGTACCTTAGTTAGGCTCTGACGCTGTCCGTACGTGAAGCCCTGACACTGGTCCTGATGAAGGCCCTGACGCTGGTCCTAACTAAGGCCCTGATGCTCTCAATAACTAAGGTCTTCACCCTATCCCTAGCTCACATCCTGACACTACCACTGGCCTGGAACCTGACTCTGTCCCGAGCTAACGTCCTGCCCCTTATCCTCACCGAAGCCGTAATGCTCTCCCTAACTAAGGCCCAGACTAGTCCTAATTAAGGCCCTGACACTGTCCCTAACTAAGGCCCGGAATCTATCTCTAATATAGGCCCTGCTGCCGGCAATAACTAAAATCCGGACACTATCCTGAGCTAATATCCTGACCCATTTCTAACCAAGGTCCTGACACCGTCCCTAAGAAAGCCCTGTCGCTGTTCCTAAGGGAAGACCTGAGGCTGTCCGTAACTCAGTCCCTGAAGCTATGCCTAACTGAGGCCTTGACGCTGTGACTAACTCAGGCCCTGATCATGTCTGTAACTAAGACACTAATGCTGATGCAACAAAGGCCCTGATGCTGCTCCTACATCATGCCCTGACAGTGTCCCCAGCTATGGGCCTGACGCTAGGCCTCACTCAGGCCCTGTTGCTCTCCCAGAGTCAGGCACTGACGCTGTCCCTACCTCAAGCCCTGACACGGGTCCTAAATAAGGCCCTGATACTGTAACTAAGCTCTTGACACTATCCCTAGGTCATTTCCTGACACGATCCCTAAACTTTACCCTAACCCTGTCCCTAGCAAATGTCCTGCCTCTTATGCTAACTAAAGCCCTTATGCTGTGACTACCTCAGGCCCTGAATTTAGTCCCAAGGCCGTGATACTGTCCCTAACTAAGGCCCTAACACTATTCCTAGCTCAGGCCCTGACACTGTACCTAACAGAGGCCCAGATGCTAGTACTAACTAAGGCCTTGACACTGTCCCTAACTAAGGCCCTGCTGCCATCAATATCTAATGTCCTGACACTATCCTGAGGTAATTTCCGGACCCATCTCTTACCAAGCTCCTGAAACTGTCCCTAAGTAAGCCCTGACGCTGTCCCTAAGGGAGGCCCTAAGGCTGTCCCTAACAGAGGCCCTGATAATGTCTTTAACAAAGCCCCTGAGGCTGATCCTACCAAGGCCCTTATGCTGCTCCTAAGTCATGCCCTGATACTATCCCTAGCTAAGGCTCTGACACTAGGCCTCACTCAAGCCCTGTGGCTCTCCCTAAATCATGCTCTGACGCTATCCCTACCTGAAGCCCTGACACTGGTCCTAAATTAGGCCCTGATGCCCTAAGTAACTAAGGTCTTGACACTATCCCTAGGTCATGCCCTGACACAATCCCTAGACCTTAACCTAACCTTGTCTTTAACTAATGTTGAGCTTCTTATGCTAAATAAATCCCTGATGCAGTTCCTAACTAAGGCCCTAAAATTAGTCCCGAGGCCGTGACCCTGGCCCTAACTGAGGCCTGGAGGCTCGTCCTAACTCAGGCCCTGACCCTGTCCCTAACTAAGGCCCTGACACTACACCTAACTCAGTCCCTGACACTGTACCTAACAAAGGCTCTGATGCTAGTCCTAAGTCAGGCTGAGACACTGTCTCTAAGGCCCTGCTGCAGTCAATATCTAAAGTCCTGACATTATCCCGAGCTAATATCCTGACCCATGTCTTACCAAGGTCCTGAAACTGTCCCAAAGGAAGGCCTCACGCTGTCCCTAAGTGAGGCCCTGAGGCGGTCCCTAACAGAGGCCCTGAGAATGTCTTTAACGAAGACCCTAATGCTGATCCTACAGAGGCCTTTATACTGCTCCTAAGTCATGCCCTGACACTGTCGTTAACTCAGGCCCTAAAGATAGGCCTCACTTAGGCCCTGTTGCCGTACCTTAGTTAGGCTCTGACGCTGTCCGTACGTGAAGCCCTGACACTGGTCCTGATGAAAGCCCTGCCGCCGGTCCTAAGTAAGGCCCTGATGCTCTCAATAACTAAGGTCTTCACCCTATCCCTAGCTCACATCCTGACACTACCACTGGCCTGGAACCTGACTCTGTCCCGAGCTAATGTCCTGCCCCTTATCCTCACCGAAGCCGTAATGCTCTCCCTAACTAAGGCCCAGACTAGTCCTAATTAAGGCCCTGACACTGTCCCTAACTAAGGCCCGGAATCTATCTCTAATATAGGCCCTGCTGCCGGCAATAACTAAAATCCGGACACTATCCTGAGCTAATATCCTGACCCATTTCTAACCAAGGTCCTGACACCATCCCTAAGAAGGCCCTGTCGCTGTTCCTAAGTGAAGACCTGAGGCTGTCCGTAACTCAGTCCCTGAAGCTATGCCTAACTGAGGCCTTGACGCTGTGACTAACTCAGGCCCTGATCATGTCTGTAACTACGACACTAATGCTGATGCAACAAAGGCCCTGATGCTGCTCCTACATCATGCCCTGACAGTGTCCCCAGCTATGGGCCTGACGCTAGGCCTCACTCAGGCCCTGTTGCTCTCCCAGAGTCAGGCACTGACGCTGTCCCTACCTGAAGCCCTGACACGGGTCCTAAATAAGGCCCTGATACTGTAACTAAGCTCTTGACACTATCCCTAGGTCATTTCCTGACACGATCCCTAAACTTTACCCTAACCCTGTCCCTAGCAAATGTCCTGCCTCTTATGCTAACTAAAGCCCTTAGGCTGTGACTACCTCAGGCCCTGAATTTAGTCCCAAGGCCGTGATACTGTCCCTAACTAAGGCCCTAACACTATTCCTAACTCAGGCCCTGACACTGTACCTAACAGAGGCCCAGATGCTAGTACTAACTAATGCCTTGACACTGTCCCTAACTAAGGCCCTGCTGCCGTCAATATCTAATGTCCTGACACTATCCTGAGTTAATTTCCGGACCCATCTCTTACCAAGGTCCTGAAACTGTCCCTAAGTAAGCCCTGACGCTGTCCCTAAGGGAGGCCCTAAGGCTGCCCCTAACAGAGGCCCTGAAAATGTCTTTAACAAAGCCCCTCCCTGAGGCTGATCCTACCAAGGTCCTTATGCTGCTCCTAAGTCATGCCCTGATACTATCCCTAGCTAAGGCTCTGACACTAGGCCTCACTCAAGCCCTGTCGCTCTCCCTAAGTCAGGCTCTGACGCTATCCCTACCTGAAGCCCTGACACTGGTCCTAAATTAGGCCCTGATGCCCTAAGTAACTAAGGTCTTGACACTATCCCTAGGTCATGCCCTGACACAATCCCTAGACCTTAACCTAACCTTGTCTTTAACTAATGTTGAGCTTCTTATGCTAAAAAAATCCCTGATGCTGTTCCTAACTAAGGCACTAAAATTAGTCCCGAGGCCGTGACCCTGGCCCTAACTGAGGCCTGGAGGCTCGTCCTAACTCAGGCCCTGACACTGTACCTAACAAAGGCTCTGATGCTAGTCCTAAGTCAGGCTGAGACACTGTCTCTAAGGCCCTGCTGCAGTCAATATCTAAAGTCCTGACATTATCCCGAGCTAATATCCTGACCCATGTCTTACCAAGGTCCTGAAACTGTCCCAAAGTAAGTCCTGACGCTGTCCCTAAGTGAGGCCCTGAGGCGGTCCCTAACAGAGGCCCTGAGAATGTCTTTAACGAAGTCCCTAATGCTGATCCTACAGAGGCCCTTATACGGCTCCTAAGTCATGCCCTGACACTGCCCCTAACTCAGGCCCTAAAGATAGGCCTCACTTAGGCCCCGTTGCCGTACCTTAGTTAGGCTCTGACGCTGTCCGTACGTGAAGCCCTGACACTGGTCCTGATGAAGGCCCTGACGCTGGTCCTAACTAAGGCCCTGATGCTCTCAATAACTAAGGTCTTCACCCTATCCCTAGCTCACATCCTGACACTACCACTGGCCTGGAACCTGACTCTGTCCCGAGCTAACGTCCTGCCCCTTATCCTCACCGAAGCCGTAATGCTCTCCCTAACTAAGGCCCAGACTAGTCCTAATTAAGGCCCTGACACTGTCCCTAACTAAGGCCCGGAATCTATCTCTAATATAGGCCCTGCTGCCGGCAATAACTAAAATCCGGACACTATCCTGAGCTAATATCTTGACCCATTTCTAACCAAGGTCCTGACACCGTCCCTAAGAAAGCCCTGTCGCTGTTCCTAAGTGAAGACCTGAGGCTGTCCGTAACTCAGTCCCTGAAGCTATGCCTAACTGAGGCCTTGACGCTGTGACTAACTCACGCCCTGATCATGTCTGTAACTAAGACACTAATGCTGATGCAACAAAGGCCCTGATGCTGCTCCTACATCATGCCCTGACAGTGTCCCCAGCTATGGGCCTGACGCTAGGCCTCACTCAGGCCCTGTTGCTCTCCCAGAGTCAGGCACTGATGCTGTCCCTACCTGAAGCCCTGACACGGGTCCTAAATAAGGCCCTGATACTGTAACTAAGCTCTTGACACTATCCCTAGGTCATTTCCTGACACGATCCCTAAACTTTACCCTAACCCTGTCCCTAGCAAATGTCCTGCCTCTTATGCTAACTAAAGCCCTTATGCTGTGACTACCTCAGGCCCTGAATTTAGTCCCAAGGCTGTGATACTGTCCCTAACTAAGGCCCTAACACTATTGTTATCTCAGGCCCTGACTCTGTACCTAACAGAGGCCCAGATGCTAGTACTAACTAAGGCCTTGACACTGTCCCTAACTAAGGCCCTGCTGCCGTCAATATCTAATGTCCTGACACTATCCTGAGGTAATTTCCGGACCCATCTCTTACCAAGCTCCTGAAACTGTCCCTAAGTAAGCCCTGACGCTGTCCCTAAGGGAGGCCCTAAGGCTGTCCCTAACAGAGGCCCTGATAATATCTTTAACAAAGCCCCTGAGGCTGATCCTACCAAGGCCCTTATGCTGCTCCTAAGTCATGCCCTGATACTATCCCTAGCTAAGGCTCTGACACTAGGCCTCACTCAAGCCCTGTCGCTCTCCCTAAGTCAGGCTCTGACGCTATCCCTACCTGAAGCCCTGACACTGGTCCTAAATTAGGCCCTGATGCCCTAAGTAACTAAGGTCTTGACACTATCCCTAGGTCATGCCCTGACACAATCCCTAGACCTTAACCTAACCTTGTCTTTAACTAATGTTGAGCTTCTTATGCTAAATAAATCCCTGATGATGTTCCTAACTAAGGCCCTAAAATTAGTCCTGAGGCCGTGACCCTGGCCCTAACTGAGGCCTGGAGGCTCGTCCTAACTCAGGCCCTGACACTGTCCCTAACTAAGGCCCTGACACTACACCGAACTCAGTCCCTGACACTGTACCTAACAAAGGCTCTGATGCTAGTCCTAAGTCAGGCTGAGACACTGTCTCTAAGGCCCTGCTGCAGTCAATATCTAAAGTCCTGACATTATCCCGAGCTAATATCCTGACCCATGTCTTACCAAGGTCCTGAAACTGTCCCAAAGTAAGTCCTGACGCTGTCCCTAAGTGAGGCCCTGAGGCGGTCCCTAACAGAGGCCCTGAGAATGTCTTTAACGAAGTCCCTAATGCTGATCCTACAGAGGCCCTTATACGGCTCCTAAGTCATGCCCTGACACTGCCCCTAACTCAGGCCCTAAAGATAGGCCTCACTTAGGCCCCGTTGCCGTACCTTAGTTAGGCTCTGACGCTGTCCATACGTGAAGCCCTGACACTGGTCCTGATGAAGGCCCTGACGCTGGTCCTAACTAAGGCCCTGATGCTCTCAATAACTAAGGTCTTCACCCTATCCCTAGCTCACATCCTGACACTACCACTGGCCTGGAACCTGACTCTGTCCCGAGCTAACGTCCTGCCCCTTATCCTCACTGAAGCCGTAATGCTCTCCCTAACTAAGGCCCAGACGAGTCCTAATTAAGGCCCTGACACTGTCCCTAACTAAGGCCCGGAATCTATCTCTAATATAGGCCCTGCTGCCGGCAATAACTAAAATCCGGACACTATCCTGAGCTAATATCCTGACCCATTTCTAACCAAGGTCCTGACACCGTCCCTAAGAAAGCCCTGTCGCTGTTCCTAAGTGAAGACCTGAGGCTGTCCGTAACTCAGTCCCTGAAGCTATGCCTAACTGAGGCCTTGACGCTGTGACTAACTCAGGCCCTGATCATGTCTGTAACTAAGACACTAATGCTGATGCAACAAAGGCCCTGATGCTGCTCCTACATCATGCCCTGACAGTGTCCCCAGCTATGGGCCTGACGCTAGGCCTCACTCAGGCCCTGTTGCTCTCCCAGAGTCAGGCACTGACGCTGTCCCTACCTGAAGCCCTGACACGGGTCCTAAATAAGGCCCTGATACTGTAACTAAGCTCTTGACACTATCCCTAGGTCATTTCCTGACACGATCCCTAAACTTTACCCTAACCCTGTCCCTAGCAAATGTCCTGCCTCTTATGCTAACTAAAGCCATTATGCTGTGACTACCTCAGGCCCTGAATTTAGTCCCAAGGCCGTGATACTGTCCCTAACTAAGGCCCTAACACTATTCCTAACTCAGGCCCTGACACTGTACCTAACAGAGGCCCAGATGCTAGTACTAACTAAGGCCTTGACACTGTCCCTAACTAAGGCCCTGCTGCCGTCAATATCTAATGTCCTGACACTATCCTGAGGTAATTTCCGGACCCATCTCTTACCAAGGTCCTGAAACTGTCCCTAAGTAAGCCCTGACGCTGTCCCTAAGGGAGGCCCTAAGGCTGTCCCTAACAGAGGCCCTGATAATGTCTTTAACAAAGCCCCTGAGGCTGATCCTACCAAGGCCCTTATGCTGCTCCTAAGTCATGCCCTGATACTATCCCTAGCTAAGGCTCTGACACTAGGCCTCACTCAAGCCCTGTCGCTCTCCCTAAGTCAGGCTCTGACGCTATCCCTACCTGAAGCCCTGACGCTGGTCCCAAATTAGGCCCTGATGCCCTAAGTAACTAAGGTCTTGACACTATCCCTAGGTCATGCCCTGACACAATCCTTAGACCTTAACCTAACCTTGTCTTTAACTAATGTTGAGCTTCTTATGCTAAATAAATCCCTGATGCAGTTCCTAACTAAGGCCCTAAAATTAGTCCCGAGGCCGTGGCCCTGGCCCTAACTGAGGCCTGGAGGCTCGTCCTAACTCAGGCCCTGACACTGTCCCTAACTAAGGCCCTGACACTACACCTAACTCAGTCCCTGACACTGTACCTAACAAAGGCTCTGATGCTAGTCCTAAGTCAGGCTGAGACACTGTCTCTAAGGCCCTGCTGCAGTAAATATCTAAAGTCCTGACATTATCCCGAGCTAATATCCTGACCCATGTCTTACCAAGGTCCTGAAACTGTCCCAAAGTAAGTCCTGACGCTGTCCCTAAGTGAGGCCCTGAGGCGGTCCCTAACAGAGGCCCTGAGAATGTCTTTAACGAAGACCCTAATGCTGATCCTACAGAGGCCCTTATACTGCTCCTAAGTCATGCCCTGACACTGTCCCTAACTCAGGCCCTAAAGATAGGCCTCACTTAGGCCCTGTTGCCGTACCTTAGTTAGGCTCTGACGCTGTCCGTACGTGAAGCCCTGACACTGGTCCTGATGAAGGCCCTGACGCTGGTCCTAACTAAGGCCCTGATGCTCTCAATAACTAAGGTCTTCACCCTATCCCTAGCTCACATCCTGACACTACCACTGGCCTGGAACCTGACTCTGTCCCGAGCTAACGTCCTGCCCCTTATCCTCACCGAAGCCGTAATGCTCTCCCTAACTAAGGCCCAGACTAGTCCTAATTAAGGCCCTGACACTGTCCCTAACTAAGGCCCGGAATCTATCTCTAATATAGGCCCTGCTGCCGGCAATAACTAAAATCCGGACACTATCCTGAGCTAATATCCTGACCCATTTCTAACCAAGGTCCTGACACCGTCCCTAAGAAAGCCCTGTCGCTGTTCCTAAGGGAAGACCTGAGGCTGTCCGTAACTCAGTCCCTGAAGCTATGCCTAACTGAGGCCTTGACGCTGTGACTAACTCAGGCCCTGATCATGTCTGTAACTAAGACACTAATGCTGATGCAACAAAGGCCCTGATGCTGCTCCTACATCATGCCCTGACAGTGTCCCCAGCTATGGGCCTGACGCTAGGCCTCACTCAGGCCCTGTTGCTCTCCCAGAGTCAGGCACTGACGCTGTCCCTACCTGAAGCCCTGACACGGGTCCTAAATAAGGCCCTGATACTGTAACTAAGCTCTTGACACTATCCCTAGGTCATTTCCTGACACGATCCCTAAACTTTACCCTAACCCTGTCCCTAGCAAATGTCCTGCCTCTTATGCTAACTAAAGCCCTTATGCTGTGACTACCTCAGGCCCTGAATTTAGTCCCAAGGCCGTGATACTGTCCCTAACTAAGGCCCTAACACTATTCCTAGCTCAGGCCCTGACACTGTACCTAACAGAGGCCCAGATGCTAGTACTAACTAAGGCCTTGACACTGTCCCTAACTAAGGCCCTGCTGCCATCAATATCTAATGTCCTGACACTATCCTGAGGTAATTTCCGGACCCATCTCTTACCAAGCTCCTGAAACTGTCCCTAAGTAAGCCCTGACGCTGTCCCTAAGGGAGGCCCTAAGGCTGTCCCTAACAGAGGCCCTGATAATGTCTTTAACAAAGCCCCTGAGGCTGATCCTACCAAGGCCCTTATGCTGCTCCTAAGTCATGCCCTGATACTATCCCTAGCTAAGGCTCTGACACTAGGCCTCACTCAAGCCCTGTGGCTCTCCCTAAATCATGCTCTGACGCTATCCCTACCTGAAGCCCTGACACTGGTCCTAAATTAGGCCCTGATGCCCTAAGTAACTAAGGTCTTGACACTATCCCTAGGTCATGCCCTGACACAATCCCTAGACCTTAACCTAACCTTGTCTTTAACTAATGTTGAGCTTCTTATGCTAAATAAATCCCTGATGCAGTTCCTAACTAAGGCCCTAAAATTAGTCCCGAGGCCGTGACCCTGGCCCTAACTGAGGCCTGGAGGCTCGTCCTAACTCAGGCCCTGACCCTGTCCCTAACTAAGGCCCTGACACTACACCTAACTCAGTCCCTGACACTGTACCTAACAAAGGCTCTGATGCTAGTCCTAAGTCAGGCTGAGACACTGTCTCTAAGGCCCTGCTGCAGTCAATATCTAAAGTCCTGACATTATCCCGAGCTAATATCCTGACCCATGTCTTACCAAGGTCCTGAAACTGTCCCAAAGGAAGGCCTCACGCTGTCCCTAAGTGAGGCCCTGAGGCGGTCCCTAACAGAGGCCCTGAGAATGTCTTTAACGAAGACCCTAATGCTGATCCTACAGAGGCCTTTATACTGCTCCTAAGTCATGCCCTGACACTGTCGTTAACTCAGGCCCTAAAGATAGGCCTCACTTAGGCCCTGTTGCCGTACCTTAGTTAGGCTCTGACGCTGTCCGTACGTGAAGCCCTGACACTGGTCCTGATGAAAGCCCTGCCGCCGGTCCTAAGTAAGGCCCTGATGCTCTCAATAACTAAGGTCTTCACCCTATCCCTAGCTCACATCCTGACACTACCACTGGCCTGGAACCTGACTCTGTCCCGAGCTAATGTCCTGCCCCTTATCCTCACCGAAGCCGTAATGCTCTCCCTAACTAAGGCCCAGACTAGTCCTAATTAAGGCCCTGACACTGTCCCTAACTAAGGCCCGGAATCTATCTCTAATATAGGCCCTGCTGCCGGCAATAACTAAAATCCGGACACTATCCTGAGCTAATATCCTGACCCATTTCTAACCAAGGTCCTGACACCATCCCTAAGAAGGCCCTGTCGCTGTTCCTAAGTGAAGACCTGAGGCTGTCCGTAACTCAGTCCCTGAAGCTATGCCTAACTGAGGCCTTGACGCTGTGACTAACTCAGGCCCTGATCATGTCTGTAACTACGACACTAATGCTGATGCAACAAAGGCCCTGATGCTGCTCCTACATCATGCCCTGACAGTGTCCCCAGCTATGGGCCTGACGCTAGGCCTCACTCAGGCCCTGTTGCTCTCCCAGAGTCAGGCACTGACGCTGTCCCTACCTGAAGCCCTGACACGGGTCCTAAATAAGGCCCTGATACTGTAACTAAGCTCTTGACACTATCCCTAGGTCATTTCCTGACACGATCCCTAAACTTTACCCTAACCCTGTCCCTAGCAAATGTCCTGCCTCTTATGCTAACTAAAGCCCTTAGGCTGTGACTACCTCAGGCCCTGAATTTAGTCCCAAGGCCGTGATACTGTCCCTAACTAAGGCCCTAACACTATTCCTAACTCAGGCCCTGACACTGTACCTAACAGAGGCCCAGATGCTAGTACTAACTAATGCCTTGACACTGTCCCTAACTAAGGCCCTGCTGCCGTCAATATCTAATGTCCTGACACTATCCTGAGTTAATTTCCGGACCCATCTCTTACCAAGGTCCTGAAACTGTCCCTAAGTAAGCCCTGACGCTGTCCCTAAGGGAGGCCCTAAGGCTGCCCCTAACAGAGGCCCTGAAAATGTCTTTAACAAAGCCCCTCCCTGAGGCTGATCCTACCAAGGTCCTTATGCTGCTCCTAAGTCATGCCCTGATACTATCCCTAGCTAAGGCTCTGACACTAGGCCTCACTCAAGCCCTGTCGCTCTCCCTAAGTCAGGCTCTGACGCTATCCCTACCTGAAGCCCTGACACTGGTCCTAAATTAGGCCCTGATGCCCTAAGTAACTAAGGTCTTGACACTATCCCTAGGTCATGCCCTGACACAATCCCTAGACCTTAACCTAACCTTGTCTTTAACTAATGTTGAGCTTCTTATGCTAAAAAAATCCCTGATGCTGTTCCTAACTAAGGCACTAAAATTAGTCCCGAGGCCGTGACCCTGGCCCTAACTGAGGCCTGGAGGCTCGTCCTAACTCAGGCCCTGACACTGTCCCTAACTAAGGCCCTGACACTACACCTAACTCAGTCCCTGACACTGTACCTAACAAAGGCTCTGATGCGAGTCCTAAGTCAGGCTGAGACACTGTCTCTAAGGCCCTGCTGCAGTCAATATCTAAAGTCCTGACATTATCCTGAGCTAATATCCTGACCCATGTCTTACCAAGGTCCTGAAACTGTCCCTAAGTAAGCCCTGACGCTGTCCCTAAGTGAGGCCCTAAGGCTGTCCCTAACAGAGGCCCTGATAATGTCTTTAACAAAGCCCCTCCCTGAGGCTGATCCTACCAAGGCCCTTATGCTGCTCCTAAGTCATGCCCTGATACTATCCCTAGCTAAGGCTCTGACACTAGGCCTCACTCAAGCCCTGTCGCTCTCCCTAAGTCAGGCTCTGACGCTATCCCTACCTGAAGCCCTGACACTGGTCCTAAATTAGGCCCTGATGCCCTAAGTAACTAAGGTCTTGACACTATCCCTAGGTCATGCCCTGACACAATCCCTACACCTTAACCTAACCTTGTCTTTAACTAATGTTGAGCTTCTTATGCTAAATAAATCCCTGATGCTCTTCTTAACTAAGGCCCTAAAATTAGTCCCGAGGCCGTGACCCTGGCCCTAACTGAGGCCTGGAGGCTCGTCCTAACTCAGGCCCTGACACTGTCCCTAACTAAGGCCCTGACACTACACCTAACTCAGTCCCTGACACTGTACCTAACAAAGGCTCTGATGCTAGTCCTAAGTCAGGCTGAGACACTGTCTCTAAGGCCCTGCTGCAGTCAATATCTAAAGTCCTGACATTATCCTGAGCTAATATCCTGACCCATGTCTTACCAAGGTCCTGAAACTGTCCCAAAGTAAGGCCTGACGCCGTCCCTAAGTGAGGCCCTGAGGCGGTCCCTAACAGAGGCCCTGAGAATGTCTTTAACGAAGACCCTAATGCTGATCCTACAGAGGCCCTTATACTGCTCCTAAGTCATGCCCTGACACTGTCCCTAACTCGGGCCCTAAAGATAGGCCTCACTTAGGCCCTGTTGCCGTACCTTAGTTAGGCTCTGACGCTGTCCGTACGTGAAGCCCTGACACTGGTCCTGATGAAGGCCCTGCCGCCGGTCCTAAGTAAGGCCCTGATGCTCTCAATAACTAAGGTCTTCACCCTATCCCTAGCTCACATCCTGACACTACCACTGGCCTGGAACCTGACTCTGTCCCGAGCTAATGTCCTGCCCCTTATCCTCACCGAAGCCGTAATGCTCTCCCTAACTAAGGCCCAGACTAGTCCTAATTAAGGCCCTGACACTGTCCCTAACTAAGGCCCGGAATCTATCTCTAATATAGGCCCTGCTGCCGGCAATAACTAAAATCCGGACACTATCCTGAGCTAATATCCTGACCCATTTCTAACCAAGGTCCTGACACCATCCCTAAGAAGGCCCTGTCGCTGTTCCTAAGTGAAGGCCTGAGGCTGTCCATAACTCAGTCCCTGAAGCTATGCCTAACTGAGCCCTTGACGCTGTGACTAACTCAGGCCCTGATCATGTCTGTAACTAAGACACTAATGCTGATGCAACAAAGGCCCTGATGCTGCTCCTACATCATACCCTGACAGTGTCCCCAGCTAAGGGCCTGACGCTAGGCCTCACTCAGGCCCTGTTGCTCTCCCAGAGTCAGGCACTGACGCTGTCCCTAACTGAAGCGCTGACACTGGTCCTAAATAAGGCCCTGATACTGTAACTAAGCTCTTGACACTATCCCTAGGTCATTTCCTGACACGATCCCTAAACTTTACCCTAACCCTGTCCCTAGCAAATGTCCTGCCTCTTATGCTAACTAAAGCCCTTATGCTGTGACTACCTCAGGCCCTGAATTTAGTCCCAAGGCCGTGATACTGTCCCTAACTAAGGCCCTAACACTATTCCTAACTCAGGCCCTGACACTGTACCTAACAGAGGCCCAGATGCTAGTACTAACTAAGGCCTTGACACTGTCCCTAACTAAGGCCCTGCTGCCGTCAATATCTAATGTCCTGACACTATCCTGAGTTAATTTCCGGACCCATCTCTTACCAAGGTCCTGAAACTGTCCCTAAGTAAGCCCTGATGCTGTCCCTAAGTGAGGCCCTAAGGCTGCCCCTAACAGAGGCCCTGATAATGTCTTTAACAAAGCCCCTCCCTGAGGCTGATCCTATCAAGGCCCTTATGCTGCTCCTAAGTCATGCCCTGATACTATCCCTAGCTAAGGCTCTGACACTAGGCCTCACTCAAGCCCTGTCGCTCTCCCTAAGTCAGGCTCTGACGCTATCCCTACCTGAAGCCCTGACACTGGTCCTAAATTAGGCCCTGATGCCCTAAGTAACTAAGGTCTTGACACTATCCCTAGGTCATGCCCTGACACAATCCCTAGACCTTAACCTAACCTTGTCTTTAACTAATGTTGAGCTTCTTATGCTAAATAAATCCCTGATGCTGTTCCTAACTAAGGCCCTAAAATTAGTCCCGAGGCCGTGACCCTGGCCCTAACTGAGGCCTGGAGTCTCGTGCTAACTCAGGCCCTGACACTGTCCCTAACTAAGGCCCTGACACTACACCTAACTCAGTCCCTGACACTGTACCTAACAAAGGCTCTGATGCTAGTCCTAAGTCAGGCTGAGACACTGTCTCTAAGGCCCTGCTGCAGTCAATATCTAAAGTCCTGACATTATCCTGAGCTAATATCCTGACCCATGTCTTACCAAGGTCCTGAAACTGTCCCAAAGGAAGCCCTGACGCTGTCCCTAAGTGAGGCCCTGAGGCGGTCCCTAACAGAGGCCCTGAGAATGTCTTTAACGAAGACCCTAATGCTGATCCTACAGAGGCCCTTATACGGCTCCTAAGTCATGCCCTGACACTGTCCCTAACTCAGGCCCTAAAGATAGGCCTCACTTAGGCCCTGTTGCCGTACCTTAGGTAGGCTCTGACGCTGTCCATACGTGAAGCCCTGACACTGGTCCTGATGAAGGCCCTGACGCTGGTCCTAACTAAGGCCCTGATGCTCTCAATAACTAAGGTCTTCACCCTATCCCTAGCTCACATCCTGACACTACCACTGGCCTGGAACCTGACTCTGTCCCGAGCTAACGTCCTGCCCCTTATCCTCACTGAAGCCGTAATGCTCTCCCTAACTAAGGCCCAGACGAGTCCTAATTAAGGCCCTGACACTGTCCCTAACTAAGGCCCGGAATCTATCTCTAATATAGGCCCTGCTGCCGGCAATAACTAAAATCCGGACACTATCCTGAGCTAATATCCTGACCCATTTCTAACCAAGGTCCTGACACCGTCCCTAAGAAAGCCCTGTCGCTGTTCCTAAGTGAAGACCTGAGGCTGTCCGTAACTCAGTCCCTGAAGCTATGCCTAACTGAGGCCTTGACGCTGTGACTAACTCAGGCCCTGATCATGTCTGTAACTACGACACTAATGCTGATGCAACAAAGGCCCTGATGCTGCTCCTACATCATGCCCTGACAGTGTCCCCAGCTATGGGCCTAACGCTAAGCCTCACTCAGGCCCTGTTGCTCTCCCAGAGTCAGGCACTGACGCTGTCCCTACCTGAAGCCCTGACACTGGTCCTAAATAAGGCCCTGATACTGTAACTAAGCTCTTGACACTATCCCTAGGTCATTTCCTGACACGATCCCTAAACTTTACCCTAACCCTGTCCCTAGCAAATGTCCTGCCTCTTATGCTAACTAAAGCCCTTATGCTGTGACTACCTCAGGCCCTGAATTTAGTCCCAAGGCCGTGATACTGTCCCTAACTAAGGCCCTAACACTATTCCTAACTCAGGCCCTGACACTGTACCTAACAGAGGCCCAGATGCTAGTACTAACTAAGGCCTTGACACTGTCCCTAACTAAGGCCCTGCTGCCGTCAATATCTAATGTCCTGACACTATCCTGAGTTAATTTCCGGACCCATCTCTTACCAAGGTCCTGAAACTGTCCCTAAGTAAGCCCTGATGCTGTCCCTAAGTGAGGCCCTAAGGCTGCCCCTAACAGAGGCCCTGATAATGTCTTTAACAAAGCCCCTCCCTGAGGCTGATCCTATCAAGGCCCTTATGCTGCTCCTAAGTCATGCCCTGATACTATCCCTAGCTAAGGCTCTGACACTAGGCCTCACTCAAGCCCTGTCGCTCTCCCTAAGTCAGGCTCTGACGCTATCCCTACCTGAAGCCCTGACACTGGTCCTAAATTAGGCCCTGATGCCCTAAGTAACTAAGGTCTTGACACTATCCCTAGGTCATGCCCTGACACAATCCCTACACCTTAACCTAACCTTGTCTTTAACTAATGTTGAGCTTCTTATGCTAAATAAATCCCTGATGCTCTTCTTAACTAAGGCCCTAAAATTAGTCCCGAGGCCGTGACCCTGGCCCTAACTGAGGCCTGGAGGCTCGTCCTAACTCAGGCCCTGACACTGTCCCTAACTAAGGCCCTGACACTACACCTAACTCAGTCCCTGACACTGTACCTAACAAAGGCTCTGATGCTAGTCCTAAGTCAGGCTGAGACACTGTCTCTAAGGCCCTGCTGCAGTCAATATCTAAAGTCCTGACATTATCCTGAGCTAATATCCTGACCCATGTCTTACCAAGGTCCTGAAACTGTCCCAAAGTAAGGCCTGACGCCGTCCCTAAGTGAGGCCCTGAGGCGGTCCCTAACAGAGGCCCTGAGAATGTCTTTAACGAAGACCCTAATGCTGATCCTACAGAGGCCCTTATACTGCTCCTAAGTCATGCCCTGACACTGTCCCTAACTCGGGCCCTAAAGATAGGCCTCACTTAGGCCCTGTTGCCGTACCTTAGTTAGGCTCTGACGCTGTCCGTACGTGAAGCCCTGACACTGGTCCTGATGAAGGCCCTGCCGCCGGTCCTAAGTAAGGCCCTGATGCTCTCAATAACTAAGGTCTTCACCCTATCCCTAGCTCACATCCTGACACTACCACTGGCCTGGAACCTGACTCTGTCCCGAGCTAATGTCCTGCCCCTTATCCTCACCGAAGCCGTAATGCTCTCCCTAACTAAGGCCCAGACTAGTCCTAATTAAGGCCCTGACACTGTCCCTAACTAAGGCCCGGAATCTATCTCTAATATAGGCCCTGCTGCCGGCAATAACTAAAATCCGGACACTATCCTGAGCTAATATCCTGACCCATTTCTAACCAAGGTCCTGACACCATCCCTAAGAAGGCCCTGTCGCTGTTCCTAAGTGAAGGCCTGAGGCTGTCCATAACTCAGTCCCTGAAGCTATGCCTAACTGAGCCCTTGACGCTGTGACTAACTCAGGCCCTGATCATGTCTGTAACTAAGACACTAATGCTGATGCAACAAAGGCCCTGATGCTGCTCCTACATCATACCCTGACAGTGTCCCCAGCTAAGGGCCTGACGCTAGGCCTCACTCAGGCCCTGTTGCTCTCCCAGAGTCAGGCACTGACGCTGTCCCTAACTGAAGCGCTGACACTGGTCCTAAATAAGGCCCTGATACTGTAACTAAGCTCTTGACACTATCCCTAGGTCATTTCCTGACACGATCCCTAAACTTTACCCTAACCCTGTCCCTAGCAAATGTCCTGCCTCTTATGCTAACTAAAGCCCTTATGCTGTGACTACCTCAGGCCCTGAATTTAGTCCCAAGGCCGTGATACTGTCCCTAACTAAGGCCCTAACACTATTCCTAACTCAGGCCCTGACACTGTACCTAACAGAGGCCCAGATGCTAGTACTAACTAAGGCCTTGACACTGTCCCTAACTAAGGCCCTGCTGCCGTCAATATCTAATGTCCTGACACTATCCTGAGTTAATTTCCGGACCCATCTCTTACCAAGGTCCTGAAACTGTCCCTAAGTAAGCCCTGATGCTGTCCCTAAGTGAGGCCCTAAGGCTGCCCCTAACAGAGGCCCTGATAATGTCTTTAACAAAGCCCCTCCCTGAGGCTGATCCTATCAAGGCCCTTATGCTGCTCCTAAGTCATGCCCTGATACTATCCCTAGCTAAGGCTCTGACACTAGGCCTCACTCAAGCCCTGTCGCTCTCCCTAAGTCAGGCTCTGACGCTATCCCTACCTGAAGCCCTGACACTGGTCCTAAATTAGGCCCTGATGCCCTAAGTAACTAAGGTCTTGACACTATCCCTAGGTCATGCCCTGACACAATCCCTAGACCTTAACCTAACCTTGTCTTTAACTAATGTTGAGCTTCTTATGCTAAATAAATCCCTGATGCTGTTCCTAACTAAGGCCCTAAAATTAGTCCCGAGGCCGTGACCCTGGCCCTAACTGAGGCCTGGAGTCTCGTGCTAACTCAGGCCCTGACACTGTCCCTAACTAAGGCCCTGACACTACACCTAACTCAGTCCCTGACACTGTACCTAACAAAGGCTCTGATGCTAGTCCTAAGTCAGGCTGAGACACTGTCTCTAAGGCCCTGCTGCAGTCAATATCTAAAGTCCTGACATTATCCTGAGCTAATATCCTGACCCATGTCTTACCAAGGTCCTGAAACTGTCCCAAAGGAAGCCCTGACGCTGTCCCTAAGTGAGGCCCTGAGGCGGTCCCTAACAGAGGCCCTGAGAATGTCTTTAACGAAGACCCTAATGCTGATCCTACAGAGGCCCTTATACGGCTCCTAAGTCATGCCCTGACACTGTCCCTAACTCAGGCCCTAAAGATAGGCCTCACTTAGGCCCTGTTGCCGTACCTTAGGTAGGCTCTGACGCTGTCCGTACGTGAAGCCCTGACACTGGTCCTGATGAAGGCCCTGACGCTGGTCCTAACTAAGGCCCTGATGCTCTCAATAACTAAGGTCTTCACCCTATCCCTAGCTCACATCCTGACACTACCACTGGCCTGGAACCTGACTCTGTCCCGAGCTAACGTCCTGCCCCTTATCCTCACGGAAGCCGTAATGCTCTCCCTAACTAAGGCCCAGACGAGTCCTAATTAAGGCCCTGACACTGTCCCTAACTAAGGCCCGGAATCTATCTCTAATATAGGCCCTGCTGCCGGCAATAACTAAAATCCGGACACTATCCTGAGCTAATATCCTGACCCATTTCTAACCAAGGTCCTGACACCGTCCCTAAGAAAGCCCTGTCGCTGTTCCTAAGTGAAGACCTGAGGCTGTCCGTAACTCAGTCCCTGAAGCTATGCCTAACTGAGGCCTTGACGCTGTGACTAACTCAGGCCCTGATCATGTCTGTAACTACGACACTAATGCTGATGCAACAAAGGCCCTGATGCTGCTCCTACATCATGCCCTGACAGTGTCCCCAGCTATGGGCCTAACGCTAAGCCTCACTCAGGCCCTGTTGCTCTCCCAGAGTCAGGCACTGACGCTGTCCCTACCTGAAGCCCTGACACTGGTCCTAAATAAGGCCCTGATACTGTAACTAAGCTCTTGACACTATCCCTAGGTCATTTCCTGACACGATCCCTAAACTTTACCCTAACCCTGTCCCTAGCAAATGTCCTGGCTCTTATGGTAACTAAAGCCCTTATGCTGTGACTACCTCAGGCCCTGAATTTAGTCCCAAGGCCGTGATACTGTCCCTAACTAAGGCCCTAACACTATTCCTAACTCAGGCCCTGACACTGTACCTAACAGAGGCCCAGATGCTAGTACTAACTAATGCCTTGACACTGTCCCTAACTAAGGCCCTGCTGCCGTCAATATCTAATGTCCTGACACTATCCTGAGTTAATTTCCGGACCCATCTCTTACCAAGGTCCTGAAACTGTCCCTAAGTAAGCCCTGACGCTGTCCCTAAGTGAGGCCCTAAGGCTGCCCCTAACAGAGGCCCTGAAAATGTCTTTAACAAAGCCCCTCCCTGAGGCTGATCCTACCAAGGTCCTTATGCTGCTCCTAAGTCATGCCCTGATACTATCCCTAGCTAAGGCTCTGACACTAGGCCTCACTCAAGCCCTGTCGCTCTCCCTAAGTCAGGCTCTGACGCTATCCCTACCTGAAGCCCTGACACTGGTCCTAAATTAGGCCCTGATGCCCTAAGTAACTAAGGTCTTGACACTATCCCTAGGTCATGCCCTGACACAATCCCTAGACCTTAACCTAACCTTGTCTTTAACTAATGTTGAGCTTCTTATGCTAAAAAAATCCCTGATGCTGTTCCTAACTAAGGCACTAAAATTAGTCCCGAGGCCGTGACCCTGGCCCTAACTGAGGCCTGCAGGCTCGTCCTAACTCAGGCCCTGACACTGTCCCTAACTAAGGCCCTGACACTACACCTAACTCAGTCCCTGACACTGTACCTAACAAAGGCTCTGATGCGAGTCCTAAGTCAGGCTGAGACACTGTCTCTAAGGCCCTGCTGCAGTCAATATCTAAAGTCCTGACATTATCCTGAGCTAATATCCTGACCCATGTCTTACCAAGGTCCTGAAACTGTCCCAAAGGAAGCCCTGACGCTGTCCCTAAGTGAGGCCCTGAGGCGGTCCCTAACAGAGGCCCTGAGAATGTCTTTAACGAAGACCCTAATGCTGATCCTACAGAGGCCCTTATACTGCTCCTAAGTCATGCCCTGACACTGTCCCTAACTCGGGCCCTAAAGATAGGCCTCACTTAGGCCCTGTTGCCGTACCTTAGTTAGGCTCTGACGCTGTCCGTACGTGAAGCCCTGACACTGGTCCTGATGAAGGCCCTGCCGCCGGTCCTAAGTAAGGCCCTGATGCTCTCAATAACTAAGGTCTTCACCCTATCCCTAGCTCACATCCTGACACTACCACTGGCCTGGAACCTGACTCTGTCCCGAGCTAATGTCCTGCCCCTTATCCTCACCGAAGCCGTAATGCTCTCCCTAACTAAGGCCCAGACTAGTCCTAATTAAGGCCCTGACACTGTCCCTAACTAAGGCCCGGAATCTATCTCTAATATAGGCCCTGCTGCCGGCAATAACTAAAATCCGGACACTATCCTGAGCTAATATCCTGACCCATTTCTAACCAAGGTCCTGACACCATCCCTAAGAAGGCCCTGTCGCTGTTCCTAAGTGAAGGCCTGAGGCTGTCCATAACTCAGTCCCTGAAGCTATGCCTAACTGAGCCCTTGACGCTGTGACTAACTCAGGCCCTGATCATGTCTGTAACTAAGACACTAATGCTGATGCAACAAAGGCCCTGATGCTGCTCCTACATCATACCCTGACAGTGTCCCCAGCTAAGGGCCTGACGCTAGGCCTCACTCAGGCCCTGTTGCTCTCCCAGAGTCAGGCACTGACGCTGTCCCTAACTGAAGCGCTGACACTGGTCCTAAATAAGGCCCTGATACTGTAACTAAGCTCTTGACACTATCCCTAGGTCATTTCCTGACACGATCCCTAAACTTTACCCTAACCCTGTCCCTAGCAAATGTCCTGCCTCTTATGCTAACTAAAGCCCTTATGCTGTGACTACCTCAGGCCCTGAATTTAGTCCCAAGGCCGTGATACTGTCCCTAACTAAGGCCCTAACACTATTCCTAACTCAGGCCCTGACACTGTACCTAACAGAGGCCCAGATGCTAGTACTAAGGCCTTGACACTGTCCCTAACTAAGGCCCTGCTGCCGTCAATATCTAATGTCCTGACACTATCCTGAGTTAATTTCCGGACCCATCTCTTACCAAGGTCCTGAAACTGTCCCTAAGTAAGCCCTGATGCTGTCCCTAAGTGAGGCCCTAAGGCTGCCCCTAACAGAGGCCCTGATAATGTCTTTAACAAAGCCCCTCCCTGAGGCTGATCCTATCAAGGCCCTTATGCTGCTCCTAAGTCATGCCCTGATACTATCCCTAGCTAAGGCTCTGACACTAGGCCTCACTCAAGCCCTGTCGCTCTCCCTAAGTCAGGCTCTGACGCTATCCCTACCTGAAGCCCTGACACTGGTCCTAAATTAGGCCCTGATGCCCTAAGTAACTAAGGTCTTGACACTATCCCTAGGTCATGCCCTGACACAATCCCTAGACCTTAACCTAACCTTGTCTTTAACTAATGTTGAGCTTCTTATGCTAAATAAATCCCTGATGCTGTTCCTAACTAAGGCCCTAAAATTAGTCCCGAGGCCGTGACCCTGGCCCTAACTGAGGCCTGGAGTCTCGTGCTAACTCAGGCCCTGACACTGTCCCTAACTAAGGCCCTGACACTACACCTAACTCAGTCCCTGACACTGTACCTAACAAAGGCTCTGATGCTAGTCCTAAGTCAGGCTGAGACACTGTCTCTAAGGCCCTGCTGCAGTCAATATCTAAAGTCCTGACATTATCCTGAGCTAATATCCTGACCCATGTCTTACCAAGGTCCTGAAACTGTCCCAAAGGAAGCCCTGACGCTGTCCCTAAGTGAGGCCCTGAGGCGGTCCCTAACAGAGGCCCTGAGAATGTCTTTAACGAAGACCCTAATGCTGATCCTACAGAGGCCCTTATACGGCTCCTAAGTCATGCCCTGACACTGTCCCTAACTCAGGCCCTAAAGATAGGCCTCACTTAGGCCCTGTTGCCGTACCTTAGGTAGGCTCTGACGCTGTCCGTACGTGAAGCCCTGACACTGGTCCTGATGAAGGCCCTGACGCTGGTCCTAACTAAGGCCCTGATGCTCTCAATAACTAAGGTCTTCACCCTATCCCTAGCTCACATCCTGACACTACCACTGGCCTGGAACCTGACTCTGTCCCGAGCTAACGTCCTGCCCCTTATCCTCACGGAAGCCGTAATGCTCTCCCTAACTAAGGCCCAGACGAGTCCTAATTAAGGCCCTGACACTGTCCCTAACTAAGGCCCGGAATCTATCTCTAATATAGGCCCTGCTGCCGGCAATAACTAAAATCCGGACACTATCCTGAGCTAATATCCTGACCCATTTCTAACCAAGGTCCTGACACCGTCCCTAAGAAAGCCCTGTCGCTGTTCCTAAGTGAAGACCTGAGGCTGTCCGTAACTCAGTCCCTGAAGCTATGCCTAACTGAGGCCTTGACGCTGTGACTAACTCAGGCCCTGATCATGTCTGTAACTACGACACTAATGCTGATGCAACAAAGGCCCTGATGCTGCTCCTACATCATGCCCTGACAGTGTCCCCAGCTATGGGCCTAACGCTAAGCCTCACTCAGGCCCTGTTGCTCTCCCAGAGTCAGGCACTGACGCTGTCCCTACCTGAAGCCCTGACACTGGTCCTAAATAAGGCCCTGATACTGTAACTAAGCTCTTGACACTATCCCTAGGTCATTTCCTGACACGATCCCTAAACTTTACCCTAACCCTGTCCCTAGCAAATGTCCTGGCTCTTATGGTAACTAAAGCCCTTATGCTGTGACTACCTCAGGCCCTGAATTTAGTCCCAAGGCCGTGATACTGTCCCTAACTAAGGCCCTAACACTATTCCTAACTCAGGCCCTGACACTGTACCTAACAGAGGCCCAGATGCTAGTACTAACTAATGCCTTGACACTGTCCCTAACTAAGGCCCTGCTGCCGTCAATATCTAATGTCCTGACACTATCCTGAGTTAATTTCCGGACCCATCTCTTACCAAGGTCCTGAAACTGTCCCTAAGTAAGCCCTGACGCTGTCCCTAAGTGAGGCCCTAAGGCTGCCCCTAACAGAGGCCCTGAAAATGTCTTTAACAAAGCCCCTCCCTGAGGCTGATCCTACCAAGGTCCTTATGCTGCTCCTAAGTCATGCCCTGATACTATCCCTAGCTAAGGCTCTGACACTAGGCCTCACTCAAGCCCTGTCGCTCTCCCTAAGTCAGGCTCTGACGCTATCCCTACCTGAAGCCCTGACACTGGTCCTAAATTAGGCCCTGATGCCCTAAGTAACTAAGGTCTTGACACTATCCCTAGGTCATGCCCTGACACAATCCCTAGACCTTAACCTAACCTTGTCTTTAACTAATGTTGAGCTTCTTATGCTAAAAAAATCCCTGATGCTGTTCCTAACTAAGGCACTAAAATTAGTCCCGAGGCCGTGACCCTGGCCCTAACTGAGGCCTGCAGGCTCGTCCTAACTCAGGCCCTGACACTGTCCCTAACTAAGGCCCTGACACTACACCTAACTCAGTCCCTGACACTGTACCTAACAAAGGCTCTGATGCGAGTCCTAAGTCAGGCTGAGACACTGTCTCTAAGGCCCTGCTGCAGTCAATATCTAAAGTCCTGACATTATCCTGAGCTAATATCCTGACCCATGTCTTACCAAGGTCCTGAAACTGTCCCAAAGGAAGGCCTGACGCTGTCCCTAAGTGAGGCCCTGAGGCGGTCCCTAACAGAGGCCCTGAGAATGTCTTTAACGAAGACCCTAATGCTGATCCTACAGAGGCCCTTATACTGCTCCTAAGTCATGCCCTGACACTGTACCTAACTCGGGCCCTAAAGATAGGCCTCACTTAGGCCCTGTTGCCGTACCTTAGTTAGGCTCTGACGCTGTCCGTACGTGAAGCCCTGACACTGGTCCTGATGAAGGCCCTGCCGCCGGTCCTAAGTAAGGCCCTGATGCTCTCAATAACTAAGGTCTTCACCCTATCCCTAGCTCACATCCTGACACTACCACTGGCCTGGAACCTGACTCTGTCCCGAGCTAATGTCCTGCCCCTTATCCTCACCGAAGCCGTAATGCTCTCCCTAACTAAGGCCCAGACTAGTCCTAATTAAGGCCCTGACACTGTCCCTAACTAAGGCCCGGAATCTATCTCTAATATAGGCCCTGCTGCCGGCAATAACTAAAATCCGGACACTATCCTGAGCTAATATCCTGACCCATTTCTAACCAAGGTCCTGACACCATCCCTAAGAAGGCCCTGTCGCTGTTCCTAAGTGAAGGCCTGAGGCTGTCCATAACTCAGTCCCTGAAGCTATGCCTAACTGAGCCCTTGACGCTGTGACTAACTCAGGCCCTGATCATGTCTGTAACTAAGACACTAATGCTGATGCAACAAAGGCCCTGATGCTGCTCCTACATCATACCCTGACAGTGTCCCCAGCTAAGGGCCTGACGCTAGGCCTCACTCAGGCCCTGTTGCTCTCCCAGAGTCAGGCACTGACGCTGTCCCTACCTGAAGCCCTGACACTGGTCCTAAATAAGGCCCTGATACTGTAACTAAGCTCTTGACACTATCCCTAGGTCATTTCCTGACACGATCCCTAAACTTTACCCTAACCCTGTCCCTAGCAAATGTCCTGCCTCTTATGCTAACTAAAGCCCTTATGCTGTGACTACCTCAGGCCCTGAATTTAGTCCCAAGGCCGTGATACTGTCCCTAACTAAGGCCCTAACACTATTCCTAACTCAGGCCCTGACACTGTACCTAACAGAGGCCCAGATGCTAGTACTAACTAAGGCCTTGACACTGTCCCTAACTAAGGCCCTGCTGCCGTCAATATCTAATGTCCTGACACTATCCTTAGTTAATTTCCAGACCCATCTCTTACCAAAGTCCTGAAACTGTCCCTAAGAAAGCCCTGATGCTGTCCCTAAGTGAGGCCCTAAGGCTGCCCCTAACAGAGGCCCTGATAATGTCTTTAACAAAGCCCCTCCCTGAGGCTGATCCTATCAAGGCCCTTATGCTGCTCCTAAGTCATGCCCTGATACTATCCCTAGCTAAGGCTCTGACACTAGGCCTCACTCAAGCCCTGTCGCTCTCCCTAAGTCAGGCTCTGACGCTATCCCTACCTGAAGCCCTGACACTGGTCCTAAATTAGGCCCTGATGCCCTAAGTAACTAAGGTCTTGACACTATCCCTAGGTCATGCCCTGACACAATCCCTAGACCTTAACCTAACCTTGTCTTTAACTAAAGTTGAGCTTCTTATGCTAAATAATTCCCTGATGCTCTTCCTAACTAAGGCCCTAAAATTAGTCCCGAGGCCGTGACCCTGGCCCTAACTGAGGCCTGGAGGCTCGTCCTAACTCAGGCCCTGACACTGTCCCTAACTAAGGTCCGGAATCTATCTCTAATATAGGCCCTGCTGCCGGCAATAACTAAAATCCGGACACTATCCTGAGCTAATATCCTGACCCATTTCTAACCAAGGTCCTGACACCGTCCCTAAGAAAGCCCTGTCGCTGTTCCTAAGTGAAGACCTGAGGCTGTCCGTAACTCAGTCCCTGAAGCTATGCCTAACTGAGGCCTTGACGCTGTGACTAACTCAGGCCCTGATCACGTCTGTAACTAAGACACTAATGCTGATGCAACAAACGCCCTGATGCTGCTCCTACATCATGCCCTGACAGTGTCCCCAGCTATGGGCCTGACGCTAGGCCTCACTCAGGCCCTGTTGCTCTCCCAGAGTCAGGCACTGACGCTGTCCCTACCTGAAGCCCTGACACGGGTCCTAAATAAGGCCCTGATACTGTAACTAAGCTCTTGACACTATCCCTAGGTCATTTCCTGACAGGATCCCTAAACTTTACCCTAACCCTGTCACTAGCAAATGTCCTGCCTCTTATGCTAACTAAAGCCCTTATGCTGTGACTACCTCAGGCCCTGAATTTAGTCCCAAGGCTGTGATACTGTCCCTAACTAAGGCCCTAACACTATTCCTAACTCAGGCCCTGACACTGTACCTAACAGAGGCCCAGATGCTAGTACTAACTAAGGCCTTGACACTGTCCGTAACTAAGGCCCTGCTGCCATCAATATCTAATGTCCTGACACTATCCTGAGGTAATTTCCGGACCCATCTCTTACCAAGCTCTTGAAACTGTCCCTAAGTAAGCCCTGACGCTCTCCCTAATGGTGGCCTTAAGGCTGTCCCAAACAGAGGCCCTGAGAATGTCTTTAACAAAGCCCCTGAGGCTGATCCTACCAAGGCCCTTATGCTGCTCCTAAGTCATGCCCTGATACTATCCCTAGCTAAGGCTCTGACACTAGGCCTCACTCAAGCCCTGTCGCTCTCCCTAAGTCAGGCTCTGACGCTATCCCTACCTGAAGCCCTGACACTGGTCCTAAATTAGGCCCTGATGCCCTAAGTAACTAAGGTCTTGACACTATCCCTAGGTCATGCCCTGACACAATCCCTAGACCTTAACCTAACCTTGTCTTTAACTAATGCTGAGCTTCTTATGCTAAATAAATCCCTGATGCTGTTCCTAACTAAGGCCCTAAAATTAGTCCCGAGGCCGTGACCCTGGCCCTAACTGAGGCCTGGAGGCTCGTCCTAACTCAGGCCCTGACACTGTCCCTAACTAAGGCCCTGACACTACACCTAACTCAGTCCCTGACACTGTACCTAACAAAGGCTCTGATGCTAGTCCTAAGTCAGGCTGAGACACTGTCTCTAAGGCCCTGCTGCAGTCAATATCTAAAGTCCTGACATTATCCCGAGCTAATATCCTGACCCATGTCTTACCAAGGTCCTGAAACTGTCCCAAAGGAAGCCCTGACGCTGTCCCTAAGTGAGGCCCTGAGGCGGTCCCTAACAGAGGCCCTGAGAATGTCTTTAACGAAGACCCTAATGCTGATCCTACAGAGGCCCTTATACTGCTCCTAAGTCATGCCCTCACACTGTCCCTAACTCAGGCCCTAAAGATAGGCCTCACTTAGGCCCTGTTGCCGTAACTTAGTTAGGCTCTGACGCTGTCCGTACGTGAAGCCCTGACACTGGTCCTGATGAAGGCCCTGACGCTGGTCCTAACTAAGGCCCTGATGCTCTCAGTAACTAAGGTCTTCACCCTATCCCTAGCTCACATCCTGACACTACCACTGGCCTGGAACCTGACTCTGTCCCGAGCTAACGTCCTGCCCCTTATCCTCACCGAAGCCGTAATGCTCTCCCTAACTAAGGCCCAGACTAGTCCTAATTAAGGCCCTGACACTGTCCCTAACTAAGGCCCGGAATCTATCTCTAATATAGGCCCTGCTGCCGGCAATAACTAAAATCCGGACACTATCCTGAGCTAATATCCTGACCCATTTCTAACCAAGGTCCTGACACCGTCCCTAAGAAAGCCCTGTCGCTGTTCCTAAGTGAAGACCTGAGGCTGTCCGTAACTCAGTCCCTGAAGCTATGCCTAACTGAGGCCTTGACGCTGTGACTAACTCACGCCCTGATCATGTCTGTAACTAAGACACTAATGCTGATGCAACAAAGGCCCTGATACTGCTCCTACATCATGCCCTGACAGTGTCCCCAGCTATGGGCCTGACGCTAGGCCTCACTCAGGCCCTGTTGCTCTCCCAGAGTCAGGCACTGATGCTGTCCCTACCTGAAGCCCTGACACGGGTCCTAAATAAGGCCCTGATACTGTAACTAAGCTCTTGACACTATCCCTAGGTCATTTCCTGACACGATCCCTAAACTTTACCCTAACCCTGTCCCTAGCAAATGTCCTGCCTCTTATGCTAACTAAAGCCCTTATGCTGTGACTACCTCAGGCCCTGAATTTAGTCCCAAGGCTGTGATACTGTCCCTAACTAAGGCCCTAACACTATTCCTAACTCAGGCCCTGACACTGTACCTAACAGAGGCCCAGATGCTAGTACTAACTAAGGCCTTGACACTGTCCCTAACTAAGGCCCTGCTGCCATCAATATCTAATGTCCTGACACTATCCTGAGGTAATTTCCGGACCCATCTCTTACCAAGCTCCTGAAACTGTCCCTAAGTAAGCCCTGACGCTGTCCCTAAGGGAGGCCCTAAGGCTGTCCCTAACAGAGGCCCTGAGAATGTCTTTAACAAAGCCCCTGAGGCTGATCCTACCAAGGCCCTTATGCTGCTCCTAAGTCATGCCCTGATACTATCCCTAGCTAAGGCTCTGACACTAGGCCTCACTCAAGCCCTGTCGCTCTCCCTAAGTCAGGCTTTGACACGATCCCTACCTGAAGCCCTGACACTGGTCCTAAATTAGACCCTGATGCACTAAGTAACTAAGGTCTTGACACTATCCCTAGGTCATGCCCTGACACAATCCCTAGACCTTAACCTAACCTTGTCTTTAACTAATGTTGAGCTTCTTATGCTAAATAAATCCCTGATGCTGTTCCTAACTAAGTCCCTAAAATTAGTCCCGAGGCCGTGACCCTGGCCCTAACTGAGGCCTGGAAGCTCCTCCTAACTCAGGTCCTGACACTGTCCCTAACTAAGGCCCTGACACTACACCTAACTCAGTCCCTGACACTGTACCTAACAAAGGCTCTGATGCTAGTCCTAAGTCAGGCTGAGACACTGTCTCTAAGGCCCTGCTGCAGTCAATATCTAAAGTCCTGACATTATCCCGAGCTAATATCCTGACCCATGTCTTACCAAGGTCCTGAAACTGTCCCAAAGGAAGCCCTGACGCTGTCCCTAAGTGAGGCCCTGAGGCGGTCCCTAACAGAGGCCCTGAGAATGTCTTTAACGAAGACCCTAATGCTGATCCTACAGAGGCCCTTATACGGCTCCTAAGTCATGCCCTGACACTGCCCCTAACTCAGGCCCTAAAGATAGGCCTCACTTAGGCCCTGTTGCCGTACCTTAGTTAGGCTCTGACGCTGTCCGTACGTGAAGCCCTGGCACTGGTCCTGATGAAGGCCCTGACGCTGGTCCTAACTAAGGCCCTGATGCTCTCAATAACGAAGGTCTTCACCCTATCCCTAGCTCACATCCTGACACTACCACTGGCCTGGAACCTGACTCTGTCCCGAGCTAACGTCCTGCCCCTTATCCTCACCGAAGCCGTAATGCTCTCCCTAACTAAGGCCCAGACTAGTCCTAATTAAGGCCCTGACACTGTCCTTAACTAAGGCCCGGAATCTATCTCTAATATAGGCCTTGCTGCCGGTAATAACTAAAATCCGGACACTATCCTGAGCTAATATCCTGACCCATTTCTAACCAAGGTCCTGACACCGTCCCTAAGAAAGCCCTGCCGCTGTTCCTAAGTGAAGACCTGAGGCTGTCCGTAACTCAGTCCCTGAAGCTATGCCTAACTGAGGCCTTGACGCTGTGACTAACTCAGGCCCTGATCATGTCTGTAACTAAGACACTAATGCTGATGCAACAAAGGCCCTGATGCTGCTCCTACATCATGCCCTGACAGTGTCCCCAGCTATGGGCCTGACGCTAAGCCTCACTCAGGCCCTGTTGCTCTCCCAGAGTCAGGCACTGACGCTGTCCCTACCTGAAGCCCTGACACGGGTCCTAAATAAGGCCCTGATACTGTAACTAAGCTCTTGACACTATCCCTAGGTCATTTCCTGACACGATCCCTAAACTTTACCCTAACCCTGTCCCTAGCAAATGTCCTGCCTCTTATGCTAACTAAAGCCCTTAGGCTGTGACTACCTCAGGCCCTGAATTTAGTCCCAAGGCCGTGATACTGTCCCTAACTAAGGCCCTAACACTATTCCTAACTCAGGCCCTGACACTGTACCTAACAGAGGCCCAGATGCTAGTACTAACTAAGGCCTTGACACTGTCCCTAACTAAGGCCCTGCTGCCATCAATATCTAATGTCCTGACACTATCCTGAGGTAATTTCCGGACCCATCTCTTACCAAGCTCCTGAAACTGTCCCTAAGTAAGCCCTGACGCTGTCCCTAAGGGAGGCCCTAAGGCTGTCCCTAACAGAGGCCCTGAGAATGTCTTTAACAAAGCCCCTGAGGCTGATCCTACCAAGGCCCTTATGCTGCTCCTAAGTCATGCCCTGATACTATCCCTAGCTAAGGCTCTGACACTAGGCCTCACTCAAGCCCTGTCGCTCTCCCTAAGTCAGGCTCTGACGCTATCCCTACCTGAAGCCCTGACACTGGTCCTAAATTAGGCCCTGATGCCCTAAGTAACTAAGGTCTTGACACTATCCCTAGGTCATGCCCTGACACAATCCCTAGACCTTAACCTAACCTTGTCTTTAACTAATGTTGAGCTTCTTATGCTAAAAAAATCCCTGATGCTGTTCCTAACTAAGGCCCTAAAATTAGTCCCGAGGCCGTGACCCTGGCCCTAACTGAGGCCTGGAGGCTCGTCCTAACTCAGGCCCTGACACTGTACCTAACAAAGGCTCTGATGCTAGTCCTAAGTCAGGCTGAGACACTGTCTCTAAGGCCCTGCTGCAGTCAATATCTAAAGTCCTGACATTATCCCGAGCTAATATCCTGACCCATGTCTTACCAAGGTCCTGAAACTGTCCCAAAGTAAGTCCTGACGCTGTCCCTAAGTGAGGCCCTGAGGCGGTCCCTAACAGAGGCCCTGAGAATGTCTTTAACGAAGTCCCTAATGCTGATCCTACAGAGGCCCTTATACGGCTCCTAAGTCATGCCCTGACACTGCCCCTAACTCAGGCCCTAAAGATAGGCCTCACTTAGGCCCCGTTGCCGTACCTTAGTTAGGCTCTGACGCTGTCCGTACGTGAAGCCCTAACACTGGTCCTGATGAAGGCCCTGACGCTGGTCCTAACTAAGGCCCTGATGCTCTCAATAACTAAGGTCTTCACCCTATCCCTAGCTCACATCCTGACACTACCACTGGCCTGGAACCTGACTCTGTCCCGAGCTAACGTCCTGCCCCTTATCCTCACCGAAGCCGTAATGCTCTCCCTAACTAAGGCCCAGACTAGTCCTAATTAAGGCCCTGACACTGTCCCTAACTAAGGCCCGGAATCTATCTCTAATATAGGCCCTGCTGCCGGCAATAACTAAAATCCGGACACTATCCTGAGCTAATATCTTGACCCATTTCTAACCAAGGTCCTGACACCGTCCCTAAGAAAGCCCTGTCGCTGTTCCTAAGTGAAGACCTGAGGCTGTCCGTAACTCAGTCCCTGAAGCTATGCCTAACTGAGGCCTTGACGCTGTGACTAACTCACGCCCTGATCATGTCTGTAACTAAGACACTAATGCTGATGCAACAAAGGCCCTGATGCTGCTCCTACATCATGCCCTGACAGTGTCCCCAGCTATGGGCCTGACGCTAGGCCTCACTCAGGCCCTGTTGCTCTCCCAGAGTCAGGCACTGATGCTGTCCCTACCTGAAGCCCTGACACGGGTCCTAAATAAGGCCCTGATACTGTAACTAAGCTCTTGACACTATCCCTAGGTCATTTCCTGACACGATCCCTAAACTTTACCCTAACCCTGTCCCTAGCAAATGTCCTGCCTCTTATGCTAACTAAAGCCCTTATGCTGTGACTACCTCAGGCCCTGAATTTAGTCCCAAGGCTGTGATACTGTCCCTAACTAAGGCCCTAACACTATTGTTATCTCAGGCCCTGACTCTGTACCTAACAGAGGCCCAGATGCTAGTACTAACTAAGGCCTTGACACTGTCCCTAACTAAGGCCCTGCTGCCGTCAATATCTAATGTCCTGACACTATCCTGAGGTAATTTCCGGACCCATCTCTTACCAAGCTCCTGAAACTGTCCCTAAGTAAGCCCTGACGCTGTCCCTAAGGGAGGCCCTAAGGCTGTCCCTAACAGAGGCCCTGATAATATCTTTAACAAAGCCCCTGAGGCTGATCCTACCAAGGCCCTTATGCTGCTCCTAAGTCATGCCCTGATACTATCCCTAGCTAAGGCTCTGACACTAGGCCTCACTCAAGCCCTGTCGCTCTCCCTAAGTCAGGCTCTGACGCTATCCCTACCTGAAGCCCTGACACTGGTCCTAAATTAGGCCCTGATGCCCTAAGTAACTAAGGTCTTGACACTATCCCTAGGTCATGCCCTGACACAATCCCTAGACCTTAACCTAACCTTGTCTTTAACTAATGTTGAGCTTCTTATGCTAAATAAATCCCTGATGATGTTCCTAACTAAGGCCCTAAAATTAGTCCTGAGGCCGTGACCCTGGCCCTAACTGAGGCCTGGAGGCTCGTCCTAACTCAGGCCCTGACACTGTCCCTAACTAAGGCCCTGACACTACACCGAACTCAGTCCCTGACACTGTACCTAACAAAGGCTCTGATGCTAGTCCTAAGTCAGGCTGAGACACTGTCTCTAAGGCCCTGCTGCAGTCAATATCTAAAGTCCTGACATTATCCCGAGCTAATATCCTGACCCATGTCTTACCAAGGTCCTGAAACTGTCCCAAAGTAAGTCCTGACGCTGTCCCTAAGTGAGGCCCTGAGGCGGTCCCTAACAGAGGCCCTGAGAATGTCTTTAACGAAGTCCCTAATGCTGATCCTACAGAGGCCCTTATACGGCTCCTAAGTCATGCCCTGACACTGCCCCTAACTCAGGCCCTAAAGATAGGCCTCACTTAGGCCCCGTTGCCGTACCTTAGTTAGGCTCTGACGCTGTCCGTACGTGAAGCCCTGACACTGGTCCTGATGAAGGCCCTGACGCTGGTCCTAACTAAGGCCCTGATGCTCTCAATAACTAAGGTCTTCACCCTATCCCTAGCTCACATCCTGACACTACCACTGGCCTGGAACCTGACTCTGTCCCGAGCTAACGTCCTGCCCCTTATCCTCACCGAAGCCGTAATGCTCTCCCTAACTAAGGCCCAGACTAGTCCTAATTAAGGCCCTGACACTGTCCCTAACTAAGGCCCGGAATCTATCTCTAATATAGGCCCTGCTGCCGGCAATAACTAAAATCCGGACACTATCCTGAGCTAATATCTTGACCCATTTCTAACCAAGGTCCTGACACCGTCCCTAAGAAAGCCCTGTCGCTGTTCCTAAGTGAAGACCTGAGGCTGTCCGTAACTCAGTCCCTGAAGCTATGCCTAACTGAGGCCTTGACGCTGTGACTAACTCACGCCCTGATCATGTCTGTAACTAAGACACTAATGCTGATGCAACAAAGGCCCTGATGCTGCTCCTACATCATGCCCTGACAGTGTCCCCAGCTATGGGCCTGACGCTAGGCCTCACTCAGGCCCTGTTGCTCTCCCAGAGTCAGGCACTGATGCTGTCCCTACCTGAAGCCCTGACACGGGTCCTAAATAAGGCCCTGATACTGTAACTAAGCTCTTGACACTATCCCTAGGTCATTTCCTGACACGATCCCTAAACTTTACCCTAACCCTGTCCCTAGCAAATGTCCTGCCTCTTATGCTAACTAAAGCCCTTATGCTGTGACTACCTCAGGCCCTGAATTTAGTCCCAAGGCCGTGATACTGTCCCTAACTAAGGCCCTAACGCTATTCCTAACTCAGGCCCTGACACTGTACCTAACAGAGGCCCAGATGCTAGTACTAACTAAGGCCTTGACACTGTCCCTAACTAAGGCCCTGCTGCCGTCAATATCTAATGTCCTGACACTATCCTGAGGTGATTTCCGGACCCATCTCTTACCAAGCTCCTGAAACTGTCCCTATGTAAGCCCTGACGCTGTCCCTAAGGGAGGCCCTAAGGCTGCCCCTAACAGAGGCCCTGATAATGTCTTTAACAAAGCCCCTGAGGCTGATCCTACCAAGGCCCTTGTGCTGCTCCTAAGACATGCCCTGATACTATCCCTAGCTAAGGCTCTGACACTAGGCCTCACTCAAGCCCTGTCGCTCTCCCTAAGTCAGGCTCTGACGTTATCCCTACCTGAAGCCCTGACGCTGGTCCTAAATTAGGCCCTGATGCCCTAAGTAACTAAGGTCTTGACACTATCCCTAGGTCATGCCCTGACACAATCCCTAGACCTTAACCTAACCTTGTCTTTAACTAATGTTGAGCTTCTTATGCTAAATAAATCCCTGATGATGTTCCTAACTAAGGCCCTAAAATTAGTCCCGAGGCCGTGACCCTGGCCCTAACTGAGGCCTGGAGGCTCGTCCTAACTCAGGCCCTGACACTGTCCCTAACTAAGGCCCTGACACTACACCTAACTCAGTCCCTGACACTGTACCTAACAAAGGCTCTGATGCTAGTCCTAAGTCAGGCTGAGACACTGTCTCTAAGGCCCTGCTGCAGTCAATATCTAAAGTCCTGACATTATCCCGAGCTAATATCCTGACCCATGTCTTACCAAGGTCCTGAAACTGTCCCAAAGTAAGCCCTGACGCTGTCCCTAAGTGAGGCCCTGAGGCGGTCCCTAACAGAGGCCCTGAGAATGTCTTTAACGAAGACCCTAATGCTGATCCTACAGAGGCCCTTATACTGCTCCTAAGTCATGCCCTGACACTGTCCCTAACTCAGGCCCTAAAGATAGGCCTCACTTAGGCCCCGTTGCCGTACCTTAGTTAGGCTCTGACGCTGTCCGTACGTGAAGCCCTGACACTGGTCCTGATGAAGGCCCTGACGCTGGTCCTAACTAAGGCCCTGATGCTCTCAATAACTAAGGTCTTCACCCTATCCCTAGCTCACATCCTGACACTACCACTGGCCTGGAACCTGACTCTGTCCCGAGCTAACGTCCTGCCCCTTATCCTCACCGAAGCCGTAATGCTCTCCCTAACTAAGGCCCAGACTAGTCCTAATTAAGGCCCTGACACTGTCCCTAACTAAGGCCCGGAATCTATCTCTAATATAGGCCCTGCTGCCGGCAATAACTAAAATCCGGACACTATCCTGAGCTAATATCTTGACCCATTTCTAACCAAGGTCCTGACACCGTCCCTAAGAAAGCCCTGTCGCTGTTCCTAAGTGAAGACCTGAGGCTGTCCGTAACTCAGTCCCTGAAGCTATGCCTAACTGAGGCCTTGACGCTGTGACTAACTCAGGCCCTGATCATGTCTGTAACTAAGACACTAATGCTGATGCAACAAAGGCCCTGATGCTGCTCCTACATCATGCCCTGACAGTGTCCCCAGCTATGGGCCTGACGCTAGGCCTCACTCAGGCCCTGTTGCTCTCCCAGAGTCAGGCACTGATGCTTTCCCTACCTGAAGCCCTGACACGGGTCCTAAATAAGGCCCTGATACTGTAACTAAGCTCTTGACACTATCCCTAGGTCATTTCCTGACACGATCCCTAAACTTTACCCTAACCCTGTCCCTAGCAAATGTCCTGCCTCTTATGCTAACTAAAGCCCTTATGCTGTGACTACCTCAGGCCCTGAATTTAGTCCAAAGGCTGTGATACTGTCCCTAACTAAGGCCCTAACACTATTGTTATCTCAGGCCCTGACTCTGTACCTAACAGAGGCCCAGATGCTAGTACTAACTAAGGCCTTGACACTGTCCCTAACTAAGGCCCTGCTGCCGTCAATATCTAATGTCCTGACACTATCCTGAGGTAATTTCCGGACCCATCTCTTACCAAGCTCCTGAAACTGTCCCTAAGTAAGCCCTGACGCTGTCCCTAAGGGAGGCCCTAAGGCTGTCCCTAACAGAGGCCCTGATAATATCTTTAACAAAGCCCCTGAGGCTGATCCTACCAAGGCCCTTATGCTGCTCCTAAGTCATGCCCTGATACTATCCCTAGCTAAGGCTCTGACACTAGGCCTCACTCAAGCCCTGTCGCTCTCCCTAAGTCAGGCTCTGACGCTATCCCTACCTGAAGCCCTGACACTGGTCCTAAATTAGGCCCTGATGCCCTAAGTAACTAAGGTCTTGACACTATCCCTAGGTCATGCCCTGACACAATCCCTAGACCTTAACCTAACCTTGTCTTTAACTAATGTTGAGCTTCTTATGCTAAATAAATCCCTGATGATGTTCCTAACTAAGGCCCTAAAATTAGTCCTGAGGCCGTGACCCTGGCCCTAACTGAGGCCTGGAGGCTCGTCCTAACTCAGGCCCTGACACTGTCCCTAACTAAGGCCCTGACACTACACCGAACTCAGTCCCTGACACTGTACCTAACAAAGGCTCTGATGCTAGTCCTAAGTCAGGCTGAGACACTGTCTCTAAGGCCCTGCTGCAGTCAATATCTAAAGTCCTGACATTATCCCGAGCTAATATCCTGACCCATGTCTTACCAAGGTCCTGAAACTGTCCCAAAGTAAGTCCTGACGCTGTCCCTAAGTGAGGCCCTGAGGCGGTCCCTAACAGAGGCCCTGAGAATGTCTTTAACGAAGTCCCTAATGCTGATCCTACAGAGGCCCTTATACGGCTCCTAAGTCATGCCCTGACACTGCCCCTAACTCAGGCCCTAAAGATAGGCCTCACTTAGGCCCCGTTGCCGTACCTTAGTTAGGCTCTGACGCTGTCCGTACGTGAAGCCCTGACACTGGTCCTGATGAAGGCCCTGACGCTGGTCCTAACTAAGGCCCTGATGCTCTCAATAACTAAGGTCTTCACCCTATCCCTAGCTCACATCCTGACACTACCACTGGCCTGGAACCTGACTCTGTCCCGAGCTAACGTCCTGCCCCTTATCCTCACCGAAGCCGTAATGCTCTCCCTAACTAAGGCCCAGACTAGTCCTAATTAAGGCCCTGACACTGTCCCTAACTAAGGCCCGGAATCTATCTCTAATATAGGCCCTGCTGCCGGCAATAACTAAAATCCGGACACTATCCTGAGCTAATATCTTGACCCATTTCTAACCAAGGTCCTGACACCGTCCCTAAGAAAGCCCTGTCGCTGTTCCTAAGTGAAGACCTGAGGCTGTCCGTAACTCAGTCCCTGAAGCTATGCCTAACTGAGGCCTTGACGCTGTGACTAACTCACGCCCTGATCATGTCTGTAACTAAGACACTAATGCTGATGCAACAAAGGCCCTGATGCTGCTCCTACATCATGCCCTGACAGTGTCCCCAGCTATGGGCCTGACGCTAGGCCTCACTCAGGCCCTGTTGCTCTCCCAGAGTCAGGCACTGATGCTGTCCCTACCTGAAGCCCTGACACGGGTCCTAAATAAGGCCCTGATACTGTAACTAAGCTCTTGACACTATCCCTAGGTCATTTCCTGACACGATCCCTAAACTTTACCCTAACCCTGTCCCTAGCAAATGTCCTGCCTCTTATGCTAACTAAAGCCCTTATGCTGTGACTACCTCAGGCCCTGAATTTAGTCCCAAGGCCGAGATACTGTCCCTAACTAAGGCCCTAACACTATTCCTAGCTCAGGCCCTGACACTGTACCTAACAGAGGCCCAGATGCTAGTACTAACTAAGGCCTTGACACTGTCCCTAACTAAGGCCCTGCTGCCGTCAATATCTAATGTCCTGACACTATCCTGAGGTAATTTCCGGACCCATCTCTTACCAAGCTCCTGAAACTGTCCCTAAGTAAGCCCTGACGCTGTCCCTAAGGGAGGCCCTAAGGCTGTCCCTAACAGAGGCCCTGATAATGTCTTTAACAAAGCCCCTGAGGCTGATCCTACCAAGGCCCTTATGCTGCTCCTAAGTCATGCCCTGATACTATCCCTAGCTAAGGCTCTGACACTAGGCCTCACTCAAGCCCTGTCGCTCTCCCTAAGTCAGGCTCTGACGCTATCCCTACCTGAAGCCCTGACACTGGTCCTAAATTAGACCCTGATGCACTAAGTAACTAAGGTCTTGACACTATCCCTAGGTCATGCCCTGACACAATCCCTAGACCTTAACCTAACCTTGTCTTTAACTAATGTTGAGCTTCTTATGCTAAATAAATCCCTGATGATGTTCCTAACTAAGGCCCTAAAATTAGTCCCGAGGCCGTGACCCTGGCCCTAACTGAGGCCTGGAGGCTCGTCCTAACTCAGGCCCTGACACTGTCCCTAACTAAGGCCCTGACACTACACCTAACTCAGTCCCTGACACTGTACCTAACAAAGGCTCTGATGCTAGTCCTAAGTCAGGCTGAGACACTGTCTCTAAGCCCCTGCTGCAGTCAATATCTAAAGTCCTGACATTATCCCGAGCTAATATCCTGACCCATGTCTTACCAAGGTCCTGAAACTGTCCCAAAGTAAGTCCTGACGCTGTCCCTAAGTGAGGCCCTGAGGCGGTCCCTAACAGAGGCCCTGAGAATGTCTTTAACGAAGTCCCTAATGCTGATCCTACAGAGGCCCTTATACGGCTCCTAAGTCATGCCCTGACACTGCCCCTAACTCAGGCCCTAAAGATAGGCCTCACTTAGGCCCCGTTGCCGTACCTTAGTTAGGCTCTGACGCTGTCCGTACGTGAAGCCCTGACACTGGTCCTGATGAAGGCCCTGACGCTGGTCCTAACTAAGGCCCTGATGCTCTCAATAACTAAGGTCTTCACCCTATCCCTAGCTCACATCCTGACACTACCACTGGCCTGGAACCTGACTCTGTCCCGAGCTAACGTCCTGCCCCTTATCCTCACCGAAGCCGTAATGCTCTCCCTAACTAAGGCCCAGACTAGTCCTAATTAAGGCCCTGACACTGTCCCTAACTAAGGCCCGGAATCTATCTCTAATATAGGCCCTGCTGCCGGCAATAACTAAAATCCGGACACTATCCTGAGCTAATATCTTGACCCATTTCTAACCAAGGTCCTGACACCGTCCCTAAGAAAGCCCTGTCGCTGTTCCTAAGTGAAGACCTGAGGCTGTCCGTAACTCAGTCCCTGAAGCTATGCCTAACTGAGGCCTTGACGCTGTGACTAACTCAGGCCCTGATCATGTCTGTAACTAAGACACTAATGCTGATGCAACAAAGGCCCTGATGCTGCTCCTACATCATGCCCTGACAGTGTCCCCAGCTATGGGCCTGACGCTAGGCCTCACTCAGGCCCTGTTGCTCTCCCAGAGTCAGGCACTGACGCTGTCCCTACCTGAAGCCCTGACACGGGTCCTAAATAAGGCCCTGATACTGTAACTAAGCTCTTGACACTATCCCTAGGTCATTTCCTGACACGATCCCTAAACTTTACCCTAACCCTGTCCCTAGCAAATGTCCTGCCTCTTATGCTAACTAAAGCCCTTATGCTGTGACTACCTCAGGCCCTGAATTTAGTCCCAAGGCTGTGATACTGTCCCTAACTAAGGCCCTAACACTATTGTTATCTCAGGCCCTGACTCTGTACCTAACAGAGGCCCAGATGCTAGTACTAACTAAGGCCTTGACACTGTCCCTAACTAAGGCCCTGCTGCCGTCAATATCTAATGTCCTGACACTATCCTGAGGTAATTTCCGGACCCATCTCTTACCAAGCTCCTGAAACTGTCCCTAAGTAAGCCCTGACGCTGTCCCTAAGGGAGGCCCTAAGGCTGTCCCTAACAGAGGCCCTGATAATATCTTTAACAAAGCCCCTGAGGCTGATCCTACCAAGGCCCTTATGCTGCTCCTAAGTCATGCCCTGATACTATCCCTAGCTAAGGCTCTGACACTAGGCCTCACTCAAGCCCTGTCGCTCTCCCTAAGTCAGGCTCTGACGCTATCCCTACCTGAAGCCCTGACACTGGTCCTAAATTAGGCCCTGATGCCCTAAGTAACTAAGGTCTTGACACTATCCCTAGGTCATGCCCTGACACAATCCCTACACCTTAACCTAACCTTGTCTTTAACTAATGTTGAGCTTCTTATGCTAAATAAATCCCTGATGCTCTTCTTAACTAAGGCCCTAAAATTAGTCCCGAGGCCGTGACCCTGGCCCTAACTGAGGCCTGGAGGCTCGTCCTAACTCAGGCCCTGACACTGTCCCTAACTAAGGCCCTGACACTACACCTAACTCAGTCCCTGACACTGTACCTAACAAAGGCTCTGATGCTAGTCCTAAGTCAGGCTGAGACACTGTCTCTAAGGCCCTGCTGCAGTCAATATCTAAAGTCCTGACATTATCCTGAGCTAATATCCTGACCCATGTCTTACCAAGGTCCTGAAACTGTCCCAAAGTAAGGCCTGACGCCGTCCCTAAGTGAGGCCCTGAGGCGGTCCCTAACAGAGGCCCTGAGAATGTCTTTAACGAAGACCCTAATGCTGATCCTACAGAGGCCCTTATACTGCTCCTAAGTCATGCCCTGACACTGTCCCTAACTCGGGCCCTAAAGATAGGCCTCACTTAGGCCCTGTTGCCGTACCTTAGTTAGGCTCTGACGCTGTCCGTACGTGAAGCCCTGACACTGGTCCTGATGAAGGCCCTGCCGCCGGTCCTAAGTAAGGCCCTGATGC